>NW_026527055.1:1200000-1800000 GCF_027744825.2 Synchiropus splendidus
AACGCGTTTTACGCATTGTGCCATAACTTTGCAGGGAAGCTTCAGAAAATGAAATTTTCACCTCCCACTATAGCAGAAAGGGTCTTTCTAGTAGTTGCACATTAAATCTAAGCTGTCAGAAGTGTTGTTCCAAAGTAATCAACATTTTTAAGTTTGGCGTTTTGGAAACCACCTTATCTCAGGCTGAAAACGCGTTTTCTGCATTGTGCCATAACTTGTCAGGGAAGCTTCAGAACATGAAATTTTCACCTCCCACTATAGCAGAAAGGGTCTTTCTAGTAGTTGCACATCAAATCTAAGCTGTCTGAAGTGTTTTTCGAAAGTTATCAACATTTTTATGTTTGGCGTTCCGGAATCGACCTTATCTCAGGCTGAAAACCCGTTTTCTGCATTGTGCCATAACTTCTCAGGGAAGATTCAGAACATGAAATGTTCACCTCCCACTATAGCAGAAAGGGTCTTTCTAGTAGTTGCACATCAAATCTAAGCTGTCTGAAATGTTTTTCCAAAGTTATCAACATTTTTATGTTTGGCGTTCCGGAACCCACCTTATCTCAGGCTGAAAACGCGTTTTCGGCATTGTGCCATAACTTTGCTGGGAAGCTTCCGAACATGAAATTTTCACGTCCCACTATAGCAAAAAGGGTCTTTCTAGTAGTTGCACATCAAATCTATGCTGTCTGAAGTGTTTTTCGAAAGTTATCAACATTTTTATGTTTGGCGTTCCGGAATCGACCTTATCTCAGGATGAAAAATCGTTTTCTGCATTGTCCCATAACTTTGCAGGGAAGCTTCAGAACATGAAATTTTCACGTCCCACTATAGCAGAAAGGGTCTTTCTAGTATTTGCACATCAAATCTAAGCTGTCTGAAGTGTTTTTCGAAAGTTATCAACATTTTTATGTTTGGCGTTCCGGGATCGACCTTATCTCAAGCTGAAAACGCGTTTTCTGCATTGTACCATAACTTTGCAGGGAAGCTTCCGAACATGAAATGTTCACCTCCCACCATAGCAGAAACGGTCTTTCTAGTAGTTGCACATCAAATCTAAGCTGTCTGAAGTGTTTTTCCAAAGTTATCAACATTTTTATGTTTGGCGTTCCGGAACCCACCTTATCTCAGGCTGAAAACACGTTTTCGGCATTGTGCCATAACTTTGCTGGGAAGCTTCAGAACATGAAATTTTCACGTCCCACTATAGCAAAAAGGGTCTTTTTAGTAGTTGCACATCAAATCTAAGCTGTCTGAAGTGTTTTTCGAAAGTTATCAACATTTTTATGTTTGGCGTTCCGGAATCGACGTTATCTCTGGATGAAAAATCGTTTTCTGCATTGTCCCATAACTTTGCAGGGAAGCTTCAGAACATGAAATTTTCACGTCCCACTATAGCAGAAAGGGTCTTTCCAGTATTTGCACATCAAATCTAAGCTGTCTGAAGTGTTTTTCGAAAGTTATCAACATTTTTATGTTTGGCGTTCCGGAACCCACGTTATCACAAGCTGAAAACGCGTTTTTTGCATTGTGCCATAACTTTGCAGGGAAGCTTCAGAACATGAAATTTTCAGGTCCCACTATAGCAGAAAGGGTCTTTCTCGTAGTTGCACATCAAATCTAAGCTATCTGAAGTGTTTTTCGAAAGTTCTGAACATTTTTATGTTTCGCGTTCCATAATCGACCAAATCTCAGGATGAAAAATCGTTTTCTGCATTGTCCCATAACTTTCCATGGGAACCTTCAGAACATGAAATTTTGACCTCCCACTATAGCAGAAAGGGTCTTTCTAGTAGTTGCACATCAAATCTAAGCTGTCTGAAGTGTTTTTCTAAAGTTATCAACATTTTTATGTTTGGCGTTCCGGAACCCACCTTATCTCAGGCTGAAAACGCGTTTTACGCATTGTGCCATAACTTTGCAGGGAAGCTTCAGAAAATGAAAATTTCACCTCCCACTATAGCAGAAAGGGTCTTTCTAGTAGTTGCACATTAAATCTAAGCTGTCAGAAGTGTTGTTCCAAAGTAATCAACATTTTTACGTTTGGCGTCTTGGAAACCACCTTATCTCAGGCTGAAAACGCATATTCTGCATTGTGCCATAACTTCTCAGGGAAGCTTCAGAACATGAAATGTTCACCTCCCACTATAGTAGAAAGGGTCTTTCTAGTAGTTGCACATCAAATCTAAGCTGTCTGAAGTGTTTTTCCAAAGTTATCAACATTTTTATGTTTGGCGTTCCGGAATCCACCTTATCTCAGGCTGAAAACGCGTTTTCGGCATTGTGCCATAACTTTGCTGGGAAGCTTCAGAACATGAAATTTTCACGTCCCACTATAGCAGAAAGGGTCTTTCTACTAGTTGCACATCAAATCTATGCTGTCTGAAGTGTTTTTCGAAAGTTATCAACATTTTTACCTTTGGCGTTCCGGAATCGACCTTATCTCAGGATGAAAAATCGTTTTCTGCATTGTCCCATAACTTTGCAGGGAAGATTCAGAACATGAAATTTTCACCTCCCACTATAGCAGAAAGGCTCTTTCTAGTAGTTGCACATCATATCTAAGCTGTCTGAAGTGTTTTTCCAAAGTTACCAACATTTTTATGTTTGGTGTTCCGGAACCCACCTTATCTCAGGCTGAAAACGCGTTTTCTGCATTGTTCCTTAACTTTGCAGGGAAGCATCAGAACATGAAATTTTCAGCTCCCACTATAGCAGAAAGGGTCTTTGTAGTAGTTGCACATCAAATCTATGCTGTCTGAAGTGTTTTTC
Organism: Synchiropus splendidus; assembly: GCF_027744825.2. Classification (NCBI taxonomy): domain Eukaryota; kingdom Metazoa; phylum Chordata; class Actinopteri; order Syngnathiformes; family Callionymidae; genus Synchiropus; species Synchiropus splendidus. The sequence continues at coordinate 1,202,764 of NW_026527055.1, forward strand.
GAAAGTTATTAACATTTTTACCTTTGGCGTTCCGGAATCGACCTTATCTCAGGATGAAAAATCGTTTTCTGCATTGGCCCACAACTTTGCAGGGAAGATTCAGAACATGAAATTTTCACCTCCCACTATAGCAGAAAGGGTCTTTCTAGTATTTGCACATCAAATCTAAGCTGTCTGAAGTGTTTTTCGAAAGTTATCAACATTTTTATGTTTGGCGTTCCGGAACTCACCTTATCTCAAGCTGAAAACGCGTTTTCTGCATTGTGCCATAACTTTGCAGGGAAGCTTCAGAACATGAAATGTTCACCTCCCACTATAGCAGAAAGGGTCTTTCTAGTAGTTGCACATCAAATCTAAGCTGTCTGAAGTGTTTTTCCAAAGTTATCAACATTTTTATGTTTGGCGTTCCGGAACCCACCTTGTCTCAGGCTGAAAACGCGTTTTCTGCATTGTGCCATAACTTTGAAGGAAAGCTTCAGAACATGAAATTTTAACCACCCACTGTAGCAGAAAGGCTCTTTCTAGTAGTTGCACATCATATCTAAGCTGTCTGAAGTGTTTTTCCAAAGTTACCAACATTTTTAAGTTTGGCGTTTCGGAACCCACCTTATCTCAGGCTGAAAACGCGTTTTCTGCATTGTGCCATAACTTCTCAGGGAAGCTTCAGAACATGAAATGTTCACCTCCCACTATAGCAGAAAGGGTCTTTCTAGTAGTTGCACATCAAATCTAAGCTGTCTCAAATGTTTTTCCAAAGTTATCAACATTTTTATGTTTGGCGATCCAGAATCGACCTTATCTCAGGCTGAAAACGCGTTTTAGGCATTATGCCATAACTTTGGAGGGAAGCTTCAGAAAATGAAATTTTCACCTCCCACGACAGCAGAAAGGGTTTTCCTAGTAGTTGCACATCAAATCTAAGCTGTCTGAAGTGTTTTTCGAAAGTTATCAACATTTTTATGTTTGGCGTCCCGGAATCGACCTTATCTCAGGATGAAAAATTGTTTTCTGCATTATCCCATAACTTTCCAGGGAAGCTTCAGAACATGAAATTTTGACCTCCCACTATGGCAGAAAGGGTCTTTCTAGTAGTTGCACATTAAATCTAAGCTGTCTGAAGTGTTGTTCCAAAGTTATCAACATTTTTACGTTTGGCGTTCCGGAACCCACCTTATCTCAGGCTGAAAACGCGTTTTGTGTATTGTGCCATAACTTCTCAGGGAAGCTTCAGAAAATGAAATTTTCACCTCCCACTATAGCAGAAAGGTACATTCTAGTAGTTGCAAATCAAATCTAAGCTGTCTGAAGTGTTTTTCCAACGTTATCAACATTTTTATGTTTGGCGTTCTGGAATCGACCTTATCTCAGGCTGAAAACGTGTTTTACGCATTGTGCCATAACTTTGCAAGGAAGCTTCAGAACATGAAATTTTCACATCCCACTATAGCATAAAGGGTCTTTCTAGTAGTTGCAGTTGAAATCTAAGCTGTCTGAAATGTTTTTCCCAAAGTTATCAACATTTTTATGTTTGGCATTCCGGAACCCACCTTATCTCAGGCTGAAAACACGTTTTCTGCATTGTGCCATAACTTTGCAGGGAAGCTTCAGAACATGAAATTTTCACCTCCCACTATAGCAGAAAGGGTCTTTCTAGTAGTTGCACATCAAATCTAAGCTGTCTGTAGAGTTTTTCCTGAGTTATCAACATTTTTATGTTTGGCGTTCTGAAATCAACCTCATCTCAGGATGAAAAATCGTTTTCTGCATTGTCCCATAACTTTGCAGGGAAGCTTCAGTACATGAAATGTTCTCCTCCCACTATAGCAGAAAGGGTCTTTCTCGTAGTTGCACATCAAATCTAAGCTGTCTGAAGTGTTTTTCCAAAGTTATCAACATTTTTATGTTTGGCATTCTGGAACCCTCCTTATCTCAGGCTGAAAACGCGTTTTCTGCATTGTGCCATAACTTTGCAGGGAAGCTTCATAACATGAAATTTCCACCTCCCACTATAGCAGAATGGGTCTTTCTAGTAGTTGCACATCAAATCTAAGCTGTCTGAAGTGTTTTGACAAAGTTATAAACATTTTTATGTTTGGTGTTCCGGAATCGACCTTATCTCAGGCTGAATACGCGTTTTCTGCATTGTGCCATAACTTTGCAGGGAAGCTTCAGAACATGAAATTTTCACCTCCCACTATAGCAGAAAGGGTCTTTCTAGTAGTTGCACATCAAATCTAAGCTGTCTGAAGTGTTTTTCCAAAGTTATCAACATTTTTATGTTTGGCGTTCCGGAACCCACCTTATCTCAGGCTGAAAACGCGTTTTCGGCATTGTGCCATAACTTTGCTGGGAAGCTTCAGAACATGAAATTTTCACGTCCCACTATAGCAGAAAGGGTCTTTCTACTAGTTGCACATCAAATCTATGCTGTCTGAAGTGTTTTTCGAAAGTTATCAACATTTTTACCTTTGGCGTTCCGGAATCGACCTTATCTCAGGATGAAAAATCGTTTTCTGCATTGTCCCATAACTTTGCAGGGAAGATTCAGAACATGAAATTTTCACCTCCCACTATAGCAGAAAGGCTCTTTCTAGTAGTTGCACATCATATCTAAGCTGTCTGAAGTGTTTTTCCAAAGTTACCAACATTTTTATGTTTGGTGTTCCGGAACCCACCTTATCTCAGGCTGAAAACGCGTTTTCTGCATTGTTCCTTAACTTTGCAGGGAAGCATCAGAACATGAAATTTTCAGCTCCCACTATAGCAGAAAGGGTCTTTCTAGTAGTTGCACTTCAAATATAAGCTGTCTGAAGTGTTTTTCCAAAGCTATCAACATTTTTATGTTTGGCGTTCCGGAACCCACCTTATCTCAGGCTGAAAACGCGTTTTCTGCTTTATCCCATAACTTTGCAGGGAAGCTTCAGAACATGAAATTTTCACTTCCCACTATATCAGAAAGGGTCTTTGTAGTAGTTGCGCATCAAATCTATGCTGTCTGAAGTGTTTTTCGAAAGTTATCAACATTTTTACCTTTGGCGTTCCGGAATCGACCTTATCTCAGGATGAAAAATCGTTTTCTGCATTGTCCCATAACTTTGCAGGGAAGATTCAGAACATGAAATTTTCACCTCCCACTATAGCAGAAAGGGTCTTTCTAGTATTTGCACATCAAATCTAAGCTGTCTGAAGTGTTTTTCGAAAGTTATCAACATTTTTATGTTTGGCGTTCCGGAACTCACCTTATCTCAAGCTGAAAACGCGTTTTCTGCATTGTGCCATAACTTTGCAGGGAAGCTTCAGAACATGAAATGTTCACCTCCCGCTATAGCAGAAAGGGTCTTTCTAGTAGTTGCACATCAAATCTAAGCTGTCTGAAGTGTTTTTCCAAAGTTATCAACATTTTTATGTTTGGCGTTCCGGAACCCACCTTGTCTCAGGCTGAAAACGCGTTTTCTGCATTGTGCCATAACTTTGAAGGAAAGCTTCAGAACATGAAATTTTAACCACCCACTGTAGCAGAAAGGCTCTTTCTAGTAGTTGCACATCATATCTAAGCTGTCTGAAGTGTTTTTCCAAAGTTACCAACATTTTTAAGTTTGGCGTTTCGGAACCCACCTTATCTCAGGCTGAAAACGCGTTTTCTGCATTGTGCCATAACTTCTCAGGGAAGCTTCAGAACATGAAATGTTCACCTCCCACTATAGCAGAAAGGGTCTTTCTAGTAGTTGCACATCAAATCTAAGCTGTCTCAAATGTTTTTCCAAAGTTATCAACATTTTTATGTTTGGCGATCCAGAATCGACCTTATCTCAGGCTGAAAACGCGTTTTAGGCATTATGCCATAACTTTGGAGGGAAGCTTCAGAAAATGAAATTTTCACCTCCCACGACAGCAGAAAGGGTTTTCCTAGTAGTTGCACATCAAATCTAAGCTGTCTGAAGTGTTTTTCGAAAGTCATCAACATTTTTATGTTTGGCGTCCCGGAATCGACCTTATCTCAGGATGAAAAATTGTTTTCTGCATTATCCCATAACTTTCCAGGGAAGCTTCAGAACATGAAATTTTGACCTCCCACTATGGCAGAAAGGGTCTTTCTAGTAGTTGCACATTAAATCTAAGCTGTCTGAAGTGTTGTTCCAAAGTTATCAACATTTTTACGTTTGGCGTTCCGGAACCCACCTTATCTCAGGCTGAAAACGCGTTTTGTGTATTGTGCCATAACTTCTCAGGGAAGCTTCAGAAAATGAAATTTTCACCTCCCACTATAGCAGAAAGGTACATTCTAGTAGTTGCAAATCAAATCTAAGCTGTCTGAAGTGTTTTTCCAACGTTATCAACATTTTTATGTTTGGCGTTTTGGAATCGACCTTATCTCAGGCTGAAAACGTGTTTTCTGCATTGTGCCATAACTTTGCAGGGAAGCTTCAGAACATGAAATTTTCACCTCCCACTATAGCAGAAAGGGTCTTTCTAGTAGTTGCACATCAAATCTAAGCTGTCTGCAGAGTTTTTCCTGAGTTATCAACATTTTTATGTTTGGCGTTCTGAAATCAACCTCATCTCAGGATGAAAAATCGTTTTCTGCATTGTCCCATAACTTTGCAGGGAAGCTTCAGTACATGAAATGTTCTCCTCCCACTATAGCAGAAAGGGTCTTTCTCGTAGTTGCACATCAAATCTAAGCTGTCTGAAGTGTTTTTCCAAAGTTATCAACATTTTTATGTTTGGCATTCTGGAACCCTCCTTATCTCAGGCTGAAAACGCGTTTTCTGCATTGTGCCATAACTTTGCAGGGAAGCTTCATAACATGAAATTTCCACCTCCCACTATAGCAGAATGGGTCTTTCTAGTAGTTGCACATCAAATCTAAGCTGTCTGAAGTGTTTTGACAAAGTTATAAACATTTTTATGTTTGGTGTTCCGGAATCGACCTTATCTCAGGCTGAATACGCGTTTTCTGCATTGTGCCATAACTTTGCAGGGAAGCTTCAGAACATGAAATTTTCACCTCCCACTATAGCAGAAAGGGTCTTTCTAGTAGTTGCACATCAAATCTAAGCTGTTTGAAGTATTTTTCCAAAGTTATCAACATTTTTATGTTTGGCGTTCCGGAATCAACCTTATCTCAGGCTGAAAACGCGTTTTACGCATTGCGCCATAACTTTGCAGGAAAGCTTCAGAACATGAAATTTTCAATTCCCACTAAAGCAGAAAGGCTTTGTCTCCTACTTGCACATCAAATCTAAGCTGTATGAAGTGTTTTTCGATAGTTTTCAACATTTTTATATTTGGCGTTCCTGAATCGACCTTATCTCTGGCTGAAAACGCGTTTTCTGCATTGTGCCATAACTTTGCAGGGATGCTTCAGAACATGACATTTCAACATGCCACTATAGCAGAAAGGGTCTTTCTAGTAGTTGCACATCAAATCTAAGCTGTTTGAAGTGTTTTTCGAAAGTTATCAACATTTTTTTGTTTGGCGTTCCGGAATCGACCTAATCTCAGGCTGAAAACGCGTTTTCTGCAATGTGCCATAACTTTGCAGGGAAGCTTCAGAACATGAAATGTTCACCTCCCACTATAGCAGAAAGGGTCTTTCTAGTAGTTGCACATCAAATCTAAGCTGTCTCAAATGTTTTTCCAAAGTTATCAACATTTTTATGTTTGGCGATCCAGAATCGACCTTATCTCAGGCTGAAAACGCGTATTAGGCATTATGCCATAACTTTGGAGGGAAGCTTCAGAAAATGAAATTTTCACCTCCCACGACAGCAGAAAGGGTTTTCCTAGTAGTTGCACATCAAATCTAAGCTGTCTGAAGTGTTTTTCGAAAGTTATCAACATTTTTATGTTTGGCGTCCCGGAATCGACCTTATCTCAGGATGAAAAATTGTTTTCTGCATTATCCCATAACTTTCCAGGGAAGCTTCAGAACATGAAATTTTGACCTCCCACTTTGGCAGAAAGGGTCTTTCTAGTAGTTGCACATTAAATCTAAGCTGTCTGAAGTGTTGTTCCAAAGTTATCAACATTTTTACGTTTGGCGTTCCGGAACCCACCTTATCTCAGGCTGAAAACGCGTTTTGTGTATTGTGCCATAACTTCTCAGGGAAGCTTCAGAAAATGAAATTTTCACCTCCCACTATAGCAGAAAGGTACATTCTAGTAGTTGCAAATCAAATCTAAGCTGTCTGAAGTGTTTTTCCAACGTTATCAACATTTTTATGTTTGGCGTTCTGGAATCGACCTTATCTCAGGCTGAAAACGTGTTTTACGCATTGTGCCATAACTTTGCAAGGAAGCTTCAGAACATGAAATTTTCACATCCCACTATAGCATAAAGGGTCTTTCTAGTAGTTGCAGTTCAAATCTAAGCTGTCTGAAATGTTTTTCCCAAAGTTATCAACATTTTTATGTTTGGCATTCCGGAACCCACCTTATCTCAGGCTGAAAACACGTTTTCTGCATTGTGCCATAACTTTGCAGGGAAGCTTCAGAACATGAAATTTTCACCTCCCACTATAGCAGAAAGGGTCTTTCTAGTAGTTGCACATCAAATCTAATCTGTCTGTAGAGTTTTTCCTGAGTTATCAACATTTTTATGTTTGGCGTTCTGAAATCAACCTCATCTCAGGATGAAAAATCGTTTTCTGCATTGTCCCATAACTTTGCAGGGAAGCTTCAGTACATGAAATGTTCTCCTCCCACTATAGCAGAAAGGGTCTTTCTCGTAGTTGCACATCAAATCTAAGCTGTCTGAAGTGTTTTTCCAAAGTTATCAACATTTTTATGTTTGGCATTCTGGAACCCTCCTTATCTCAGGCTGAAAACGCGTTTTCTGCATTGTGCCATAACTTTGCAGGGAAGCTTCATAACATGAAATTTCCACCTCCCACTATAGCAGAATGGGTCTTTCTAGTAGTTGCACATCAAATCTAAGCTGTCTGAAGTGTTTTGACAAAGTTATAAACATTTTTATGTTTGGTGTTCCGGAATCGACCTTATCTCAGGCTGAATACGCGTTTTCTGCATTGTGCCATAACTTTGCAGGGAAGCTTCAGAACATGAAATTTTCACCTCCCACTATAGCAGAAAGGGTCTTTCTAGTAGTTGCACATCAAATCTAAGCTGTTTGAAGTATTTTTCCAAAGTTATCAACATTTTTATGTTTGGCGTTCCGGAATCAACCTTATCTCAGGCTGAAAACGCGTTTTACGCATTGCGCCATAACTTTGCAGGAAAGCTTCAGAACATGAAATTTTCAATTCCCACTAAAGCAGAAAGGCTTTGTCTCCTACTTGCACATCAAATCTAAGCTGTATGAAGTGTTTTTCGATAGTTTTCAACATTTTTATATTTGGCGTTCCTGAATCGACCTTATCTCTGGCTGAAAACGCGTTTTCTGCATTGTGCCATAACTTTGCAGGGATGCTTCAGAACATGACATTTCAACATGCCACTATAGCAGAAAGGGTCTTTCTAGTAGTTGCACATCAAATCTAAGCTGTTTGAAGTGTTTTTCGAAAGTTATCAACATTTTTTTGTTTGGCGTTCCGGAATCGACCTAATCTCAGGCTGAAAACGCGTTTTCTGCAATGTGCCATAACTTTGCAGGGAAGCTTCAGAACATGATATTTTCAACTCCCACTATAGCAGAAAGGCTTTTTCCAGTAGTTGCACATCAAATCTAAGCTGTCTGAAGTGTTTTTCCAAAGTTATCAACATTTTTATGTTTGGCTTTCCGGAATCGTCCTTATCTCAGGCTGAAAACGTGTTTTCTGCATTGTGCCATAACTTTGCAGGGAAGCCTCAGAACATGAAATTTTCAACTCCCACTATAGCAGAAAGGGTATTTCTAATAGTTGCACATCAAATCTAAGCTGTTTGAAGTGTTTTTCCAAAGTTATCAACATTTTTATGTTTGGCGTTCAGGAATTGACCTTGTCTCATGCTGAAAACGCGTTTTCTGCATTGTGCCATAACTTTGCAGGGAAGCTTCAGAACATGACATTTCAACATCCCACTATAGCAGAAAGGCTTTTTCCAGTAGTTGCACATCAAATCTAAGCTGTCTGAAGTGTTTTTCCAAAGTTATCAACATTTTTATGTTTGGCTTTCCGGAATCGACCTTATCTCAGGCTGAAAACGTGTTTTCTGCATTGTGCCATAACTTTGCAGGAAAGCCTCAGAACATGAAATTTTCACCTCCCACTATAGCAGAAAGGGTATTTCTAATAGTTGCACATCAAATCTAAGCTGTTTGAAGTGTTTTTCCAAAGTTATCAACATTTTTATGTTTGGCGTTCCGGAACCCACCTTATCTCAGGCTGTAAAAGCGTTTTCTGCATTGTGCCATAACTTTGGAGGGAAGCTACAGAACATGAAATTTTCAACTCCCACTACAGCAGAAAGGCTTTTTCCAGTTGTTGCACATCAAATCTAAGCTGTCTGAAGAGTTTTTCCAAAGTTATCAACATTTTTATGTTTGGCTTTCCGTAATCCACCGTATCTCAGGCTGTAAAAGCGTTTTCTGCATTGTGCCACAACATTGGAGGGAAGCTTCAGAACATGAAATTTTAACCTGCCACTATAGCAGAAAGGGTCCTTCTAGTAGTTGCACATCAAATCTAACCTGTCTGAAGTGTTTTTCCAAAGTTATCAACATTCTTATGTTTGGCGTTTCGGAATCAACCTTATCTCAGGCTGAAAACGCGTTTTCAGCATTGTGCCATCACTTTGCAGGAAAGCTGCAGAATATAAAATTTTCACCTCCCATTATAGCAGAAAGAGTCTTTCTAGTAGTTGCACAACAAATCTAAGCGGTCTGAAGTGTTTTTCGTAAGTTATCAACATTTCTATGTTTGGCGTTCCGGATCGCACCTTATTGAAAACGCCTTTTCTGCATTGTGCCATAACTTTGCAGGGAAGCTTCAGAACATGACATTTAAACATCCCACGATAGCAGAAAGGGTCTTTCTAGTAGTTGCACATCAAATCTAAGCTGTTTGAAGTGTTTTTCCAAAGTTATCAACATTTTTATGTTTGGCTTTCCGGAATCCACCTTATCTCAGGCTGTAAAAGCGTTTTCTGCATTGTGCCATAACTTTGGAGAGAAGCTTCAGAACATGAAATTTTAACCTGCCACTATAGCAGAAAGGGTCCTTCTAGTAGTTGCACATCAAATCTAACCTGTCTGAAGTGTTTTTCGAAAGTTATCAACATTTTTATGTTTGGCGTTCCGGATCGCACCTTATTGAAAACGCGTTTTCTGCATTGTGCCATAACTTTGCAGGGAAGCTTCAGAACATGACATTTAAACATCCCACTATAGCAGAAAGGGTCTTTCTAGTAGTTGCTCATCAAATCTAAGCAGTTTGAAGTGTTTTTCGAAAGTTATCAACATTTTTATGTTTGGCGTTCCGGAATCGACCATATCTCAGGCTGAATACGCGTTTTCTGCATTGTGCCATAACTTTGCAGGGAATCTTCAGAACATAAAATTTTCACCTCCCACTATAGCAGAAAGGGTCTTTCTAGTAGTTGCACATCAAATCTAAGCTGTTCGAAGTGTTTTTCCAAAGTTATCAACATTTTTATGTTTGGCGTTCCGGAATCAACCTTATTTCAGGTTGAAAACGCGTTTTACGCATTGCGCCATAACTTTGCAGGAAAGCTTCAGAACATGAAATTTTCAACTCCCACTACAGCAGAAAGGGTCTTTCTAGTAGTTGCGCGTCAAATCTAAGCTGTCTGAAGTGTTGTTCGAAAGTTTTCAACATTTTTATATTTGGCGTTCCTGAATCGACCTTATCTCAGGCTGAAAACGCGTTTTCTGCATTGTGCCATAACTTTGCAGGGAAACTTCAGAACATGAAATTTTCACCTCCCACTATAGCAGAAAGGGTCTTTCTAGTAGTTGCACATCAAATCTAAGCTGTCTGAAGTGTTTTTTCAAAGTTATCATATTTTTATGTTTGGCGTTCCGTAATTGACCTTGTCTCATGCTGAAAACGCGTTTTCTGCATTGTGCCATAACTTTGCAGGGAAGCTTCAGAACATGACATTTTCAACTCCCACTATAGCAGAAAGGCTTTTTCCAGTAGTTGCACATCAAATCTAAGCTGTCTGAAGTGTTTTTCCAAAGATATCAACATTTTTATGTTTGGCTTTCCGGAATCGACCTTATCTCAGGCTGCAAACGCGTTTTCTGCATTGTGCCATAACTTTGCAGGGAAGCCTCAGAACATGAAATTTTCACCTCCCACTATAGCAGATAGGGTTTTTCTAATAGTTGCACATCAAATCTAAGCTGTTTGAAGTGTTTTTCGAAAGTTATCAACATTTTTATGTTTGGCGTTCCGGAACCCACCTTATCTCAGGCTGTAAAAGCGTTTTCTGCATTGTGCCATAACTTTGGAGGGAAGCTTCAGAACATGAAATTTTAACCTGCCGCTATAGCAGAAAGGGTCTTTCCAGTAGTTGCACAACAAATCTAAGCGGTCTGAAGTGTTTTTCGAAAGTTATCAACATTTTTATGTTTGGCGTTGTGAAATCAACCTCATCTCAGGCTGAAAACGCGTTTTCTGCATTGTGCCATAACTTTGCAGGGAACCTTCAGATCATGAAATGTTCATTTCCCACGATAGCTGAAAGGGTCTTTCTAGTAGTTGCACATCAAATCTAAGCTGTCTGAAGTGTTTGTCCAAAGTTATCAACATTTTTATGTTTGGGGTTCCGGAATCAACCTTATCTCAGGTTGAAAACGCATTTTACGCATTGTGCCATAACTTTGCAGGAAAGCTTCAGAACATGAAATGTTCACCTCCCACTATAGCAGAAAGGGTCTTTCTAGTAGTTGCACATCAAATCTAAGCTGTCTGAAGTGTTTTTTCGAAGTTATCAACATTTTTATGTTTGGCGTTCCGGAATCAACCTTATGTGAGGCTGAAAACGTGTTTTCTGCATTGTGCCATAACTTGGCAGGGAAGCTTCAGAACAAGAAATTTTCACCTCCCACTATAGCAGAAAGGGTCTTTCTAGCAGTTGCACATCAAATCTAAGCTGTCTGAAGTGTTTTTCCAAAGATATCAACATTTTTATGTTTGGCGTTCCGGAATCGACCTTATGTGATGCTGCAAACTCGTTTTCTGCATTGTGGCATAACTTTGCAGGGAAGCTTCAGAACATGAAATTTTCACCTCCCACGATAGCAGAAATGGTCTTTCTAGTAGTTGCACATCAAATCTAAGCTGTTTGAAGTGTTTTTCCAAAGTTATCAACATTTTTATGTTTGGCGTTCCGCAATCGACCTTATCTCAGGCTGAAAACGCGTTTTACGCATTATGCCATAACTTTGCAGGAAAGCTTCAGAACATGAAATTTTCACCTCCCACTATACCAGAAAGGGTCTTTCTAGTACTTGCACATCAAATCTAAGCTGTCTGAAGTGTTTTTCCGAAGATATTAAGATTTTTATGTTTGGCGTTCCGGAATTGACCTTATGTGAGGCTGAACACGAGTTTTCTGCATTGTGCCATAACTTTGCAGGGAAGCTTCAGAACATGAAAATTTCACCTCCCACTATAGCAGAAAGGGACTTTCTAGCAGGTGCACATCAAATCGAAGCTGTCTGAAGTGTTTTTCCAAAGTTATCAACATTTTTATGTTTGGCGTTCTGGAACCCATCTTATCTCAGGCTGAAAACGCGTTTTCTGCATTGTGCCATAACTTTGCAGGGAGACATCAGAACATGAAATTTTCTCCTCCCACTATAGCAGAAAGGGTCTTTCTAGTAGTTGCACATCAAATCTAAGCTGTCGGAAGTGTTTTTCCAAAGTTATCAACATTATTATGTTTGGCGTTCTGGAACCCACCTTATCTCAGGCTGAAAACGCGTTTTCTGCATTGTGCCATAACTTTGCAGGAAAGCCTCAGAACATGAAATTTTCACCTCCCATATAGCAGAAAGGGTCTTTCTAGTAGTTGCACATCAAATCTAAGCTGTCTGTAGAGTTTTTCCTGAGTTATCAACATTTTTATGTTTGGCGTTCTGAAATCAACCTCATCTCAGGATGAAAAATCGTTTTCTGCATTGTCCCATAACTTTGCAGGGAAGCTTCAGTACATGAAATGTTCTCCTCCCACTATAGCAGAAAGGGTCTTTCTAGTAGTTGCACATCAAATCTAAGCTGTCTGAAGTCTTTTTTCGAAAGTCATCAACATTTTTATGTTTAGCGTTCTGGAACCCACCTTATATCAGACTGAAGATGCGTTTTCTGCATTGTGCCATAACTTTGCAGGGACGCTTCAGAACATGAAATTTTCACCTCCCACTATAGCAGAAAGGGTATTTCTAGTAGTTACACTTCAAATCTAAGCTGTCTGGTGTTTTACCAAAGTTATCAACATTTTTATGTTTCTCGTTCCTGAACCCACCTTATATCAGGCTGAAAATGTGTTTTCTGCATTGTGCCATAATTTTGCAGGGAAGCTTCAGAACATTAAATTTTCACCTCCCACTATAGCAGAAACGGTATTTCTCGTAGTTACACTTCAAATCTAAGCTGTCTGAAGTGTTTTTTCGAATGTTATGAACATTTTTATGTTTGGCGTTCCGGAATCGACCTTATCTCAGGCTGAAAACGCGCTTTCTGCATTGTTCCATAACTTTCCAGGGAAGCTTCAGAACATGAAATTTTCACCTCCCACTATAACAGAAAGGGCCTTTTTAGTAGTTGCACATCAAATCTATGCTGTCTGAAGTGTTTTTCCAAAGTTATCAACATTTTTATGTTTGGCATTCCGGAATCGACCTTATCTCAGGCTGAAAAAGATTTTTACGCTTTGTGCCATAACTTAGGAGGGAAGCTTCAGAACTTGAAATTTACTCCTCCCACGATAGCAGAAATGGTCTTTCTAGTAGTTGCACATCAAATGTAAGCTGTGTGAAGTGTTTTTCCAAAGTTATCAACATTCTTATGTTTGGCGTTCCGGAATCAACCTTACCTCACGCTGAAAACGCGTTTTCTGCATTGTGCCATCACTTTGCAGGAAAGCTGAAGAATATGAAATTTTCACCTCTCACTATAACAGAAAGGGTCTTTCTAGTAGTTGCACAACAAATCTAAGCTGTCTGAAGTGTTTTTCGAAAGTTATCAACATTTTTATGTTTGGCGTTCCGGAATCGACCTTATCTCAGGCTGAAAACGCGTTTTCTGCATTGTTCCATAACTTTGCAGGGAAGCTTCAGAACATGAAATTTTCACCTCCCACTATAACAGAAAGGGCCTTTTTAGTAGTTGCACATCAAATCTATGCTGTCTGAAGTGTTTTTCCAAAGTTATCAACATTTTTATGTTTGGCATTCCGGAATCGACCTTATCTCAGGCTGAAAAAGATTTTTACGCTTTGTGCCATAACTTAGGAGGGAAGCTTCAGAACTTGAAATTTACTCCTCCCACTATAGCAGAAATGGTCTTTCTAGTAGTTGCACATCAAATGTAAGCTGTGTGAAGTGTTTTTCCAAAGTTATCAACATTCTTATGTTTGGCGTTCCGGAATCAACCTTACCTCAGGCTGAAAACGCGTTTTCTGCATTGTGCCATCACTTTGCAGGAAAGCTGAAGAATATGAAATTTTCACCTCTCACTAATGCAGAAAGGGTCTTTCTAGTAGTTGCACAACAAATCTAAGCTGTCTGAAGTGTTTTTCGAAAGTTATCAACATTTTTATGTTTGGCGTTCCGGATCGCAATTTATTTAAAATGCCTTTTCTGCATTGTGCCATAACTTTGCAGGGAAGCTTCAGAACATGAAATTTTAACCTCCCACTATAGCAGAAAGGGTCTTTCTAGTAGTTGCACATCAAATCTAAGCTGTCTGAAGTGTTTTTCCAAAGTTATCATATTTTTTTGTTTGGCGTTCCGGAACCCACCTTATCTCAAGCTGAAAACGCATTTTCTGCATTGTGCCATAACTTTGCAGGGAAGCTTCAGAACATGAAATTTTCAACTCCCACTATAGCAGAAAGGGTCTTTCTAGTAGTTGCACGTCAAATCTAAGCTGTCTGAAGTGTTTTTCCAAAGTTGTCAACATTTTTATGTTTGGCGTTCCGAAACCCACCTTATCTCACTCTGTAAGCGCGTTTTCTGCATTGTGCCATAACTTTGCACGGAAGCTTCAGAACTTGAAATTTTCACCTCCCACTGTAGCAGAAAGGGTCTTTCTAGTAGTTGCACATCAAATCTAAGCTGTCTGAAGTGTTTTTTCAAAGTTGTCATATTTTTATGTTTGCCGTTCCGGGAAATTGACCTTGTCTCATGCTGAAAACGCGTTTTCTGCATTGTGCCATAACTTTGCAGGGAAGTTTCAGAACTTGAAATTTCCTCCTCCCACTATAGCAGAAATGGTCCTTCTAGTAGTTGCACATCAAATGTAAGCTGTGTGAAGTGTTTTTCAGAAGTTATCAACATTCTTATGTTTGGCGTTCCGGAATCAACCTTATCTCACGCTGAAAACGCGTTTTCTGCATTGTGCCATCACTTTGCAGGAAAGCTGAAGAATATGAAATTTTCACCTCTCACTATAGCAGAAAGGGTCATTCTAGTAGTTGCACAACAAATCTAAGCTGTCTGAAGTGTTTTTCGAAAGTTATCAACATTTTTAAGTTTGGCGTTCCGGATCGCAACTTATTGAAAATGCCTTTTCTGCATTGTGCCATAAATTTGCAGGGAAGCTTCAGAACATGAAATTTTCACCTCCCACTGTAGCAGAAAGGGTCTTTCTAGTAGTTGCACATCAAATCTAAGCTGTCTGAAGTGTTTTTTCAAAGTTATCATATTTTTATGTTTGGCGTTCCGGAATTGACCTTGTCTAATGCTGAAAACGCGTTTTCTGCATTGTGCCATAACTTTGCAGGGAAGTTTCAGAACTTGAAATTTACTCCTCCCACTATAGCAGAAATGGTCTTTCTAGTAGTTGCACATCAAATGTAAGCTGTGCGTAGTGTTTTTCCAAAGTTATCAACATTCTTATGTTTGGCGTTCCGGAATCAACCTTATCTCAGGCTGAAAACGCGTTTTCTGCATTGTGCCATCACTTTGCAGGAAAGCTGAAGAATATGGAATTTTCACCTCTCACTGTAGCAGAAAGGGTCTTTCTAGTAGTTGCACATCAAATCTAAGCTGTCTGAAGTGTTTTTCCAAAGTTATCATATTTTTTTGTTTGGCGTTCCGGAACCCACCTTATCTCAAGCTGAAAACGCGTTTTCTGCATTGTGCCATTACTTTGCAGGGAAGCTTCAGAACATGAAATTTTCAACTCCCACTATAGCAGAAAGGGTCTTTCTAGTAGTTGCACGTCAAATATAAGCTGTCTGAAGTGTTTTTCCAAAGTTATCAACATTTTTATGTTTGGCGTTCCGAAACCCACCTTATCTCACTCTGTAAGCGCGTTTTCTGCATTGTGCCATACCTTTGGAGGAAAGCTTCAGAACATGAAATTTTCACCTCCCACTATAGCAGAAAGGGTCTTTCTAGTAGTTGCACAACAAATCTCAGCTGTCTGAAGTGTTTTTCGAAAGTTATCAACATTTTTATTTTTGGCGTTCCGGATCGCACCTTATTGAAAACGCCTTTTCTGCATTTTGCCATAACTTTGCAGGGAAACTTCAGAACATGAAATTTTCACCTCCCACTATAGCAGAAAGGGTCTTTCTAGTAGTTGCACATCAAATCTAAGCTGTCTGAAGTGTTTTTCCAAAGTTGTCAACAATTTTATGTTTGGCGTTCCGGAATCGACCTTATCTCAGGCTGAAAACGCGTTTTCTGCATTGTGCCATAACTTTGCAGGGAAGCTTCAGAACATAAAATTTTCACCTCCCACAATAGCAGAAAGGGTCTTTCTAGTAGTTGCACATCAAATCTAAGCTGTCTGAAGTGTTTTTTCAAAGTTATCATATTTTTATGTTTGGCGTTCCGTAATTGACCTTGTCTCATGCTGAAAACGCGTTTTCTGCATTGTGCCATAACTTTGCAGGGAAGCTTCAGAACATGAAATTTTCACCTCCCACGACAGCAGAAAGGGTCTTTCTAGTAGTTGCACATCAAATCTAAGCTGTTTGAAGTGTTTTTCCAAAGTTATCAACATTTTTATGTTTGGCGTTCCGCAATCGACCTTATCTCAGGCTGAAAACGCGTTTTACGCATTATGCCAAAACTTTGCAGGAAAGCTTCAGAACATGAAATTTTCACCTCCCACTATACCAGAAAGGGTCTTTCTAGTACTTGCACATCAAATCTAAGCTGTCTGAAGTGTTTTTCCGAAGATATTAAGATTTTTATGTTTGGCGTTCCGGAATTGACCTTATGTGAGGCTGAACACGAGTTTTCTGCATTGTGCCATAACTTTGCAGGGAAGCTTCAGAACATGAAAATTTCACCTCCCACTATAGCAGAAAGGGTCTTTCTAGCAGGTGCACATCAAATCTAAGCTGTCTGAAGTGTTTTTCCAAAGTTATCAACATTTTTCTGTTTGGCGTTCTGGAACCCATCTTATCTCAGGCTGAAAACGCGTTTTCTGCATTGTGCCATAACTTTGCAGGGAGACTTCAGAACATGAAATTTTCTCCTCCCACTATAGCAGAAAGGGTCTTTCTAGTAGTTGCACATCAAATCTAAGCTGTCGGAAGTGTTTTTCCAAAGTTATCAACATTTTTATGTTTGGCGTTCTGGAACCCACCTTATCTCAGGCTGAAAACGCGTTTTCTGCATTGTGCCATAACTTTGCAGGGAGACTTCAGAACATGAAATTTTCTCCTCCCACTACAGCAGAAAGGGTCTTTCTAGTAGTTGCACATCAAATCTAAGTTGTTTGAAGTGTTTTTCCAAAGTTATCAACATTCTTATGTTTGGCGTTCCGCAATCAGACTTATCTCAAGCTGAAAACGCGTTTTACGCAATTTGCCATAACTTTGCAGGAAAGCCTCAGAACATGAAATTTTCACCTCCCATATAGCAGAAAGGGTCTTTCTAGTAGTTGCACATCAAATCTAAGCTGTCTGTAGAGTTTTTCCTGAGTTATCAACATTTTTATGTTTGGCGTTCTGAAATCAACCTCATCTCAGGATGAAAAATCGTTTTCTGCATTGTCCCATAACTTTGCAGGGAAGCTTCAGTACGTGAAATGTTCTCCTCCCACTATAGCAGAAAGGGTCTTTCTAGTAGTTGCACATCAAATCTAAGCTGTCTGAAGTCTTTTTTTGAAAGTCATCAACATTTTAATGTTTAGCGTTCTGGAACCCACCTTATATCAGACTGAAGATGCGTTTTCTGCATTGTGCCATAACTTTGCAGGGACGCTTCAGAACATGAAATTTTCACCTCCCACTATAGCAGAAAGGGTATTTCTAGTAGTTACACTTCAAATCTAAGCTGTCTGGTGTTTTACCAAAGTTATCAACATTTTTATGTTTCTCGTTCCTGAACCCACCTTATATCAGGCTGAAAATGTGTTTTCTGCATTGTGCCATAATTTTGCAGGGAAGCTTCAGAACATGAAATTTTCACCTCCCACTATAGCAGAAACGGTATTTCTCGTAGTTACACTTCAAATCTAAGCTGTCTGAAGTGTTTTTTCGAATGTTATGAACATTTTTATGTTTGGCGTTCCGGAATCGACCTTATCTCAGGCTGAAAACGCGTTTTCTGCATTGTTCCATAACTTTGCAGGGAAGCTTCAGAACATGAAATTTTCACCTCCCACTATACCAGAAAGGGCCTTTTTAGTAGTTGCACATCAAATCTATGCGGTCTGAAGTGTTTTTCCAAAGTTATCAACATTTTTATGTTTGGCATTCGGAATCGACCTTATCTCAGGCTGAAAAAGAGTTTTACGCTTTGTGCCATAACTTAGGAGGGAAGCTTCAGAACTTGAAATTTACTCCTCCCACTATAGCAGAAATGGTCTTTCTAGTAGTTGCACATCAAATGTAAGCTGTGTGAAGTGTTTTTCCAAAGTTATCAACATTCTTATGTTTGGCGTTCCGGAATCAACCTTACCTCAGGCTGAAAACGCGTTTTCTGCATTGTGCCATCACTTTGCAGGAAAGCTGAAGAATATGAAATTTTCACCTCTCACTATAGCAGAAAGGGCCTTTCTAGTAGTTGCACAACAAATCTAAGCTGTCTGAAGCGTTTTTCGAAAGTTATCAACATTTTTATGTTTGGCGTTCCGGATCGCAATTTATTTAAAATGCCTTTTCTGCATTGTGCCATAACTTTGCAGGGAAGCTTCAGAACATGAAATTTTAACCTCCCACTATAGCAGAAAGGGTCTTTCTAGTAGTTGCACATCAAATCTAAGCTGTCTGAAGTGTTTTTCCAAAGTTATCATATTTTTTTGTTTGGCGTTCCGGAACCCACCTTATCTCAAGCTGAAAACGCATTTTCTGCATTGTGCCATAACTTTGCAGGGAAGCTTCAGAACATGAAATTTTCAACTCCCACTATAGCAGAAAGGGTCTTTCTAGTAGTTGCACGTCAAATATAAGCTGTCTGAAGTGTTTTTCCAAAGTTATCAACATTTTTATGTTTGGCGTTCCGAAACCCACCTTATCTCACTCTGTAAGCGCGTTTTCTGCATTGTGCCATAACTTTGCACGGAAGCTTCAGAACTTGAAATTTTCACCTCCCACTGTAGCAGAAAGGGTCTTTCTAGTAGTTGCACATCAAATCTAAGCTGTCTGAAGTGTTTTTTCAAAGTTATCATATTTTTATGTTTGCCGTTCCGGAATTGACCTTGTCTCATGCTGAAAACGCGTTTTCTGCATTGTGCCATAACTTTGCAGGGAAGTTTCAGAACTTGAAATTTCCTCCTCCCACTATAGCAGAAATGGTCCTTCTAGTAGTTGCACATCAAATGTAAGCTGTGTGAAGTGTTTTTCAGAAGTTATCAACATTCTTATGTTTGGCGTTGCGGAATCAACCTTATCTCACGCTGAAAACGCGTTTTCTGCATTGTGCCATCACTTTGCAGGAAAGCTGAAGAATATGAAATTTTCACCTCTCACTATAGCAGAAAGGGTCTTTCTAGTAGTTGCACAACAAATCTAAGCTGTCTGAAGTGTTTTTCGAAAGTTATCAACATTTTTATGTTTGGCGTTCCGGATCGCAACTTATTGAAAATGCCTTTTCTGCATTGTGCCATAACTTTGCAGGGAAGCTTCAGAACATGAAATTTTCACCTCCCACTATAGCAGAAAGGGTCTTTCTAGTAGTTGCACATCAAATCTAAGCTGTCTGAAGTGTTTTTCCAAAGTTGTCAACAATTTTATGTTTGGCGTTGCGGAATCGACCTTATCTCAGGCTGAAAACGCGTTTTCTGCATTGTGCCATAACTTTGCAGGGAAGCTTCAGAACATAAAATTTTCACCTCCCACAATAGCAGAAAGGGTCTTTCTAGTAGTTGCACATCAAATCTATGCTGTCTGAAGTGTTTTTCCAAAGTTGTCAACAATTTTATTTTTGGCGTTCCGAAACCCACCTTATCTGAGGCTCAAAACGCGTTTTCTGCATTGTGCCATCACTTTGCAGGAAAGCTGAAGAATATGAAATTTTCACCTCTCACTATAGCAGAAAGGGTCATTCTAGTAGTTGCACAACAAATCTAAGCTGTCTGAAGTGTTTTTCGAAAGTTATCAACATTTTTAAGTTTGGCGTTCCGGATCGCAACTTATTGAAAATGCCTTTTCTGCATTGTGCCATAAATTTGCAGGGAAGCTTCAGAACATGAAATTTTCACCTCCCACTGTAGCAGAAAGGGTCTTTCTAGTAGTTGCACATCAAATCTAAGCTGTCTGAAGTGTTTTTTCAAAGTTATCATATTTTTATGTTTGGCGTTCCGGAATTGACCTTGTCTAATGCTGAAAACGCGTTTTCTGCATTGTGCCATAACTTTGCAGGGAAGTTTCAGAACTTGAAATTTACTCCTCCCACTATAGCAGAAATGGTCTTTCTAGTAGTTGCACATCAAATGTAAGCTGTGCGTAGTGTTTTTCCAAAGTTATCAACATTCTTATGTTTGGCGTTCCGGAATCAACCTTATCTCAGGCTGAAAACGCGTTTTCTGCATTGTGCCATCACTTTGCAGGAAAGCTGAAGAATATGGAATTTTCACCTCTCACTGTAGCAGAAAGGGTCTTTCTAGTAGTTGCACATCAAATCTAAGCTGTCTGAAGTGTTTTTCCAAAGTTATCATATTTTTTTGTTTGGCGTTCCGGAACCCACCTTATCTCAAGCTGAAAACGCGTTTTCTGCATTGTGCCATTACTTTGCAGGGAAGCTTCAGAACATGAAATTTTCAACTCCCACTATAGCAGAAAGGGTCTTTCTAGTAGTTGCACGTCAAATATAAGCTGTCTGAAGTGTTTTTCCAAAGTTATCAACATTTTTATGTTTGGCGTTCCGAAACCCACCTTATCTCACTCTGTAAGCGCGTTTTCTGCATTGTGCCATACCTTTGGAGGAAAGCTTCAGAACATGAAATTTTCACCTCCCACTATAGCAGAAAGGGTCTTTCTAGTAGTTGCACAACAAATCTCAGCTGTCTGAAGTGTTTTTCGAAAGTTATCAACATTTTTATTTTTGGCGTTCCGGATCGCACCTTATTGAAAACGCCTTTTCTGCATTTTGCCATAACTTTGCAGGGAAACTTCAGAACATGAAATTTTCACCTCCCACTATAGCAGAAAGGGTCTTTCTAGTAGTTGCACATCAAATCTAAGCTGTCTGAAGTGTTTTTCCAAAGTTGTCAACAATTTTATGTTTGGCGTTCCGGAATCGACCTTATCTCAGGCTGAAAACGCGTTTTCTGCATTGTGCCATAACTTTGCAGGGAAGCTTCAGAACATAAAATTTTCACCTCCCACAATAGCAGAAAGGGTCTTTCTAGTAGTTGCACATCAAATCTAAGCTGTCTGAAGTGTTTTTTCAAAGTTATCATATTTTTATGTTTGGCGTTCCGTAATTGACCTTGTCTCATGCTGAAAACGCGTTTTCTGCATTGTGCCATAACTTTGCAGGGAAGCTTCAGAACATGAAATTTTCACCTCCCACGACAGCAGAAAGGGTCTTTCTAGTAGTTGCACATCAAATCTAAGCTGTTTGAAGTGTTTTTCCAAAGTTATCAACATTTTTATGTTTGGCGTTCCGCAATCGACCTTATCTCAGGCTGAAAACGCGTTTTACGCATTATGCCAAAACTTTGCAGGAAAGCTTCAGAACATGAAATTTTCACCTCCCACTATACCAGAAAGGGTCTTTCTAGTACTTGCACATCAAATCTAAGCTGTCTGAAGTGTTTTTCCGAAGATATTAAGATTTTTATGTTTGGCGTTCCGGAATTGACCTTATGTGAGGCTGAACACGAGTTTTCTGCATTGTGCCATAACTTTGCAGGGAAGCTTCAGAACATGAAAATTTCACCTCCCACTATAGCAGAAAGGGTCTTTCTAGCAGGTGCACATCAAATCTAAGCTGTCTGAAGTGTTTTTCCAAAGTTATCAACATTTTTCTGTTTGGCGTTCTGGAACCCATCTTATCTCAGGCTGAAAACGCGTTTTCTGCATTGTGCCATAACTTTGCAGGGAGACTTCAGAACATGAAATTTTCTCCTCCCACTATAGCAGAAAGGGTCTTTCTAGTAGTTGCACATCAAATCTAAGCTGTCGGAAGTGTTTTTCCAAAGTTATCAACATTTTTATGTTTGGCGTTCTGGAACCCACCTTATCTCAGGCTGAAAACGCGTTTTCTGCATTGTGCCATAACTTTGCAGGGAGACTTCAGAACATGAAATTTTCTCCTCCCACTACAGCAGAAAGGGTCTTTCTAGTAGTTGCACATCAAATCTAAGTTGTTTGAAGTGTTTTTCCAAAGTTATCAACATTCTTATGTTTGGCGTTCCGCAATCAGACTTATCTCAAGCTGAAAACGCGTTTTACGCAATTTGCCATAACTTTGCAGGAAAGCCTCAGAACATGAAATTTTCACCTCCCATATAGCAGAAAGGGTCTTTCTAGTAGTTGCACATCAAATCTAAGCTGTCTGTAGAGTTTTTCCTGAGTTATCAACATTTTTATGTTTGGCGTTCTGAAATCAACCTCATCTCAGGATGAAAAATCGTTTTCTGCATTGTCCCATAACTTTGCAGGGAAGCTTCAGTACGTGAAATGTTCTCCTCCCACTATAGCAGAAAGGGTCTTTCTAGTAGTTGCACATCAAATCTAAGCTGTCTGAAGTCTTTTTTTGAAAGTCATCAACATTTTAATGTTTAGCGTTCTGGAACCCACCTTATATCAGACTGAAGATGCGTTTTCTGCATTGTGCCATAACTTTGCAGGGACGCTTCAGAACATGAAATTTTCACCTCCCACTATAGCAGAAAGGGTATTTCTAGTAGTTACACTTCAAATCTAAGCTGTCTGGTGTTTTACCAAAGTTATCAACATTTTTATGTTTCTCGTTCCTGAACCCACCTTATATCAGGCTGAAAATGTGTTTTCTGCATTGTGCCATAATTTTGCAGGGAAGCTTCAGAACATGAAATTTTCACCTCCCACTATAGCAGAAACGGTATTTCTCGTAGTTACACTTCAAATCTAAGCTGTCTGAAGTGTTTTTTCGAATGTTATGAACATTTTTATGTTTGGCGTTCCGGAATCGACCTTATCTCAGGCTGAAAACGCGTTTTCTGCATTGTTCCATAACTTTGCAGGGAAGCTTCAGAACATGAAATTTTCACCTCCCACTATACCAGAAAGGGCCTTTTTAGTAGTTGCACATCAAATCTATGCGGTCTGAAGTGTTTTTCCAAAGTTATCAACATTTTTATGTTTGGCATTCGGAATCGACCTTATCTCAGGCTGAAAAAGAGTTTTACGCTTTGTGCCATAACTTAGGAGGGAAGCTTCAGAACTTGAAATTTACTCCTCCCACTATAGCAGAAATGGTCTTTCTAGTAGTTGCACATCAAATGTAAGCTGTGTGAAGTGTTTTTCCAAAGTTATCAACATTCTTATGTTTGGCGTTCCGGAATCAACCTTACCTCAGGCTGAAAACGCGTTTTCTGCATTGTGCCATCACTTTGCAGGAAAGCTGAAGAATATGAAATTTTCACCTCTCACTATAGCAGAAAGGGCCTTTCTAGTAGTTGCACAACAAATCTAAGCTGTCTGAAGCGTTTTTCGAAAGTTATCAACATTTTTATGTTTGGCGTTCCGGATCGCAATTTATTTAAAATGCCTTTTCTGCATTGTGCCATAACTTTGCAGGGAAGCTTCAGAACATGAAATTTTAACCTCCCACTATAGCAGAAAGGGTCTTTCTAGTAGTTGCACATCAAATCTAAGCTGTCTGAAGTGTTTTTCCAAAGTTATCATATTTTTTTGTTTGGCGTTCCGGAACCCACCTTATCTCAAGCTGAAAACGCATTTTCTGCATTGTGCCATAACTTTGCAGGGAAGCTTCAGAACATGAAATTTTCAACTCCCACTATAGCAGAAAGGGTCTTTCTAGTAGTTGCACGTCAAATATAAGCTGTCTGAAGTGTTTTTCCAAAGTTATCAACATTTTTATGTTTGGCGTTCCGAAACCCACCTTATCTCACTCTGTAAGCGCGTTTTCTGCATTGTGCCATAACTTTGCACGGAAGCTTCAGAACTTGAAATTTTCACCTCCCACTGTAGCAGAAAGGGTCTTTCTAGTAGTTGCACATCAAATCTAAGCTGTCTGAAGTGTTTTTTCAAAGTTATCATATTTTTATGTTTGCCGTTCCGGAATTGACCTTGTCTCATGCTGAAAACGCGTTTTCTGCATTGTGCCATAACTTTGCAGGGAAGTTTCAGAACTTGAAATTTCCTCCTCCCACTATAGCAGAAATGGTCCTTCTAGTAGTTGCACATCAAATGTAAGCTGTGTGAAGTGTTTTTCAGAAGTTATCAACATTCTTATGTTTGGCGTTGCGGAATCAACCTTATCTCACGCTGAAAACGCGTTTTCTGCATTGTGCCATCACTTTGCAGGAAAGCTGAAGAATATGAAATTTTCACCTCTCACTATAGCAGAAAGGGTCTTTCTAGTAGTTGCACAACAAATCTAAGCTGTCTGAAGTGTTTTTCGAAAGTTATCAACATTTTTATGTTTGGCGTTCCGGATCGCAACTTATTGAAAATGCCTTTTCTGCATTGTGCCATAACTTTGCAGGGAAGCTTCAGAACATGAAATTTTCACCTCCCACTATAGCAGAAAGGGTCTTTCTAGTAGTTGCACATCAAATCTAAGCTGTCTGAAGTGTTTTTCCAAAGTTGTCAACAATTTTATGTTTGGCGTTGCGGAATCGACCTTATCTCAGGCTGAAAACGCGTTTTCTGCATTGTGCCATAACTTTGCAGGGAAGCTTCAGAACATAAAATTTTCACCTCCCACAATAGCAGAAAGGGTCTTTCTAGTAGTTGCACATCAAATCTATGCTGTCTGAAGTGTTTTTCCAAAGTTGTCAACAATTTTATTTTTGGCGTTCCGAAACCCACCTTATCTGAGGCTCAAAACGCGTTTTCTGCATTGTGCCATATATTCTAAGGGAAGGTTCAGAACATGAAATTTTCACCTCCCACAATAGCATATAGGGTCTTTCTAATAGTTGCACATCAAATCGAAGCTGTCTGAAGTGTTTTTCCAAAGTTCTCAACATTTTTATGTTTAGCGTTACGGAATCGAGATTATCTCAGGCTGAAAACGCGTTTTACGCATTGTGCCATAACTTTGCATTAAGCTTCAGAACATTACATTTTCACATCCTACTACAGCAGAAAGGGTTTTTGTAGTAGTCTCACATCAAATCTAAGCTGTCTGAAGTGGTTTTCCAAAGTTATCAACATTTTTATGTTTGGCGTTCCGGAACCCTCCTTATCTCTACCTGAAAACGCGTTTCATGCATTGTGCCATAACTTTGCAGGGAAGCTTCAGAACATGAAATTTTAACATCCCACTATAGCAGAAAGGGTCTTTCTAGTAGTTGCACATCAAATCTAAGCTGTCTGAAGTGTTTTTCTAAAGTTATCAAAATTCTTATGTTTGGCGTTCCGGAATCAACCTTATCTCAGGCTGAAAACGCGTTTTACGCATTGTGCCATAACTTTGCAGGAAAGCTTCACAAGATCAAATTTTCAACTAACAATATAGCAGAAAGGGTCTTTCAAGTAGTTGCACATCAAATCTAAGCTGTCTGAAGTGTTTTTCCGAAGTTTTCAACATTTTTATGTTTGGTGTTCCTGAATCGACCTTATCTCAGGCCGAAAACGCGTTTTCTGCATTGTGCCATAACTTTGCAGGGAAGCTTCAGAACAGGAAAATTTCACCTCCCACTATAGCAGAAAGGGTCTTTCGAGTAAGTGCACATCAAATCAAAGCTGTTTGAAGTGTTTTTCCAAAGTTATCAACACTTTTATGTTTGGCGTTCCGGAATCGACCTTATCTCAGGCAGAAAACACGATTTACGCATTCTGCCATAACTTTGCAGGGAAGCTTCAGAACATGAAATTTTCATATCCCACAATAGCAGAAAGGGTCTTTCTAGTAGTCTCACACCAAATCTAAGCTGTCTGAAGTGTTTTTCCAAAGTTATCAACATTTTTATGTTTGGCGTTTCGGAATCGACCTTATCTCCGGCTGAAAACGCGTTTTCTCCATTGTGCCATAACTTTGCAGGAAAGCTTTAGAACATGAAATTTTCACCTCCCACTAGTGCAGAAAGGGTATTTCTAGTAGTTGCACATCAAATCTAGGCTGTCTGTAGAGTTTTTCCTGAGTTATCAACATTTTTATGTTTGGCGTTCTGAAATCAACCTCATCTCAGGCTGAAAACGCGTTTTACGCATTGTGCCATAACTTTGCAGGGAAGCTTCAGAACATGATATTTTCACCTCCCACTATAGCAGAAAGGGTCTTTCTAGTAGTTGCACATCAAATCTATGCTGTCTGAAGTGTTTTTCCAAAGTTGTCAACAATTTTATTTTTGGCGTTCCGAAACCCACCTTATCTGAGGCTCAAAACGCGTTTTCTGCATTGTGCCATATATTCTAAGGGAAGGTTCAGAACATGAAATTTTCACCTCCCACAATAGCATATAGGGTCTTTCTAATAGTTGCACATCAAATCGAAGCTGTCTGAAGTGTT
Source organism: Synchiropus splendidus (assembly GCF_027744825.2). Lineage (NCBI taxonomy): Eukaryota > Metazoa > Chordata > Actinopteri > Syngnathiformes > Callionymidae > Synchiropus > Synchiropus splendidus. The sequence continues at coordinate 1,228,988 of NW_026527055.1, forward strand.
TTTCCAAAGTTCTCAACATTTTTATGTTTAGCGTTACGGAATCGAGATTATCTCAGGCTGAAAACGCGTTTTACGCATTGTGCCATAACTTTGCATAAAGCTTCAGAACATTACATTTTCACATCCTACTACAGCAGAAAGGGTCTTTCTAGTAGTTGCACATCAAATCTAAGCTGTCTGAAGTGTTTTTCCAAAGTTTTCAACATTTTTATGTTTGGCGTTCGGGAACCCACCTTATCTCAGGCTGAAAAAGCGTTTCATGCATTGTGCCATAACTTTGCAGGGAAGCTTCAGAACATGACATTTTAACATCTCACTATAGCAGAAAGGGTCTTTCTAGTAGTTGCACATCAAATCTAAGCTGTCTGAAGTGTTTTTCTAAAGTTATCAAAATTCTTATGTTTGGCGTTCCGGAATCAACCTCATCTCAGGCTGAAAACGTGTTTTACGCATTGTGCGATAGCTTTGCAGGGAAGCTTCAGAAAATGAAATTTTAACCTCCCACTATAGCAGAAAGGGTCTTTCTAGTAGTTGCACATCAAATCTAAGCTGTCTTGAAGTGTTTTTCTAAAGTTATCAACATTTTTATGTTTGGCGTTCCGGAATCAACCTTATCTCAGGCTGAAAACGTGTTTCCTGCATTGTGCCATAACTTTGCAGAGAAGCTTCAGAACATGAAATGTTCGCCTCCCACTATAGCAGATAGGGTCTTTCTAATAGTTGCACATCAAATCTAAGCTGTCTGAAGTGTTTTTCCAAAGTTATCAACATTCTTATTTTTGGCGTCCCGGAATCAACCTTATCTCAGGCTGAAAACGTGTTTCCTGCATTGTGCCATAACTTTGCAGAGAAGCTTCAGAACATGAAATGTTCGCCTCCCACTATAGCAGATAGGGTCTTTCTTGTAGTTGCACATCAAATCTAAGCTGTCTGAAGTGTTTTTCCAAAGTTATCAACATTTTTATGTTTGGTGTTCCTGAATCGACCTTATCTCAGGCTGAAAACGCGTTTTCTGCATTGTGCCATAACTTTGCAGGGAAGCTTCAGAACATGAAATTTTTATCTCCCACTATAGCAGAAAGGGTCTTTGTAGTAGTTGCACATCAAATCTAAGCTGTCGAAAGTGTTTTTCCAAAGTTATCAACATTTTTATGTTTGGTGTTTCGGAATCGACCTTATCTCCGGCTGAAAACGCGTTTTCTGCATTGTGCCATAACTTTGCAGGGAAGCTTTAGAACATGAAATTTTCACCTCCCACTAGTGCAGAAAGGGTATTTCTTGTAGTTGCACATCAAATCTAAGCTGTCTGTAGAGTTTTTCCTGAGTTATCAACATTTTTATGTTTGGCGTTCTGAAATCAACCTCATCTCAGGCTGAAAACGCGTTTCACGCATTGTGCCATAACTTTGCAGGGAAGCTTTAGAACATGAAATTTTCACCTCCCACTAGTGCAGAAAGGGTATTTCTAGTAGTTGCACATCAAATCTAAGCTGTCTGAAGTGTTTTTCCAAAGTCATCAATATTTTTATGTTTGGCGTTCCGGAATCGACCTTATCTCAGGCTGAAAACGCGTTTCCTGCATTGTGGCATAACTTTGTAGGGAAGCTTCAGAACATGAAATTTTCACCTCCCACTGTAGCAGAAAGGGTCTTTCTAGTAGTTGCACATCAAATCTAAGCTGTCTGAAGTGTTTTTCCAAAGTTATCAACATTTTTATGTTTGGCGTTCTGGAACCCACCTTATCTCTGCCTGAAAACGCGTTTTCTGCATTGTGCCATAACTTTGCAGGGAGACTTCAGAACATGAAATTTTCTCCTCCCACTATAGCAGAAAGGGTATTTCTCGTAGTTGCACATCAAATCTAAGCTGTCTGAAGTGTATTTCCAAAGTTGTCAACATTTTTATGTTTGGCGTTCCGGAATCGACCTTATCTCAGGCTGAAAACGCATTTTCTGCATTGTGCCATAACTTTGCAGGGAAGCTTCAGAACATGAAATTTTTATCTCCCACTATAGCAGAAAGGGTCTTTGTAGTAGTTGCACATCAAATCTAAGCTGTCGAAAGTGTTTTTCCAAAGTTATCAACATTTTTATGTTTGGTGTTTCGGAATCGACCTTATCTCCGGCTGAAAACGCGTTTTCTGCATTGTGCCATAACTTTGCAGGGAAGCTTTAGAACATGAAATTTTCATATCCCACTATAGCAGAAAGGGTCTTTCTTGTAGTCTCACATCAAATCTAAGCTGTCTGAAGTGTTTTTCCAAAGTTATCAACATTTTTATGTTTGGCGTTCCGGAATCGACCTTATCTCAGGCTGAAAACGCGTTTTCTGCATTGTGCCATAACTTTGCAGGGAAGCTTCAGAACATGAAATTTTTATCTCCCACTATAGCAGAAAGGGTCTTTGTAGTAGTTGCACATCAAATCTAAGCTGTCGAAAGTGTTTTTCCAAAGTTATCAACATTTTTATGTTTGGTGTTTCGGAATCGACCTTATCTCCGGCTGAAAACGCGTTTTCTGCATTGTGCCATAACTTTGCAGGGAAGCTTTAGAACATGAAATTTTCACCTCCCACTAGTGCAGAAAGGGTATTTCTAGTAGTTGCACATCAAATCTAAGCTGTCTGTAGAGTTTTTCCTGAGTTATCAACATTTTTATGTTTGGCGTTCTGAAATCAACCTCATCTCAGGCTGAAAACGCGTTTCACGCATTGTGCCATAACTTTGCAGGGAAGCTTTAGAACATGAAATTTTCACCTCCCACTAGTGCAGAAAGGGTATTTCTAGTAGTTGCACATCAAATCTAAGCTGTCTGAAGTGTTTTTCCAAAGTCATCAATATTTTTATGTTTGGCGTTCCGGAATCGACCTTATCTCAGGCTGAAAACGCGTTTCCTGCATTGTGGCATAACTTTGTAGGGAAGCTTCAGAACATGAAATTTTCACCTCCCACTGTAGCAGAAAGGGTCTTTCTAGTAGTTGCACATCAAATCTAAGCTGTCTGAAGTGTTTTTCCAAAGTTATCAACATTTTTATGTTTGGCGTTCTGGAAACCACCTTATCTCAGGCTGAAAACAGGTTTTCTGCATTGTGCCATAACTTTGCAGGGAAGCTTCAGAACATTAAATTTTCACCTCCCACTATAGAAGAAAGGGTCTTTCTAGTAGTTGCACATCGAATCTAAGATGTCTGAAGTATTTCTCCAAAGTTATCAACATTTTTATGTTTGGCGTTCTGGAACCCACCTTATCTCTGCCTGAAAACGCGTTTTCTGCATTGTGCCATAACTTTGCAGGGAGACTTCAGAACATGAAATTTTCTCCTCCCACTATAGCAGAAAGGGTATTTCTAGTAGTTGCACATCAAATCTAAGCTGTCTGAAGTGTATTTCCAAAGTTGTCAACATTTTTATGTTTGGCGTTCTGGTACCCACCTTATCTCAGGCTGAAAATGCGTTTTCTGCATTGTGCCATAACTTTGCAGGGAAGATTTAGAACATGAAATTTTCTCCTCCCACTATAGCAGAAAGGGTATTTCTAGTAGTTGCACATCAAATCTAAGCTGTCTGAAGTGTATTTCCAAAGTTATCAACATTTTTATGTTTGGCGTTCTGGAAACCACCTTATCTTAGGCTGAAAACAGGTTTTCTGCATTGTGCCATAACTTTGCCGGGAAGCTTCAGAACATTAAATTTTAACATCCCACTATAGCAGAAAGGGTCTTTCCAGTAGTTGCACAACAAATCTAAGCTGTCTGAAGTGTTTTTCGAAAGTTATCAACATTTTTATGTTTGGCGTTCCGGAATCGACCTTATGTTAGGCTGAAAACGCGTTTTACACATTGTGCAATAATTTTGCAGGGAAGCTTCAGAACATGAAATGTTCACATCCCACTATAGCAGAAAGGGTCTTTCTAGTAGTTGCACATCAAATCTAAGCTGTTTGAAGTGTTTTTCGAAAGTTATCAACATTTTTATGTTTGGCGTTCCAGAATCGACATTATCTCAGGCTGAAAACGCGTTGTCTGCATTGTGCCATAACTTTGCATGGAAGCTTCCGAACATGAAATTTTAACCTCCCACTATAGCATAAAGGGTCTTTCTAGTAGTTGCACAACAAATCTAAGCTATCTGATGTGTTTCTCCAAAGTTATCAACATTTTTTATGTTTGGCGTTTCGGAATCGACCTTATCTTAGGCTGAAAACGCATTTTACGCATTGTGCAATAACTTTGCAGGGAAGCTTCAGAACATGAAATTTTCACCTCAAAATATAGCAGAAAGGGTCATTCTAGTAGTTGCACATCAAATCTAAGCTCTCTGAAGTGTTTTTCGAAAGTTATCAACATTTTTATGTTTGGCGTTCTAGAATCGACATTATCTCAGGCTGAAAACGCGTTGTCTGCATTGTGCCATAACTTTGCAGGGAAGCTTCCGAACATGAAATTTTCACCTCCCACTACAGCAGAAAGGGTCTTTCTAGTAGTTGCACAACAAATCTAAGCTGTCTGATGTGTTTTTCCAAAGTTATCAACATTTTTTTGTTTGGCGTTCCGGAATCGACCTTATCTCAGGCTGAAAACGCGTGTTACGCATTGTGCCATGACTTTGCAGGGAAGCTTCAGTACATGACATTTTGACCTCCCACAATAGCCGAAAGGGTCTTTCTCGTAGTTGCACATCATGTCTAAGCTGTCTGAAGTGTTTTTCCAAAGTGATCAACATTTTTATGTTTGGCGTTCCGGAACCCACCTTATCTCAGGCTGAAAACAGGTTGTCTGCATTGTGCCATAACTCTGCAGGGAAGCTTCAGAACATGAAATTTTCACGTCCCACTACAGCAGAAAGGGTATTTCTAGTAGTTGCACATCAAATCTAAGCTGTCTGAAGTGCTTTTCGAAAGTTTTCAACATTTTTATGTTTGGCGTTTCGGAATCAACCTTATCTCAAGCTGAAAACGCGATTTCTGCGTTGTGTCATAACTTTGCAGGGAAGCTTCAGAACATGAAATTTTCACCTCAAACTATAGCAGAAAGGGTCTTTCTAGTAGTTGCACATCAAATCTACGCTGTCTGAAATGTTTTTCCAAAGTTATCAACATTTTTACGTTTGGCGTTCCGGAATCGACCTTATGTTAGGCTGAAAACGGGATTTACACATTGTGCAATAATTTTGCAGGAAAGCTTCAGAACATGAAATGTTCACATCCCACTATAGCAGAAAGGGTCTTTCTAGTAGTTGCACATCAAATCTAAGCTGTCTGAAGTGTTTTTCCAAAGTTATCAACATTTTTATGTTTGGCATTCCGGAATCGACCTTATCTCAGGCTGAAAACGCGTTTTACGCATTGTGCCATTACTTTTCAGGGAAGCTTCAGAACATGAAATGTTCACCTCCCACTATAGCAGAAAAGGTCTTTCTAGAAGTTGCACATCAAATGTAAGCTGTCTGAAGTGTTTTTCCAAAGTTATCAACATTTTTGTGTTTGGCGTTCCGGAACCCACCTTTTGTCAGGCTGAAAACGTCTTTTCTGCATTGTGCCATAACTTTGCAAGGAAGCTTCAGGACATGAAATTTTCACCTCCCACAATAGCCGAAAGGGTCTTTCTAGTAGTTGCACATCAAATCATAGCTGTCTGAAGTTTTTTTCCAAGGTTATCAACATTTTTATGATTGGCGTTCCGGAATCGACCTTATCTCAAGCTGAAAACGCGTTTTCTGCATTGAGCCATAAATTTGCAGGGAAGCTTCAGAACATGAAATGTTCACCTCCCACTATAGCAGAAAGGGTCTTTCTAGTAGTTGCACATCAAATCTAAGCTGTCTGAAGTGTTTTTCGAAAGTTTTCAACATTTTTATGTTTGGTGTTCGTGAATCGACCTTATCTCAGGCTGAAAACGCGTTTTCTGCATTGTGCCATAACTTTGCAGGGAATCTTCAGAACATGAAATTTTCACCTCCCACAACAGCAGAAAGGGTCTTTCTAGTAGTTGCAGATCAAATCTAAGCTGTCTGATGTGTTTTTCCAAAGTTATCAACAGTTTTATGTTTGGCATTCCGGAATCGACCATATCTCAGGCTGAAAACGCGTTTTACGCATTGTGCCATTACTTTTCAGGGAAGCTTCAGAACATGAAATGTTCACCTCCCACTACAGCAGAAAGGGTCTTTCTAGTAGTTGCACATCAAATCTAAGCTGTCGAAAGTGTTTTTCCAAAGTTATCAACATTTTTATGTTTGGCGTTCTGCAACCCACCTAATCTCAGGTTGAAAACGTGTTTTCTGCATTGTGCCATAACTTTGCAGGGAAGCTTCAGAACATGAAATTTTAACCTCCCACTATAGCAGAAAAGGTCATTCTAGTAGTTGCACATCAAATCTAAGCTGTCTGAAGTGTTTTTCCAAAGTTATCAATATTTTTATGTTTGGCGTTCCAGAAACAAACTTATCTCAGGCTGAAAACGCGTTTTACACAGTTTGCCATAACTTTGCAGGAAAGCTTCAGAACATGAAATTTTTACCTCCCACTATAGGAGAAAGGGTCTTTCTAGTAGTTGCACATCAAATCTAAGCTGTCTGAAGTGTTTTTCCAAAGTTATCAACATTTTTATGTTTGGCGTTCTGGAACCCACCTTATCTCCGGCTGAAAACGCGTTTTCTGCATTGTGCCATAACATTGCAGGGAAGCTTCAGAACATGAAATTTTAACATCCCACTATAGCAGAAAGGGTCTTTCTAGTAGTTGCACATCAAATCTAAGCTGTCTGAAGTGTTTTTCCAAAGTTATCAACATTCTTATGTTTGGCGATCCGGAATCAAGCTTATCTCAGGCTGAAAACGTGTTTTACGCATTGTGCCATAACTTTGCAGGGAAGCTTCAGAACATGAAATTTTCAAATCCCACTGTAGCAGCAAGGGTCTTTCTAGTAGTTGCACATCAAATCTAAGCTGTCTGAAGTGTTTTTCCAAAGTTATCAACATTTTTATGTTTGGCGTTCTGGAACCCACCTAATCTCAGGCTGAAAACGCGTTTTCTGCATAGTGCCATAACTTTTCAGGGAAGCTTCAGAACATGAAATGTGCGCCTCCCACTATAGCAGATAGGGTCGTTCTAGTAGTTGCACATCAAATCTAAGCTGTCTGAAGTGTTTTTCCTAAGTTATCAACACTTTTAAGTTTGGCGTTCTGGAACCCACTTATCTCAGGCTGAAAACGCGTTTTCTGCATTGTGCCATAACTTTGCAGGGAAGCTTCAGAACATGGAATTTTCACCTCCCACTATAGCAGAAAGGGTCTTTCTCGTAGTTGCACATCAAATCTAAGCTGTCTGAAGTGTTTTTTGAAAGTTTTCAACACTTTTATGTTTGGCGTTCCGGAATCGACCTTATCTCAGGCTGAAAACACGATTTACGCATTCTGCCATAACTTTGCAGGGAAGCTTCAGAACATGAAATTTTCATATCCCACTATAGCAGAAAGGGTCTTTCTAGTAGTCGCACATCAAATCTAAGCTGTCTGAAGTGTTTTTCCTGAGTTATGAACATTTTTATGTTTGACGTTCTGAAATCAACCTCATCTCAGGCTGAAAACGCGTTTCACGCATTGTGCCATAACTTTGCAGGGAAGCTTCAGAACATGAAATTTTCACCTCCCACTATAGCAGAAAGGGTCTTTCTAGTAGTTGCCCATCAAATCTAAGCTGTCTGAAGTGTATTTCCAAAGTTATCAACATTTTTATGTTTGGCGTTCTGAAATCAACCTCATCTCAGGCTGAAAACGCGTTTTACGCATTGTGCCATAACTTTGCAGGGAAGCTTCAGAACATGATATTATCACCTCCCACTATAGCAGAAAGGGTCTTTCTAGTAGTTGCACATCAAATCTAAGCTGTCTTGAAGTGTTCTTCTAAAGTTATCAACATTTTTATGTTTGGCGTTCCGGAATCAACCTTATCTCTGGCTGAAAACGCGTTTTACGCATTGTGCCATAACTTTGCAGGAAAGCTTCACAACATCAAATTTTCAACTCCCAATATAGCAGAAAGGGTCTTTCTGGTAGTTCCACATCAAATCAAAGCTGTTTGAAGTGTTTTTCCAAAGTTATCAACACTTTTATGTTTGGCGTTCCGGAATCGACCTTATCTCAGGCTGAAAACACGATTTACGCATTGTGCCATAACTTTGCAGGGAAGCTTCAGAACATGAAATTTTAACATCCCACTATAGCAGAAAGGGTTTTTCTAAAGTTATCAACATTCTTATGTTTGGCGTTCCGGAATCAACCTTATCTCAGGCTGAAAACGCGTTTTACGCATTGAGCCATAACTTTGCAGGAAAGCTTCAGAACATGAAATTTTCAACTCCCAATATAGCAGAAAGGGTCTTTCTAGTAGTTGCACATGAAATCTAAGCTGTCTGAAGTGTTTTTCCAAAGTTATCAATATTTTTATGTTTGGCGTTCCGGAATCGACCTTATCTCAGGCTGAAAACGCGTTTCCTGCATTGTGGCATAACTTTGCAGGGAAGCTTCAGAACATGAAATTTTCACCTCCCACTATAGAGGAAAGGGTCTTTCTAGTAGTTGCACATCAAATCTAAGCTGTCTGAAGTGCATTTCCAAAGTTATCAACATTTTTATGTTTGGCGTTCTGGTACCCACCTTATCTCAGGCTGAAAACGCGTTTTCTGCATTGTGCCATAACTTTGCAGGGAAGCTTCAGAACATGAAAATTTCTCTTCCCACGATAGCAGAAAGGGTCTTTCGAGTAGGTGCACATCAAATCAAAGCTGTTTGAAGTGTTTTTCCAAAGTTATCAACACTTTTATGTTTGGCGTTCTGGAATCGACCTTATCTCAGGCTGAAAACACGATTTACGCATTGTGCCATAACTTTGCAGGGAGGCTTCAGAACATGAAATTTTAACATCCCACTATAGCAGAAAGGGTTTTTCTAAAGTTATCAACATTCTTATGTTTGGCGTTCCGGAATCAACCTTATCTCAGGCTGAAAACGCGTTTTACGCATTGTGCCATAACTGTGCAGGAAAGCTTCAGAACATGAAATTTTCAACTCCCAATATAGCAGAAAGGGTCTTTCTAGTAATTGCACATCAAATCTAAGCTGTCTGAAGTGTTTTTCCAAAGTTATCAATATTTTTATGTTTGGCGTTCCGGAATCGACCTTATCTCAGGCTGAAAACGCGTTTTACGCATTGTGGCATAACTTTGTAGGGAAGCTTCAGAACATTAAATTTTCACCTCCCACTATAGAAGAAAGGGTCTTTCTAGTAGATGCACATCAAATCTAAGCTGTCTGAAGTGTTTTTCCAAAGTTATCAATATTTTTATGTTTGGCGTTCCGGAATCGACCTTATCTCAGGCTGAAAACGCGTTTCCTGCATGGTGGCATAACTTTGTAGGGAAGCTTCAGAACATGAAATTTTCACCTCCCACTATAGAAGAAAGGGTCTTTCTAGTAGTTGCACATCAAATCTAAGCTGTCTGAAGTGCATTTCCAAAGTTATCAACATTTTTATGTTTGGCGTTCTGGTACCCACCTTTTCTCAGGCTGAAAACGCGTTTTCTGCATTGTGCCATAACTTTGCAGGGAAGCTTTAGAACATGACATTTTCACCTCCCACTAGAGCAGAATGGGTCTTTCTTGTAGTTGCACATCAAATCTAAGCTGTCTGAAGTGTTTTTCGAAAGTTATCAACACTTTTATGTTTGGCGTTCCGGAATCGACCTTATCTCAGGCTGAAAACACGATTTACGCATTCTGCCATAACTTTGCAGGGAAGCTTAAGAACATGAAATTTTCACCTCCCACTAGAGCAGAAAGGGTATTTCTAGTAGTTGCATATCAAATCTAAGCTGTCTGTAGAGTTTTTCCTGAGTTATCAACATTTTTATGTTTGGCGTTCTGAAATCAACCTCATCTCAGGCTGAAATCGCGTTTCACGCATTGTGCCATAACTTTGCAGGGAAGCTTCAGAACATGAAATTTTAACCTCCCACTATAGCAGAAAGGGTCTTTCTAGTAGTTGCACATCAAATCTAAGCTGTCGAAAGTGTTTTTCCAAAGTTATCAACATTTTTATGTTTGGCGTTCTGGAACCCACCTAATCTCAGGTTGAAAACGTGTTTTCTGCATTGTGCCATAACTTTGCAGGGAAGCTTCAGAACATGAAATTTTAACCTCCCACTATAGCAGAAATGGTCTTTCTAGTAGTTGCACATCAAATCTAAGCTGTCTGAAGTGTTTTTCCAAAGTTATCAACATTTTTATGTTTGGCGTTCTGGAACCCACCTTATCTCAGGCTGAAAACGCGTTTTCTGCATTGTGCCATAACTTTGCAGGGAGACTTCAGAACATGAAATTTTCTCTTCCCATTATAGCAGAAAGGGTATTTCTAGTAGTTGCACATAGATCAAATCTAAGCTGTCTGAAGTGTATTTCCAAAGTTATCAACATTTTTATGTTTGGCGTTCTGGAACCCACCTTATCTCAGGCTGAAAACGCGTTTTCTGCATTGTGCCATAACTTTGCAGGGAAGCTTTACAACATGAAATTTTCACCTCCCACTAGAGCAGAAAGGGTATTTCTAGTAGTTGCACATCAAATCTAAGCTGTCTGTAGAGTTTTTCCTGAGTTATCAACATTTTTATGTTTGGCGTTATGAAATCAACCTCATCTCAGGCTGAAAACGCGTTTTACGCATTGTGCCATAACTTTGCAGGGAAGCTTCAGAACATGATATTATCACCTCCCACTATAGCAGAAAGGGTCTTTCTCGTAGTTGCACATCAAATCTAAGCTGTCTGAAGTGTTTTTCGAGAGTTTTCAACATTTTTATGTTTGGTGTTCCTGAATCGACCTTATCTCAGGCCGAAAACGCGTTTTCTGCATTGTGCCATAACTTTGCAGGGAAGCTTCAGAACATGAAAATTTCTCTTCCCACTATAGCAGAAAGGGTCTTTCGAGTAGGTGCACATCAAATCAAAGCTGTTTGAAGTGTTTTTCCAAAGTTATCAACACTTTTATGTTTGGCGTTCCGGAATCGACCTTATCTCAGGCTGAAAACACGATTTACGCATTGAGCCATAACTTTGCAGGGAAGCTTCAGAACATGAAATTTTAACCTCCCACTATAGCAGAAAGGGTCTTTCTAGTAATTGCACATCAAATCTAAGCTGTCTGAAGTGTTTTTCCAAAGTTATCAATATTTTTATGTTTGGCGTTCCGGAATCGACCTTATCTCAGGCTGAAAACGCGTTTCCTGCATTGTGGCATAACTTTGTAGGGAAGCTTCAGAACATTAAATTTTCACCTCCCACTATAGAAGAAAGGGTCTTTCTAGTAGATGCACATCAAATCTAATCTGTCTGAAGTGTTTTTCCAAAGTTATCAACATTTTTATGTTTGGCATTCCGGAATCAACCTTATCTCAGACTGAAAACGTGTTTTCTGCAGTGTGCCATAACTTCGCAGGGAAGCTTCAGAACATGAAATTTTAACCTCCCACTATAGCAGAAAAGGTCATTCTAGTAGTTGCACATCAAATCTAAGCTGTCTTGAAGTGTTTTTCTAAAGTTATCAACATTTTTATGTTTGGCGTTCCGGAACCCACCTTATCTCAGCCTTAAAACGCGTTTTACATAATTTGCCATAACTTTGCAGGGAAGCTTCAGAACATGAAATTTTAACATCCCACTATAGCAGAAAGGATCTTTCTAGTAGTTGCACATCAAATCTAAGCTGTCTGAAGTGTTTTTCCAAAGTTATCAACATTCTTATGTTTGGCGTTCCGGAATCAACGTTATCTCAGGCTGAAAACGCGTCTTACGCATTGTGCCATAACTTTGCAGGAAAGCTTCAGAACATGAAATTTTCAACTCCCACTATAGCAGAAAGGGTCTTTCTCGTAGTTTCACATCAAATCTAAGCTGTCTGAAGTGTTTTTCCAAAGTTATCAATATTTTTATGTTTGGCGTTCCAGAAACAAACTTATCTCAGGCTGAAAACGCGTTTTACACAGTTTGCCATAACTTTGCAGGAAAGCTTCAGAACATGAAATTTTTACCTCTCACTATAGCAGAAAGGCTCTTTCTAGTAGTCTCACATCAAATCTAAGCTGTCTGAAGTGTTTTTCCAAAGTTATCAACATTTTTATGTTTGGCGTTCTGGAACCCACCTTATCTCAGGCTGAAAACGCGTTTTCTGCATTGTGCCATAACTTTGCATGGAGACTTCAGAACATGAAATTTTCTCCTCCCACTATAGCAGACAGGGTCTTTCTAGTAGTTGCACATCAAACCTAAGCTGTTTGAAGTGTTTTTCCAAAGTTAACACCATTTTTATGTTTGGCGTTCCAGAAACAACCTAATCTCAGGCTGAAAACGCGTTTTACACAATTTGCCAAAACTTTGCTGGAAAGCTTCAGAACATGAAATTTTCACCTCCCACTATAGCAGAAAGTGGCTTTCTAGTAGTTGCACATCAAATCTAAGATGTCTGAAGTGTTTTTCCAAAGTTATCAACATTTTTATGTTTGGCGTTACGGAATCGACCTTATCTCAGGCTGAAAACGCGTTTTCTGCATTGTGCCATAACATTGCAGGGAAGCTTCAGAACATGAAATTTTAACATCCCACTATAGCAGAAAGGGTCTTTCTAGTAGTTGCACATCAAATCTAAGCTGTCTGAAGTGTTTTTCCAAAGTTATCAACATTCTTATGTTTGGCGATCCGGAATCAACCTTATCTCAGGCTGAAAACGTGTTTTACGCATTGTGCCATAACTTTGCAGGGAAGCTTCAGAACATGAAATTTTCAAATCCCACTGTAGCAGAAAGGGTCTTTCTAGTAGTTGCACATCAAATCTAAGCTGTCTGAAGTGTTTTTCCAAAGTTATCAACATTTTTATGTTTGGCGTTCTGGAACCCACCTAATCTCAGGCTGAAAACGCGTTTTCTGCATTGTGCCATAACTTTGCAGGGAAGCTTCAGAACATGGAATTTTAACCTCCCACTATAGCAGAAAGGGTCTTTCTCGTAGTTGCACATCAAATCTAAGCTGTCTGAAGTGTTTTTCGAAAGTTTTCAACACTTTTATGTTTGGCGTTCCGGAATCGACCTTATCTCAGGCTGAAAACACGATTTACGCATTCTGCCATAACTTTGCAGGGAAGCTTCAGAAAATGAAATTTTCATATCCCACTATAGCAGAAAGGGTCTTTCTCGTAGTTGCACATCAAATCTAAGCTGTCTGAAGTGTTTTTCGAAAGTTTTCAACACTTTTATGTTTGGCGTTCCGGAATCGACCTTATCTCAGGCTGAAAACACGATTTACGCATTCTGCCATAACTTTGCAGGGAAGCTTCAGAACATGAAATTTTCATATCCCACTATAGCAGAAAGGGTCTTTCTAGTAGTCTCACATCAAATCTAAGCTGTCTGAAGTGTTTTTCCTGAGTTATCAACATTTTTATGTTTGACGTTCTGAAATCAACCTCATCTCAGGCTGAAAACGCGTTTCACGCATTGTGCCATAACTTTGCAGGGAAGCTTCAGAACATGAAATTTTCACCTCCCACTATAGCAGAAAGGGTCTTTCTCGTAGTTGCACATCAAATCTAAGCTGTCTGAAGTGTATTTCCAAAGTTATCAACATTTTTATGTTTGGCGTTCTGAAATCAACCTCATCTCAGGCTGAAAACGCGTTTTACGCATTGTGCCATAACTTTGCAGCGAAGCTTCAGAACATGATATTATCACCTCCCACTATAGCAGAAAGGGTCTTTCTAGTAGTTTCACATCAAATCTAAGCTGTCTTGAAGTGTTTTTCTAAAGTTATCAACATTTTTATGTTTGGCGTTCCGGAATCAACCTTATCTCAGGCTGAAAACGCGTTTTACGCATTGTGCCATAACTTTCCAGGAAAGCTTCACAACATCAAATTTTCAACTCCCAATATAGCAGAAAGGGTCTTTCTAGTAGTTGCACATCAAATCAAAGCTGTTTGAAGTGTTTTTCCAAAGTTATCAACACTTTTATGTTTGGCGTTCCGGAATCGACCTTATCTCAGGCTGAAAACACGATTTACGCATTGTGCCATAACTTTGCAGGGAAGCTTCAGAACATGAAATTTTAACATCCCACTATAGCAGAAAGGGTTTTTCTAAAGTTATCAACATTCTTATGTTTGGCGTTCCGGAATCAACCTTATCTCAGGCTGAAAACGCGTTTTACGCATTGTGCCATAACTTTGCAGGAAAGCTTCAGAACATGAAATTTTCAACTCCCAATATAGCAGAAAGGGTCTTTCTAGTAGTTGCACATCAAATCTAAGCTGTCTGAAGTGTTTTTCCAAAGTTATCAATATTTTTATGTTTGGCGTTCCGGAATCGACCTTATCTCAGGCTGAAAACGCGTTTCCTGCATTGTGGCATAACTTTGTAGGGAAGCTTCAGAACATGAAATTTTCACCTCCCACTGTAGCAAAAAGGGTTTTTCTAGTAGTTGCACATCAAATCTAAGCTGTCTGAAGTGTTTTTCCAAAGTTATCAATATTTTTATGTTTGGCGTTCCGGAATCGACCTTATCTCGGGCTGAAAACGCGTTTCCTGCATTGTGGCATAACTTTGTAGGGAAGCTTCAGAATATGAAATTTTCACCTCCCACTGTAGCAAAAAGGGTCTTTCTAGTAGTTGCACATCAAATCTAAGCTGTCTGAAGTGTTTTTCCAAAGTTATCAATATTTTTATGTTTGGCGTTCCGGAATCAACCTTATCTCAGGCTGAAAACGCGTTTTACGCATTGTGCCATAACTTTGCAGGAAAGCTTCACAACATCAAATTTTCAACTCCCAATATAGCAGAAAGGGTCTTTCTAGTAGTTGCACATCAAATCAAAGCTGTTTGAAGTGTTTTTCCAAAGTTATCAACACTTTTATGTTTGGCGTTCCGGAATCGACCTTATCTCAGGCTGAAAACACGATTTACGCATTGTGCCATAACTTTGCAGGGAAGCTTCAGAACATGAAATTTTAACATCCCACTATAGCAGAAAGGGTTTTTCTAAAGTTATCAACATTTTTATGTTTGGCGTTCTGGAAACCACCTTATCTCAGGATGAAAACAGGTTTTCTGCATTGTGCCATAACTTTGCAGGGAAGCTTCAGAACAATAAATTTTCACCTCCCACTATAGAAGAATGGGTCTTTCTAGTAGATGCACATCAAATCTAAGCTGTCTGAAGTGTTTTTCCAAAGTTATCAACATTTTTATGTTTGGCATTCCGGAATCAACCTTATCTCAGACTGAAAACGTGTTTTCTGCATTGTGCCATAACTTCGCAGGGAAGCTTCAGAACATGAAATTTTAACCTCCCACTATAGCAGAAAAGGTCATTCTAGTAGTTGCACATCAAATCTAAGCTGTCTTGAAGTGTTTTTCTAAAGTTATCAACATTTTTATGTTTGGCGTTCCGGAACCCACCTTATCTCAGCCATAAAACGCGTTTTACATAATTTGCCATAACTTTGCAGGGAAGCTTCAGAACATGAAATTTTAACATCCCACTATAGCAGAAAGGATCTTTCTCGTAGTTGCACATCAAATCTAAGCTGTCTGAAGTGTTTTTCCAAAGTTATCAACATTCTTATGTTTGGCGTTCCGGAATCAACCTTATCTCAGGCTGAAAACGCGTTTAACGCATTGTGCCATAACTTTGAAGGAAAGCTTCAGAACATGAAATTTTCAACTCCCACTATAGCAGAAAAGGTCATTCTAGTAGTTGCACATCAAATCTAAGCTGTCTTGAAGTGTTTTTCTAAAGTTATCAACATTTTTATGTTTGGCGTTCCGGAACCCACCTTATCTCAGCCTTAAAACGCGTTTTACATAATTTGCCATAACTTTGCAGGGAAGCTTCAGAACATGAAATTTTAACATCCCACTATAGCAGAAAGGCTCTTTCTAGTAGTCTCACATCAAATCTAAGCTGTCTGAAGTGTTTTTCCAAAGTTATCAACATTTTTATGTTTGGCGTTCTGGAACCCACCTTATCTCAGGCTGAAAACGCGTTTTCTGCATTGTGCCATAACTTTGCATGGAGACTTCAGAACATGAAATTTTCTCCTCCCACTATAGCAGAAAGGGTCTTTCTAGTAGTTTCACATCAAATCTAAGCTGTCTGAAGTGTTTTTCCAAAGTTATCAATATTTTTATGTTTGGCGTTCCAGAAACAAACTTATCTCAGGCTGAAAACGCGTTTTACACAGTTTGCCATGACTTTGCAGGAAAGCTTCAGAACATGAAATTTTTAGCTCCCACTATAGCAGAAAGGCTCTTTCTAGTAGTCTCACATCAAATCTAAGCTGTCTGAAGTGTTTTTCCAAAGTTATCAACATTTTTATGTTTGCCGTTCTGGAACCCACCTTATCTCTGGCTGAAAACGCGTTTTCTGCATTGTGCCATAACTTTGCATGGAGACTTCAGAACATGAAATTTTCTCCTCCCACTATAGCAGACAGGGTCTTTCTAGTAGTTGCACATCAAACCTAAGCTGTTTGAAGTGTTTTTCCAAAGTTAACACCATTTTTATGTTTGGCGTTCCAGAAACAACCTAATCTCAGGCTGAAAACGCGTTTTACACAATTTGCCATAACTTTGCTGGAAAGCTTCAGAACATGAAATTTTCACCTCCCACTATAGCAGAAAGTGGCTTTCTAGTAGTTGCACATCAAATCTAAGCTGTCTGAAGTGTTTTTCCAAAGTTATCAACATTTTTATGTTTGGCGTTACGGAATCGACCTTATCTCCGGCTGAAAACGCGTTTTCTGCATTGTGCCATAACATTGCAGGGAAGCTTCAGAACATGAAATTTTAACATCCCACTATAGCAGAAAGGGTCTTTCTAGTAGTTGCACATCAAATCTAAGCTGTCTGAAGTGTTTTTCCAAAGTTATCAACATTCTTATGTTTGGCGATCCGGAATCAACCTTATCTCAGGGTGAAAACGTGTTTTACGCATTGTGCCATAACTTTGCAGGGAAGCTTCAGAACATGACATTTTCAATTCCCACTGTAGCAGAAAGGGTCTTTCTAGTTGTTGCACATCAAATCTAAGCTGTCTGAAGTGTTTTTCGAAAGTTATCAACATTTTTATGTTTGGCGTTCTGGAACCCACCTAATCTCAGGCTGAA
The DNA here is from genome assembly GCF_027744825.2 of Synchiropus splendidus. Lineage (NCBI taxonomy): Eukaryota > Metazoa > Chordata > Actinopteri > Syngnathiformes > Callionymidae > Synchiropus > Synchiropus splendidus. Next base: position 1,246,187 of record NW_026527055.1, read on the forward strand.
AACGCGTTTTCTGCATAGTGCCATAACTTTTCAGGGAAGCTTCAGAACATGAAATGTTCGCCTCCCACTATAGCAGATAGGGTCTTTGTAGTAGTTGCACATCAAATCTAAGCTGTCTGAAGTGTTTTTCCAAAGTTATCAACATTTTTATGTTTAGCGTCCTGGAACCCACCTTATCTCAGGCTGAAAACGCGTTTTCTGCATTGTGCCATAACTTTGCAGGGAAGCTTCAGAACATGGAATTTTAACCTCCCAATATAGCAGAAAGGGTCTTTCTCGTAGTTGCACATCAAATCTAAGCTGTCTGAAGTGTTTTTCGAAAGTTTTCAACACTTTTATGTTTGGCGTTCCGGAATCGACCTTATCTCAGGCTGAAAACACGATTTACGCATTCTGCCATAACTTTGCAGGGAAGCTTCAGAACATGAAATTTTCATATCCCACTATAGCAGAAAGGGTCTTTCTCGTAGTTGCACATCAAATCTAAGCTGTCTGAAGTGTTTTTCGAAAGTTTTCAACACTTTTATGTTTGGCGTTCCGGAATCGACCTTATCTCAGGCTGAAAACACGATTTACGGATTCTGCCATAACTTTGCAGGGAAGCTTCAGAACATGAAATTTTCATATCCCACTATAGCAGATAGGGTCTTTCTAGTAGTCTCACATCAAATCTAAGCTGTCTGAAGTGTTTTTCCTGAGTTATCAACATTTTTATGTTTGACGTTCTTAAATCAACCTCATCTCAGGCTGAAAACACGTTTCACGCATTGTGCCATAACTTTGCAGGGAAGCTTCAGAACATGAAATTTTCACCTCCCACTATAGCAGAAAGGGTCTTTCGAGTAGTTGCACATCAAATCTAAGCTGTCTGAAGTGTTTTTCGAAAGTTTTCAACACTTTTATGTTTGGCGTTCCGGAATCGACCTTATCTCAGGCCGAAAACACGATTTAAGCATTCTGCCATAACTTTGCAGGGAAGCTTCAGAACATGAAATTTTCATATCCCACTATAGCAGAAAGGGTCTTTCTCGTAGTTGCACATCAAATCTAAGCTGTCTGAAGTGTTTTTCGAAAGTTTTCAACACTTTTATGTTTGGCGTTCCGGAATCGACCTTATCTCAGGCTGAAAACACGATTTACGGATTCTGCCAAAACTTTGCAGGGAAGCTTCAGAACATGAAATTTTCATATCCCACTATAGCAGAAAGGGTCTTTCTAGTAGTCTCACATCAAATCTAAGCTGTCTGAAGTGTTTTTCCTGAGTTATCAACATTTTTATGTTTGACGTTCTTAAATCAACCTCATCTCAGGCTGAAAACGCGTTTCACGCATTGTGCCATAACTTTGCTGGGAAGCTTCAGAACATGAAATTTTCACCTCCCACTATAGCAGAAAGGGTCTTTCGAGTAGTTGCACATCAAATCTAAGCTGTCTGAAGTGTATTTCCAAAGTTATCAACATTTTTATGTTTGGCGTTCCGGAATCGACCTTATCTCAGGCCGAAAACACGATTTAAGCATTCTGCCATAACTTTGCAGGGAAGCTTCAGAACATGAAATTTTCATATCCCACTATAGCAGAAAGGGTCTTTCTCGTAGTTGCACATCAAATCTAAGCTGTCTGAAGTGTTTTTCGAAAGTTTTCAACACTTTTATGTTTGGCGTTCCGGAATCGACCTTATCTCAGGCTGAAAACACGATTTACGGATTCTGCCATAACTTTGCAGGGAAGCTTCAGAACATGAAATTTTAACATCCCACTATAGCAGAAAGGGTTTTTCTAAAGTTATCAACATTCTTATGTTTGGCGTTCCGGAATCAAACTTATCTCAGGCTGAAAACGCGTTTTACGCATTGTGCCATAACTTTGCAGGAAAGCTTCAGAACATGAAGTTTTCAACTCCCAATATAGCAGAAAGGGTCTTTCTAGTAGTTGCACATCAAATCTAAGCTGTCTGAAGTGTTTTTCCAAAGTTATCAACATTTTTATGTTTGGCGTTCTGGAACCCACCTTATCTCAGGCTGAAAACAGGTTTTCTGCATTGTGCCATAACTTTGCAGGGAAGCTTCAGAACATGAAATTTTCACCTCCCACTATAGAAGAAAGGGTCTTTCTAGTCGTTCCACATCAAATCTAAACTGTCTGAAGTGCATTTCCCAAGTTATCAACATTTTTATGTTTGGCGTTCTGGTACCCACCTTATCTCAGGCTGAAAACGCGTTTTCTGCATTGTGCCATAACTTTGCAGGGAAGCTTTAGAACATGACATTTTCACCACCCACTAGAGCAGAAAGGGTCTTTCTTGTAGTTGCACATCAAATCTAAGCTGTCTGAAGTGTTTTTCGAAAGTTATCAACACTTTTATGTTTGGCGTTCTGGAATCGACCTTATCTCAGGCTGAAAACACGATTTACGCATTCTGCCATAACTTTGCAGGGAAGCTTCAGGACATGAAATTTTAACCTCCCACTATAGCAGAAAGGGTCTTTCTAGTAGTTGCACATCAACTCTTAGCTGTCTGAAGTGTTTTTCCAAAGTTATCAACATTTTTATGTTTGGCGTTTCGGAATCGACCTTATCTCCGGCTGAAAACGTGTTTTCTGCATTGTGCCATAACTTTGCAGGGAAGCTTAAGAACATGAAATTTTCACCTCCCACTAGAGCAGAAAGGGTATTTCTAGTAGTTGCATATCAAATCTAAGCTGTCTGTAGAGTTTTTCCTGAGTTATCAACATTTTTATGTTTGGCGTTCTGAAATCAACCTCATCTCAGGCTGAAAACGCGTTTCACGCATTGTGCCATAACTTTGCAGGGAAGCTTCAGAACATGAAATTTTAACCTCCCACTATAGCAGAAAGGGTCTTTCTAGCAGTTGCACATCAAATCTAAGCTGTCTGAAGTGGCTTTCCAAAGTTATCAACATTTTTATGTTTGGCGTTCCGGAATCAACCTTATCTCAGGCTGAACACCCGTTTTCTGCATTGTGCCATATCTTTGCAGGGATGCATCAGAACATGACATTTTAAAGTTCCACTATAGCAGAAAAGGTCTTTCTAGTAGTTGCACATCAAATCTAAGCTGCCTGAACTGTATTTCAAAAGTTATCAACTTTTTTATGTTTGGCGTTCCTGAATGGACCTTTTCTCAGGCTGAAAACGTGTTTCACGCATTGTTCCATAACTTTGCAGGGAAGCTTCAGAACATGAAATTTTCACCTCCCACAATGGCAGAAAGGGTCTTTCTAGTAGTTGCACATCAAATCTAAGCTGTCTGAAGTGTTTTTCCAAAATTATCAACATTTTTATCTTTGGCGTTCCAGAACCCACCTTATCTCAGTCTGAAAATGTGTTTTCTGCTTTGTGCCGTAACTTTGCCGGGAAGCCTCAGAACATGAAATTTTCACCTCCCGCTATAGTAGAAAGGGTCTTTCTAGTAGTTGCACTTCAAATCTACGCTGTCTGAAGTGTTTTTTCAAAGTTATCAACACTTTTATGTTTGTCGTTCCTGAATCGACCTTATCTCAGGCTGAAAACGCGTTTTCTGCATTGTGCCATAACTTTGCACAGAAGCTTCAGAACATGAAATGTTCACCCCCCACTATAGCAGACAGGGTCTTTCTAGTAGTTGCACATCAAATCTTTGCTGTCTGAAGTGTTTTTCCAAAGTTGTCAACATTTTTATGTTTGGCGTTCTGGAACCCCCCTTATCTCAGTCTGAAAACGTGTTTTTTGCATTGTGCCATATATTCTAAGGGAAGGTTCAGAACACGAAATGTTCGCCTCCCACTATAGCAGGAAGGGTCTTTCTAGTAGTTGCACATCAAATCTAAGCAGTCTGAAGTGTTTTTCGAAAGTTATCTACATTTTTATGTTTGCCGTTCCAGAATCGACCTTATCTCAGGCTGAAAACGCGTTGTCTGCATTGTGCCATAACTTCTCAGGGAAGCTTCAGAACATGAAATGTTCACCTCCCACTAAAGCAGAAAGGGTCTTTCTAGTAGTTGCACGTCAAATCTAAGCTGTCTGAAGTGTTTTTCCAAAGTTATCAACATTTTTATGTTTGGTGTTCCGGAATCGACCTTATCTCAGGCTTAAAACGCGTTTTACGCATTGTGCCATAACTTTGCAGGGAACCTTTAGAACATGAAATTTTCACCTCCCACTATAGCAGAAAGGGACTTTCTAGTAGTTGCACATCAAATTTAATCTGTCTGAAATGTTGTTCCAAAGTTAGCAACATTTTTAAGTTTGGCGTTTCGGAACCCACCTCATCTCAGGCTGAAAATGCGTTGTCTGCATTGTGCCATAACTTCTCAGGGAAGCTTCAGAACATGAAATGTTCACCTCCCACTAAAGCAGAAAGGGTCTTTCTAGTAGTTGCACGTCAAATCTAAGCTGTCTGAAGTGTTTTTCCAAAGTTATCAACATTTTTATGTTTGGCGTTCCGGAATCGACCTTATCTCAGGCTTAAAACGCGTTTTACGCATTGTGCCATAACTTTGCAGGGAACCTTTAGAACATGAAATTTTCACCTCCCACTATAGCAGAAAGGGACTTTCTAGTAGTTGCACATCAAATCTAAGCAGTCTGAAGTGTTTTTCGAAAGTTATCTACATTTTTATGTTTGCCGTTCCAGAATCGACCTTATCTCAGGCTGAAAATGCCTTGTCTGCATTGTGCCATAACTTCTCAGGGAAGCTTCAGAACATGAAATGTTCACCTCCCACTATTGCAGAAAGGGTCTGTCTTGTAGTTGCACATCAAATCTAAGCTGTCTGAAGTGTTTTTACAAAGTTATCAACATTTTTGTGTTTGGTGTTCCGGAATCGACCTTATCTCAGGCTGAAAACGTGTTTTACGCATTGTGCCATAACTTTGCATAAAGCTTCAGCACATGAAAATTTCACCTCCCACTATAGCAGAAAGGGTCATTCTAGTAGTTGCAGATCAAATTTAAGCTGTCTGAAATTTTTTCCAAAGTTATCAACATTTTTATGTTTGGCGTTACTGAACCCACCTTATCTCATTCTGAAAACGTGTTTTTTGCTTTGTGCCATAACTTTGCATGGAAGCATCAGAATATGAAATTTTCACCTCCCAGTATTGCAGAAAGAGTCTGTCTTGTAGTTGTACATCAAAACTAAGCTGTCTGAAGTGTTTTTCCAATGTTATCAACATTTTTATGTTTGGCGTTCTGGAACCCACCTTATCTCAGTCTGAAAACGTCTTTTCTGGATTGTGCCATAACTTTGCAGGGAAGCCTCAGAACATGAAATTTTCACCTCCCACTATAGTAGAAAGGGTCTTTCTAGTAGTTGCACATCAAATCTAAGCTGTTTGAAGTGTTTTTCCAAAGTTATCAACATTTTTATGTTTGGCGTTCCGGAATCGACCTTATCTCAGGCTGAAAACGCGTTTTACGCATTGTGCAATAACTTTCCAGGGAAGCTTCAGAACATCGAATTTTCACCACCCACGATAGCAGAAAGGGTCTTTCTAGTAGTTGCACATCAAATCTAAGCTGTCTGAAGTGTTTTTCCAAAGTTATCAACATTTTTATGTTTGGCGTTCCGGAATCAACCTTATCTCAGGCTGAAAACGCGTTTTACGCATTGTGCCATAACTTTGCAGGGAAGCTTCAGAACATCGAATTTTCACCACCCACTATAGCAGAAAGGGTCTTTCTAGTAATGGCTCATCAAAGCTAAGCTCTCTGAAGTGTTTTTCCAAACTTATCAACATTTTTATGTTTGGCGTTCTGGAACCCACCTTATCTCAGGCTGAAAACGCATTTTCTGCATTGTGCCATAACTTTGCAGAGAAGCTTCAGAACATGAAATATTCACATGCCACTGTAGCAGAAAGGGTCTTTCTAGTAGTTGCACATCAAATCTGAGCTGTTTGAAGTGTTTTTCCAAGGTTATCAACATTTTTATGTTTGGCGTTCAGGAATCAACCTTATCTCAGGCTGAAAACGCGTTTTACGCATTGTGCCATAACTTTGCAGGGAAGCTTCAGAGCATCGAATTTTCACCACCCACTATAGCAGAAAGGGTCTTTCTAGTAATGGCTCATCAAAGCTAAGCTGTCTGAAGTGTTTTTCCAAACTTATCAACATTTTTATGTTTGGCGTTCTGGAACCGACCTTATCTCAGGCTGAAAACGCATTTTCTGCATTGTGCCATAACTTTGCAGAGAAGCTTCAGAACATGAAATATTCACATGCCACTGTAGCAGAAAGGGTCTTTCTAGTAGTTGCACATCAAATCTGAGCTGTTTGAAGTGTTTTTCCAAAGTTATCAACATTTTTATGCTTGGCGTTCCGAAACCCACCTTATCTCAGGCTGAAAACGCGTTTTCTGCATTGTGCCATAACTTTGCAGAGAAGCTTCAGAACATGAAATTTTCACCTCCCACTATAGCAGAAAGGGTCTTTCTAGTAGTTGCGCATCAAATCTAAGCTGTTTGAAGTGTTTTTCCAAAGTTATCAACATTTTTATGTTTGGCGTTCCTGAATCGACCTTATCTCAGGCTGAAAACGCGTTTTCTGCATTGTGCCGTAAATTTGCAGGGAAGCTTCAGAACATGAAAATTTCAACTCCCACTACAGCAGAAAGGGTCTTTCTAGTAGTTGCACATCAAATCTAAGCTGTCTGAAGTGTTGTTCCAAAGTTATCATATTTTTTTGTTTGGCGTTCCGGAACCCTCCTTATCTCAGGCTGAAAACGCGTTTTCTGCATTGTGCCATAACTTTGCGGGGAAGCTTCAGAACATGAAATTTTCACCTCTCACTATAGCAGAAAGGGTCTTTCTAATAGTTGCACATCAAGTCTAAGCTGTCTGAAGTGTTTTTCCAAAGTTATCAACATTTTTATGTTTGGCATTCCAGAATCGACCTTATCTCTGGCTGAAAATGCGTTTTCTGCATTGTGATATAACTTTGCAGGGAAGCTTCAGAACATGAAATTTTCACATCCCACTATAGCAGAAAGGGTCTTTCTAGTAATTGCACATCAAATCTAAGCTGTCTGAAGTGTTTTTCCAAAGTTATCAACATTCTTATGTTTGGCGTTCCGGGAACCCACTTTATCTCAGGCTGAAAACGTGTTTTCTGCATTGTGCCATAACTTTGCAGTGAAGCCTCAGAACATGAAATTTTCACCTCCCACTATAGTAGAAAGGGCCTTTCTAGTAGTTGCACATCAAATCGAAGCTGTCTGAAGTGTTTTTCCAAAGTTATCAACATTTTTATGTTTGGCGTTCCGGAATCGACCTTATCTCAGGCTGATAACGCGTTTTCTGAATTGTGCCATAACTTTGCAGGGAAGCTTCAGAACATCAAATTTTCACCTCCCACTATAGCAGAAAGGGTCTTTCTAGTAGTTGCACATCAAATCTAAGCGGTCTGAAGTGTTTTTCCAACGTTATCAACATTATTATATTGCCGTTCCGGAATCGACCTTATCTCAGGCTGAAAAGCCGTTTTCTGCATTGTGCCATAACTTTGGAGGGAAGCTTAAGAACATGAAATTTTCACCTCCCACTATAGCAGAAAGGGCCTTTCTAGTAGTTGCACATCAAATCGAAGCTGTCTGAAGTGTTATTCCAAACTTATCAACATTTTTATGTTTGGCGTTCCGGAACCCACCTTATCTCAGGCTGAAAACGCGTTTTCTGCATTGTGCCATAACTTTGCAGAGAAGCTTCAGAACATGAAAATTTCACCTCCCACTGTAGCAGAAAGGGTCTTTCTAGTAGTTGCACATCAAATCAAAGCTGTCTGAAGTGTTTTTCCAAAGTTATCAACATTTTTATGTTTGGCGTTCCGGAATCGACCTTATCTCAGGCTGAAAACGTGTTTTCTGCATTATGTCATAACTTTGCAGGGAATCTTCAGAACATGAAATTTTCACATTCCACTACAGCAGAAGGGGACTTTCTCGTAGTTGCACATCAAATCTAAGCTGTCTGAAGTGTTTTTCCAAAGTTATCAACATTTTTATGTTTGGCGTTCCAGAATCGACCTTATCTCAGGCTGAAAACGTGTTTTCTGCATTGTGCCATAACTTTGCAGGGAAGCTTCAGAACATCAAATTTTCACCTCCCACTATAGCAGAAAGGGTCTTTCTAGTAGTTGCACATCAAATCTAAGCGGTCTGAAGTGTTTTTCCAACGTTATCAACATTATTATATTGCCGTTCCGGAATCGACCTTATCTCAGGCTGAAATCCGTTTTCTGCATTGTGCCATAACTTTGGAGGGAAGCTTCAGAACATGAAATTTTCACCTCCCACTATAGCAGAAAGGGCCTTTCTAGTAGTTGCACATCAAATCGAAGCTGTCTGAAGTGTTTTTCCAAACTTATCAACATTTTTATGTTTGGCGTTCCGGAACCCACCTTATCTCAGGCTGAAAACGCGTTTTCTGCATTGTGCCATAACTTTGCAGAGAAGCTTCAGAACATGAAATTTTCACCTCCCACCACAAAAGAAAGGGTGTTTCTAGCAGTTGCACATCAAATCTAAGTTGTCTGAAGTGTTTTTCCAAAGTTATCAACATTTTTATGTTTGGCGTTCCGGAATCGACCTTATCTCTGGCTCAAAATGCGGTTTCTGCATTGTACCTTAACTTTGCAGAGAAGCTTCTGAACATTAAATTTAAACCTCCCACTATAGCGCAAAGGGTCTTTCTTGTAGTTCCACATCAAATCGAAGCTGTCTGAAGTGTTTTCCAAAGTTATCAACTTTTTTATGTTTGGCGTTCCGGAATCGACCTTATCTCAGGCTGAAAACGCGTTTTACGCATTGTGCCATAACTCTGCAGGGAAGCTTCAGAACATGAAATTTTGACCTCCCACAATAGCAGAAATGGTCTTTCTAGTAGTTGCACATCAAATCTAAGCTGTCTGATGTGTTTTTCCAAAGTTATCAACATTTTTATGTTTGGCGTTCCGGAATCGACCTTATCTCAGGCTCAAAACGCGTTTTACGCATTGTGCCATAACTCTGCAGGGAAGCTTCAGAACATGAAATTTTCACCTGCCACTATAGCAGAAAGGGTCTTTCGAGTAGTTGCACATCAAATCTAAGCTGTCTGACGTGTTTTTCCAAAGTTATCAACATTTTTATGTTTGGCGTTCCGGAATCGACCTCATCTCAGGCTGAAAACACGTTTTCTGCATTGTGCCATAACTTTGCAGAGAAGCTTCAGAACATGAAATTTTCACCTCCCACTACAACAGAAAGGGTGTTTCTAGTAGTTGCACATCAAATCTAAGTTGTCTGAAGTGTTTTTCAAAAGTTATCATCATTTTTATGTTTGGCGTTCCGGAATCGACCTTATCTCAGGCTGAAAACGCGTTTTCTGCATTGTGCCATAACTTTGCATGGATGCTTCCGAACATGAAATTTTCACGTCCCACTATCGCAGAAAGGGTCTTTCTAGTAGTTGCACATCAAATCTAAGCTGTCTGAAGTGTTTTTCCAAAGCTATCAACATTTTTATGTTTGGCGTTCCGGAATCGACTTATCTCAGGCCGAAAACGCATTGTCTTCATTGTGCCGTAACTTTGCATGAAAGCTTCCGAACATGAAATTTTAACCTCCCACTATAGCAGAAAGGGACTTTTGAGTAGTTGCGCATCAAATCTAAGCAGTCTGAAGTGTTTTTCGAAAGTGATCAACATTTTTATGTTTGGCGTTCGGGAATCGACCTTATCTCAGGGTCAAAATGCGTTTTCTGCATTGTGCCATAACTTTGCAGAGAAGCTTCAGAACATGACATTTTCACCTCCTACTATAGCAGAAATGGTCTTTCTAGTAGTTGCACATCAAATCTAAGCTGTCTGAAGTGTTTTTCCAAAGTTATCAACATTTTTATGTTTGGCGTTCCGGAATCGACCTTATCTCAGGCTGAAAACGCGTTTTACGCATTGTGCCATAACTTTACAGGGAAGCTTCAGAACATGAAATTTTCACCTCCCACAATAGCAGAAAGGGTCTTTCTAGTAGTTGCACATCAAATCTAAGCTGTCTGAAATGTTTTTCGAAAGTTATCAACATTTTTTATGTTTGGCGTTCCGGAATCGACCTTATCTCAGTCTGAAAACGCGTTGTCTGCATTGTGCCATAACTTTGCATGAAAGCTTCCGAACATGAAATTTAACCTCCCACTATAGCAGAAAGGGTCTTTTTAGTAGTTGCACATCAAATCTAAGCTGTCTGAAGTGTTTTTCCAAAGTTATCAACACTTTTATGTTTGGCGTTCCAGAATCGACCTTATCTGAGGCTGAAAACGCGTTTTACGCATTGTACCATAACTTTGCAGGGAAGCTTCAGAACATGAAATTTTCAGCTGCCGCTATAGCAGAAATGGTCTTTCTAGTAGTTGCACATCAAATCTAAGCTGTCTGATGTGTTTTTCCAAAGTTATCAACATTTTTATGTTTGGCGTTCCGGAATCGACCTTATCTCAGGCTCAAAACGCGTTTTACGCATTGTGCCATAACTCTGCAGGGAAGCTTCAGAACATGAAATTTTCACCTGCCACTATAGCAGAAAGGGTCTTTCGAGTAGTTGCACATCAAATCTAAGCTGTCTGACGTGTTTTTCCAAAGTTATCAACATTTTTATGTTTGGCGTTCCGGAATCGACCTCATCTCAGGCTGAAAACACGTTTTCTGCATTGTGCCATAACTTTGCAGAGAAGCTTCAGAACATGAAATTTTCACCTCCCACTACAACAGAAAGGGTGTTTCTAGTAGTTGCACATCAAATCTAAGTTGTCTGAAGTGTTTTTCAAAAGTTATCATCATTTTTATGTTTGGCGTTCCGGAATCGACCTTATCTCAGGCTGAAAACGCGTTTTCTGCATTGTGCCATAACTTTGCATGGATGCTTCCGAACATGAAATTTTCACGTCCCACTATCGCAGAAAGGGTCTTTCTAGTAGTTGCACATCAAATCTAAGCTGTCTGAAGTGTTTTTCCAAAGCTATCAACATTTTTATGTTTGGCGTTCCGGAATCGACTTATCTCAGGCCGAAAACGCATTGTCTTCATTGTGCCGTAACTTTGCATGAAAGCTTCCGAACATGAAATTTTAACCTCCCACTATAGCAGAAAGGGACTTTTGAGTAGTTGCGCATCAAATCTAAGCAGTCTGAAGTGTTTTTCGAAAGTGATCAACATTTTTATGTTTGGCGTTCGGGAATCGACCTTATCTCAGGGTCAAAATGCGTTTTCTGCATTGTGCCATAACTTTGCAGAGAAGCTTCAGAACATGACATTTTCACCTCCTACTATAGCAGAAATGGTCTTTCTAGTAGTTGCACATCAAATCTAAGCTGTCTGAAGTGTTTTTCCAAAGTTATCAACATTTTTATGTTTGGCGTTCCGGAATCGACCTTATCTCAGGCTGAAAACGCGTTTTACGCATTGTGCCATAACTTTACAGGGAAGCTTCAGAACATGAAATTTTCACCTCCCACAATAGCAGAAAGGGTCTTTCTAGTAGTTGCACATCAAATCTAAGCTGTCTGAAATGTTTTTCGAAAGTTATCAACATTTTTTATGTTTGGCGTTCCGGAATCGACCTTATCTCAGTCTGAAAACGCGTTGTCTGCATTGTGCCATAACTTTGCATGAAAGCTTCCGAACATGAAATTTAACCTCCCACTATAGCAGAAAGGGTCTTTTTAGTAGTTGCACATCAAATCTAAGCTGTCTGAAGTGTTTTTCCAAAGTTATCAACACTTTTATGTTTGGCGTTCCAGAATCGAGCTTATCTGAGGCTGAAAACGCGTTTTACGCATTGTACCATAACTTTGCAGGGAAGCTTCAGAACATGAAATTTTCAGCTGCCGCTATAGCAGAAATGGTCTTTCTAGTAGTTGCACATCAAATCTAAGCTGTCTGAAGTGTTTTTCCAAAGTTATCAACATTTTTATGTTTGGCGTTCCGGAATCTTCCTTATCTCAGGCTGAAAACGTATTTTCTCCATTGTGCCATAACTTTGCATGGATGCTTCCGAACATGAAATTTGCACCTCCCACAATAGCAGAAAGGGTCTTTTTAGTAGTTGCACACCAAATCTAAGCTGTCTGAAGTCTATTTCCAAAGTTATCAACATTTTTATGTTTGGCGTTCCGGAACCAACCTTATCTCAGGATGAAAAATCGTTATCTGCATTGTCCCATAACTTTGCAGGGAAGCTTCAGAACATATAATTTTTACCTCCCACTATAGCAGAAAGGGTCTTTCTGGTAGTTGAACATCAAATCTAAGCTGTCTGATGTGTTTTTCCAAAGTTATCAACATTTTTATGTTTGGCGTTCCGGAATCGACCTTATCTCAGGCTGAAAACGCGTTTTACGCATTGTACCATAACTTTGCATGAAAGCTTACGAACATGAAATTTTAACCTCACACTATAGCAGAAAGGGTCTTTCTAGTAGTTGCACATCAAATCTAAGCTGTCTAATGTGTTTTTCCAAAGTTATCAACATTTTTATGTTTGGCGTTCCGGAACCAACCTTATCTCAGGCTGAAAACACGTTTTCTGCATTGTGCCATAACTTTGCAGGGAAGCCTCAGAACATGAAATATTCACGTCCCACTATAGCAGAAATGTTCTTTTTAGTACTTGCACAACAAATCTAAGCTGTCTGAAGTGTTTTTCCAAAAATCGTTTTCTGCATTGTGCCATAACTTTGCAGGTAACTTCAGAACATGAAATTTTGACCTCCCACTATAGCAGAAAGGGTCTTTCTAATAGTTGCACATCAAATCTAAGCTGTCTGAACTGTTTTTCGAAAGTTATCAACATTTTTATGTTTGGCGTTCCGGAATCGACCTTATCTCAGGCTGAAAACGCGTTTTACGCATTGTACCATAACTTTGCATGAAAGCTTCCGAACATGAAATTTTAACCTCCCACTATAGCAGAAAGGGTCTTTTTAGTAGTTGCGCAACAAATCTAAGCTGTCTGAAGTGTTTTTCAAAAGATATCAACATTTTTATGTTTAGCGTTCCGGAATCGACCTTATCTCAGGATGAAAAATCGTTTTCTGCATTGTGCCATAACTTTGCAGGTAAGCTTCAGAACATAAAATTTTGACCTCCCACAATAGCAGAAAGGGTCTTTCTAGTAGTTGCACATCAAATCTAAGCTGTCTGAACTGTTTTTCGAAAGTTATCAACATTTTTATGTTTGGCGTTCCGGAATCGACCTTATCTCAGGCTGAAAACGCGTGCGTTTTCTCCATTCTGCCATAACGTTGCAGGGAAGCTTCAGAACATGAAATTTTCTCCTCCCACGTTAGCAGAAAGAGTCTTTCTAGTAGTTGCACATCATATCTAAGCTGTCTGAAGTGTTTTTACAAAGTTATCAACATTTTTATGTTTGGCGTTCCGGAACCCACCTTATCTCAGGCTCAAAACGTGTTTTCTGCATTGTGCCATAACTTTGCAGGGAAGCTTCAGAACATGAAATTTTCAGCTGCCGCTATAGCAGAAATGGTCTTTCTAGTAGTTGCACATCAAATCTAAGCTGTCTGAAGTGTTTTTCCAAAGTTATCAACATTTTTATGTTTGGCGTTCCGGAATCTTCCTTATCTCATGCTAAAAACGCGTTTTCTGCATTGTGCCATAACTTTGCAGGGAAGCTTCAGAACATGAAATTATCACCACCCACTATAGCAGAAAGGGTCTTTCTAGCAGTTGCACATGAAATCTAAGCTGTCTGAAACGTTTTTCCAAAGTTATCAACATTTTTATTTTTGGTGTTCCGGAACCCACCTTATCGCATTCTGAAAACGAGTTTTCTGCATTGTGCTATCACTTTGCAGGGAAGCTTCAGAACATGAAATTTTCACCTCCCACTAAAGCAGAAAGGGTCTTTCCAGTAGTTGCACATCAAATTTCGGCTGTCTGAAGTGTTTTTACAAAGTTATCAACATTTTTATGTTTGGCGTTTCGGAATCGACCTTATCTCTGGCTGAAAACGCGTTTTCTGCATTGCGCCATAAATTTGCTGGGAAGCTTCAGAACATGAAATTTTCACATCCCACTATAACAGAAAGGGTCTTTCTAGTAGTTCCACATCAAATCTAAGCTGTCTGAAGTGTTTTTCCAAAGATATCAAGATATTTATGTTTGGCGTTCCGGGAACCACCTTATCTCAGGCCGAAAACGCGTTTTACGCATTGTGTCATAACTTTGCAGGGAAGCTTCAGAACATGACATTTTCACCTCCCACAATAGCAGAAAGGGTCTTACTAGTAGTTGTACAACAATATAAGCTGTCTGAAGTGTTTTTCCAAAGTCATCAACATTTTTATGTTTGGCGTTCCGGAACCCACCTTATCTCAGACTGAAAACGCCTTTTCTGCATTGTGCTATAACTTTGCAGGGAAGCTTCAGAACATGAAATTTTTACGTCCCATTATAGCAGAAAGGGTGTTTCTAGTAGTTGCACACCAAATCTAAGCTGTCTGAATTGTTTTTCCAAAGTTATAAACATTTTTTATTTTTGGCTTTACGGAATCGACCTTATCTCAGGCTGAAAATGCGTTTTACGTATTGTGCCATAACTTTGCAGGGAAGCTTCAGAACATGACATTTGCACCCCCCACTATAGCAGAAAGGGTCTTTCTAGTAGTTGCACATCTAATCTAAGCTGTCTGCAGTGTTTTTCCAAAGTTACCTACATTTTTATCTTTGGCGTTCCGGTATCGACCTTATCTCAGGCTGAAAATGCGTTTTATGCATTGTGCCATGACTTTGCAGGGAAGCGTCAGAAGATGAAATTTTTACCTCCCACTATAGCAGAAAGGGTCTCTCTAGTAGTTACACATCTAATCTAAGCTGTCTGAATTGTTTTTCCAAAGTTATTAACAATTTTATGTTTGGCGTTCCGGAATCGACCTTATTTCAGGCTGAAAACGCGTTTTACGCATTGCGCCATAACTTTTCAGGGAAGCTTCAGAACATCGAATTTTCACCACCCACCATATCAGAAAGTGTCTTTCTAGTAGTTGCACATCAAATCTTAGCTGTCTTAAGTGTTTTTCCAAAGTTATCAACACTTTTATGTTTGGCGTTCCGAAACTCACCTTATCTCAGGCTGAAAAGCGTTTTTGTGCATAGTGCCATAACTTTTCAGGGAAGCTTCAGAACATGAAATTTTAACCTCCCACAATAGCAGAAAGGGTCTTTCTAGTAGTTGCACATCAAATCTAAGCTGTCTGAAGTGTTTTTACAAAGTTATCAACATTTTTATGTTTGGCGTTCCGGAATCGACCTTATCTCTGGCTGAAAACGCGTTTTCTGGATTGCGCCATAACTTTGCAGTGAAGCTTCAGAACAAGAAATTTTCACCTCCCACTATAGTAGAAAGGGCCTTTCTATTAGTTGCACATCAAATCGAAGCTGTCATAAGTGTTTTTCCAATGTTATCAACATTTTTATGTTTGGCGTTCCGGAATCGACCTTATCTCAGGTTGAAAACGCGTTTTCTGCATTGTGCCATAACTTTGCAGGGAAGCTTCAGAACATCAAATTTTCACCTCCCACTATAGCAGAAAGGGTCTTTCTAGTAGTTGCACATCAAATCTAAGCGGTCTGAAGTGTTTTTCCAACGTTATCAACATTATTATATTGCCGTTCCGGAATCGACCTTATCTCAGGCTGAAAAGCCGTTGTCTGCATTGTGCCATAACTTTGGAGGGAAGCTTCAGAACATGAAATTTTCACCTCCCACTATAGCAGAAAGGGCCTTTCTAGTAGTTGCACATCAAATCGAAGCTGTCTGAAGTGTTTTTCCAAACTTATCAACATTTTTATGTTTGGCGTTCCGGAACCCACCTTATCTCAGGCTGAAAACGCGTTTTCTGCATTGTGCCATAACTTTGCAGAGAAGCTTCAGAACATGAAATTTTCACCTCCCACGACAACAGAAAGGGTGTTTCTAGCAGTTGCACATCAAATCTAAGTTGTCTGAAGTGTTTTTCCAAAGTTATCAACATTTTTATGTTTGGCGTTCCGGAATCGACCTTATCTCTGGCTCAAAATGCGTTTTCTGCATTGTACCATAACTTTGCAGTGAAGCTTCTGAACATTAAATTTAAACCTCCCACTATAACGCAAAGGGTCTTTCTTGTAGTTCCACATCAAATCGAAGCTGTCTGAAGTGTTTTCCAAAGTTATCAACTTTTTTATGTTTGGCGTTCCGGAATCGACCTTATCTCAGGCTGAAAACGCGTTTTACGCATTGTGCCATAACTCTGCAGGGACGCTTCAGAACATGAAATTTTGACCTCCCACAATAGCAGAAATGGTCTTTCTAGTAGTTGCACATCAAATCTAAGCTGTCTGATGTGTTTTTCCAAAGTTATCAACATTTTTATGTTTGGCGTTCCGGAATCAACCTTATCTCAGGCTGAAAACGCGTTTTACGCATTGTGCCATAACTTTGCAGGGAAGCTTCAGAACATGAAGTGTTCACCTCCCACTATAGCAGAAAGGGTCTTTCTAGTAGGTGCATATCAAATCTAAGCTGTCTGAAGTGTTTTTCCAAAGTTATCAACATTTTTATGTTTGGCGTTCCGGAATCGACCTTATCTCAGGCTCAAAACGCGTTTTACGCATTGTGCCATAACTCTGCAGGGAAGCTTCAGAACATGAAATTTTCACCTGCCACTATAGCAGAAAGGGTCTTTCGAGTAGTTGCACATCAAATCTAAGCTGTCTGACGTGTTTTTCCAAAGTTATCAACATTTTTATGTTTGGCGTTCCGGAATCGACCTCATCTCAGGCTGAAAACACGTTTTCTGCATTGTGCCATAACTTTGCAGAGAAGCTTCAGAACATGAAATTTTCACCTCCCACTACAACAGAAAGGGTGTTTCTAGCAGTTGCACATCAAATCTAAGTTGTCTGAAGTGTTTTTCAAAAGTTATCAACATTTTTATGTTTGGCGTTCCGGAATCGACCTTATCTCTGGCTGAAAACGCGTTTTCTGCATTGTGCCATAACTTTGCATGGATGCTTCCGAACATGAAATTTTCACGTCCCACTATCGCAGAAAGGGTCTTTCTAGTAGTTGCACATCAAATCTAAGCTGTCTGAAGTGTTTTTCCAAAGCTATCAACATTTTTATGTTTGGCGTTCCGGAATCGACTTATCTCAGGCCGAAAACGCATTGTCTGCATTGTGCCATAACTTTGCATGAAAGCTTCCGAACATGAAATTTTAACCTCCCACTATAGCAGAAAGGGACTTTTTAGTAGTTGCGCATCAAATCTAAGCAGTCTGAAGTGTTTTTTGAAAGTGATCAACATTTTTATGTTTGGCGTTCGGGAATCGACCTTATCTCAGGCTCAAAATGCGTTTTCTGCATTGTGCCATAACTTTGCAGAGAAGCTTCAGAACATGACATTTTCACCTCCTACTATAGCAGAAATGGTCTTTCTAGTAGTTGCACATCAAATCTAAGCTGTCTGAAGTGTTTTTCCAAAGTTATCAACATTTTTATGTTTGGCGTTCCGGAATCGACCTTATCTCAGGCTGAAAACGCGTTTTACGCATTGTGCCATAACTTTACAGGGAAGCTTCAGAACATGAAATTTTCACCTCCCACAATAGCAGAAAGGGTCTTTCTAGTAGTTGCACATCAAATCTAAGCTGTCTGAAATGCTTTTCGAAAGTTATCAACATTTTTTATGTTTGGCGTTCCGGAATCGACCTTATCTCAGGCTCAAAACGCGTTTTACGCATTGTGCCATAACTTTACAGGGAAGCTTCAGATCATGAAATGTTCACCTCCCACTATAGCAGAAAGGGTCTTTCTAGTAGTTGCACATCAAATTTAAGCTGTCTGAAGTGTTTTTCCAAAGTTATCAACATTTTTATGTTTGGCGTTCCGGAATCAACCTTATCTCAGGCAGAAAACGCGTTTTCTGCATTGTGCCATAACTTTGCATGGATGCTTCCGAACATGAAATTTGCACCTCCCACTATAACAGAAAGGGTCTTTTTAGTAGTTGCACATCAAATCTAAGCTGTCTGAGCTTATCGACCATATCTCAGGCTGAAACCGCGTTTTACGCATTGTACCATAACTTTGCATGAAAGCTTCAGAACATGAAATTTTCACCTCCCACTACAACAAAAAGGGTGTTTGTAGCAGTTGCACATCAAATCTAAGCTGTCTGAAGAGTTTTTCGAAAGTCATCAACATTTTTATGTTGGGCGTTCTGGAATCGACCTTATCTCAGGCTGAAAACGCGTTTTCTGCATTGTGCCACAACTTTGCAGGTAAGCTTCAGAACATGAAATTATCACCACCCACTATAGCAGAAAGGGTCTTTCTAGTAGTTGCACATCAAATCTAAGCTGTCTGAATTGTTTTTCCAAAGTTATCAACATTTTTATGTTTGGCGTTCCGGAACCCACCTTATCTCAGGCTGAAAACGCATTTTCAGCATTGTGCCATGACTTTGCAGGGAAGCTTCAGAACATGAAATTTTCACCTCCCACTATAGCAGAAAGGGTCTTTCTAGTAGTTGCACATCAAACGTAAGCTGTCTGAAGTGTTTTTCCAAAGTTGTCAACTTTTTTATGTTTGGTGTTCCGGAATCGACCTTATCTCAGGCTGAAAACGCGTTTTCTGCGTTGTGCCATGACTTTGCAGGGAAGCTTCAGAACATGAAATTTTCACCTCCCACTATAGCAGAAAGGGTCTTTGTAGTAGTTGCACATCAAATCTAAGCTGTCTGAAGTGTTTTTCGAAAGTTATCAACATTTTTATGTTTGGCGTTCAAGAACCCACCTTATCTCAGTTTTAAAATGCGTTTTCTGCGTTGTGCCATAACTTTGCAGGGAAGCTTCAGAACATGAAATTTTCACATCCCACTATAGCAGAAAGGGTCTTTCTAGTAGTTGCACATCAAATCTAAGCTGTCTTAAGTGTTTTTCCAAAGTTATCAACATTTTTATGTTTGGCGTTCTGGAATCGACCTTATCTCAGGCTGAAAACGTGTTTTACACATTGTGCCATAACTTTGCAGGGAAGCTTCAGAACATGAAATTATCACCACCCACTATAGCAGAAAGGGTCTTTCTAGTAGTTGCACATCAAATCTAAGCTGTCTGAATTGTTTTTCCAAAGTTATCAACATTTTTATGTTTGGCGTTCCGGAACCCACCTTATCTCACGCTGAAAACGCGTTTTCTGCACTGTGCCATAACTTTGCAGGGAAGCTTCAGAACATGAAATTTTCACCTCCCACTATAGCAGAAATGGTCTTTCTAGAAATTGCACATCAAATCTAAGCTGTCTGAAGTGTTTTCCAAAAGTTATCAACATTTTTATGTTTGGCGTTCCGGAATCGACATTATCTCAGGCTGAAAACGCGAATTCTGCATAGTGCCATAACTTTGCAGGGAAGCTTCAGAACATGAAATTTTCAACTCCCACTATAGCAGAAAGCGCGTTTCTAGTAGTTGCACATAAAATCTAAGCTGTCTGAAGTGTTTTTCCAAACTTATCAATATTTTTGTGTTAGGTGTTCCGGAACCCACCTTATCTCAGGCTGAAAACGCGTTTTCTGCATTGTGCCATAACTTTGCAGGGAAGCTTCAGAACATGAAAATTTCACCTCTCACTGTCGCAGAAAGGGTCTTTCTAGTAATTGCACATCATATCTAAGCTGTCTGAAGTGTTTTTCCAAAGTTATCAACATTTTTATGTTTGGCGTTCCGGAATCGACCTTATCTCAGGCTGAAAACGTGTTTTACGCATTGTGCCATAACTTTGCAGGGAAGCTTCAGAACATGAAATTATCACCACCCACTATAGCAGAAAGGGTCTTTCTAGTAGTTGCACATCAAACGTAAGCTGTCTGAAGTGTTTTTCCAAAGTTGTCAACTTTTTTATGTTTGGTGTTCCGGAATCGACCTTATCTCAGGCTGAAAACGCGTTTTCTGCGTTGTGCCATGACTTTGCAGGGAAGCTTCAGAACATGAAATTTTCACATCCCACTATAGCAGAAAGGGTCTTTCTAGTAGTTGCACATCAAATCTAAGCTGTCTTAAGTGTTTTTCCAAAGTTATCAACATTTTTATGTTTGGCGTTCTGGAATCGACCTTATCTCAGGCTGAAAACGTGTTTTACACATTGTGCCATAACTTTGCAGGGAAGCTTTAGAACATGAAATTATCACCACCCACTATAGCAGAAAGGGTCTTTCTAGTAGTTGCACATCAAATCTAAGCTGTCTGAATTGCTTTTCCAAAGTTATCAACATTTTTATGTTTGGCGTTCCGGAACCCACCTTATCTCACGCTGAAAACGCGTTTTCTGCACTGTGCCATAACTTTGCAGGGAAGCTTCAGAACATGAAATTTTCACCTCCCACTATAGCAGAAATGGTCTTTCTAGAAATTGCACATCAAATCTAAGCTGTCTGAAGTGTTTTCCAAAAGTTATCAACATTTTTATGTTTGGCGTTCCGGAATCGACATTATCTCAGGCTGAAAACGCGAATTCTGCATTGTGCCATAACTTTGCAGGGAAGCTTCAGAACATGAAATTTTCAACTCCCACTATAGCAGAAAGCGTGTTTCTAGTAGTTGCACATAAAATCTAAGCTGTCTGAAGTGTTTTTCCAAACTTATCAATATTTTTGTGTTAGGTGTTCCGGAACCCACCTTATCTCAGGCTGAAAACGCGTTTTCTGCATTGTGCCATAACTTTGCAGGGAAGCTTCAGAACATGAAAATTTCACCTCTCACTATCGCAGAAAGGGTCTTTCTAGTAATTGCACATCATATCTAAGCTGTCTGAAGTGTTTTTCCAAACTTATCAACATTTTTATGTTTGGCGTTCCGGAATCGACCTTATCTCAGGCTGAAAACGTGTTTTACGCATTGTGCCATAACTTTGCAGGGAAGCTTCAGAACATGAAATTATCACCACCCACTATAGCAGAAAGGGTCTTTCTAGTAGTTGCACATCAAATCTAAGCTGTCTGAATTGTTTTTCCAAAGTTATTAACATTTTTATGTTTGACATTCCGGAACCCACCTTATCTCACGCTGAAAACGCGTTTTCTGCATTGTGCCATAACTTTGCAGGGAAGCTTCAGAACATGAAATTTTCACCTCCCACTATCGCAGAAAGGGTCTTTCGAGTAGTTGCACATCAAATCTATGCTGTCTGAAGTGTTTTTCGAAAGCTATCAACATTTTTATGTTTGGTGTTCCGAAACCCTCCTTATCTCAGGCTGAAAACGCGTTTTGTGCATTGTGCCATAACTTCTCAGGGAAGCTTTTGACCTCCCACCATAGCAGAAAGGGTCATTCTACCAGTTGCAGCACAAATCTAAGCTGTCTGAAGTGCTTTTCGAAAGTTATCAACATTTTTATGTTTGGCGTTCCGAGACCCACCTTATCTCAGGCTGAAAACCCGTTTTCTGCATTCTGCCACAACTTCTCAGGGACGCTTCAGAATATGACATTTTCACATTCCACTATAGCAGAAAGGGGTTTTCTAGTAGTTACAGAACAAATCTAAGCTGTCTGATGTGTTTTTAGAGTGTTGTCAATAATTTTATTTTTGTCGGTCTGTAAACTACCTTTCCTTTGGCTTAAAATGCATTTTATGCACTGTTTATTCACTGCTCTGGGATGCCTGTGAACAGGAAAATTTCTCATGCAACTATAGGAGAAACACTCTTTCTTGTATAATAAACACTAAACCTACTTTTCGGAACTGTATTTCAGGGGGTTATCAACTTTTTTTTTTTTTTCTTGGTCAGAAACTCAGCTTCTCTCGGGCTGAATACACTTTTTCTCCTCTCTTCACTCACTGCTCTGGGATTCCTCACAACATGAAAATTTCATCTGCAACAATAGGATAAACACTCTTTTTTGTATATTCAACACTAAACCTACATTTCTGAACGGTATTTCTGGTGGTTAACTTTTTTTTTGTGGTCTGAAACCCAGCTTTTGACGGGCTGAAAAGGCATTTTCTGCACTGTTCACTCACTGATCGGAATAGCCTCTGAACATGAAAATATCACGCACAACTATAGGAAAAAGAGCCTTTCTAGTGTGACGCCCACTTATGTGTGGTCACAGATTGTGTGTTAGATGTCTAAATAAAGATGTTTAATTGTTCAGCATGGAGTTGATTAACCGGCAGGTATATAATTAGGTCAGTAGAGAGCAGGATAGGACAGAGGTTGGGCATTGAAGATGTGTGGGTAAATAGGAAGTGACACTTTTTTTCATTACTTTTCTTCCCATCGCCAAATGTGGAAGCCTCGTGTGAATCTGTCTACATTTAGTTTCAGGTTAGTCAAATCCATTGTTTTATAATGTTTGTTCCACATCGGATTGACTGATTTGGGGTCTTGAGTGTGAGGATGGTGACTCAATTTTTAAGTATACTGTTTTTCCTTCGTGCGTTGAGTTCGCTCTGTGTGGATGTGGCGCTTGTAAGCTAATACTGACAACCGACGTTGACATGGCACGGGTGATTGAGTTGTGTGGAGTTCAGTTTGCTTGTGGTGAATAACGGTGTTTGGTAAAAAGTAAGGTTTTATTATTTCTCAACACTAGCCAAAAGGTTTAATGGCAGAATTATACATTCAGATGAAAAGCAATTATGCATGTCGTTCATGATGTCTAACACTTGTCGTATGACAAAGTGACATGTTTGTGAGTGATCAGATGGTGTCAGAAAGACATCTAATTGTGGTCTGGGTTACCACAATGAAAAAAAAAGAATCCCTTGGATTACTTTTCTCACCATCGACACATGTGGAAGCCTTGTGTGACTCTGTCCGCATTTTGTTTCAGACGGCGTTCTACTAACCACATTGAGACACCACTTTTTAACTGTAGACAAGGTCACAGTATTCAGACCTGTTACAGATGCAAAGTTCTTGATACAACGTTTTCTTCCTAAGCTTTTAGAGTGAGCAGAGGTGAGAGCAGCCGACTGGTCTCTCCAAGAGGTGTAACGATGATCAGCACGGCTATGATTTGGATTGCTAGGGTCACCCTGCCCCTTCGAACAGCGACGGTGTTCCCCCATGGGCAGCGGCTGTGTGTGGAGTAGGCGCCACGAGCAGAGCACCAGGCTGACGGACTGTTGAAACTCCAAAATTTCTGGGAGAGTGAGAGAGGTTCTGCGATGGATGAGCCGGTCCACGGAGCTCATAAAGAGCGCGATGATGTTCTCAAGCGCTATGAGCTGGTTGCCGACGGCGTAAACACCATTCCTCTGCGCTATGGTGGCTCTGTCAGAGGTGGTTGGGATGGTCATTCCTCAGAGGAGAGGTCGAGATCCCGGGGCGAACGCATCAGGCATTGTGCATGACGACTGAGTGAGCCGGAACGCCGCACTGCCAATCCAAACCCTCCACGTGGCAGTAAGCTCCGTACCTGACCAAGTGCGGTCCTAGTGCCAGTGGAGTGTCAGAACCGCGCCGGGAATAGTCCAGATTTCTTCCAGTTGTGGGCAGACAACATGCGGTCGTGATCTGTATGTGGTCTCGCCATCCAACGCCAGCTGGCCGTTAGTGAAGAGGGATGATTTTTGAGCTTCTGGTGGAGAGAGAGCGTCGTATCGAAGTTGACTTCGATACGACTTTGGCGGATGACATGATGCGCAGGAGAAGATCAAGCAGGAACCTGACTCCACCATACGGAACTCAACCAAGTCTGGGAACACAGTCTACAGATCCAACTCATAGCAGCGCCTGGCACTCGTCAAACTCATCCCATGGCTTGGAAGAAGAAAATGTGGAACGGTTCGACTGCTTGTAGGCCAGTCGCAGCGCCCTATTTGCAGAGGTTTACTGTTGAATATACTCTAAATAGTTTTTTCGCTATAGTTGCAGGTGAAATTTTCATGTTCTGAGGCTTCGCTGAGCAGTGAGTGAACAGTGCAGAAAATGGGTTTTCAGCCCGAGGGACCTGTAGCTTTCAGACCAACAAACATAAAAATTGAATTTGCAATTGAATTTGTTCTGCAGCTACTAGAAAGACCCCTTCTGCTAAGCTGGTGTGCGCTCATGACTCCTGTTTGGACTCTGGCTAGAATCAACCAGCAGTCCAAGTACGTCATAATCGGCAGACTCTCTCTCCTTCGTAGTTCGAGCCACTCCTCCATGCACTTAGCGAAAAAACGAGGCCCTAGACACTAGAGACCGTGTTGTGGAAGTAGACGTCTGCAAGATCTATGGAGGTCATACACTCTCACACTATGATTCACTCCAGGAATCTGCTGGTAGTCCGGAACCGCTGTCTGATCATGAATTGGTTGAGGAGACTGAGATCCACAACAGGTCTCCTCTCTCCTGTCTTCTTGGGTTCCAGAAAGAACCCGGAGTAAAACCCAGTGTAGGAGGATCGCTTTGGCAGTAGCTCGATTATTTCCTTTGACAGGAGATCGCGGTCCTCCTCCATCAGACATGACCGCTCGTTCTCTGAGTTCACTCAGGTCCATGTGGTGACGCAGAACCTGGGGGTTGACTGTGAAGCTGAAGGGCGTGTCAATGACCGTTTATTTTCTCAATCCATATGTGGAGGTGAGGAGACAGGCGCCCTGAGCACAGGAGCGGATCTGGCCTCCAGGGCGGGTCAAGGACGAAAGGGTCGTGATCTGTATGTGGTCTCGCCATCCAACGCCAGCTGGCCGTTAGTGAAGAGGGATGATTTTTGAGCTTCTGGTGGAGAGAGAGCGTCGTATCGAAGTTGACTTCGATACGACTTTGGCGGATGACATGATGCGCAGGAGAAGATCAAGCAGGAACCTGACTCCACCATACGGAACTCAACCAAGTCTGGGAACACAGTCTACAGATCCAACTCATAGCAGCGCCTGGCACTCGTCAAACTCATCCCATGGCTTGGAAGAAGAAAATGTGGAACGGTTCGACTGCTTGTAGGCCAGTCGCAGCGCCCTATTTGCAGAGGTTTACTGTTGAATATACTCTAAATAGTTTTTTCGCTATAGTTGCAGGTGAAATTTTCATGTTCTGAGGCTTCGCTGAGCAGTGAGTGAACAGTGCAGAAAATGGGTTTTCAGCCCGAGGGACCTGTAGCTTTCAGACCAACAAACATAAAAATTGAATTTGCAATTGAATTTGTTCTGCAGCTACTAGAAAGACCCCTTCTGCTAAGCTGGTGTGCGCTCATGACTCCTGTTTGGACTCTGGCTAGAATCAACCAGCAGTCCAAGTACGTCATAATCGGCAGACTCTCTCTCCTTCGTAGTTCGAGCCACTCCTCCATGCACTTAGCGAAAAAACGAGGCCCTAGACACTAGAGACCGTGTTGTGGAAGTAGACGTCTGCAAGATCTATGGAGGTCATACACTCTCACACTATGATTCACTCCAGGAATCTGCTGGTAGTCCGGAACCGCTGTCTGATCATGAATTGGTTGAGGAGACTGAGATCCACAACAGGTCTCCTCTCTCCTGTCTTCTTGGGTTCCAGAAAGAACCCGGAGTAAAACCCAGTGTAGGAGGATCGCTTTGGCAGTAGCTCGATTATTTCCTTTGACAGGAGATCGCGGTCCTCCTCCATCAGACATGACCGCTCGTTCTCTGAGTTCACTCAGGTCCATGTGGTGACGCAGAACCTGGGGGTTGACTGTGAAGCTGAAGGGCGTGTCAATGACCGTTTATTTTCTCAATCCATATGTGGAGGTGAGGAGACAGGCGCCCTGAGCACAGGAGCGGATCTGGCCTCCAGGGCGGGTCAAGGACGAAAGGGTCGTTGGTGCTCTGCGCCCTCTCCTCTGGTGACTTCAAGTCTGGTTTGTCAAAAACAGACTCGCTTTTGTCATCTAAGCCGTCAGAGGAATTCGGTTCCCCAAACTTGCAGTGTACCTTGATCTGACACTGCAATTCTCCTAAGATGGAGACCCGAGGGACTGGCCCAATCATCCTCAGAAAGAGATGACTCTGTAGATGACGATGTCCTGCTTGCCTATGAGAGGATTGGAGGGCTGCAGAGAACAGAATAACAGACAGACATCACATCAGACATCGCACGAGGGAGCTGAGAACAGAGCAGGTCTGGCAAGTGGCACCTACTGAGTGATCCTCTGAAGTGGTGGCTTTCACGGTCCTGTGGCGACCCCTGCTGGAAACTGGCGTGTCTGAGCAATAAGAAGAGTCAATAGCTGAATTGAAACTTCCCTGACTTTTGGCTGGAACCGGGATCTGTTGTGAGACGGGAAAGAGTTATTTGACGCCTGTGCTTCTTATTATGGTGAATCTGGGGAAAGACATAACTTCTTGGCTCCAGAAACTTCCCCAGGGACAGTTCTGGCATCAGGGATAAAGAGGCAGAGAGACCGTTACTATTCTGCTTGGTCTCCTGAGACGATGTCAAACAAAAACAAAGTTTAGAAGCCGGAGTTTGGACTCACTGGAACCGGAAGAGAACATGGCGGCTGATAAACCCTAATTTTGGGCAGAGAAGAGACAGACCCGATACCAAAGAAATGCATCTTATTATTTTTCAAGTTAGACTTTGGTTTAGATGCATACTTGTAGATAAAAAGTTCTTCCTACGCTTTTGGAGGGGGCAGAGGTGAGAGCAGTCGACTGGTCTCTCCGAGAGGAGCGGCGATGATCAGCCCGGCAATTATACGGTGTTCCCCCCAGCCGGCGACTGTTGTGTCTCCAAAATCTCTGGTGGAGTCCACGGAGCTCATAAAGAGCGCGATGATGTTCTCAAGCGCTATGAGCTGTTTGCGGACACCATTCACCATTCTACTGCGCGATGGTGGCTCTGTCAGTGCCGGGTGGGATGGTCACTCCTCAGGGGGGAGGTCAAGCTCCAGGGGCGAGGGCATCGAGCATTGTGCATGACGGCTGAGTGAGAGGGAACGCTGGCCCATAACTCCAAACCCTCCACCAATTAAGCTCCGTACCTGACCACGTGCGGTCCTAGTGCCAGTGGAGTGTCAGAAATGCGCCGGGAATAGTCCGGATTGAATTGGACTAGCAGTGGATGTTTACCCAACAGACGGCAGTCCACATCCATTTGGCATTATATGCTTTGAGTGTTGCGGGTGCTTTAGCATTTCAAATAGTGAACTGCACTTAGGGGGGGCAGGGGACTGCCTGCTAGCCTTGAAGTAGCCATGCTTTGAGGGGACGCCCCAGGATTGGAGGTCCGCTCATAATTTGGATATGGACCACGGAAACTTCAGGCAGGACTGAGGTCTGGTCGCAGTCAGGGGAGAGACTTGTCACATCACCGCAGGAGTGGATTTAACCGGAGGAGACTCAGCGTGACACCGGAGGACATCGGGATCTTTGACAGCAGCTTTTCCCGGGGCAGTCGGCAGACCGGAGGAAATTTCTGTTTGTGTGGAAAACTTGTTTGAAATAAAAGCATTGCTTGAAGCATCGCATTTGCGTTTTTTTTATTATTATTCGTATTGAATTCGCTCCTTCCAGCGCCTTGGCCTCAACCTCTCCTCCGGCCTGGTAGCCTGGGGGCCTGTCCGCGAACCTGGCGACACTGCTCAATGATGGTCCAGACATTTGATTCGTTCTCCCAAGTGGGTTGAAGAGACATGCCCTATGATAGCCAAAGCTGAAAGGAAAACTTACAGGAGGTATCAACACAGCAGGTTTTATTCACGGTTCCAACTTTCAACAAACCAAATGATGACACGGCAACATAAAAAGAGCGCCCCAAATTTGTGATCCCAAATAATCCCATGACACATAACAAAACGTCCATTGAAGAACTTCTTTTCCGGTTTGCTGTGCAGGCTGAATATGAAGCCTCAGTCATTTTGAGGCCTCATGCGCTGTCTCTTCCGAGAGCCGCACTGGACCCTGGAGCACAGGATGGTCTGATGTTGGCAGTCAGCTGCACCTGGGTCACCTCATCCCCCGGACAGAGTTGTCTTGAGTGCACAAATAGGCCAAACTGTTGGCCATTGCTCTGATCTGTGCACCTCCCTTCCGCCCTTCCCCCCATGCAGGTCCGGAAGTAGAGGCGAGCCGCCTTGCGATCTCCGGACACTGAGAGGGCTCCATCCCAGCCTGGCCGAACCCCGGCATCAGCGTGGCTCTCATTACGTCGGTGATGGAGGTGGCACTTTCTTCTTTCCGGTCACATGCGCCGCCGGAATATAATTGCATAACTGTGCTGGATTTGAGATAGTAGAACAATCTAACAATATGCATATTAACGTTGTCTTTGAATGAACCGAAGGAGACAAGTGATCCAAACACAAAAGCAGAGCATGACACAAACAGTGCAAGAAGCAATGCAGTCCTTGGCCACTCTGGGGCCAGGGGGCGATGTGTTCAACTTCTCCATCCTGCAGTGACCGTAATCCGAGTGTAGCCAGGATTAAGGGGGAGCACAGGTGAGCAATCTGAAACCCATCCGGAACTCTGAATCAGCCATGAGGTCATCTTGACCACAAAGCTTAACCGCCAGCCTTGCAACGTGGCCTGACCTGAGAACCATGGGCCGTCCATACCGGACGTCTGACTGGCACAGCTGGCTCCTTTGCCAGACTGCCATCAATGAGATGCACGTTTGGCTGCACTGAACCGCCTGCATTGTCACCGGCGATGTTGCTTTGGTATGACTGATCGAGGAGTGCCCAGACTCCTGTCGATATCTCGGATGGCCAGGGCCTCAAACTTGACCGGCCTATGACAGTTCCGAGGCCACCGCCACACCTGGGGTCTATCCAGCCTGAATGAATGAATGAATGGGTTGTGAAGATGTAGCATTAACATCCCTTCATACATAGAGTGTAATTTTACACCGCAGGTGGCAGGACTGCCGCCTCAACTTTGCCACCGTAAGCTGAAATAGAAGGTGGCATTAACAACCCCTCATATATGGAGTGTAACTTACACTCTGGATCAGCAGGAACTGTGTTGCCCTCTTTTAGCCACTATATGGCTGAAATAGAATGTGGCATTAACAATCCTCCATTCCTGGAGAGAAATCATTTACTGAGCAGCAACAGTCAGGGTTCTAGTCTGAGCTGAGCAAGGAAGAGGGAGTTTATTCACAAATGAATAGACAGTTATGCAGGAATCTGGTGGATATTGAGACGCTGCACACTCCACTGCACTGTAATGAAGCAGATACCGGTGTCCCAGAGCGAGTGCTGTGGGCCTACTGGTCGCAGGGTTTGGCTGCTCCTGAAGACAGAAAGACAAGAGGGAAGGAGGATGCAGACACAACAGACAAATAGTGGTAAGCAAAAGTAGAGATTGATGACCAAGAAGCTGCCTGGCAGTTTTCTTTAAGAAGTCCTTGAAAGCAGCAACAGATGTTTCCAGGCATCTCGTCGACTGTGCTCTCAGGGATTCCGGTGCCTGTTTTCCCGCTGTCTCATAGGCTTTCATGATGGAAATTCTAAGCCAATTTTACAAGCTTTGAGGGGACAGTGCCTGCCGCTTCTTTCCACCAGGGAGAGCCACCCACAGAGTGTCGGACTTTCTGAAGGGTGGGACTCGATCCAGTTAAGCTTTTAGCTCTCTGACCGGACATATTTTGAGTAAACGCTCATGCTCTTCGTCTGAATGTGGAGGAGTGCAGAAAGCCATTACTGAAAAGGAGCTGACCTGCGAAGAAGAAGAGAGACATTTAGGTGCGAAGGCAGGGTTGGGTGTAAGTGATACCGCCGAGTCATCGTCACCAAAAGAGATGCAATCAGGGCTGATCGAAAAAGATCTGCATCTGACACATCTCCGGATACCAGCTGGAGCTGGGGCTGTCTGGAGCTACGAGAATCATTCTCACTCTCTACAGTTGAATTCTCCTCATAAGAAAATGAAGAAGGCAATGAGGAGGAAAGGCATACAGGAGGCCTTCTGGCCACCTTGGATGAGCCAGGGCGTCCACTCCCTGTGGAGGGTCGTCGGATCTACGGGGAGAGAACCAGAGAGGACATTTGAAGTTCTCTCTGCTCGCAAAGACATCAGCCACTGGGTGGCCGAAAAACTCCCTGATCATATTTGACATCTCCTGAGATAAACTCCATTCATCTGGCAGTGGTCTCCGAGATAATCCATCTGGTGCCACATTGTCTCCACCTGGCACATGCAGAGCCCTCAATGAGGCTAAATGTAGCAGCTCAGGGAAAAAATTTTTCTGGCTAGGTTGTGTAACGTAGACGACCTCACGCCACCCTGGCGGTTGAAATTGGCCACTGTGGTGGAGCTGTCTGATCTCACCATAACGTGGTTCCCACTAAGATGGAGAGAAAGGGCCAAAAACTGCCAACAGTTCCAGTACGTTAATGTGACGACCTTCGGAACTGCTCCAGAAAGAAGAGTTCTTACAATCCAAGTGCGATGGAGGTTTGAAGCAGAGTCACATCTCTCAAAGCTCTTGGATACACTTTCACCAACCGTCTCTGATCCCGAATAGGATGAAGATTGAGCCGGCTGAACCATGACTGCCGACTTCGCATGTTCAGGAGACCCAGGCGTATGACGGAGTGGGCTGCTGACATCATGCCCAGGAGCGTCATATTCCATTAGGCTGGGACCACACATAGACGAACCGCCAGAACCTGGGCTGACAGATTTGAAATAGAAAGTATCTTCTCGTCTGTCAAGCGAGCGCACTCTTCATGAGAGTTCAGAAGTACACCAAGAAAAGCTGTAAGCTGAGATGGCTGGAGTTGACTCTTTTCTTGGTTCACCGGAAAGCCAAGGTGGCTTTCGTGGTCCAACACCATTCTGGTGTGAGCTAACGACTCTTCCCTCGATCTGGCGAGCATTAACCAGTCGTCTAGGTAAGACAAGATCCTGAGGCCCCTTGCCCTCAAGGACTGTAGGTCTGTGTCGACCATCTTAAAGAAGGTTCTCTGAGCCAGAGAGTAGCCAAACGGGAGCCTCCGGAACTGAAAAAGTCGGCCGTCCAATGCGAAGTGGAGATATCGCTTATGAGCAGGCCAAATTGGCACGTGACAATAAGCGTCCGTGAGGTCGATGGACGTCAGCCAGTCTCCATGACGCATGCACTTCAGGAGACTTTTGAGGAGTAACTGACTCAATCATGCCTCAATCAAACACTGACCTCGTTCTGAAGACATTTTTTGCCGGATCTGACGCATTCTCAGAATGCCATTAAACTGAGGTTGGCACTGGCTGAATTGGAGAGGATAACCCACCTTCAGAATCCTTTTGATCCATATAGAATAAGCTGGATAGTGAGCTTCCCACATAGGAGAACATAGCAAGCTCTGGATGAAACCTGTGTTATCTCGACATCCATTTGACACCTCTGATGTAAGTCCTGCCTGAAGCGTCCGTGGCAACGGGATGAGCAGCTGTCGGTCTCGTCCCTCCAGTATCCCCCAGGTTTCGGTCGAGCGACACAGCAGGCTGGGTATCAGTTCCGACAGCCATCAGCACTTGAGTTTTGCCTCTCCGCAACGCCACAATCACCGCGCGCATGGACATTTGTAACTCCTTTTGGCGGCCTTCAAAACAAACAATGTGTGCTGTGTGATGGGGAGAACGCTGGCCGGTGGAAGGCGGGCCTGACCCGAGACTGAGTCCAGCATGACCCCCAGAAAGGTCGTGCTCTGACTGAGAATAAGCGCGCTTATCAGGAGGTTTACTCTGAACCTCAATAACACAATGTGCTCCAACACCAAGCCGGTGTGCGCTCATGACTCTTGTTTGGACCTGGTGAGAATCAACCAGTAGTCCAAGTACGTCAGAATCCGCAGACCATGTCTCCTTAGTGGTTCGAGCCCCACCTCCACGCACTTGGCCAAGGTGCGAAGCACTAGAGAGCTGTATGTACAAAAACACATTTTTGAAGCCGGAGAGCTGCCACTCAAATTCGCACTAACTGTAACCGGAAGATAACTTGGCAGGTAATAAACCCTAATTTTGGGCAGAGAAGAAACAGACCCGATTCCAAAGTAATGGCTCTTATTTTTTATTCAATTTAGACTTTGGTTTAGATGCATACTTTTAGATACAAAGTTTTCTTCTTACGCTTTTGGAGGGAGCAGAGGTGAGAGCAGCCGACTGGTCTCTCCAGGAGGAGCAGCGATGATCAGCACGTCTATGATCCGGACAGCTGGGCTCACCCCGCCCCTTTTTCCTATAGTTTCAGGTGGAATTTTCATGTTCTGAGGCATCCCCGAGCAGTAAGTGAACAGTGCAGAAAACGCGTTTTCAGCCCGAGAGAAGCTCAGATTCAGAGCAGGAAAAAGAAAAAAAGTTGATAACCCCTTGAAATACAGTTCAGAAAGGTAGATTAAGTGTTGAACATACAACAAAGAGTGTTTTTCCTGTAGTTGCAGGTGAAATTTTAATGTTCTGTGTCCCCCCAAAGCAGTGACTGAATAGAGCAGAAAAAGTGTATTCAGCCCAAGAAAATGTGGTTTTCAGTCCGACAAAAATAAAAACGTTGATAACTCTGAAAACGTGTGGTTCCAGCCTTATGGATTATGAGGCTCCTGGGCATGATGTCAGCAGCCCACTCCGTCGTCCGCCAGGGTCTCCTGAACATGCGAAGTCTGCAGTCAGGGTTCCGACCGCTCAATCTTCAACCTGTCCGGGATCAGAGACGGTTGGTGAAAGTGTCTCCACGAGCTCTGACAATTGTGAGGTTTAGGAACTCTGCTTCAAACCTCCATCGCACTTTATCCTTGCATTGTCAAAACACTTCTTTAAAAGTATTTACAGATGCATCTCTGTCAGGCTGGGTAGGCCACCATGATCAACATGCGTCATTGGGATCTGGAGCAGTTCCAAAAGTCGTTCCACTAACCTGCTGGAACTGTTCGCAGTTTTTAAAGTGTTGGTGGCTCTTTCTCTCCATCTAAGTGGGAACCACGTTATGGTGAGATCAGACAGCTCCACCACAGTGGCCTATATCAACCACCAGGGTGGCGTGAGGTCGTCTGTGTTACACAACCTAGCAAGAAAGATTTTTTCTCTGGGCTGATGTAGAATTAGCCTCATTGAGGACTCTGCATGTTCCAGGTGGAGACAATGTGGCAGCAGATGGATTATCTCGGAGACCACTGCCAGTTGAATGGAGTTTATCTCAGGAGACGGCAAATATGATCTTGGAGTTTTTCGGCCACCCAGTGGCTGATCTCTTTGCGAGCAGAGAGAACTACAAATGTCCTCGCTGGTTCTCTTTCCGTAGATCCGATGACCCTCCACTGGGAGTGGACGCCCTGGCTCATCCAAGGTGGCCAGAAGGATTCCTGTATGCCTTTCCTCCTCATTGCCTTAATCTAAACAGCCCCAGCTCCAGCTGGTATCCGGACATGTGTCAGATGGGGATCAAAGGCCCCTGGGAGTTCTCTCCATCGAGGTCAGCGCTTCTGCAAGCATCAGAAACCCTGAGGTCTCCGCCAACAATAGGACGACCCCTCACGGTTTGGCTTCTCCAGGGTTAAGAATTAGTCACTTGCCTCCTGATGTCCAATTGACTCTTCAGAACGTTTAAGCTCTGCCAACCCTCAGAGCATACAATGCTAATTGCACATTTTTTCCCCAATGGTGTGGAACCCAGTCAGCCTTCCCAGAATCGGTGCCTGTTTCTCTAATCCTCTCTTTTCTCCAGCATCTGGTTAACGAAGATCGGAGCTGCACCACATTACGGGTTTATGTAGCAGCCCATTCCATGCTACACAATGGTCTGGACGGCCACCCCTTTGGCGAGCATCGTCGAGTGAGCCGTTTCATGAGAGGAGTGAAAAGGCTTAGACCAACCTCAAGACATTTATGTCTCTACTGGGTCCTGCCGCTGGTACTCAATTCACTCTCCTTTCGAGCCACTCGATGAGGCCTCCCTGGAGCTAGCAGCTTACAAGGCAGCTCATCTTATAGCCTTAGCTTCACCAAAGAGAGTGGGAGAGCTGAGTTCTTTTTCCATCTGCCCTGATTGCATCTCTTTTGGTGACAATGACTCGGCGGTGTCACTTAGACCCAACCCTGCCATCGCACCGAAATGACTCTCTTCTTCTTCACAGGTCAGCTCCTTTTCAAGAAAGGTTTTATGCCCTCCTCCCCATTCAGACGAGGAGCATGAGCATTTACACAAAATGTGTCCGGTGAGAGAGCTAAAATCTTAATTGGGTCGAGTCCCACCCTACATAAAAGACGGACAGTCTGTGGGTGGCTGTCGCAGATGGTAAGATGGGGCATGCGCTGTCCCCTCACAGGTTGTCGCATTGGCTTAGAATTGCCATCATGAAAAATGACCTGGCAACATCTGTGGCTGCTTTCAAGGGAGTATCTCTGGCAGAAATCTGCCAGGCAGCTTCTTGGTCATCAATCTCGACTTTTGCTCACCACTATTTGTCTAATGTGTCTCCATCCTCCTTCCCTCATGTCGTTCTGTCTTCAGGAGCAGCCGAACCCTTCGACGAATAGTCCCTCATTGACAGCACTGGCTCTGGGACACCAGTATCTGCTTCATTACATTGCTGTGGGGTGTGCAGCGTCCCAAGATCCACCGGATTCCTGCATAACTGTCTATTCATTTGTGAATAAACTCCCTCTTTCTTGCTCAGCTGAGACTAAAACCCTCACTGCAGCTGCTCAGTAAATGATTTCTCTCCAGGTATGGAGGATTGTTAATGCCACATTCTATTTCAGCCGTATCGTGGCTAAAAGAGGGCAACGCAGTTCCTGCTGATTCAGAGTGTAAGTTTCACTCTATATATGAGGGGTTGTTAACGCCACCCTCTATTTCAGCTTACGGTGGTAAAGGCGAGGCGGCAGCTCCTGCCACCTTGAGTGTAAAATTACACTCTATGTATGAGGGGTTGTTAATGCTACATCTTCACAACCCATTCATTCAATCAGGCTGGACAGACAGGCTGGTGGCGTAGGGACTATCATAAGATGGCCCATCCGAGATATCGACAGGACTCTGGCCTCACCTCCGTCCGTCATACCGAAGCAACATCGCCGGTGACATTGCAGACGGTTCAGTGCAGCAAAACGTGCATCTCATTGACAGCAGTCTGGCAAAAGAGCCAGCTGTGCCAGTCAGACTTCCGGTCTGGACGGCCCATGGTTCTCAGGTCAGGCCATGTTGCAAGGCTGGGGGTTAAGCTTTGTGGTCAAGATGACCTCTTGGCTGATTCAGAGTTCCGGATGGGTTCCGGATTGCTCACCTGAGCTCCCCCTTCATCCTGGCTACACTCGGATTCCAGTCACTGCAGGATGGACGAGATTAACTCATCGCCTCCTGGCCCCGGAGTGGCCAAGGACTGCGTTGCTTCTTGCACTTTTTGTGCCATGCTGTGCTTTAGTGTTTGGATCACTTGTCTCCTTCGGTTCATCCAAACAAAGACAACGTTAATAAGCATATAGGTTGTTCTACGATCTCAAATCCAGCACAGTTATGAGGCTAGTTTCTTTTGAAATATTGGGAGTGATTTGTAAAGCCATCACAACACTTCTCTCTCCATCTTACTTCAACGGGGTGGGATGAGAGTGTGAATCGTGCCTATATTCCGGCGGCGCATGTGACCGGTAACAATTTACAGGCAGATGGCGACCATCCAGTTTACCCGATCAAGTCCGACATGCCTCTGTGCTTGGCTGAAGCTAAACGGCGTTGCTCCCTTAAATAGGAGGATGTCGGCATCACGAGCTATGAAATACCGGTGCGTCACGGCGTGCGGCAATCGTTCTCCCATGACTGCGATGAGACGTCAGTCTCTGCTGAAGTTTCCGTGGTCCAGATGAGGCACTCCGCTCATCTTCATTTCTCAAGCTCCCTCGCTTGATGTGCCAGGTGCATCGGCTCCGGCGGCGCATTTGAGGGGTAAGAAGAAAGTGCAACGTCCATCACCGACGTAATGAGAGCCACGCTGATGCCGGGGTTCGGCCAAAACCTGGCTGGGACGGAACCCTCTCAGTGTCCGGAGATCGTACGACGGCTCCCCTCTACTACCGGACCTGCATGGGGGGAAGGGAGCTGCACAGATCAGAGCGATGGCCAACAGTTTGGCCTTTTTGTGCTCTCAAGACAACTCTGTCCGGGGGATGAGGTGACCCAGGTGCAGCTGACTGCCAACATCGGACCATCCTCTGCTCCAGGGTCCAGTGCGCCTGTCGGAGGAGTCAGCGCATGAGTCCTCAGAATGCCTCAGGCCTCATATTCAGACTGCACAGCAAACCGGAGAAGAAGTTCTTCAATGGACGTGTTGTGATGTGTCATGGGATTATTTGGGGTCACAACTTGGGGGCGCTCTTGTTATGTTGCCGTGTCACCATCCGGTTTGTTGGAAGTTGGAATCGTGAATAAAACCTGCTGTGTTGATACCTCCTGTGAGTCCTTTCAGTTTCGGCCATCACTGTTAGCGACGAGGATAAAGAACGAGACTTTTTGCAAACCGGTCACTGTGGTAACTGACGGCAACGTTTTTGTGTAGTTTGTTCATCATAGCGATAATCATGGCGGCTACTGTGGGTACAGTGACGCCTTTCGAAGCTAGTTCGCATTCATGGGAGGACTATTGTGAAATTTTGGAACATTTTTTTATTGCAAACGTCATTGAAGATGAGGATATACAGCGCGCAGTGTTGCTCAGCAGTGTCGGGGCCCAGGCATATGCGGAGCATTTGAGGAACCTGTTGAGACCGGAAAAACCAGGGGATCGTTCGTATGCTGAACTGGTCATCCTTTTGAGGAATCATTTCCATCTGAAACCGAGTGAGATTATGCAACGATGGAAGAAGAATAGAAGGACTGAAGAGACCGTTTGTGACTACGTGGCGGAGTTGAGGAACTGGCTCATGATTGTAACTATGGTGAGACACTGACTGTGATGCTGAGAGACCGCTTGGTGTGTGGGTTCAACGACGACAGGATACAGAGGAAGCTGCTGTCGCTGGATGGACTGACATTTGACAGAGCGTTCAAAGTGGCCTTAGCGATGGAAGCTGCAGATAGAGACTTGATGAACCCACGAGGTGTGAAGGACTCACTCCAAGGAAGTGGATCATCACCGGTCAACAAAGTGGAAGAGACGAGGGCAGTAGTGTCCATGGAGTCGAGAAGGTGCTATAGATGTGGTGGAGAGACTCACTTGGCCAGTGATTGCCGGTTTGCTGAGGTCAAATGTCATAACTGTGGAAAAGTGGATCACTTAAAGACAGTACGTAAAAGTATGACAGAGGTGAGGGAGACAAAACAAACAAGAAAAAGGGGGAAAGGTACAACGCCGTCGAACAAATTTCATGCAGGAGAAGGATGACAGTGAAAATGAAGAGATGTTTACAGTGACAGATAAAAGAAGATGCAGCAGTGAGGAACTGGACATTCCTAGAGTAGAGCCGTTGAGGGTAAATGGAAAGAAGGTGGTTTTTGAGGTAGACACCGGCTGCAGTTACACTATTATGGCTCAACAGATGGTTGACAAAACAGAACTAACACTAAACTTGTGGACTGCAAGATAAAGTTAAAAACATATGGAGGTCATCAGGTTCCAGTGGTGGGGGCAATTAAGGTCAAGGTTGAACACAATGATCAGATCAAATGGCTGCCTGTCATTGTTGAAAGGTTGGTGAAAGGTTCAGGAGCAAGTCTTCTGGGCAGAGGCAGGATGAAAGCATTCCAGATAGAGGGGCAGTTTGTCCACAGAACAGATGAGGTGGACAGTTCCCTGCAAGAGGTTCTCTCCCGACATGAGAAGGTATTCAAAGAAGAGTTAGGGTCATTAAGGGCCACAGCCAAGATTCATGTGGCTCAGGATGCCACGCCCTTATTTTACAAACCCAGGTCGGTTCCATTTGCCATTAAAAGAAAAGTGGAAATCGAACTTCAGAGACTAGCAGAGGAAAGAATATTGGAACCTGTGATGTTCTCTGAATGGGCAGCACCTATTGTGCCTGTGTTCAAACCTGATGGTAGTGTGAG
The DNA here is from genome assembly GCF_027744825.2 of Synchiropus splendidus. Classification (NCBI taxonomy): domain Eukaryota; kingdom Metazoa; phylum Chordata; class Actinopteri; order Syngnathiformes; family Callionymidae; genus Synchiropus; species Synchiropus splendidus. The sequence continues at coordinate 1,284,121 of NW_026527055.1, forward strand.
GATTTGTGGAGATTATAAATTAACAGTGAACAAAGTCTCCACGACCGAACAGTATCCGATTCCAAGAATGGAGGATATGATGGCAAGCCTGCAGGGGGACAGAAGTTCACAAAACTCGATATGAGCCAAGCATATCAGCAAATAGTCCTTGAAAAGGAGTCAAGGAATTTTGTGAGTGTCAACACTCACAAAGGTCTTTTAACATATACACGTCTGCCTTTTGGAGTAAACTCCAGTCCTGCTATTTTCCAACGCACCATGGAGAATGTACTTCAAGGTATGTTAAATGTGGCAGTGTATTTACATGAAATTTTATTGAGAGGAAGAGATGACAGCTCTCATCTGCAAACACTCAACGAAGTGCTGCAGAGGTTGGAGGATAAAGGCCTGAAGTTGTAACGGAGAAAGCGTCAGTCCATGGAAAACAAAGTAACATTCTTGGGTCATCAGGTGGACAGGACAGGCCTGCATCCAATGCCAGCGAAGGTCAAAGCAGTCCAGGAGGCTCTGGTGCCACGGTCTGTAAGTGAACTTAACCCTCGTATTATGATGAAAAAAAATTACATTGATTATGTTGGGGGTCATTTTGACACACACTGTGTAAATCCACTCAAAACAGTCAAAAAAACAGATTGAACCAATCTTCAATCTTCAAAACATCTTCATTTTAGATTATATAAAAATTTGTAAAACAGACATAGAACACATTTTCAATTTCAACCCTATATTTAAGAGCAATTTCAGTTTTTCCCTCCTCACAAACACTTTTATTTTCATTTAACTTGACCCATTTTTCAATGTTCAATATGTTCAATGCTCTCCACATGATGGACAGACTGTAACTGTGTGTTTTGTAGATGCAATTCTTGCATTTCACAAAACAGGTACTTGTTTTACTGTCAGATCTCGCATCTTTTCCGTTTCTTCACACCTGTATCCAATGCATCCTTGGCAGATTGGTAGGGTGATGTGAGCTTGACCTTTGTCAATGACAGCAGCAGTTGCTGGGCATCGAGGTGGCCTGGCTTGACTCTGCAGCTTGGGAGTGACGGGACATAGGCATTGTAAGCAGACACAACAACGATGTTGCAGAAAATCACCAAGGGCCAATGGGCAGTCTTGCGCTGGCAGCTGTATGTTGCTGTGACTTTGTCAACTCCTTTTTTGGTGCAGTTTCAGTCCAGGATCATGTGTGGCTGCATGTCTTCTCTTGTGCTTAGAGATGCATCTCTGTGCATTGTGCTCATTACAAGAACATTCTTGTTTCTCTTTGGGCAGTATGAAACAACTGTTGCCTTGTCACTGAAAGCAAATATTGAGCAATGCAGAGGTCTGCCCTGCACCTTCAGAATTTCCTTGGGAAGGTCTGGCTTCTTTCTTCTGACTGTTCCCGCTGTCCAGCTTTCTCTTCTGAAGTTCATCTCCAAGGAGATAGAATGTAAGCCCTTCACTCATGTCCATCACTACGCGCATCCCCTGATTGTTCTCGGGTGCTCTTCCAGGTAGCTTTCCAGCGTATACTTTCATATTACAGGCATAGCTAGATTTTGCATCACAGGCCACCCATATTTTGATCCCATACTTGGCGGGCTTGTTGGGCATGTACTGTAAACCTTCTGTAGCTCATTTTTGGTTTGTCAAAGAGACTACATGAGAACACTGACAAGAACAAGGGAGAGAAAGTTATCCCTCTACACACAGCTGGGTCTGAATGGCTATTCAGACAATCAAATCAATCAAAATACACATAGCTGGGCAGTCTAAATAGGTATATCAAAGAGACATGTTTATTTTGGATCTGAACAGCCACTTACCCACATTAAAGAATCCGGGTCAAAATGACCCGCAACATCATCTTTGTATACAAGCTCTGTACAGACATGCCACTTGACATCAAAGTGTCCAGATTTTACACACCTGTTCATTACCCTTGATGAGGAAAAGTCACAAAATTTTATGAAGAAAAAGTCAGGATAACCACTACTTTTATGAACACAAAAACGGATATCGGTCAAATTGACCCTAAGCATAATACGAGGGTTAAAGCTTTTCTAGGTCTGCTAAACTTTTATAACTTGCCGAACTTGTCTACTGTGCCGGCTCCATTACACAAGTTACTGAGGAAAGATGACAAACGGAGGTGGGAGGTTGAGCAAGAAGAGGCTTTTAAGCAGGCAAAGAAGTTACTACAAAGCAGTCAAGTGTTGGTTCATTATGATGAACAAAAACTTACTGCTGTCATATGATACCTCACCTTATGGGGTGGGGGCAGTCTTGGCACACAGGCTGGAAGGGGGAGCAGAAAAGCCTGTGGGTTATGCCTCGCGCACACCCACAGCAGCAGAAAAAAACTATTCACAGTTGGATAAAGAGGGCTTAGCAGTCATTTTTGGGGTGCAGCACTTTCACAAATATTTGAGTGGATCGGTTTGCCAGGAAGCGCGGCAATCGTTCTCCCCTGACTGCAATGAGACTTCAGTCCTGCATGAAGTTTCCGTGGTTCAGATGAGCCGCTCCGCACCTCTTCTTCTCTTGATGTGCCAGATGCGGCGGCTGTAATTTCACAATTACAGAGTCACTCACTCACGCCTCTTTAATTTCACAATCAGATTTTGTGGAGTGCCCTGGCACTTCCAGTGAAGTAGAAAGGCTAGTGTAATATTCCTGGAATATGTTTGTGTCCAGCTGTCCCTGGAGCCTGCCTCCCTCTCAAACAGTCCTTTAACACGGGGCAGAAATTATGAGCGGACCTCTGATCCTGGGGCGTCCCCTCAAAGCATGGCTACTTCAAGGCTGGCAGGCAGTCTTTTGCCCCCCGAAGTGCAGTTCACTATTCGAAATGCTAAAGAACCCGCAACACTCAAAGTATATAATCCCAAATGAGTGTGGACTGCCGTCTGTTGGGTAAACATCAACTGCTCGTCCAATTCATTCCGGACTATTCCCGGCGCAGTTCTGACACTCCACTGGCACTCGGAACGCACGTGGTCAGGTACGGAGCTTTCTGCCAGGTGGAGGGTTTGGATTTTGCGGCACGACGCTCGCTCTCACTCAGCCGTAATGTGCGATTCCCTCGCCCCTGGAGCTTGACATCCCACATGAGGAGTGACCATCACACCCAGCGTGACAGAGCCACCATCGCGCAGTAGAATGGTGTCTCAGCCGTCGGCAACCGGCTCATAGCGCTTGAGAACATCATCGCACTCCTTATGAGCTCCGTGGACAGGCTCATCCATCGCAGAACCTCTCTCAGTCCACCAGAGATTCAACAGTCCGTCGGCATGGTGCTCTGCTCGCGGCGCCTCCTCCACACACAGCCGCCCGGGGGGAACACCGTATAATAGCCGCGCTGATCATCGCTGCTTCTCTTGGAGAGACCAGTCGGCTGCTCTCACCTCTGCTGTATGCTTTGTATCTAAAAGCATACATCTAAACCAAAGTCTAACTTGTAAAAAAATAAGATTCATTACTTTGGTATCGGGTCCGCTTCTTCTCTGCCTAAAGTTAAGGATCATCACCCGCCAAGATCTCTTCCGGTTCCAGTCAGTCCGAACTCCGGCTTAAAAAATGTGTTTTTGTTTGACATCGTCTCATGAGACAGAGCAGTAAAGTAATGGTCTATCTGCCACGTTATCCCTGACGTCAGAACTGTACCTGGGGAAGTTTCTGGAGCTTGGTGGTTTTCCTCAGATTAGCCACAATAGGAAGCATAGGCATCAAATATCACTTTCCCGTCTCTCTACAGATCCTGGTTGCAGCCAAAAGTCAGGAGAGTTTCAATTCTGCCATTAACTTTTCTTATTCCTCAGACTCGCCAGTTTCCAGCAGGGGTCGCCACAGGACCACGAAAGCCACCTCTTCAGAGGATCTCACAGTAGGCGCTGCGTGCCAGACCTGCTCTGTTCTCAGCTCCTTCACGCGATGTCTGATGCGATGTCTGTCTGCGATGTCTGTCTGCGATGTCTGTCTGCAATTCTGTTCTTTGCAGCCCTCCAAACCTCTCAGAGGCAAGCACGACATCGTCATCTACAGAGTCATCTCTTTCTGAGGATGATTGGGCCGGTCCCTCGGGTCTTCATCTTAGGAGAATTGCAGCGTCAGATCAAGGTACACTGCAAGATTGGGGAACCGAATTCCTCTGACGGCTCAACTGACAAAAGCGAGTCTGTTTTTGAAGAACCAGCGGGACTTGAAGTGCCCAGAGGAGTGGGCGCTGAGCACCGACGAGCCTTTCATTCTAGGCCCTCCCGGGAGGCCGGGTCCGCTCCTGTGCTCAGGGCGCCTGTCTTGACAGAGTATCTTCCGAATTGAAAGCGCCTGTCTCCTCACCAGCCCATATGGATCGAAAAAATACACGGTCTTTGACACGCCCTTCAGTTTCACAGTCAACCCCCAGGTTCTGCGACACCATGTGGACCTGAGTGAACTCAGAGTTCCAGCGGTCATGTCTGATGGAGGAGGACCGCAGTTAGAGGGGTGACTGAGAACATGAAATTTTCACTTACAGCAATAGGAATAACACTCTTTCTAGTGTGATCAACACTAAACCTCTACGAATAGGGCGCTTGCTTCCAAGCCATGGGATGAGTTTGACGAGAGCCAGGCACTGCTATGAGGTGGATCTGTAGACTGTGTTCCCAGACTTGGCTGAGTTCCGTGTGGTGGAGTCAGGCAAGTTCCCGCTTGATCTTCACCTGTGCCTCATGGCATCCGCCGGCCGTCGTATCGAAGTTGAGCTCTCTCTCCACCTCCTGCTCAAGAATCATCCCACTTAACTGACGGCCCACTGGCGGTGGTTGGCGAGACTACACACGTGGCGCTACCGCATGTTGTCTGCCCACATCTGGAAGAAATCTGGACTATTCCCGTCGCAGTTCTGACACTCCACTGGCACTCGCACCGCACGTGATCAGGTACAGAGCTTACTGCCAGGTGGAGGGTTTGGATTTGCAGCGCTGTGTTCCCTCTCACTCAGAAGTCATGCCCGATTTGCGATGCGCGATGCCCTCGCCCCTGGAGCTCGACTTCTCCCCTGAGGAGTGACCATCCCACCATCACGCAGTGGAATGGTGTCTACACTATCGGCAACCAGCTCATAGCGCTTGCAGACATCATTGTGGTCTTTATGAGCTCCGTGGACAGGCTCATCCATTCCAGAACCTCTGTCACTCCACCAGAGATTTTGGAGATTCAACAGTCCGTCGGTGTGGTGCTCTGCTCGCGGCGCCTCCTCCACAGACAGCCGCCGCCCGGGTCCAACACCATCGCTGGGTGAAGGGGCGCGGAGAGCCCAGCTGTCTGGATCATAGCCGCACGATCATCGCTGCTCCTCTTGGAGAGACCAGTCGGCTGCTCTCACCTCTGCTCCCTCCAAAAGTGTACGAAGAAAACTTTGTATCTAAAAGTATGCATCTAAACCAAAGTCTAAGTTGAATAAAATATAAGATGGATTACTTTGGTATCGGGTCTGTTTCCTCTCTGCCCAAAATTACAGTTTCTCACTGGACAAGTTCTCTTCCGGTTCCAGTCAGTGCGAACTGTGGCTTCAAAAATTTGTTTTTGTCAGATCAAAGTACACTGCAAGTTTGGGGGCCCTGCTTCCACTCACAGCTCAACTGACAAAAGCAAGTCTGTTTTTGAAGAACCACCGGAGTTGAAGTGCCCTGAGGAGTGGGCGCTGAGAACGATGACCCTTCTATCCTAGATCCGCTCCGGAGGCCTGGTGCTCTCCTGTGCTCAGGTCGCCTGTCTTGACAGAGTATCTTCCGAATTGAAAGTGCCTGTCTCCTCACCTGCCCATATAGATCAAGAAGATACTCCGTCATTGACACGTCCTTCAGTTTCACAGTCAACCCCGAGATTCTGCGACACCACGTGGACCTGGGTGAACTCATAGAACGCTGGTTCTATGACTGACTTCGCACCTAAATGTCTCTCTTCTTCTACACAGGTCAGCACCTTATCAGTAAAGGCTTTCTGACCTCCTCCACATTCAGACGAGGAGCATGACAGTTTACACAAAATGTGTCCGGTTAGAAAGCTAAAAGCTTAATTGGATCGAGTCCCACCCTTCAGAAAGTCGGACACTCTGTGGATGGCTCTCCCTGGTGGAAAGAAGCGGCAGGCACTGTCCCCTCACAGGTTGTAAAATTGGCTTAGAATTTCCATCATGAAAGCCTATGAGAAAACAGGAATCCCTGGAAACAGCTGTTGCTGCTTTCAAGAGAGTATCTCTTAAAGAAAACTGCCAGGCAGCTTCTTGATCATCAATGTCTACTTTTGCTGACCACTATGTGTCTAATGTGTCTGCATCCTCCTTCCCTCATGTCAATCTGTCTTCAGGAGCAGCCGAACCCTGCGACCAGTAGGCCCTCATTCACAGCACTAGCTTTGGGACACTGGTATCAGCTTCATTTCAGTGCAGTGGAGTGTGCAGCGTCCCAAGATCCACCGTATTCCTACATAACTGTCTATTCATTTGCGAATAAACTCCCTCTTCCTTGCTCAGCTCAGACTAGAACCCTGGCTGTAGCTGCTCAGTAAATGTTTTCTCTATAGGTGTGGAGGATTGTTAATGCCACTTTCTATTTCAGTCATATAGTGGTTAAAAGTGGACAACGCAGTTCCTGCTGATCCACAGTGTAGGGTACACACCATATACGAGGGGTTGTTAACGCCACCTTCTATATCAGCTTACGGTGGCAAAGGCGAGGCCTGCCACCCAGAGTGTAAAATTACACTCTACGTATGAGGGGTTGTTAATGCTACATCTTCGCAACCCATTCATTAATTCATTCAGGCTGGATAGACCCCGGGCGTGGCGGTGGCATAGGAAGTCTCATCGGCCAGTCCCGTATGAGGCCCTGGCCATCCGAGATAGCGACAGGACACTGGGCATACCACCTTCCGTCATACCAAAGCAACATCGCCGGTGACATTGCAGGTGTTTTAGTGCTGTAAAACGTGCATCTCCTTGACGACCGTCTTGCAAAGGAGGCAGCGGTGCTAGTCAGACGTCCGGTATGGGCGGCCATGGTAATTGCCCGTGGTTCTCAGGTCAGGCCACATTGCAAGGCTGTGGGTTAAGCTTTGTGATCAAGATGACCTCATAGGTGTTCCAGAGTCCCGGGAGGTGTTCTGGACTGAGCAACTCTGCCACCTGTGCTCACACATACACTCACACAAGGGTGTGCTGCAACCTGTTCAAGTCCTGCAAAAAGTCCTGCAGCAGGGGGCAGAAATTATGAGGGGACCGCCTATCCTGGGGCATCCCCTCAATGCATGGCTACTTCAAGGCTAGCAGGTGGTCCTCTGCCCACCGAGGTAGAGTTAACTATTCGAAATGCAAAATCACCGGTAACACTCAGAGCATATAATGCTAAATGGGTGTGGACTGCTGTCCGTTGGGTAAACATCCACTGCTAGTCCAGTTCATGCAGGGATTTCGAAGACTCAGACCTCCAGACGCATCTGCCCCTATGGGGATCTACAATTGGTATTAAAGTCTCTCTGTGAAGCTCCCTTCGAGCCACTTGGTCAGGCTCCTTTGGAGCTGGTGGCTTAGAGAGCAGCTGTCCTCCTGGTCCTGGCCTCCATCAGGAGAGTTTGGAGAACTATGTGCCAGCTGGGTCCCGCGAGGTTCCTGGAGGTGGTGCATCCTTCGCCATGTGGTCTCCTCTTCTACACGGTCAAGTTCTTGGTCCGTGGGAGAGACCAGCAGGCGAAGCGATGGCTTTGACTCCTGATCTCAACTTTCCTCCCATTTCTGCTACAGTCGGATTATGGTCAAAGATTGATGGAAATAAGGAACGATTGAAATCTCTCATGATAGGTCATAGGTAGGGGACCGGTGGCGGTATATCCATCACCATCATATCATCCGTCAACATAATGTTTTCTGTCGGAAATCCAATTTCTCTCACTCTTATCAAACGTTTTCTACACTGTTCACTCAGTGACCAGAAAAGTCTCAGAACTTGAAAATGTCAAACCATAGCAGAAAGACTCATTCTAATGAATTCAGGACTAAATCTATATTTCTGAACTTTTTTCAGAGTTGTTAACATTTTCATGGTTTGGTTCCGAAACCCATAAAAATGCGTTTTCTGCACGCTGCCACAACTTCTCAGGGAAACTTCAAAAAAATGAAATTTTCTTCTCCCACTATAGCAGAAAGGGTCTTACTAATAGTTGCACATCAAATCTAAGCTGTCTGAAGTGTTTTAAAGTTAACAACATTTTTATGTTTGCGTTTCGAAACCCACCTTATCTCAGGCTGAAAACACGTTTTCTGCATTCGGCCACAACTTCTCCGCGAAGCTTCAGAACATGAAATTTTTACCTCTCACTATAGCATAAAGGATCTTTCTAGTAGTCAAAGCACAAATCTAAGCTGTCTGACTTGTTTTTCAAAGGTTATCAACATTTTAATGTTTGCCGTTCCAAAACCCACCTTATCTCAGGCTGAAAAAGTGTTTTCTGCATTGTGCCATAACTTCTCAGGGAAGCTTCAGAACATGAAATTTTCACCTCCCACTTAAGCAGAAAGGGTCTTTCTAGTAGTTGCAGAACAAATCTAAGCTGTCTGAACCGTTTTTAGAGGGTTATCAACAATTTTATTTTTGTCAGTCCAAAACCCACTTTCTCTTTGGACGAAAACAAGTTTTACGGACAGATCACTCACTGCTCAGCGATGCCCCAGAAGATGAAGTTTTCACCTGCCACTATAGCAGAAAAGGTATTTCTACAAGGTGCAGAACTAACTCAACTTGTCTAAAGTGATTTAAGAGAGTTATCAACATTTTTATTTGTGTCGGTCTGTAAACTATCTTTGCTTTGGCTGAAAACGCGTTTTATGCAGTTTACTCACTGCTCAGCGATTCCTGAGAACAAGAAAATTTCTCGTGCAACTATAGGAGAAACACTCTTTCTAGGATAATAAACACTAAACCTACATTCGTGAACTGTATTTCAGGGGGTTATCAACTTTTTTTTTTTTTTCCTGGACAGAAACTCAGCTTATCTCGGGCTGAAAACGTGTTTTCTGCACTGTTCACTCACTGCTTAGTGATGCCTCAGAACATAAAAGTTTCTCCTGAATTTACAGCAGAAGCGGTCTTTCTAGCAGCTGCAGAACTAATTCAACATGTCTGACGTGATTTCAGAGTGATAACAACATTTTTATGTTTGTCGATTCTGAAAACCACTGTCACTCGGGGTGAAAACGCGATTTCTGCACTGTTCACTCACTGCTCATCGATGCCTTAGAACATGAAAATTTCTCCTCCAAGTAAAGGAAGAACACTCTTTGTAGTATAATAAACATTAGGCCTACCTTTAGGAAATGTATTTCAGGAGGTTATCAGCTGCTTCTTTTTTTCCTGTTTAGAAACCGAGTTTCTCTTCGGCTGAAAACTAGTTTTCTGCACTGTTCACTCACTGATCAGAATAGTTTCGGATCCTGAAAATATTACCTGCAACTATAGGAAAAATAGTCTTTCTAATATATTCAAGACCAAACCTACATTTCTGAACTGTTTTTGCAGGGTTATCAACAATTTTTTTTTCGTCTGTCCAAAACCCACTTTGTCTTAGGCCAAACACACTTTTTATACACTGCTCACTCACTGCTCAGAGATTCCACAGAAGATGAAAATTTCACCTGCCACAATAGCAGAAAAGGTCTTTCTCGTAGGTGCAGAAATAATTCAACGTCTCTGAAGTGGCTTCAGAGAGTTAACATTTTTATGTTGGTCTGAAAACCACAGTGCCTCGGGCTGAATACGCGTTTTATTATGGACAGAATACCCTCTGAACATTAAATTATCATCTACAATTATAGGAAAACACTCTCTAGTATATACAGCACTCAATCTACCTTTCTGAAGTGTATTCCAGCGCGTTAGCGACGATTTGATTAATTATTATTATTATTATTTTTTTTTCTGGTATGAAAACCACAATCACTCAGGCTGAAAACGCGTTTTCTGCACTGTTCACTCACTGCACAGTGATGCCTCACAACATGAAAATTTCACCAGCAACTATAGGAAAAGCACTCTTTCTAGTATATTCAACACTAAACATACATTTCAGATTTTTTTTTTTTTTACTTTTTCTCAGCGATGCCTCAGAACATGAAAATTTCACCTATACTATAGCAGAATCTGCTAAAGTCTTTCTAGCAGCTGCAGAACTAATTCAACCTCTCTGAAGTGGTTTCAATGTGTCATCAACATTTTAATGTTTGTTGGTCTGAAAACCACAGTCCTTCGGTAGAAAACGCGTTTTCTGCACTGTTCACTGACTGATCAGAACAGCCTCAGAACAATGAAAATATCAAGTGTAAATATAGCAAAAAGACTATTTCTAGTATATTCAGCACTAAATAAAACTTTCTGAACTGTTTTCAAAGCAACAATTTTATATTTTATTTTATGCGTTCACTGCTGGTCACACAGTGCTTAGGCGTGACTGAGAACATGAAAATTTCAATTGCAACAATAGGAAAAACACTCTTTCTCGTATATTCAGCACTAAATGTACCTTTCTGAACTGTTTATCAGGGGGTTATCAACTTCTTTTTTCCTGGTCAAAAACCGAGCGTCTCTCAGCCTGAAAACGTGTTTTATGCACTGTTCACTCACTGCTCAGGGATGCCTCAGAACATGAACATTTCACCTGCCAATATAGTAGCAGGAGTGATTTTAGTAAGTGCCGAACTAATTCAACTTGTTTGAAGTGGTTTCAGAGAGGTAACAACATTTTCATGTCTATCTGTCTCAAAACCACAGTCCCTCGGGCTGAAAACGCGTTTTCTGCAGTGTTCACTCACTGCTCAGCGAAGGCCACAGAACATGACAATTTTACCTGCCAATATCAGCAGAAAAGGTGTTTTTAGAGGGTGCAGAACTAATTCAACCTGTCTAAGGTGGTTTCAGAGAGTTATCAAGATTTTTATTTTTGTCGGTCTGAAAACCACCTTTTCTTGAGCTGAATACGCGTTTTCTGCTCTCTTCACTCACTGCTCAGGCATTACTCACAACATGAAAATTTCACCTGCAACGATAGGATAAACACTCTTTCTCATATATTCAACATTAAACCTACATTTCTGAACGGTATTTCAGGTGGTTAACTTTTTTTTTCTGGTCTGAATACCAGCTTTTGACGGGCTGAAAAGGCGTTTTCTGCACTGTTCACTGACTGAATGGAAAAGCTTCTGAACATGAAAATATCACATACAACTATAGGAAAAACAGCCTTTCCAGTGTGACGCCCACTTATGTGTGGTCACAGAGTGTGTGTTAGATGTCATTTAATTGTTCAGCATGGAGTTGATTAACCGGCAGGTATATGATTAGGTCAGTAGAGGGCAGGATAGGACAGAGGTTGGGCATTGAAGATGCGTGGGTAAATAGGAAGTGACATTTTTTCATTACTTTTCTCACCATCGAAAAATGTGGAAGCCTCACGTGAATCTGTCCACATTTTGTTTCAGGTTAGTTGATTATATGGTTGTCATATCAGAATATAGTTTTTTGTGATTGCATTGTACAGTAGTTTTGTCGACCAAAGTGGCTTCAGGAGAGTGCAAGGACCGTGTTTTGTTCCATGAAAGCGAATAATTACATTGCACTGAGGTCCTGGTTCAACCGTTCAAACGAGAAAATCGAATGTATCATCTATATAAATACTCATCACATCTGTGACACTGAGTTTCAAACAAGATAAATATGATTTTACTGGATGTAAGGCAGTAAAATGATTATTTTGCAAAATGTTTAAAAGAGTAATTTACAATCATAAGAATCAAGTGTTTACATTGTACAAAAACTTTATCATTTAAATGTAAAATCAGAGCGAAATACATGTCATGTTCTACTTTTATTTGAATTGTTTGATAAAAACAGATGGAAATGTGAAGTGCAAACGTCATTGACATGATTCAGAGCGACAGCTTGTTAAGCAGATGTGATCTGCAGCAGCAGGGTCATTAGCACGTCTTGTTTACTTCTCACTCGGTCTACAGCAGCATTTCCTGCCTATAGGACTGTGGATTTCCTGTCAGCAGACCCCACGCCCAACACAAAAGAAGCTCCATCCATCAACATGTAGAAACGCCGGAGGGAAAAAAGTGCAGATGAAAACTGCTCCCACAAACTACTGCTTCATGTTTTCCATTGCCAATATGCAAACGTCACTGTGATGCAAGCTTGGTCGGCTGCGTCAGGGGCCTCATCACCGGGGGCCCAAAAACGCAGTTTATCTCCATGCTGCCTCCCAAGTCATCAGACTAGAGACGCTTAAAAGGGCCAATATGCAGCAGCCGGTAAATGATGTGTTTCATGGGTGGTTTTTGAAGAGTTGATTAACCGGCAGGTATATAATTCGGTCAGTAGAGGGAAGGGTAGGACAGAGGTTGGGCATTGAAGATGTGTGGGTAAATAGGAGTTGACACTTTTTTTCATTGCTTTTCTCACCATCGACAAAAGCCTCGTATGACTCTGTCCACATTCTGTTTCAGGTTAGTCAAATCCATTTTTTTATAATGTTTGTTCCACTTGGGATTGACTGATTCTGAGTCTGAGTGTGAGGATGGTGATTCAGTTTTTAAGTATACTGTTTTTCCTTCGTACGTTGAGTTCGCTCTGTGTAGATGTGGCGCTTGTAAGCTAATACTGACAACCGACGTTGACATGGCACGGGTGATTGAGTTGTGTGGAGTTCAGTTTGCTTGTGGTGAATAACGGTGTTTGGTAAAAAGTAAGGTTTTATTATTTCTCAACACTAGCCAAAAGGTTTAATGGCAGAATTATACATTCAGATGAAAAGCAATTATGCATGTGGTTCATGATGTCTGACAGTTGTTGTATGACAAAGTGAGATGTTTGTGAGTGATGTTTCAGAAAGACATTTAATTGTGGTGTGGGTTACCACAATAAAAAAACATAATCCCTTGGATTACTTTTCTCACCATCGACAAATGTGGAAGCCGTGTGTGACTGTCCGCATTTTGTTTCAGACGGCATTCTACTGACCACATTAAGACACCACTTTTTAACTGTGGACAAGGTCACAGTATTCAGACCTGTTACAGATGCATAGTTTTAGATAGAAGTTTTCTTCCTACGCTTTTAGATGGAGCAGAGGTGAGAGCAGTCGACTGGTCTCTCCAAGATGAGCAGCAATGATCAGCACGGCTATGATTTGGACAGCTGGGATAACCCCGCCCCTTCGACAAGCGACGGTGTTCCCCCCCCCCGGGGCAGCGGCTGTGTGAGGAGGAGGCGCCACGAGCGGAGAACCACGCCGACGGACTGTTGAAACTCAAAATCTCTGTAGAGTGAGAAAGGATCTGTGATGGATGAGCCGGTCCACGGAGCACAAAAAGAGCGCAATGATGTTCTCAAGCGCTGTGAGCTGGTTGCCGACGGCGTAAACACCATTCCACTGCGCAATGGAGACTCTGTCAGCGGTGGGTGGGATGGTCACCCCTCAGGGGGGAGGTCGAGCTCCCGGGGCGAACGCATCAGGCATGGCGCATGACGGCTGAGTGAGCGGGAACGGTGAGCCGCCAATCCAAACCCTCCACCAGGCAGTAAGCTCCGTACCTGACCAAGTGCGGTCCTAGTGGGAGTGGAGTGTAAGGACCGTGCCGGGAATAGTCCGGATTTCTTCCAGTTGTGGGCAGACAACATGCGGTCCTGCCCTTGGTGTAGTCTCGCCATCCAACGCCAGCTGGCCGTTAGTGAAGTGGTATGATTCTTGAGCTGCCGGTGGAGAGAGAGCTCAACTTTGATACGACGGAGGCGGATGACATGAGGCGCAGGAGAAGATCAAGCGGGAACGTGCTTGATTCCACCACACGGAACTCATCCAACTCTGGGAAGTCTCCAGACGCACCTCATAGAAGCGCCTGGCTCTCGTCAAACTCATCCCATGGCTTGGAAGCAGGAAATGTGGATGGAATGAAAACGGTTTGGCTGCTTGTAGCCCAGTCGCAGCGCCCTATTCGTAGAGGTTTAGTGTTGAATATACGAGAAAGTTTTTTTTTCCTATAGTTGCAGGTGAAACTTTCATGTTCTGAGGCATCGCTGAGCAGTGAGTGAACAGTGCAGAAAACGCGTTTTCAGCCCGAGGGATTGTGTTTTTTTGTCCGACAAACATAAAAATGTTGATAACTCTGTGAAACTACTTCAGACAGGTTGAATTCGTCCTCAGCTACGACAAAGACGCCTTCTGCTATAGTTGCAGGTGATGTTTTCATGTTCTGAGGCTTTTCTGATCAGTGAGTGACCAGTACAGAATATGCATTTTTAGCCTGAGAGAAGCTGGGTTTCGGACTGTCAAAAAAACAATAGTTGATAACCCTCTAAAAACAGTTCAGAAATGTAGGTTTAGTGTTGAATATGCTAGAGAGAGTGTTTTCCCTATAGTTGCAGGAGAAAAAACGTTTTGCCTGTAGTTGCAGGTGATGTTTTCATCTTCTGAGTCCCGCCTAAGCAGAGCAGAAAACACGTATTCAGCCCACGAAAAGGTGGTTTTCAGACCAACAAGGATTACAATGTTGATTACTTTCTGAAACCACACAGAGAGGTTTGATTAGTTCTGCTGCTACAAGAAATAACGCTTCTGCTATACAGTCAGGTGAAATTTTCATGTTCTGAGGCATCGCTGAGCAGTGACTGAACTGTGCAGAAAACGCGTTTTCAGCCCGAGAGAGGCTTGGTTTCTGACGAGGAAAAAAAAATATTGTTGATTACACCATGAAAATAGTCCAGAAACGTGGATTTAGTGCCGAATATACTCGAAAGAGCCTTTTTCCAACAGTCGCAGCTGATATTTTCATGTTCTGGCACTATTCTGAGCAGTGAATGAACAGTGCAGAAAATGGGTTTTCACCTGAGTGAGGATGGTTTTCAGAATCGACAAACATAAAAATGTCATCACTCTGCAACCACTTCAGAAATGTTGAATTAGTTCAGCACCTGCTAGTATGACCACTCTAGCTATAGTGCCAGGTGAAATTTTAATGTTCTGAGACAGCCCTGAGCAGAGAGTAAACAGTGCATAAAACGCGTTTTCAGCCCGTGGGACCTGTACCTTTCAGACCAACAAACATAAAAATGTTGATAACTCTCTGAAACCACTTCGGAGACATTGAATTTGTTCTGCAGCTACGAGACAGACCCCTTCTGCTAAGCTGGTGTGCGCTCATGACTCCTGTTTGGACTCTGGCTAGAATCAAAAAGGAGTCCAAGTACGTCAGAATCCGCAGACCCTGTCTCCTTAGTGGTTTGAGCCACTCCTCCACGCACTTGGCAAAAAAACGAGGCACTCGACACTAGAGACCGTGTTGTGGAAGTAGGCCTCTGCAAGATCTATGGAGGTCATCCACTCTCACACTCTGACACACTCCAGGAGTCTCCTGGTAGTCCGGAACCGCTGTCTGGTCATGAATTGGTTGAGGAGACTGAGATCCAGAACAGGTGTCCACTCTCCTGTCTTCTTGGGTTCCAGAAAGTACCCGGAGTAAAACCCAGTGTAGGAGGATCGCTTAGGAACTAACTCGATTATTCCCATTGTCAGGAGAGCGCGGTCCTCCTCCATCAGACATGACAGCTGGTTCTCTGAGTTCATTCAGGTCCATGTGGTGACGCAGAACCTGGGGGTTGACTGTGAAACTGAAGGACGTGTCAATGACCGTGTATTTTCTCGATCCATATGGGCAGGTGAGGAGACAGGTGCTTTCAGTTCGGAAGATATTCTGTCAAGACACGTGCCCAGAGCACAAGAACAGACCCGGCCTCCGGGGCGGGTCTTGGACGAAAGGGTCGTCGGTGCACAGCGCCCTCTCCTATGGGGACTTCAAGTCCCGCTGGTTCTTCAAAAACAGACTCGCTTTTGTCGGCTGAGCCGTCAGAGGAATTCGGTTCCCCAAACTTGCAGTGTACCTTGATCTGACACTGCAATTCTCCTAAGATGTACACCCGAGGGACTGGCCCAATCATCCTCAGAAAGAGATGACTCTGTAGATGACGATGTCCTACCTGCCTCTGAGAGGTTTGCAGGGCTGCAGAGAACAGAATCACAGACACACATCCTATCAGACGTTGCACGAGGGAGCTGAGAACCGAGCATGTCTGGCACGCTGCGCCTACTCAGTGTTCCTCTGAAGTGGTGACTTTCGCGGCCCTGTGGCGACCCCTGCTAAAAACTGGCGAGTCTGAGGAATAAGAAGAGTTAATGGCAGAATTGAAACTCCCCTGACTTTTGGCTGGTACCAGGATCTTTTGAGAGACGGGAAAGAGTTATTTGATGTCTGTGCTACATATTGTGGCGAATCTGAGGAAAAACATAACGTCTTGGCTCCAGAAACTTCCCCAGGGACAGTTCTGGCGTCAGGTATAAGGAGGCAGAGAGCCTGTTACTATACTGCTCGGTCTCCTGAGACGATGTCAAACAAAAACTAATTTTTGAAGCCGGAGTTCGGACTGACTGGAGCCGGAAGAGAATTTGGCGAGTGAGAAACCTTTATTTTGGGCAGAGAAGAAACAGACCCGATACCAAAGTAATGCATCTTTTTTTCCAAGTTCGACTTTGGTTTAGATGCATACTTTTAGATACAAAGTTCTTCCTATGCTTTTGGAGGGAGCAGAGGTAAGAGCAGCCGACTGGTCTCTCCAAGAGGAGCGGCGATGATCAGCGCGGCTATTATACGGCTGTTCCCCAAAGCCGGCGGCTGTGTGTGGAGGAGGCCCCGCGAGCAGAGCACCACGGCGGCGGACTGTTATGTCTCCAAAATCTCTGGTGGACTCCATGGAGCTCTTAAAGAGCGCGATGATGTTCTCAAGCGCTATGAGCCGTTTGACGACAGCATAGACACAATTCTACTGAGCGATGGTGGCTCTGTCAGCGCCGGGTGGGATGGTCACTCCTCATGGGGGAGGTCAAGTTCCAGGGGCGAGGGCATCGCGCATTAGGGCTGATTGAGAGGGAACGCTGCGCTGCAAATCCAAGCCCTCCACCTATTAAGCTCCGTACCTGAACACGTGCGGTCCTTCTGTGGAGTGTCAGAACTGCGCCGGGAATAGTCCGGATTGAATTGGACTAGAAGCGGATGTTTACCTAACAGACGGCAGTTCACATCCATTTGGCATTATATGCTTTGAGTGTTGCAGGTGCTTTAGCATTTCGAATAGTGAACTGCACTTAGGGGGCAGAGGACTGCCTGCTAGCCTTGAAGTAGTCATGCCCCAGGATCAGAGTTCTTAATAGAGTAATTTCTGCCCCGTGTTACAGGACTGTTTGGGAGGCAGGCAGGCTCCAGGGACAGCTGGACACAAACATATTCCAGGGATATTACACCAGCCTTTCTACTTCACTGGAAGTGCCAGGGCACTCCGCAAAATGTGATTGTGAAATTACAGAGGCGTGAGTGACTGACTCTGTCATTGTGAAATTACAGCCGGAGCCGGCGCATCTGCCACAACAAGAGAAGAAGCTTGAGACTTGAAGAGGTGCGGAGCGGCTCATCTGGACCACGGAAACTTCAGGCAGGACTGAGGTCTCGTCGCAGTCACGGGAGAGACTTGTCTCATCACCACAGCAGTGGATTTAACCGCAGGAGACTCGGCGCTTGTGGAGCTCCGTACGTGGACATCGGGACTTCGGCAGCTTCCCCCGGGGCAGTCGGCTGACCGGAGGAAATTTCTGTTTGTGCGGAAATTTGTTTTAAATAAAAGCATTGCTTAGAGCATAGTATTTGCGTTTTTTTTTTTTTTTTTTTTTTTTTTTTTTTTTTTTATTATTATTATTCATATTGAATTCGCTCCTTCCAGTGCCTCGGCCTCGAGCGCTCCACTGGGCCTGGTAGCCTGGGGCCCTGTCCGTGAACCTGGCGACACTGCACAATGATGGTCCGGACATTTGATTCGTTCTCCCAAGTGGGTTGAAGAGACACGCCCTGTGGTAGCCAAAGCTGAAAGGAATACACACAGGATGTATCAACACAGCAGGTTTTATCCACGGTTCCAACTTCCAACAAACCGGATGGTGACACGGCAACATAACAAGAGCGCCCCCAAGTTGTGACCCCAAATAATCCCATGACACGTCATAACATCTCGTCTCCCTCAAAATGTTCACGTCTTCCAACTTCACTCCCAAAACTCTTGTCCCCAAATAAGTCTAAAACTTAAGTCTAAAATAAAATAATAAAATAGTCATAAAATAGTGTGGAACTTAAACGACGAAACCAAAACAAAACAAAACAAAAACATGCCTATTTATGCTAAAGAATAAGAAAATAGCAACCAACTTGGCCTAAAGGCCTTTTATCTATTGATCAGCACCTACAAGTCTGAGGCCATGGTTCTTCACCGGAATAAGGTGGTTTGCTCTCTCCAGGTCGGTGGAGAGTTCTTGCCCCAAGTGGCGGAGTTTAAGTATCTCAGGGTCTTGTTCTCGAGTGAGGGAAAAGGGGAGCGTGAGATTGATAGACGGGTTGGTGCAGCTGCAGCAGTGATGCGGTCGCTGTATCGGACCGTCGTGGTGAAGAGGGAGCTCAGTCACAAGACGAAGCTCTCGATTTACCCATCTACGTTCCCACCCTCACCTATGGTCACGAGCTTTGGGTAATGACCGAATGGATGAGATCGCGGATACAAGCGGCTGAGATGAGTTTCCTCCGCAGGGTGGCTGGGCGCACCCTTCGAGATAGGGTGAGGAGTTCGGTCATCCGGGAGGAGCTCGGGGTGGAGCCGCTGCTCCTCCACATCGAGAGGAACCAGTTGAGGTGGCTCGGGCATCTGATCCGGATGCCCCCTGGACGCCTCCCTGGGGAGGTGTTCCGTGCATGTCCTACCGGGAGGAGACCCCGGGGAAGACCCAGGACTCGCTGGAGAGATTATGTCTCCGGTCTGGCCTGGGAACGCCTCGGGATCCCCAGGGATGAGCTGGAGGAGGTTTGTGCGGACCGGGAAGTTTGGGCTTCCGTGCTCCGAATAGTGCCTCCGCGACCCGACCCCGGATAAGCGGTAGAAGAAGGTGAAGGTGAAGGTAAGGTGACGTTACAGAAATCGTCAGGAAGGACATAACGAATAAAGTGCTGGTGTCTGAAGTCGTGAGGCTCCTAAAACTACAAGGACCTGGTGGTAACAGACGTCGTGGACTGACCTGACTGAAGTTCAACCACAGTAAGGTCCATTTGGAGCCTGAATTTTTAAAAGCACCGTGGGTGATTGTGTTTTGAGGTTGCTGTTTTGTTTATTAATTATTTTAAATTATTATTTTATTGTTATTATAATTAAATTGTGGCCAACCATGATGGTTTTCCTTCTGGTTCTGACCCTGAATCCACCCACAACCAGGACACTACACCACACCTCATTGACCAGAGTGCTTCACCGACACGCATGTTTCTGTCTGGCTTGTTTGACGGCATGTCTGAGGAGGATGTAGAGCTGGTCTATGATCCGAGTATAAATGAAAACATGGAGTCCATTTTTTTTTTTCGCTGAGAGAGAGGATAATCGTATTTTAAATATTGTTCCTGCATCATCTCGGGAAGGTAGGGCTGATACCTCTTTAGACAATGGCGATTGGTAAGAAAGGTTTGTTGATAATCAACAGACGGCTGATTCAGGGACACCAGCTCTTGACCCTCTGATAGATGTGTCTGGCTCCAGCTGTAGCGATGACAATGTTGATGATGACGGTGATTCGGTTCAGGAAGGATGCTGTGTAAGAGGTACCGGTATTGAATCAGAAGTCATAGAGCCTTTTAACACCGATAGGATGAGAAGGGTGCTAACACGTCCTGCTGTACCCGACACTCCTGATTTAGCAACTTTCTACAGAGGTTTGATGCAACAGGTCAGAGAGTTGGCAGATGAAACGCAGAGACTAGCACATCGAGAGGATGTGGTTCAGCTTGAAGTGGTTGGTGAAGATGTTCAAGAACATGTTAATGTTGTGGTTGAAGGTGACGGGGAAAATATCTACCCTGCTTTTGAGGCCCTCCTGAGCAACACCATGCAATCTGACAGAGTCATAGTTATGGGTAAGATAATTGAATTAACGGTCCAAATTGTGCATAACCCTCGAGGTGGCGCTAAACGCAAACTCAAGAAGACACTGCATGCCAAAATTATTGGTAAAAAATGATGACATCTCCACAGTCTCTAGTTGGTAGTGATGGAACTGGTCAGCTTTGCTTTGCAATCAGCCTTTCTTGTCTCCTTAATCCTAACCGTACGTATCAAGATTGTGTTGAGTTGGGGAGGGAATTACAAAACAAAGCTGGTTTAGATTCTCAAACACCTATCACATTCACAGATATACCCCTGTTTGAATGGATAGTGAGGCGTAAAATTGTTGTGTTTCATAAAACAACAGCAAACCAACCATTAGCGCATTATGCCACAGGTTTTGCTGATGGTTCGGATCCTTCATACTTGTTTCTACTTCAGGGACACTATTGCGGGGTAAAAAACCCAAAGGGTTTTTTAGGAAGACGTCACTTTTGCGTCAGCTGTCATAAGGGGTATGAAGATAAATCACAACACATCTGCAAAGGTCACCGTAGCGTTTGTCACAATCCTGTTTGCCCTACAGAGGTCCCAAAGCCTGTAACTTGTGGCGATGGTTGCCGGGTTTGTAGAACACCTTCCTGCATTGTGAGACAAAAAGAGATTGGCGCTAATGGGAGCAGTCTCTGCCAGATATACAAAAAATGTGAAAAATGCGGAAGGTGCCGGTATATCCCATTAAAACAGGGTAAACCTAACAGTTGTTGCGGTGTGCTTAAATGTAAAATCTGCAATGTAGAATTATCATCGACAAACGAGGTCCACCAGTGCTACATTCAGCCCATTGGCAGGAAGACTGAGCATCCTGATCTGTTTTGTTGTGATTTTGAAACGTTTACAGACGACCAAGGTAGACATGTCCCTTCTTTAGTGTGTGTAAAGACGCAGAGAGGTGAAGAATAGATGTTTAATGGTCTCGAATGTGTTCGAGCGTTTCTTTTATATTTCAGAAAGAATTGGTTTAGAGTTGTGTTTTTGTTGCACATAATGCCAGGGGCTTTGACAGCGTCATTGTCTTGAGAGGTATGCTTGACGAAGGGTTAATATGTAAGAGGATAATCATGACCGGTAGTAAGATATTTGTCTTGAGGATCCTCACTACAAGCTAAAATTTATCGACTCTCTCTCATTCCTAGCCATGCGACTCAGCTTCATGCATAAAGCTCTAGGTTTCACCGAGCAGTGCAAGGGCTTTTTTTCCACACAAGTTGAGCTTGAAAGATCGTCTGCATTACATAGGGGTGTATCCTCCTCCATCAGACTACGGCTTCGAGGGCATGTCAGACCCTGAACAGAAAGATTTTTAAAGCTGGTATGATACTGTGCGTGATGATTCTTTCAATTTCAGGAGTGAAGCTATTCACTATTGTAAAAATGATGTTGACATTCTGGCCAGAGGATGCATGATATTTAGAGAGGAGTTTTTTAAAGAAACAGGTGTTGCACTCTCGTCCATAACAATCACCTCTGTGTGTATGGCTGTTTTCAGGACCAACTTTTTAAAACCAGACACATAAGCAATACCATGTCCCAACAATTATGTAATAAAAGGTAACAAGAGGTTCTCACATGCTTCCATCCATTGGTAGCTATGGGAATCACACAGACAGGGCATTTTGATACAACATGCCTTGAACCGTGGGGAGATGGTGTTTGGCCAGTATTTTGTTGACGGTTATGCTAAAGTTGACGGTGTTAAGCAGGTCTGGGAGTTTTATGGATGTTTCTCCCACGGTTGTCCTTCATGTGTCGACCCACATGCAGTCTGTCTGTTAAGAGGTAGACCATATGGTGAATTCTACTCTGCTACGATGGAGAGAGAGCAGGCGTTAAAGTCTGATCATGAGGTGCATCTTATTACCATCTGGGAACACGAATGGCGTTCACTTCGACAATCGTGTGATAATCTCAGAGATTTTCTCTTAGATTTTGACACCCCTGAGCCTCTCAACCCTCGTAATGCCCTCTACGGCGGTAGAACCAGCGCTTTAAAGCTGCGTTACACGGCCAACCTGGTGAAAAAGTTGATTACGCTGATGTCACCTCTGTATCCTTACGTCAACAGCACGTGTTCCTAGGTCACCCCCGAAAAAATTCACAAGGACTTTGGGGATCCCAGACAGTACTTTGGTCTTATCAAGGCGGTTGTCTATCCTCCTCGGGTTTTATATTACCCGCTTTACCCTACAGAGGACCAGGCGGTAAATTACACTTCACGTTATGCAGTATCTGTTCAAGTCGTATTGTCCAAGACAGTGGCTGTACGCATAATGATGATGAGCGTGCTTCGACAGGGGTCTGGGTCACGGTTGAGTTCAACAAGGCTCTGGACAAGGGATACAAGGTGGCCAAGATTATCGAAGTATGGCATTTTGATAGATCTAGCGATTGTATTTTCACAGGTTACATCCGTACATTCCTGAAGGGCAAGCAGGAGGCTTCTGGTTACCCTGCTGAGGCCGTTGATCAGGAAAGCCACGACAAATACATTTAGGATTATCAAGCACATCGGGGGATTTTGCTTTGTGCTGATAAGATTTGTCACAACCCTGCAAAGAGACAGGTGGCTAAGGCTTTGGTTAATAGCCTTTGAGGCAAGTTCTGTCAGAAAGAGAACATGTCTCAGGTTTCTGTAGTGTCAGACCCCAACGAGTTTTTCAGTTTCTTGCTTTCAGGGAAATACGAGGTCAGCTACTTTAACATGCTGGATGAGAAAAAAGTTGTGATCCAGTGGCGTTACAAGGGTCTCTACCCTCCTGGTAAAAGCACCAATGTTTTTATGGGAGCTTTTACTTGCAGAAGGATGTTCTCTATGTTGACACAGACAGCTTGATATATGTGGTGAAAGACAGCAAGACGCCTTTAAAATTAGGTAACTATCTCAGTGATCTGACTGATGAACTCGACGGGGATAGCATCGAGGACTTCGCTTCGGCGGGTCCTAAGACATATGGTTATAGGACCAAAGGACAGAAGAAGGTTGTGATGAAAGTTAAAGGTATCATGCAAACAAAAGAGTCTTTTCAGCAGATAAACTTTGACTCCGTCAGAGATCGTGTAGAGGGCTATTTACAGAATTCACCTGATGGGGTGCTTGAGACCCATCAACACAATATTGTGAGGGATAAAAAGAACATCACTTTAAAAAACAGATCAGTTCCTACAAAACTCGATAAGAGACGTGCGATAAGAGACGATTTTTTTTTGTACGGCACAACCAAACCTTTTGGGTTCTGAGTTTTGAGTGGATGACTGGGTCATTATGGAAGAAATTCATTTTGATCCGCGCTTGAAAACATCATTTTCATGTCTAGTGGTGGGACCATCAGGGTTAGGAAAGACCCATGTATACTTGTGATGGATGATGTCAATTGTAAATAAAGATTGTATGTATGTATACGTCTTTTGAACCTATGTACAGTGAATTGCAAAAGATTAATAAAAATATCAAATTCATTGAAGGTTTACCTAAATCTTTTGAAAATGAAGATGTATTTCCTTCTGATAGAAAACATTTGACAGACATCATAAAAATATGAGTGTTATAATGGTGACGCAAAACTTATTTCATCGTAGTAAATATAGTTGTATCCTCGCAATAAAACGCAGATAAAAGTTCTTGCTCAACAAGTTTACCCGTCTCAAAGAGTTTTCTTTCAAGAAAGCTTTGAAGATGCTACAGCTGGCGCTCACGGGTACTTAATTGTTGATCTAACACCCTCATGTCCAGAACGCTACAGACTAAGGACTGGGATACTTCCTCATCAACGTCACACTGTGTCCATACCAAAAACGTCTGCTTAAGTCATGTCAGCACATATAAAAAGAAACGCAGGTTTACTTAAGGAACCATACCATGCTCCTTAAATGAAACGTAAAGACATTTTGATGCATAGTTCTCGGGACTTTATTCAAGCTCTCGATGAGATCGCCCTGAACGTTTCAGGGGAATGTACTGTTGTCGCAGGCTCAGTTAAAAAAAACTGAAAAAACAGAAGAAAAACATCTGTCACGGGTCAAGGACATGGAGCGGGACCCAAGCGCAGTGGTGAAAGTCACAAAAGGCAGGACCGAGTCAAAAACAATATTTTAATAATTAAACAACAAAATCACGACAGAAAGCGTCACCGAACCGGGAGACACAAGATAAAGTCTAAATGTCCAAAACAGAGTAACCAAACGAGCCGAAGTCCATATACAAGAATAAGAGACCAAACAGAAAGCGTCACCAAACTGGGAGAATCAAACCAACTTAAATTTGGGAACGGAGAGACGAAAGTACAATGAACAGAGATAGAGACAAAAGAAACCAGGAAAGGCGGAAACAGGAAGAAACCGAACACTAACTCAGGCACCAGGGTTTAAGACAAAGAAATCCAAAATAAGCTAACTAGCGCACAGAACAAGAGAACGAACAAGGAGAGCCAAGAGAACGAGGAGTTACCACAGGGAACAAAGGAGAGCGTCACAGAAACTAGAGAAGAAATCACAGGGAACAAAGGACTCCATCTGCAGGAACTAGAGGAGTCGATCACAGGGAATAATAGGGGACGATCTGGCACACGGTGCTGGAGTCCAGGTGCTCTAATACTCAGGTGATCTGGGGTTGATTGGCTCCAGCCATGTGCCACACAAACAGGAAGAACGGAGGAAGAAAACAAAACAAGACTCGCATGACAAAATAAAAGCGGAATCATGAGAACATCAGACTCTTGGCTAATAAAAAGGCGTGCGTGAAGCGTAGATGAAGGATTCTTATAAAGCAATCGGGAGGATTCCTGTTGCCGTTGCTAGCGGCTGCCGTTCCAATCATTGGAAATCTAATAGGAGGACTTGTAAAGAAGTAAAACACGATGAAGACTGTCCAGAAAATGTATCTGGTCTCTCCTCAGCAAATTAACCAGTTATCAAGTCCAACCTCCGACATCTGTGAAACTGCCAAAGATGAATTGAATGAGAAGATGAGGACCATTCTGAATGATTCTCAGTTAAACTCGTATGAGAAGATTAAAAAGTATGATGCTCTATTGCAGAGATATTTAACCTTTACAAAACAGGATCAGAGAGACCAAAGGAGAGTAACTCTGACTTTACAACGAGACAGAGTCAGCGATCACCCCCACGACTCTGACAGTCGTGTCGAAAGTGTTCTAAAAACACCCTTTGTAACAGATGACTTGGGTCAGGATATTCTAAATATCCTTCCGTCAAAAGCTCGAAGAAATGCTGAATACATTATCCAGAGGATATCCAAAAATGGTGATGGTTGGAATATGAATGGCAAATTTATGTATGAAGGAAATGCTGTAAAAGGCTCTCATGTGATTGATATATTCAAGTACCTTTCCCTACCGCATAATAAAAGAAGTTCTCCATTACCTGCGGGATGGTCCTAGTTTCTCGTCACATTATTAAAGCTAAACATCCCTCTCACACTGCTGTCCAATCCTGAAGCGAGGGCTCAATATCAGAGACTTAAATCAAATTCTATCTTGCGAAAGAAAAGTATAGCTGAAAGCTGGTCTCCTGATTACAGATTTTTTTTAACACATGAACAAACAAAATAGGATTAGTCACAATAGTCTTTAAAATACTGAAGAGAACAGAGTATGTTGTTTCCACGGACAGTGTGCACATCTTTTTAGACATTGTTGATGTCCTTTCACAAAGTTGTACACCATGAGGTCATATTTTAAGGTATCGTCACTGTATAGACTTAATACTTCTTGGATACACAGCCCTCTAGCACGATGATGGAGGTAGAAGATGCAATGATGACTGTGATTGCAAACTCCAATAGTTTGCTACCTCTATTGTTGTGAACGACGTTAGTTTCTGACTTGTTCCTCCTTTGCCCCGAATGTTTCCATTTTCATCGTTCTCACCAGTACATCCGTACGAATATATTTTCCCCGAGCTTCTCCTGGACGGGAATCAAAAAAACATAAAAAACTAACTGAAGCTTGTGCCGTGGAACTTGATCCTCCTTTATTGAAAGTAATGGTCTCAGGAACATCCAAAAATCCAAACTTAACGGTCAAAACCTATATGTCCATGTTGTTCTTAACAACCCAACACAAATCAACCACGAGCTTACCTTGCGCATCCGCCGTTTTTTTCAAAAGACAAAAGTGGCCTTCAAATTAAAACCCCCATATATTTATGTAAAGCACTAAACCACAAAACGACTACCTAACAGTGTAAACAATATCAAGTGAAACTTACTTTGGCACTTACAATGACCACATACAAACAATAGAGGGTTCTGTAGTAGACCATTGTTGTACTTGATGTTGCCTGAATGTTTCTTGAGAAACTTTAAAATACTTTCAGGGTAATGTGCAAAGTAGGGCCCCATTCCAAATGAGTCAAAGAAAGTTGTTCTACCGTCTTCTTCGAGAGTTAAACTCTGCCAGTGCTCTCCTGGTTTATGTGCCGGATGTGTGTTGACGATTAAATATTCAGGCGGTCTGAGGGGGTTGTGTAAATTGAGGCAACTTATCCGACGGCCATACACCGTAAAATGTGTCGCTCAAGAGACCTCTCAGCAGCCTCTGTAACTAGAGACTGTCCATAACTTTTTAATAATAGTCCACCAGCACTTGTCTTTTCGCATCAATCTCCAGAATGGAATCATAACAAGCGTACACAATCAGTATTACGGTGTTTGGTAAGGGTACTATGAATCTCATCTCCAGTCTTAAATTCCCATTTGAGACAGGGGAGAGAGCGTCGTTGTCGTCGGCTGGATTGAGATTAAATGCAAACAGTGAATAACCGCTGTTAAAACCTTCGCAATCAATGCTTAGAGGTAGATCCTTCAAATGTCTTCCTGTAGCTAAAATCATGGTATAAAACTCACTGACTGAAATACCGTGATTAAACTGAGGTTGAAAAGCTTTAGCGGGGATCTGTTGGCCGTCCTGACAGAGGGCGAGATATTCAGTGTTGTAATGATGAAAATTGAACGGGGAGAGATCTCTCATACCGGTAAATGCCTCATGATGCACCATCCCTAAAACCACGTATTTAGGTATTGAACCCAGAAATAAATTATCCTGGGTACATATTAATGAGTTTTCTGGAATGGAGTATGTTTTTACATTGACTCGTGAGAGTGGGCAGAGAGCATTTCCTTTAAAGAAACGCTCTGCATGACCTATTCTCACAGCTGGCGAAACAGTGACTTTGTAACGTTGATTTAAGCAGGTGACTCAAACGCAGATTGGAATCAGAAGATGGGTATTTAATTGTGCAGAACAGGAAGAGTCTTCTGATGCCGTGGTGGAGATCCCAGACAAGTGGCTGGTGAGGGTCCAGGAGTCCAGCTGGCTGCGCTATGGCAATGAAGGAGGTGAAGGTTGTGGAGTAGAGGTGCAGGCAGGCTGAAGTTCTAAGGCAGAAAAGACCGACTGAAATAACTCAGATAATGCAATATCCAGGCAGTGGCAAATAGCGGAATATCTCGCTTGAAGACAAACCATGAAGGGTTGACGAACAGGCGAGGACTGGCAGGTTGGTCGGGTCTTTATATCTTCAGGAGATTGGAGGCAGGTATGGATGTGACTAGGTGGGTTGGGCGGTGACGTCAGCGGAAGAGGTTGTGACAGACTTTCTTCACAAACAGAGAGGCGCCAAGGATTTTCAGACGAAAGGTGGAGTCGCGGGGTCCGGTCAGGCAGAAGGCATCATTCGCCCTAGTGAGTTTAATAACAGTGTCTCACAGAAAAATATGTCGCCGTGGAGAGGACCGAGAAGATGTTCTTCTCTGGATCTGCTCGTGAACTCTGCCCGTTTATTCAGGCCTGCGTTGGGACCGTTTACAGTCAACCAACACAGGTGTGTCTTGGTAAAAAAGACCGGCGCTAAACTGTGTTTTAAGAGTGTCGCCTGAAAAGTTGAGAAGTGTTTTGATCATAGCTCTGTACGGGTGAGTGGAACTGGACTGCGAAATCCTCCGATCCCCCAGGACCACATCACACTGGTCAAAGATGGTGTTTAGAGGATAATTCATGAGACCGACTGTTGCGTCGTTAGCCAGCGGTGTGCTATCAGTGTTAGTAATTCTTGCACGCACGTGTAGAAGGGTGTCGTTTAGGTCTAGATACTTTTCACCGTCTCCTGCTATAAAAAAACTCAATCGGTCCTCCTTCGCTGATAGCGGCTACTGGAGCAATTTCAGTGTAAATTGGAAAGCTGCGTAATTGGCGGCGTGAATAAATCCAGTTCTGCCAATGTGCATTCAGCAGATTTCTGGTGTAGGGGTGCCATGTTACTGTATATAAGGTTTTTTAAAATATATCAGAGCTCCCTCTGGACTTCCTCTTGGCCCGTTTGCTTCTGTCAACTGACTTCTTTCTTTTTTTGTTTGGATGTTTATTTGAGCTCTGTCTTACATGTCGTCCTGGAGGGCGTCTCTTTGTCCTTCGTGATAAGACGGCTATACCGCCTGACCCTTCCTGTCTCTGTTGATCGCTCATTCCTCTCACGGTATGGGTGAACATATCCAAGGCTATGTTACCCACGTCTTATTTGAGATGGGGTTTCGCTTTGACAATTCCTGATGATCCATGATACAAACCAAAACATTTTTGAGAAGAGGGAACGGATGCCTCGTCCGTACATAACCGGGTCACCGTAGAAACCGGGTAGATCTCCGCCCACCTGTTTTTCATAATATTGTACAAATCTGTGCGGGTCGTCTCTTAAGCCTGTGTGGACCATTGTGTTTGTTTATGACTTGGTCTGCAAAGGCTGGTTATCTCTCTGGTGTTGTGATGATGAATGGATTTCCAGACGACGATTAAAGGGTTATATAATATCCTCTCAAGTAACAGGTCTAAAGTGTAGAGTCACCACCACCTTTCCAAAGGTAAAATTGACTGGTTTGTTAAGATCTGATTTAATTTGTAACTGAATATTTTCAATATGGCTCTTGGCAACCGGTAAATAGTAAGCAGGGTTAAAATGCTGTGTGATTATATCTGAGTAACTACCCTTGATTTCCACCATTCTTAAGAGCGGTGCATACGCATCCCCTACAAGCTGCGGTCTTACAGCGTCGCTGTAACAGTAGCGATGGTAAAACCCCGCTTTTAAATCAGGATGGGGCGCTCTGAACTCACTTAAAAAGCATTAGGTTCTGACCGTCTCCTTGAAGATCAATTTTTTGCCGTGCACCGTCAAACAGGAAGCGTATATCGTCATTGGTTTTTTTAAAGGTTTGCTCCAACTCGGTTGAAATCTGATTAATAGAGTTTTAATATCCACCCTTGAACTTCAGTTTGGAAATATCTCTTCCCGCCATTTTGAAATGTCAATCAACCACTCGCGATTCGTCTTTTGTCCTCTGAGCTGAGGCGCTGGCGTCTCATGGCTCTGTGAAATTCATCTTTATAGCGCCGCAACCTGTTAGCATCTGATTCTGATCCCCTCGGGGGAGTCGTGTTTGTGTTGGATTCAGGTCCTCTAGGGTTCGGTTTCCAGTAAAATGATGCCGCATCCTCCGGAATATTATTCCATGTGTGAGGGTATGTAATCTCCGTCAAAGCAACCTCCCATTTTCCGTTTAAATCGATATGTTGTGCTAAATCAACGCGGAAAGTACCAATCGAGTTGTCTTTAAAAACTTTTGCACTGGCCTTTGATGGTAAAGTCACATAGAAGCGTGCGTTCTTTGAGCCGTACATGATGATATGATGCCTGTTGTAAAGGAGGATCGTCTTATATATTTTTTATACCTGAAGCTTTTACCCACCTTTTGAATTTTTCAGGCCAGTTCTTCCACTGGACAAAGACCTGTCTTTCTCCTTTAACGACGCGTTCCTTGAGAATCTTTTCAGCGTGAAATACTTCCTTAACCAGTTGCACTCTTTGTAATTCTTGATCATAAAATGACCGCTGGATGGGTTCACCGTCGAAATCTTTCAATTTATGTACAGGCGGGTTGCGGTGGATACATTCAGTTATCGTGAATATCTCTTCTGTAAAACTCTGCTCATACTTTTTGTGAAATACACCTCATAGTTTTGATATCCTAACATGATCGCCCTCCTTAAATTTTGGCTTCTGCCGACCTTTCGACGGTCTAATGTAAAGATTGTCAAACACTTGCAGACTATTTTCTTTAGTTACTTCCATCGGTGTCATTTTTATACTACTGTGATAGCTGTGATTATAACTCTTTACTAGATCCTGTAAAACCTCGATGTAATGTAATCTTTTTAGCTGTAAAATATCTCCACATCCGATTTTTAAGAGTGCAGTTAAATCTCTCAACCACAGAGGCCTTAAAGTCACTCGCTGTTGAAAAATGAATAATTCTCTTCCTTTCCATCAAAGCCCGGAAACTCTTGCTAAAAAATGCTTTCCCATCATCCGTCTGTAGCTTTGCAGGCGTCCCGCTCTCATCCAGCACTGATTCAAACGCCTTCATTGTCTCAATCGCAGTTTTTCTTTTTAAAATGCGTAAATAGGCCTTCTTTGAAAATACATCTATAACGGTCAATAAGTAATTTTGATCGTCGTTATATCTAGCCAATGCCTGCATGTCCCATCAGTCGGCCTGGAATTGTTGAAGAGGCCTGTGAACAAATACTCTGCTTCTCGGCTGGTTTACGCACGGTGTAAGCATCCTGTTTTGATGAAAAATCTTCAATAGATTTAGAACTGACTGGTTTTCCAGTCTCATCCTGCACCCCTGGACGAAGGCGACTCACACCTCCAGAGGTCCCGGGGTGAAGAGGATTGTAATAAACTCTTTTAATGATGTGTTTCACCGTCATGTTAAACGAGAAATGAATGAGCTGAGATCCAAATATACTTCTTAATGTTTTTTATTCCACAGGTTATGTAAGGATTCAAACGTAATGTTATACAAAGAGAGTAAAAGAGTAAAAAAAAATAAAAAAAAGTATCACATACGAGGGAATCTCGTGTTTGTGACATCGACCAGGACCGGCGTTCTATTCCAGATTCTACTTGCTGAATCCAGACGTTCAATTAGAGGATCCTCATGCTCATGTTTGATGTATTCATTCCAGACACTTGATTTTGGAGACCTCATTTCGAGCAAGACTGTCTCAGCCGTAGCCTTGGTTCTCATTTTCTCCGGTTGTACGTCATTCAGGGTCAAGTAGTGTTGTATAGCAGACAGAAAGTTCTTGTTACAGAGTCTCTTCATCAACGGGTGGAAGTTAAGACTGTATAAATCATCCTCCATCTCTTCAAGGCAGCTGTGTTGTAGTTGGCTGGGATGGTCTACTTGGCAACCGTAGCAGATCTCCCTCCAATACCTGCGCATGGTTTTACCTGGTAGATGAAATACAACTGTCTTTAAAGCTTTCCAGAAGAAACCGCTTATCCATCCATCCGTGTCATCATTAGCTGCTGGTTCTTGGTCTTGAGAAGCTGAAGATGAAGCAGGCGGATGCACGCCGACAGTTTCGTTCTTGGGGTAGGAGGTTGGTGCTCTCCCTACAGGTTCCTCCTCATCAGCCACATCTTCCATTTCAGTTGCATCAAAGTCGTCTGTGTCGTCTTTGATGGTCGCTGAAGGACAGGCTCCATCTGTCGTGTTGTTGTTAGAACCATCGTACTCATGACTATCACCAGTTACGTGTTCTACCACAGGAAATAGAGGGCTCGTCGAGGAGTTGTTCATTCCGTACCCAGTGCCGCCTGTAGCAGCTCAGAGGAAGATAGTGCCAATACCTCTCTTCCCTTCGGTCCTCATCGTTGTCTTAGTTGCTCTTGTTTCGACAGGTACGTCTGCAGGGTGTCGCTCTGGAAAAAATCCTCTTTATAGCAGCCATCAGTGAGTAGGCGGTCCAAAGGGGGCAGGACTAAAAGGTCAGTGCCTCTTTCGGCACAAGGGCATCATTCCATCAGCGGCTATGCTAAAAGAGGCCGTCGATTTTCGGAGAAACTCCTGAATTTTCTTACTCCAAGCATCCATTGGTATGGTTAACAGAGTACGAAATACACCGCAATCAGAATTAAAATACTCCAGTACGAAATCTTGTTCTTGTTCACCCGTGACTCCTGTCGATACTTTATGGATGGCCATGAAGGACCATCGTCCTGATCCTGAGATTTTAGCCAGCCATATAGCCACGAAGGACGGCTTCCTCTCCATTCGATCAGGTTTGTTAGACACGGCTCCAGCCTTCTGACGTTGTTGTTGTTCTTCTTCTTCTTCTTCTTCAGCCCTTGGAAAATTTTCTGGCTTCACCTCTATTAGCACACCACAGTCGTTAGACTGATAACACAGCCATCTCCGTAGGTTTTGTCATCATCCAGCTGATAAATGTACAATTCAGTTTTCAGGTTTGACATTTTGGTGTATTCTTCTTCTCTCTGACGAGGCAGCAAAAGAAGTGTCAAGATGCAAAATAGCCATTTTGTCACCTATGGTGACATTAGAACCCTCAGTCACACCTGAAGACATAATCTTGATCCAAGAAAATGCAGATGAAAATGAAAAGGTTTTGTGGAAACAAAAAGGAGCTACTGTGGACAATCAGG
The DNA here is from genome assembly GCF_027744825.2 of Synchiropus splendidus. Lineage (NCBI taxonomy): Eukaryota > Metazoa > Chordata > Actinopteri > Syngnathiformes > Callionymidae > Synchiropus > Synchiropus splendidus. Next base: position 1,316,739 of record NW_026527055.1, read on the forward strand.
GTCTCTGGCGATCACATGAAGGCAAGCTCGTAGCTCCAACTGCACTTTTGACCATCTTGATTTCGGAGGTGCACAGTGATCTGCACTGCACGCAAGGGGGGAAGTGGTGAAGAAAATCAGACAGCAGGGATATTGGTCCCCATTTTTGCAGACAACAACAGATGAAGTGCTGAATCAATGTGAGATTTGTGAAGAAAACAACGAAAAAACATCAAGATACCAATAGGTCATATTCCAGTCCCAGAAGGTCCATTTAAACATCTTGTGATCGATTACGTTGACATGATAAAAACGGTTCAAGGGAGACGCAACATGTTGGTGGTAATTGATCGGTTAAGCTGCTGGGTTGAAGCAGCACCATCTAAAGACTTGAGTGCTGAAACAGTAATCAAATTCCTGACCAGATAAATCATTCCTCGAGTTGGCATTCCGTCAGAAATAAGCTCAGACAACGGTGCTGCATTTGTACAAAAGGTTGTGAAGGGCATCTTGCAGCAACTTCGAATCAAACAACGATTGGGTGCCGTTTATCACCCCCAGAGTCAGGGAATGGTTGAGGGGATAAATGGAACCCTGAAAGCGAAACTGAATAAGATCTGTGCTAGCACGAAGCTAAACTGGGTTGATGCGTTACCATTAGCACTGATGAGTTATCGCATGCAAACTCATCAAAGCACGCATTTGACACCACACAAGATGTTGACGGGATGGCCGATGCCGGCACCACACTTGAGGGGACCCTACAAGGGGCCTCCACTTGAGCAACTACAATCTGAACTTGGAAGTTATACGAAGCAACTAACTTCTATCCATAAGACTATCTATCTGCAGGAGAGAAAACGGGAGCTTGAGGCCGATCGTGAGGCCGGGCATTTGGTGGTTCCCGGCGACCAGGAGTATATCAAGGTCTTCCGAAGGAAGTGGCACCAGCCGAGATGTGAAGGTCCATACACCGTGGTCCGAGCAACACCAACAGCTGTCCAAGTCGAAGGCAGCGCCACTTGGTACCATCTGAGCCATTGCACAAAGGCCCAAGGCCATCACAACCAAAGAGGTAATAAAACAGGCAGTGAAGTCAATGATTTAGATAGTCAAAATGTTGATGACAAGGCTTGCTGTGATAATAAGTTGTCTGGTTTGGTTGTCACCGGGAGACGAGCTCGCGCAGCTTGCGAGACCGCAGCAGCCGACCAAAGTCCAGACCGTGACACCCTAAGTTCCAGCTAAAAAACTCGAGCATAACAGGGACTCAGTTAAGTACGATGCGATCACCCGTTGTGTGAAAAATGCCCAGAAACACAAAACGTTAAGCGTATTGGTGCAGGACAGGCGGAGTAAAAGTGGGATCCATGTCAGAGGTCAGGGAGCTCTAGGTAAAACACTGTCTGCCAAACTTGGTACCACACCACAGTCAAAAAAAAGGAAACGAAGATGACCGTCCAGTTTTGACCACCACTAGTCCTCTCTGTAATAAAACCACATTATTCGATTAATTATATTTACTATTTACACAAACCATACCTATGAAATATTTAAACTACTGGGAGAACAACTGCATGAAACTGGTAAAATGGTGTTACGAAATCGTCAGGTGTTAGATTGGTTGGTGTGTGTCACATGTTTGCAGATCAGTGTTGCACTTACATTCCAACAACACCGCGCCTGATGGAACATTTGCCATTGCAATGGATAAACTTAGAGATTCAAAAAATGAGATAAAAGAGCATGCAGGAGCTATAAGTTGGGCCTGGGATTGGTTAGATGGACACCGAAGAAAATGTGGAGCATTTTTTGCAGAAGTGAGGATGACTACTGCAAACATACTCATCGTCATTTTTCTTCTGGCATGTTGCATCGTACCCATGATGAGGAAACTGTGTCTGCGAATGACTGAGAAGCAGTTAGCGGTCACGACGGGACTTTGGAACGCACAGATGCTGAACATGATGCCTGCTGAACAACTGGCTCTCGTGGTGACTGAGAGACCACATCTGTAGCCATCACCTGATTAATTGGAGGACTCTGATCATACTCCAGAGGTGACTGAAGAATGAGGTGTTGTTATGATTACATGACAAATGTGTTTAAATCATGATCCTATGTTTCTTTGCCAGTATAATTACTTGATTATTGTTTCACTAAAAAAAAAAAAAAAAAAAAAAGAAAATTTCACCTATGACGAAAAGTGACAACAAAAAACAATTGGGGAAAACTTTTGATGCTTCCGGAAACGAACTGACTAACATTTTCCTGCGACGCGGTTGAGATTTTTATTTAACCAGACAGCAGTAAACATATTGAACTAACTACAGCTATATGAATCATTTAGTTAACATTTTCTACATACTTATATCCAGTATATTGTCACTGCTCTGTTACAGTACGAAATAATCTTCAATAAAATAAAATGGGATAGTTTGCTAAATTCGGTGTGTGGGTCTGAGACCCACAAAGGGGAGATATGTTGTGGAATAATTTGACCTGTGTCATTAGGGTTACAATGATAACTTGTTTTTCAGTACCAATGGAATGTTGAACAGATATCCACCCACTCTGTATTCCAAATACGCCAGAGATGGTACCCTTGAAGTGAAAACAGGAATGTATGTTTTCTCTGGAGCTGCCAGAAGCTCTTGTTTTTGTGATTCAGCCAGGAGGCCAAAGGTGGACATGCATGTTTGTGACAATGTGTATCTGGTACAAGGAACGCCCTGGATCCAGCCCCTACCTAATGTGTTTGTACTTTGAACAATTTGATACTGAGCGATGTCAAGCGATGAAATTATGTTACGCTGATGTGGAATAAAACAAAGCTTGTATCCCACTACTTCTGTGGTTTCTTCTGCTCCCGACTCGACGCCCTGAGAAGTGTACCCGGACTGGCCGGACTACACTAACAATTCTCTCATTTATTGGCCAGAGCTGCTGGAAGCACCTGAAGACAGGACAAAGTGAGGCAAAGAAGAAGCAGCTACTTCAGATAAATAGAATTCTGCAAAAGTTGAGACGGAAGCCCAGGAGGCAGCGTGGCAGATTTCTGCCAAAGAAACTCCTTTGAAGGCTGCTATGGATGTTGCCCCATTTTACCACCTGCCAGTGCCACCCACAGCTTCTCTGTTTTCCTGAAGGCCTTGACTGCATTTAGATAAGCTCTCAGTGCCCTCACAGGAATACATGAAATACAGTCAGGACTAATCGAGAAGGCACATAGTTCTCCAAACCCTCCTGATGGAGGCCAGAGCCAGGAGAAGAGCTGTTTTGTAAGCCACCAGCTCCAAAGGAGTCTGATCAAGTGGCTCCAAGAGAGCTTCAGAGTCAGACTTAATACCAATTGAAGATCCCAATAGGGGCAGATGCGAGGTGGGTCTTTGTCTTGTCTCCCTGCTTTAACTGGACTAGCAGTGGATGTTTACCCAACAGACAGCAGTCCACACCCGTTCAGCATTAAACGGGTGTGGACCCCTCATAATTTCTACTACCTGCTGCAGGCTCACATCTGCGACATCTCTGGGTACCAGATCGAGCTGGGGTTATCTGCCGCCAATAGAATCACTCTCACCTTCTGAATCCTCCTCATCAACTGAAGGAGGAGGCGAGGTGGAGGGAAGGTGTGAAGGAGGCCCTCCGGCAACAAACACTGTTGGCAAAGAAGTCCGCCAGTGGGAGCCCAAACTTGGCCCAAATCATGTCCACCATGTCCTATGACAAACCCCACTCGTCACAAGGAATATTACACCAGCCTTTCTACTTCACTGGAAGTGCCAGGGCACTCTGCAAAATATGATTGTGAAATTAGAGAGGAGTGAGTCAGTGACTCTGTAATTGTGAAATTACAATTGTGAAATTACAGCTGGAGCCGGCACATCTGGCACATGAAGCGAAGAATCTTGAGATCTGAAGACGAGCGGAGCGCCTCCTCTGGACCACGGAAACGTCAGGCAGGACTGAGGTGTCATCACACTCAGGGGAGAAGGATTGCCGTGGGCCCTGACGCGCCAGTCATTCATAGCTAGTGATGCCATCATCCTTCTAGTTACGGGAGCAACGCCGTTTAGCTTCTGCCGACCACCAAAGCATGTAGTCATGATCTGGTAAACTGCAGGGTCGCCGTATGTCAAGAACCCATCTGGAATTCTGAATCACCCATGAAGTCATCTTGCGCACATGGCTTTGCGGACTGACCAGGAATCCATGGGACAAAACCATGGCCATCCTTAACCGGCGTCCTGACTGGCAGCGCTGTCTTCTTTGCCGGATGGCCGTCAAGGTAATGCGCATTTTATTGCACCTAATCCGCTTCCAATTATATGCGAAGGCACCAGCAGTATATGAAACTGGATAACACTGCGACCAACAAACCCCTCGCATGAACAGGTTGCAGCACACCCTCGTGTGAGTGTGTGCACAGGTGGCAGATTCGCGCAGTCCGGAACACCTCGCCCGTGGTCTATTCAGCCTGAATGAATTAATGGGTTGTGAAGATGTAGCATTAACAGCCCCTCATACATAGAGTGTTCCTCAGAAGATGCAAATTTCACCTGCCACTATAGCAGAAAGGGTCTTTGTACTGGGTGCAGAACTAATTCAACCTGTCTAAAGTGATTTAACAGAGTTATGAACACTTATTTTCGACGATCTGTAAACCACCTTTTCTTTGGCTGACAATGCGTTTTATGCACTGTTCACTCACTGCTCATGTATGCTTGAGATAATGAAATTTTTTTCCTGCAACTAAAGGAAAAACACTCTTTCTAGTATAATTAACACCACCACCAACACCAAGATTTCTGAACTGTATTTCACGGGGTTATAAAGTTTTTTTTTTTCCTGCTCAGCCTCTCTCGGGCTGAAAACGCGTTTTCTGCCCTGTTCACCCACTGCTCAGAATAGTCTCAGAACATGAAAATATCACCTGCAACTATAGGAAAAACATTCTTCCTGGTATATTCAACAGTAAACCTACATTTCTGACATGTTTTTAGAGGGTTATCAAAAATTAAATTTTTGCCGGTCCGAAAACGCATTTTACGCACTGTTCACTCACTGCTGAGCGATTCCTCAGAAGATGAAAATTTGACCTGCCACTTTAGCAGAAAAGATATTTCTCCTGGGTGCAGAACTAATTCAACCTGTCTGAAGTGATTGAAGAGAGCAATCAACATTTTTATTTGTGTCGGTCTTTAAACCACCTTTTTTTGGCCGAAAACGCGTTTTACGCACCGTTCACTCACTGCTCACGGATGCCTGAGATCATGAAAATTTCTCCTGCAACTATAGGAAAAACTCTCTATCTAGTATAATTAACACGAATCCTACATTTCTGAACAAAATTTCAGGGGGTTATCAACTTTTTTTTTTTTTTTCCTGGTCAGAAACCGAGCTTCTCTCGGCCTGAAAAGGCTTTTTCTGCTCTGTTCACTCTCATCGATGCCAAAGAACATGAAAATTTCACCTGACTCTATAGCAGAAGGCGTCTTTCTTGGAGCTGCAGAACTAATTCAACCACTCAGAGTGGTTTCAGAGAGTTATCAACATTTTTATCGTTGTTGGTCTGAAAACCACAATCACTCGGGCTGAGAACGCGTTTTCTGCACCGTGCACTCACTTATCAGAATAGACTCCGAACATAAAAATGTCTCCTGCAACTGTTACTGATTTCACTCTTTCGAGTATATTCAACACTAAACCTACATTTTGAACTGTTTTTAGAGGGTTATTAACATTTTTATCTTTGACTGTCCGAAACCCACTTTTTCACTCACTGATCAAAAGTGCCTCAGAACATGAAAATATCACCAGCAACTATAGGAAAAAAATTCTTTCTAGTATATACAACACTAAACGTGTGTTTTTTGAGGGTAATCAACAATTTTATTTTTGCCAGTCCGAAACCCACTTTCTTTCTTGCTGAAAACTCTATATTATTATATTATATATATTATATTCTGTACTGTTCAGTCACTGCTCAGGGAAGCCTGAGAACATGAAAATTTATCCTGACTTCACAGCAGAAGCCTTCATTCTAGTAGCTGCAGGACTAATTCAACCTCAGAACTAATTCAAGTGGTTTCAGAGAGTTATCAAGATTTCTATTTTTGTTGGTCTGAAAACCACAGTCCCTCCGGCTGAAAACATGTTTTCTGCGCTGTTCACTCACTGCTTAGAGGGGTGACTTAGAATATGAGAATTTCACCTACAGCTATAGGAGAAACACTCTTTCTAGTATATTCAACACTAAACCTCGACGAATAGGGCGCTGCGACTGGCCTACAAGCAGCTGAACCGTTCCACATTTCCTGCTTCCAAGCCATGGGATGAGTTTGACGAGAGCCAGCCGCTGCTATGAGGTTGATCTGGAGACTCTGTTCCCAGAGTTAGCTGAGTTCCGTGTGGTGGAGTCAAGCACATCCGCTGCCCGTTGTATCGAAGTTGAGCTCTCTCTCCATCTCAAGAATCATCCCACTTCACTAACGGCCCGCTGGCGTTGAATGGCGAGACTACACACAGGGCACGACCGCGTGTTGTCTGCCCATAACTGCAGGTAAGAGGTAATGCTGACAAGATGGCGCCGACGAAGGCTGACCTGGAATTATCGTGCATGTTATTTTGTTTATTTTTGTGTTTTGATGGAACATCTGCGTGTTTTTACACACGAGATCAGTTGATGAACATCAGGGCTCTGACTCCGTCTGACTTACTACCAGTATTTGTGGTGTCAGTTACGGAGTTAGTTCATCTTTTGGCTGGGCGGAAGAAACTGAGGAGGAGAGGGAAACGTGCCGGTGCACTCGTTCGCCTTCGTCGAAGAGGATCGCGCACTCCGCTTCCCGGGATAATCCTCTCCAACGTCCGGTCGCTCAGCAATAAGATGGATGAACTGGCGCTGATGTTGAGACGGAACAGAGACTTCTCCTCCTCTTGTGTTTTGTGTTTCACGGAGACGTGGTTGAGCGATCTCATCCCGGACACTGCGCTTCATCTGGAGGGTTTCCAGCTTCACCGCGCGGACCGGGTTCAGGAGCTGGTGTACGGACGTGACGGTGATCTTTCAGCACTGCTCTCCCTCTCTGGAATGTCTGATCGTGAACTGTAAGCCGTTTTACTCCCCACGTGAGTTCGCTTCATTCATTCTGGCTCCCATATATATCCCGCCCAGCGCGAATGTACGTGAGGCTCAGAGTGCGCTCGCGGATCAGGTTCTGCATGTGGAGCGAACTTTCCCGGACTCTCCTGTGATTGTGCTTGGTGACTTCAACAAGGCGACTCTGAGTGAGGAGCTTCCCAGGTACAGGCAGGTTGTAAAATGTTCCACCAGAGAGCAGAGCGTGCTGGATCACTGTTACTCATCGCTCCGCAACTCTTATACCGCCCTCCCTCGAGCTGCACTGGGTCTCTCTGAACACTTGATGGTTCATCTTGTTCCTACATACAAGCAGAAGCTGAAGCTGGCAAAGCCTGTTGTGAGGAGCATGAAGATCTGGACAAGTGAAGCTAAAGAGGAGCTGCAGTCTTGCATGGAGACCACAGACTGGGAAGTGTTCAGGGCTGCCACCAACAATCTGGATGAGTATACAGACACTGTGACTTCATGGATCAGCTACTGTGAAGAGTGCATAGTTCCAACCCGCACCAAGGTGAGTTATGCAAATGACAAACCTTGGTTCACAACTAAACTCAACCAGATCTGACAGGAGAAGGTGGCAGCTCGCAAGAGTGGGGGCAGGAACTGCTACAAAGAGATGAAGTATCGGTTTCAGAGGGAGCTGAAGAAAGCTAAGGCCGCATACTCTGACAAACTAACGCAGCAGTTCTCAGCCAATGACTCGGCTGTGGTGTGGAGAGGGCTCAAGGTGCCCACTAACTACAAGCCACGTGCCCCCCACACTCTGAACAACCTCGCTCTTGCACAGGACTTGAACAACTTCTATTGTCGCTTTGAGCAGCCCTTTTGCACCAACACCTCTGCGGTCTCTCCAGCCCCATGTTCCACTTTACAACAAAGGACTATGCTGTCTCTTAGTGACACAACTAAGATGAACGATGTCACTGAGACAGCAAAGTCGATCACAGACACTTTTGATGAGCCACCCCCTCACCTCCCCCCTCTTCCTCTTTCTCTTGACATCATGGAGCAGGACGTGCGCACTCAGTTCAGGAGGCTGAACCTTCAGAAGGCGGCGGGTCCGGACAGAGTTTCCCCTGCCATCCTGAGGCATTGTGCTGCTGAGCTGGCTCCAGTGTTCACGGACATCTTCAATGCTTCCTTGGTGTCCTGTCATGTACCTGCCTGCTTTAAGTCCACCACTATCATCCCTGTTCCCAAGAAGGCCAGGATCACAGGACTGAATGACTACAGACCGGTGGCACTGACGTCTGTGGTCATGAAGTCCTTTGAGCGCCTGGTTCTGTCCCACCTGAAATCTATCACTGCTTCTCACCTGCACTCATTGCAGTTTGGCTACAGAGCCAACAGATCTGCGGACGATGCAGTGAACCAGGCCCTTCATTTCGTTCTGGAGCATCTGGACTGCCCAGGATCCTGTTTGTGGACTTAAGCTCTGCCTTTAACACAATTCTTCCAGCTCTGCTTGAAGACAAGCTTGGCCAGCTGGACGTGCCTGACTCCCTCTGCAGATGGATTACAGACTTCCTGACCAGCCGAAGTCAGCGTGTGAGGCTGGGGACGACTGTCTCCGACACTCGGACCCTCAACATCGGGTCTCCTCAGGGCTGTGTTCTCTCACCATGGCTCTTCTCTCTGTACACTAACTGCTGCACCTCCAGCCACGAGTCCGTGAAGCTGATCAAGTTTGCGGATGACACCACCATCATTGGGCTCATCTCAGATGGAGATGAGTCGGCTTACAGGAGGGAGGTGGAGCGGCTAGTGTCCTGGTGCAGCCACAACAACCTGGAGCTCAATGCCCAGAAGACAGTGGAGATGGTCATAGACTTCAGGAGAGTCACAGTTTCTTGGTCCCCTCTCATGTTGGCTGGTTTACCTATTCCTATTGTGGACTCCTTCTACTTCCTGGGAACCACCATCAATGAGGACCTCAAATGGGAGCCAACCATCAGGTCCCTCATCAGGAAGGCCCAGCAGAGAATGTTCTTTCTGAGGCAGGTACGGAAACTACGACTGCCGACGAAGTTGCTGGTGGAGTTCTATACGGCCATCATCCAGTCCATCCTCACCTCCTCTATCACCGTCTGGTACAACAGCACCACCTCCAGGGACAAGAGCCGACTGCAGCGCATCGTACGTTCTGCTGAGAAGGTGATCGGTTGCAGCCTGCCACCTCTTCAGGACCTGTATGCCTCTAGGACCCAGAGACGTGCAGGTCGGATCAGAGCCGACCCTTCTCACCCTGGACATGGACTGTTTGTTCCTCTTCCCTCTGGCAGGAGGCTACGGTCCATCCCGGCCAGAAACTCCCGTCACAGGAACAGCTTCTTCCCCTCGGCCATCAGACTGTTAAATTTGTGAACAGCCTTGTTGTTATGTTATTCTATTTATTTTATTTTATTTTATTTTATTTGTTTTTTGTTGCACTTTATTCCAAGGCACTTTCCTAGTCAGTGGGCTCCCCACTGACCATGGCAATAAATCTGATTCTGATTCTGATTCTGATTCTGATTCTGATTCTGATTCTGATTCTGATTCTGGAAGATATCCGGACTATTCCCGGCGCAGTTCTGACACTCCGGTGGCACTAGCACTACACGTGGTCAGGTAAGGAGTTTACTGCTTAGGTGGAGGGTTTGGAATTGTGGCGCTGTGTTCCCTCTCACTCAGAAGTCGTGCGCGATTTGCGATGCGCGATACCCCCGCCCCTTGAGCTTGACTTCTCCCCTGAGGAGTGACCATCCTAGCATCGCGCAGTGGAATGGTGTCAACGCAGTCGGCAACCAGCACATAGCGCTTGAGAAGATCATCGCGCTCTTTATGAGCTCCATGGACAGACTCATCCATCGCAGAACCTCTCTCACTCCACCAGAGATTTTGGAGATCCAACAGCCCGTTGGCGTGGTGCTCTGCTCGCGGCGCCTCCTCCACACACAGCCGCCGCCCAGGTGGAACACTGTCGCTGGTCGAAGGGGCGGGGTGAGCCCAGCCATCTGGATCGTAGCTGCACTGATCCTCGCAGCTCCTCTTGGAGAGACCAGTCGGCTGCTCTCACCTCCGCTCCCTCCAAAAGCCTACAAATAAATCATTGTATATAAAATAAAAAATAAGCTGCATTACATTGGTATCGGGTCTGTTTCCTGTCTGCCCAAAATTAGGGCTTATCACCGCCAAGTTCACCTCCGGTTCCAGTCAGTGCGAACTCCGGCTTCAAAAATGTGTTTTTGTTTGACGTTGTCTCAGGAGACGGGGAGGTTTCAGGAGCCAAGAAGTTATGTTTTTCCTTAGCTTCTCCACAATTAGAAGCAGAGGTGTCAGATAACTCTTTCCACTCTCTCACGTTTCGTTCTAGCCAAAAGTCAGGGGAGTTTCAATTCTGCCATTAACTCTTCTTATTCCTCAGACTCGCCAGTTTTTAGCAGGGGTCGCCACAGGACTGTGAAAGCCACCACTTGAGAGGCTCTCACAGTAGGCGCTGCGTGCCAGACCTGCTCTGTTCTCAGCTCCCTCACGCGATGTCTGATGCGATGTCTGATGCGATGTCTGTCTGTGATTCTGTTCTCTGCAGCCCTCCAAACCTCTCAGAGGCAAGCAGGACATCGTCCTGCCTAGTCATCTCTTTCTGAGATTGGGCCGGTCCCTCGGGTGTCCATCTCAGAAGAATTGCTGTGTCAGATCAAGGTACAATACAAGTTTGGTGGCCCTACTTCCTCTGATGGCTCAGCTGAAAAAAGCAAGTCTGTTTTTGAACAACCAGCGGGACTTGAAGTGCCCAGAGGAGTGGGCGCTGTGCACCGACGACCCTGTCATCCTGGACCCTACCCGGAGTCCTCTCCTGTGGTCAGGTCGCCAGTCTTGAAAGAGTATCTTCTGAATTGAAAGCGCCTGTCTCCTCACCTGCCCATATGGATCGAGAAGATATTCGGTCATTGACACGTCTTTCAGATTCACAGTCAACCCCGAGGTTCTGCGACACCACGTGGACCTGGGTGAACTCAGAGAACCAGCTGTCGTGTCTGATGGAGGAGGACCGCGCTCTCCTGTCAAAGGAAGTAATTGTACGAGTGGCAAAGCGATCCAGATACGCTAGGTTTTACTCCAGGTACTTTCTAGGACCCAAAAAGACACAGTGGAGACATGTTCTGCACCTCAGTCTCCTCAACCAATTCATGACCAGATAGCGGTTCCGGACCAGCAGGAGACTCCTGGAGTGCGTCAGAGTGTGAGAGTGGATGACCTCCATAGATCTTGCACACGCCTACTTCCACAACACAGTTTCTAGTGTCTTGTGCCTCGCACCTTCGCCAAGTGCATGAAGGTGGGGCTCGAACCACTAAGGAGACAGGGTGTGCGGATTCTGACGTACTTGGACTACTGGTTGATTCTAGCCAGGTCCAAACAGGAGTCATGAGCACACACCAGATTGGTGTTGGACCACATCGCGCGATTGAGGCAGGGGCCCACGCCTTGGTCTGCTCAACATGCGAGGTCTTCAGAAGTGGTTTCGCGGTCTGCACCCTCACCCGACTCCAGACCAAAGACCAGAAGACAAATCTCGAGTGTCGGGCCTGACCGGAGACTGAATCCAGCATGACCCCCAGGAAAGTCGTGCTCTGACTGGGACTCAGCGCGCTTTTCAGGATCCAACAATTCCTACAAGTCTTTACAGATGCATCTCTGTCCGGCGGGGGAGGCCACCTGGATCAGATCTGCGTCAGCGGGATCTGGAGCAGTTCCGAAGGTCGTCACATGAACCCGATGGAACTGTTGGCGGTTTTAGAGTGTTGGTGGCCCTTTCTCTCCATCTAATTGGGAACGACGTTATGGTGAGATCAGACAGCGCCACCACAGTGGCCTACATCAACCGTCAGGGTGGCGTGAGGTCGTCTGTGTCACACAACCTCGCCACAAAGATTTTTTCTCTGGGCTGATGTACATTTAGCCTCATTGAGGGCTCTGCCAGATTAATGGAGTTTATCTCAGGAGATGGCAAACATGATCAGCGAGTTTTTCGGCCACCCAGTGGCTGATGTCTTTGCCAGCAGATAGAGCTTCAAATGTCCTCTCTGGTTCTCTCCCCGTAGATCTGATGACCTTCCACTGGATGTGGACGCCCTGGCTCATCCAAGGTGGCCAAAAGGCCTCCTGTATGCCTTTCCCCCTCCTTCCCTTAATCCAAACAGCCCCAGCTCCAGCTGGTATCCGGAGATGTGTCATATGCGGATCAAAGGCCACTGGGAGTTCCCTCCATCGAGGTCAGCGCTTCTGCAAACATCAGGAACCCTGAGGTCTAGAACCACCCCGCAAGGTTTGGCTTCTCCAGGGTTAACAATCAGTCACTTGCCCCCTGATGTCCAATTGACTTTTCAGAACGTTTAAGCTCTGCCAACCCTCAGAGTATACAATGCTAATTGGACATGTTTCCCCGGTGGTGTGGAACCCAGTCAGCCTGTCCATTATCGGCAACTATTTCTCTCATCCTCTTGTTTCTGCAGCATCTGGTTAACCAAGGTCAGAGCAGCCCTACATTACGGGTTTATGTAGCAGCCCTTTCCATGCTACACAATGGTCTGGACGGCCACCCCTTCGGCAAGCATCGTCAAGTGAGCCGTTTCATGAGATGAGTGAAAAGGCTTAGACCAACCTCAAGACCTTTATGTCATTACTGGGACCTGCAGCTGGTACTCAATTCACTCTCCGAAGCCCCTTTTGAGCCACTTGATCAGGCCTCCAAGGAGCTAGTAGCTCTTTTTCGATCAGCCCTGATTGCATCTCTTTTGGTGTCGATGACTCGGCGGTATCACTTAGACCCAACCCTGCCATCGCACCTAAATGTCTCTCTTCTTCTTCACAGGTCAGCACCTTATCAGTAAAGACTTTCTGCCCTCCTCCCCATTCATACGAGCAGCGCTAAAAGCTTAACTGGATCGAGTCCAAACCTTCGGAAAGACGGACAGTCTGTGGGTGGCTCTCCCTGGTGGTAAGAAGGGGCAGGCGCTGTCCACTCACAGGTTTTCACATTGGCTTAGAATTGCCATCATGAAAGCCTATGAGACTGCGAAAAAACGGGCACCGGAATCCCTGAGAGCACACTTGACGAGATGCCTGGCAACATCTGTGGCTGCTTTCAAGGGAGTATCTCATGTCTCATGTCATTCTGTCTTCAGGAGCAGCCGAACCCTGCAAACCTTCGGCCCTCATTCACAGCACTGGCTCTGGGACACCAGTATCTGCTTCATTACAGTGCTGTGCAGAGTGCAGCGTCCCGAGATCCACCGGATTCCTGCATGACTGTTTATTCATTTGTGAATAAACTCCCTCTTTCTTGCTCAGCTCAGACTAGAACCCTGACTGTAGCTGCTCAGTAAATGTTTTCCCTATAGGTTTGGAGGACTGTTAATGCCACTTTCTATTTCAGCCGCAGAGTGGCTAAACGAGGGCAACGCAGTTCCTGCTGATCCACAGTGTAGGGTACACACCATATATGAGGGGTTGTAAACGCCACCTTCTATATCAGCTTAAGGTGACAAAGATGAGGCGGCAGCTCCTGTAAAATTACACTCTATGTATGAGGTGTTGTTAATGCTACATCTTCACAACCCATTCATTAATTCATTCACGCTGGATAGACCCTGGGCGTGGCGGTTGCATAAGAAGTCTCATAGGCCGGTCCCGTGTGAGGCCCTGGCCATCGGAGATATTGACAGGACCATGGGCACACCACCTTCCGTCATACCAAAGCAACATCGCCGGTGACATTACAGGCGGTTCAGTGCAGTAAAACGTGCATCTCCTTGAAGGCTGTCTGCAAAGGAGCCAGCAGTGCCAGTCAGACGTCCGGTATGGATGGCCATGGTAATTGCTCATGGTTCTCAGGTCAGGCCACATTGCAAGGCTGGGGTTTAAGCTTTGTGGTCAAGATGACCTCATAGGTGTTCCAGAGTCCCGGGAGGTGTTCTGGACTGCGTAACTCTGCCACCTGTGCTCACACACACACTCACACAAGGGTGTGCTGCAACCAGTTCATGTCCTGCAAACAGTCCTGCAGCAGGGGGCTGCTTCAAGGCTAGCAGGTGGTCCTAAATGCTAAATCACCCTCAACACTCAAACCATGTAATGCTAAATGGGTGTGGACTGTTGTCCGTTGCTAGTCCAGTTCATGCAGGGATCTCGAAGACTCAGACCTATCTCCAGACGCATCTGCCCCTATTGGGATCTTCAATTGGTATATAATACTCTCTCTGAAGCTCCCTTCAAGCCCCTTGATCAGGCTCCTTTGGAGCAGCTCTCCTCCTGGGCCTGGCCTCCATCAGGAGGGTTTGGAGAACTATGTGCCTTCTCGATTAGTCTTTTTTCACAAATTTCTTTGTGCCAAGGTCAGCAATTTTTCAGTGAAGGCTTTCTGTCTTACCCGCCACCCGGATGAGAATCACTGGCGCTTGCAGTGAGAGCCTTCAGGAAAACAGATAAGCTGTGGGTGGCTCTGGCAGGTGGTAAAAAGGGACAACATCCATAGCTGCCATCAGAGGAGTTTCCTTGGCAGAAACCTGCCAAGCAGCCTCCTCGGCTTCTGCCTCATCTTTTGCAGATTTCTATTTGTCTGACGGAGCACCTTCTTCTTTGCCTCACGTTGTCCTGTTTACAGGTGCTTCCAGCAGCTCTGGACAATAGATGAGAGAATCGCTCTCTTTGGCAGCGCTTTGTCATGGGCCAAACGTGTCTCCACTGGCGAGTTCTCCCTCCAAATATGGACGGTTATTAGTGCCTAGTTCTTCCACGTTGGGCTCAAATTAGTGCTGTGGCCATGGGATGGCGTCAGGTTCCCCTGTGTAGTCGCCGGAGCAGGGAAGTACCTGGTTTGGCAACAAGAGGGCCCCAGGGGGACACCCATACCCGCTGTATGGAGGGTTACTCGTGAAACTTCACTACATTCGGACTAACAACATTTTGCGCGACCTTGGGGGTGAGGTCATTGCCGTAAGACATCGAGTAGGCCGGACTGGCGTGAGACCTGGCGTTTGGAGATAGCAGCAGGTCTCTTGGCACGCCACCCCTCTGTGATTAGAGACAGGCCACCGGTGAATCTTCACCTAATTTGGTGACGCTTCTCCTGCGCACTTATCCGCAGTGTTGCTCCCCACACAAGGTCCAGCTCCAATCATTAAGGCGTCTGGACGTTGTAGTTCTTTCCTGTTTGCACTCCGCATTGTTTATCTCAGGACAGTCTATGTGGTGAGGATTCTCTCTCCACCTAGTCAAGTTGACCTGCCTGGCGAACCTGGAGTTACGGGCGGAGCCCCGACTAGCGCATCTCCACATTAGCCAAAGGTTCTCCCATCTCTGCTACACCCGGACTTCAGTCATTGATGGATGGGAGAAGCGACGGAGCAATCCAGCTGGGTCACACAAGGTTCCTGGTGGGGGTGCATCCATCGCCATGTGGTCTCCTCTTCTGCACGGTCAAGTTCTTGGCCAGAGGGAGAGACCAGCAGGCGAAGCAAGGGCTTTGCCTCCTGATCTCAATATTCCTTCCATTTCTCCTACACTCGGACTACGGTCAAAGAGAGATGGAAATAAGGAACGATTGAAAGCAGATAAAGAGAAGATAAAGGGCAGATAAAGGTGCTTGGCGTTCCGAAACCAACCTTATCTCAGACTGAAAAAGCATTTTCTGCATTGTGCCATAACGTCTCAGGGAATCTTCAGAACATGACATTTTGACCTCCCAGTATAGCAGAATGGGTCTTTCTAGTAGTTGCACATCAAATCTAAGCTGTTTGAAGTGTTTTTCGAAAGTTATCAACATTTTAGGTTTGGCGTTCCGAAACCCACCTTATCTCAGACTGAAAACGCGTTTTCTGCATTGTGCCACAACTTCTGAGGGAAGCTTCAGAAGATTAAATTTTCACCTCCCACGACAGCAGAAAGGGTCTTTTTTGTAGTTGCAGCAGAAATCTACGCTGTCTGAACTGTTTTTAGAGGGTTATCAACAATTTTATTTTTGCCGGTCCCCAACCCACATTCTCTTCAGACGAAAACGCGTTTTACGCACTGTTCACTCACTGCAGAGCGATGCCCCAGAAAATGAAATTTTCACCTGCCACTATAGCAGAAACGGTATTACTACAAGGTGCAGAACTAACTCAACCTGTCTGAAGTGTTTTAAGAGTGTTAACATTTTTATTTTTGTCGGTCTGTAAACCACGTTTTCTTTGGGTGAAAACGCATTTTATGCACTGTTCACTCACTGCTCAGGGATGCCAGATAACATGAAAATTTCTCGAGCAGCTATACGAGAAACACTCTTTCTCGTAAAATAAACACTGAACCTACATTTCTGAACTGTATTTCAGGGGGTTATCAACTATTTTTTTTCCTGTTTTAGAAACCGAGCTTCTCTCGAGCTGAAAACGTGTTTTCTTGCACTGTTCACTCACTGATCAGAATATTTTAAGAACCTGAAAATATTACCTGCAAAAACAGTCTTTCTAATATATTCAACACTAAACCTACATTTTTGAACTGTTTTTAGAGGGTTATCAACAATTTTATTTTTGCCGTTCCGAAACCTACATTCTCTTTGGCCGGAAACGCATTTTACGCACTGTTCACTCACTGCTCAGCGATTCCCCAGAAGATGAAAATTTCACCTGCCACTATAGCAGAAAAGGTATTTCGACAAGGTGCAGAACTAACTCAACCTGTCTAAAGTGATTTAAGAGAGTTATCAACATTTTTACTTCTATCTCTATTACTATTATTCCTTTGGCTGAAAACACGTTTTATGCACTGTTTACTCACTGCTCAGGGATGCCTCACAACATGAAAATTTCACTTGCCACTATAGGAAAGGCACTCTTTCTAGTATATTCAACACTAAACGTACATTTCAGAACTTTTTTTAGACTTTTTCTCAGCGATGCCTCAGAACATGAAAATTTCAACTAATACTATAGCAGAATCTGCTATAGTCTTTCTAGTAGCTGCAGAACTAATTCAACCTCTCTGAAGTGGTTTCAATGAGTTATCAACATTTCAATGATTGTCGGTCTGAAAACCACTGTCCCTCGGGAGAAAAAGCATTTTCTGCACTCTTCACTGACTAATCAGAATAGCCTGAGAGCAGTGAAAATATCAAGTGTAAATATAGCAAAAAGACTATTTCTAGTATATTCAGCACTCACACATTCAAAGCGATTTTATATTTTGAAAATGGCGTTCACTGCACTGTTCAAACACTGCTCAGTCGTGACTCAGAACATGAAAACTTCAACTGCAACAATAGGAAAAACTCTCTTTCTAGTATATTCAGCACTAAATGTACCTTTCTGAACTGTTTATCAGTGTGTTATCAACTTCTTTTTTCCTGGTCAGAAACCGAGCTTCTCTCAGCCTGAAAACATGTTTTATGCACTGTTCACTCACTGCACAGGGATGCCTCAGAACATAAACATTTCACGTGCCAATATAAGCAGAAGGAGTGTTTTTAGTAAGTGCCAAACTAATTCAACTTGTCTGAAGTGGTTTCAGAGAGGTTACAACATTTTCATGTCTATCTGTCTCAAAACCACAGTCCCTCGGGCTGAAAAAGCGTTTTCTGCAATGTTCAGTCACTGCTCAGCGAAGGCCTCAGAACATGACAATTTGATGACAAAAAACTGCCTTTCTAGTGTGACGGCCATTTATGTGTGGTCACAGAGTATGTGTTAGATGTCATTTAATTATTTTAATTAAATAATTTAATGGAGTTGATTAACCGGCAGGTATATAATTAGGTCAGTAGAGGGCAGGAAAGGACAGAGGTTAGGCATTGAAGATGTGTGGGTAAATAGGAAGTGACACTTTTTTTTATTACTTTTCTCACCATCGACAAATGTGGAAGCCTAGTGTGACTCTGTCCTCATTTAGTTTCAGGTTAGTCAAATCCATTTGTTTATAATGTTTGTTCCACTTGGGATTGATTGATTGGGGGTCTGAGTGTGTGGATGGTGACATGGTTTTTAAGTATACTGTTTTTCCTTCGTACTTTGAGTTCGCTCTGTGTGGATGTGGCACTTGTAAGCTCATACTGACAACCTACGCTGACATGGCACGGGTGATTGAGTTGTGTGGAGTTCGGTTTCCTTGTGGTGAATAACGGTGAAAAGTAAAGTTTTATTATTTCCCAACACTAGCCAAAAGGTTTAATGGCAGAGTTATACATTCAGATGAAAATAAATTATGCATGTGGTTCATGATGTATGACAGTTGTTGTATGACAAAGTGAGATGTTTGGGAGTGATGTTTCAGAAAGACATCTAATTGTGGTGTGGGTTACCACAAAGAAAAAACAGAATCCCTTGGATTACTTTTCTCACCATCGACAAATGTGAAAGCTTTGTGTGGCTCTGTCCGCATTTTGTTTCAGACGGCGTTCTACTGACCACATTGAGACGCCACGTTTGAACTGAAGACAAGGTCACAGTATTCAGACCTGTTACAGATGCATAGTTTCAGATACAAAGTTTTCTTCACGCTTTTGGAGGGAGCAGAGGTGAGAGCAGCGGACTGGTCTCTCCAAGATGAGAAGCGATGATCAGCACAGCTATGATTTGGACGGCTGAGGTCACCCCGCCCCTTCGACCAGTGACGGTGTTCCCCCCCGGGCAGTGGCTGTGTGTGGAGGAGGCGCCACGAGCGTAGCACCACGCCGACAGACTGTTGAAACTCCAAAATCTCTGGTAAAGTGAGAGAGGATCTGCGATGTATGAGCCTGTCCACGGAGCTCATAAAGAGCGTGTGATGTTCTCAAGCACTATGAGCTGGTTGCCGACGGTGTAAACATGGGTGGGATGGTCACTCCTCCCGGGGCGAACGCATCATGCATAGTGCATGACGGCTGAATGAGCGGGAACGCCGCGGTGGGAATCCAAACCCTCCACCAGGCAGTAAGCTCCGTACCTGACCAAGTGCGGTCCTAGTGCCAGTGGAGTGTAAGAACCGCGCCGGGAATAGTCCAGATTTCTTCCAGTTGTGGTCAGACAACATGCGGTCGTGCCCTTGGTGTAGTCTCGCCATCCAACGCCAGCAGGCCGTTAGTGAAGTGGGATGATTCTTGAGCTGGCGGCGGAGAGAGAGCTCAACTTCGATACGACGGCGGCGGATGACATGAGGCGCAGGAGAATATCAAGCGGGAACATACTTGACTCCACCACACGGAACTCAGCCAACTCTGGGAACACAGTCTCCAGATCCACCTCATAGCAGCACCTGGCTCTCGTCAAACTCATCCCATGGCTTGGAAGCAGGAAATGTGGAACGGCTGCTTGTAGGCCAGTCGCAGCGCCCTATTCGTATGGGATTAGTGTTGAATATAGTCGAAAGAGTGTTTTTTCTGTAGTTGCAGGCGAAACTTTCATGTTCTGAGGCATCGCTGAGCAGTGAGTGAACAGTGCAGAAAACGTGTTTTCAGCCCGAGGGATTGTGTTTTTTTGTCCGACAAACATAAAAATGTTGATAACTCTTCTGACAGGTTGAATTCGTTCTGCAGCTATGAGAAAGACCCCTTCTGGAATAGAGGCAGGTGATATTTTTATGTTCTGAGATTATTCTGATCAGTCAGTGAACAGTGCAGAATATGCATTTTCAGCCTGAGAGAAGCTTGGTTTCAGACTGTCAAAAATACAATAGTTGATAACCCTCTAAAAACGTTTTGCCTATAGTTGCAGGTGATATTGTCAAGTTCCGAGGCTTTTCTGATCAGTGAGTGAACAGCGCAAAAAATGCGTTTTCTGCCCGAGAGAAGCTGCGTTTCACACCGAAAAAGATAAAGATTTTGTTACATCTTTGAAACCACTTCTGACTGTCACGGGTCAAGACGTGGAGCAGGACCCAAGTGCAGTGGTGAAAGTCACAGGAGGCAGGAACGAGTCAACATTTTAACATGTTGAATTAGATCGGCACCTACTAATAAGACCCCGGTCTGCTTTAGTAGCAGGTGAAATTTTTATGTTCTGAGTCAGTCCTTAGCAGTGAGTGAACAGTGCAGAAAACGCATTTTCAGCGCAAGTGACTGTGGTAATTACATTTTTACAAACATAAAAATGTACTTACCTCTGAAACCACTTCAGACATCGTGATTAAATTCTGCAACTACTAGAAATACCACTTCTGCTATAGTTTGAGGTGACATTTTCATGTTCTGAGTCCCGCCTAAGCAGTAAGTGAACCGAGCAGAAAACACGTATTCAGGCCACGAAAAGGTGGTTTTCAGACGAACAAGCATTAAAATCCTGATCACTCTCTGAAACCACACAGAGAGGTTGAATTAGTTCTGCTGCTGCTAGAAAGACAGCTTCTGCTACAGTGTCAGGTGAAATTTTCATGTTCTGAGGCATCGCTGAGCAGTGAGTGAACAGTGCAAAAATGCGTTTTCAGCCCGAGAGAGGTTCGGTTTCTGACCAGGAAGAATAAAAATTGTTGATTCCACCCTGAAAATAGTCCAAAAAAGTGGATTTAGTGCCGAATATACTCGAAAGACTCTTTTTCCAACAGTTGCAGCTGATATTTTCATGTTCTGGCACTATTCTGAGCAGTGAGTGAACTGTTCAGAAAAACAGGTTTTCACCCGAGTGACGGTGGTTTTCAGAATTGACAAACATAAAAATGTTATCACTCTGCAACCACTTCAGAAATGTTGAATTAGTTCAGCACCTACTAGAATGACCGCTTCAGCTATCGTGCCAGGCGAAATTTTCATGTTCTGAGACAGCCCTGAGCAGAGATTAAACAGTGCAGAAAACGTGTTTTCAGTCCGCGGGACCTGTACCTTTCAGACCAACAAACATAAAAATGTTGATAACTCTCTGAAACCCCTTCGGAGACATTGAATTTGTTCTGCAGCTACGAGAAACACCCCTTAAGCTAAGCTGGTGGGCGCTCATGAATCCTGTTTGGACTCAATCAACCAGTAGTCCAAGTACGTCAGAATCCGCAGACCCTGTCTTCTTAGTGGTTCGAGCCACTCCTCCACGCACTTGGTGAAAAAACGAGGCACTAGACACTAGAGACCGTGTTGTGGAAGTAGGCCTCTGCAAGATCTATGGAGGTCATCCACTCTCACACTCCAGGAGTCTGCTGGTAGTCCGGAACCGCTGTCTGGTCATGAATTGGTTGAGGAGACTGAGATTCAGAACAGGTCTCCACTCTCCTGTCTTCTTGGGTTCCAGAAAGTATCTGGAGTAAAATCCAGTGTAGGAGGATTGCTTTGGCAGTAGCTCAATTATTTGCTTTGTCAGGAGAGCGCTGTCCTCCTCCATCAGACATGACCGCTGGTTCTCTGAGTTCACTCAGGTCCATGTGGTGACGCAGAACCTGGGGGTTGACTGTGTAACTGAAGGCCATTTCAATGACCGTGTATTTTCTCGATCCATATGGGCAGGTGTGGAGACAGGCTCTTTCAATTCGGAAGATACTCTTTCAAGATAGGAGCCTTGAGCACAGGAGCGGACCCGGACTCCGGGGCGGGTCTAGGACGAAAGGGTCATCGGTGCACAGTGCCCACTCCTCTGGGAACTTCAAGTCCCGCTGGTTCTTCAAAAACACACTCGCTTTTGTCAGCTGAGCCGTCAGAGGAATTCGGTTCCCCAAACTTGCAGTGTACAAAGATCAAGATCTGATCAAGATTCTCCTAAGATGGAGACCCGAGGGACCGGCCCAATCAGCCTCAGAAAGAGATGACTCTGTAGATGACGATGTCCTGCTTGCCTCTGAACAGAATCACAGACAGACATCGCTTCAGACATCACACGAGGGAGCTGAGAACAGAGCAGGTCTGGCACGCAGTTCCTACTGAGTGATCCTCTGAAGTGGTGGCTTTCGCGGTCCTGTGGCGACCCCTGCTAAAAACTGGCGAGTCTGAGTAATCAGAAGAGTTAATGGCAGAATTGAAACTCCCCTGACTTTTGGCTGGAACCGGGATCTGTTGAGAGACGGCAAAGAGTTATTTGACGCCTATGCTTCTTATTGTGGCGAAACTGAGACACGAAACATAACGTCTTGGCTCCATAAACTTCCCCAGGGACAGTTCTGGCATCAGGTATAAGGAGGCAGAGACCGTTACTATACTGCTCGGTCTCCTGAGACGATGTCAAACAAAAAAAAAATTTTGAAGCCGGAGTTCGGACTGACTGGAACCGGAAGAGAACTTGGCGGATGATAAACCCTAATTTTGGGCATAGAAGAAACAGACCCGATACCAAAGTAATGCATCTTATTTTTTTTCCAAGTTAGACTAGGTTTAGATGCATACTTTTAGATACAAAGTTCTTCCTACGCTTTTGGAGGGAGCAGAGGTGAGAGCAGACGACTGGTCTCTCCAAGAGGAGTGGCGATGATCAGCTCGGCTATTATACGGCTGTTCCCCCCAGGCGGCGGCTGTGTGTGGAGGAGGCGCCGCGAGCAGAGCACCACGGATTATTGTGTCTCCAAAATCTCTGTGGGAGTCCACGGAGCTCATAAAGAGCGCAATGATGTTCTCAAGCGCTATGAGCCGGTTGCCGACAGTGCAGACACCATTCTACTGCGCGATGGCGGCTCTGTCAGCGCCGGGTGGGATGGTCACTCCTCAAGGGGGAGGTCAAGCTCCAGGTGCGAGGGCATCGCGCATGACCGCTGAGTGAGAGGGAACGCTGCGCCACAAATCCAAACCCTCCACCTATTAAGCTCCGTACCTGACCACGTGCGGTCCTCGTGCCAGTAGAGTGTCAGAACTGCGCCGGGAAATAGTCTGGATTGAATGAGACTAGCAGTGGATGTTTACCCAACAGACGGCAGTCCACACCCATTTGGCATTATTTGCTTTGAGTGTTGCGGGTGCTTTAGCATTTCGAATAGTGAACTGCACTTAGGGGGGCAGAGGACTGCCTGCTAGCCTTGAAGTAGCCATGCTTTGGGGGGACGCCCCAGGATTGGAGGTCCGCTCAAAATTTCTGCCCCGTGCTAAAGGACTGTTTGCGAGGGAGGCAGGCTCCACGGACAGCTGGACACAAACATATTCCAGGAATATTACACCAGCCTTTCTACTTCACTGGAAGTGCCAGGGCACTCCGCAAAATGTGATTGTGAAATTACAGAGGCGTGAATGAGTGACTCTGTAATTGTGAAATTACAGCTGGAGCCGGCGCATCTGGCACATCAAGAGAAGAAGCTTGAGACTTGAAGGGGTGTGGAGCGGCTCATCTGGACCACGGAAACTTCAGGCAGGACTGAGGTCTCATCGCAGTGACGGCAGAGACTTGTCGCATCACCACAGGAGTGGATTTAACAGCAGGAGACTCAGCGCTTGTGCCGCTCTGTGCGTGGACGATCATCGGCAGCAGCTTCTCCCGGGGTAGTTGGCTGACTTTTTTTTAATTATTATTCGTATTGAATTCACTCCTTCCAGCGCCTCGGCCTCGAGCGCTCTTCCGGGCCTGGTCGCCTATTCTGAAAACTTCTGAACCGAGCATGTTGATCATGCTGAACTTTCTGGTTTGACTGTTTCAGTTCCACTTTCTTCTTCAAATTTGGGTGTAGCAGATCCAACATGCACCTCAACTTCCTCCCCATCAACATTTCTGCAGGAGACAGTCCTGTTGTTGACTATGAAGTTATCCGATAACTGAATAAAACTCTACTGTCGAAACAGGGTAGACCTCCAACCACTTTGAATGTGCATCAATCACCACCAAGAACATCTTTCCCATGAACGGCCCAGCATAATCAACATAAAGTCGTCGTCACCGTTGGTCAGGTCACTCCCACGGGTGTAGCGGTGCACAGGCCGAAGCGTTCTGGTGTTCCTGACAAGTGGAACACGATTTGACCGAACTTTCAATATCACTGTCTATATTAGGCCACCACATATAGCTACGAGCCAAACCCTTCATTTAACTCATTTCAGGGTGCAATTGATGCTGCTTCCACGTAAGACCACATCCTTTTTCCCGAATCACCACACGGCACACCCACAGTACACACCCATCTTGTACACTCAGCTCCTGTTGCTTCATAGTGTATGGACTGAAAGCAACATCCAGGTTACAGGGCCACCCTCTGAGTATGTATTTATTCTCTCGGGCGAGTACGGGGTCTTTACTGGTCCACCTACAAAGCTCTTCCGAGTTGACCACTGAACTCTGATCCTGCTCTACCAATAATACCTGGTCTTCTGAGTCTGGATGCCCAAGTTTCTCTGGAAGTGGAAGTCTACTGAGAGCATCTGCGTTTGCATTGTCCTGTCCACGTCGGTACACCATGGCATATTCATATGCTCTTAACAGAATAGCCCATCTCATGATCCTCTGAGAACTCATGCGTCACACACACTCACAGCAGCAGAAAAAAACTATTTGCAGTTGGATAAAGAGGGCTTAGCAGTTATTTTTGGGGTGCAGTACTTTCACAAATATTTGTGTGGACTTAAATTTGTGATTTGTACACAGACCATAAGCCCTTATTCAGTCTGTTTCATGAAGGAAAAGCTGTGCCTCCCATGAGTTTTCTGCTCCCCCTTCCAGTCTGTGTGCCAAGACTGCCCCCACCCCATAAGGTGAGGTATCACATGACAGTACCAGTTGTTTTTGTTCATCGTAATGAACCAACACTTGACTGCTTTGTAGTAACTTCTTTGCCTGCTTAAAAGCCTCTTCTTGCTCAACCGCCCACCTCCATTTCTCATCTTTCCTCAGTAACTTGTGTAATGGAGCCGGCACAGTAGACAAGTTCGGCAAGAATTTGTTATAAAAGTTTAGCAAACCTAGAAAAGCTTTAACCCTCGTATTATGCTTAGGGTCAATTTGACCCATATCCGTTTTTGTGTTCATAAAAGTAGTGGTTATCCTGACTTTTTCTTCATGAAATTTTGTGACTTTTCCTCATTAAGGGTCATGAACAGATGTGTAAAATCTGGACAATTTGATGTCAAGTGAAGTGTCTGTACAGAGTTGGTACACAAAGATGATGTTGCAGGTCATTTTGACCCGGATTCTTTAATGTGGGTAAGTGGCTGTTCAGACCCAAAATAAACATGTCTCTCTGATATACCTATTTAGACTGCCCAGCTATGTGTATTTTTGATTGATTTGATTGTCTGAATAGCCATTCAGACCCAGCTGTGTGTAGAGGGGAAACTTTCTCTCCCTTGTTCTTGTCAGTGTTCTCATGTAGTCTCTTTGACAAACACACCAAAAATGAGCTCCAGAAGGTTTACAGTACATGCCTAACAAGCCCGCCAAGTATGGCATCAAAATATGGGTGGCCTGTGAAGCAAAATCTAGCTATGCCGGGAATATGCACGTATACAGTGGAAAGCTACCTGGAGGAGCAGCCGAGAAGAATCAGGGGATGCGTGTGGTGCTGGAGATGAATAAAGGGCTGCAATGTCATAAAATCACGTGACGTCACATTTACATTTACATCCTATCGCCTTGGAGATGAACTGCAGAATAGAAAGCTGAACAGCGGGAACAGTCAGAAAAAATAAGCCAGAACTTCCCAAGGAAATTCTGAAGGTGCAGGGCAGACCTCTGCATTGCTCAATATTTGCTCAAACGGAACCGACGTCGGCTTTTCCTGGAAGAACTTAGCAAAGCACTTGTCACTCCCAAGCTGCAGAGTCGAGCCAGGCCACCTCGATGCCCAGCAACTGCCGTCATTGAAAAGGTCAAGCTCACATCACCCAACCAATCTGCAATGGATGCATTGGATACAATTGTGAAGAAACGGAAAAGATGCCAGATCTGACAGTAAAACAAGTACCTGTTTTGTGAAATGCAAGAATAACATCTGTTACATTCTGTCCATTATGTGGAGAGCATTGAACAAGATGAACATTGAAAAATGGGGCAGATATGGTACCAGAGCATCCTGGACTGCTTTGACCTTCGCTGACATTGGATGCAGGCCTGTCCTGTCCACTTGATTACTCAAGAATGTTACTTTGTTTTCCATGAACTGACGCTTGCTCCGTTTCAACCACAGCCCTTTATCCTCCAACCTCTGCAGCACTTCGTTGAGTGTTTGCAGATGCTGTCATCTCTTCCTCTCAATATAATGTCCTCTAAATACACTGCCACATTTGCCATACCTTGAAGTACATTCTCCATGGTGCGTTGGAAAATAGCAGGACTGGAGTTTACTCCAAAAGGCAGACGTGTATATGTAAAAAGACCTTTGTGAGTGCTGACACTCACAAACTTCCTTGATTCCTCTTCAAGGACTATTTGCTGATATGCATGGCTCATATTGAGTTTTGTGAACTTCTGTCCCCCTGCCAGGCTTGACATCATATCCTCCATTCTTGGAATCGGATGCTGTTCGGTCGTGGAGACTTTGAAGTTCCATTTCCACTTTTCTTTTAATGGCAAATGAAACCGACCTGGGTTTGTAAAATAAGGGTGTGAGAGAGTAGAAGCATACACCAAAATGTCAAACCTGTATTGCTTTATGGTCCCCCGGAGGTAATAAAACCCCTCCCGCCCCTTTTTTATATAAAAAAGAAATTAAAATAACGACCCCTCCCCCTCTTTATATCAAAAAGTAATTAAAATAATACCCCTCTCCCTTTTTTATGTCAAAAGGAAATTAAAATAGTAACCACCCCGCTTGTTTTATGACAGGAAGGGGAATAATTAACCCTATCCTACCTTGTTTTATAACTGGAAGGAAAATAACGAAGGGAGGGGTTTGGACAGCTGTATAAATATCACCCTGTGTGTATAAATATATATATATATATATATATATATATATATATATATATATATATATATATATATATATATATATATATATATATATATATATATATATATATATATATATATATATATATATATATATATATATACACACACATATATATATATATATATATATATATATATATATATATATATATATATATATAGGTCGGCTTTTCCTGGAAGAACTTGGCAAAGCACTTGTCACTACCAAGCTGCAGAGTTGAGCCAGGCCACCTCGATGCCGAGCAACTGCCGTCATTGAAAAGGTCAAGCTCACATCACCCAACCAATCTGCAATGGATGCATTGGATACAGTTGTGAAGAAACGGAAAAGATGCCAGATCTGACAGTAAAACAAGTACCTGTTTTGTGAAATGCAAGAATATATATATATATATATATATGTATATATATATATATATATATATATATATATATATATATATACATATTTTTTATGTGTATATATGTATATATATTTAATATCTTTTTATATCTTATATCTTCGTATAGCATTACGTTCGAATGCTGACATAACCTGTTGAATAAAAAACATTAAGAAGCATATTCGGATCTCAGCTCATTCATTTCTCGTTTAACATGTCGGTGAAACACATCATTAAAAGAGTTTATTACAATCCTCTTCACCCCGGGAGCTATGGAGGGGTGGATCGCCTTCGCCTCCCGGTAGGACATGCCCCGAACACCTCCCCAGGGAAGCGTCCAGGATCAGATGCCCGAGCCACCTCAACTGGTTCCTCTCGATGTGGAGGAGCAGCGGCTCCACCCCGAGCTCCTCCCGGATGACCGAACTCCTCACCCTATCTCTAAGGGTGCGCCCAGCCACCGGGCGGAGGAAACTCATTTCAGCCGGTTGTATCCGCGATCTCATCCTTTCGGTCATTACCCAAAGCTCGTGACCATAGGTGAGGGTGGGAACGTAGATCGATCGGTAAATCGAGAGCTTCCTCTTGCGACTCAGCTCCCTCTTCACCACGACGGTCCAATACAGCGACCGCATCACTGCTGCCGCTGCACCGACCCGTTTATCAATCTCACGCTCCCCTTTTGCCTCACTCGAGAACAAGACCCCGAGATACTTAAATTCCACCACTTGGGGCAAGAACTCTCCACCGACCCGGAGAAAGCAAACCACCTTATTCCGGTCGAGAACCATGGCCTCAGACTTCGAGGTGCTGATCCTCATCCCGGCCGCTTCACACTCGGCTGCAAACCCCCCCAGTGCATGCTGAAGGTCCCGGTCCGATGAGGCCAGCAGAACAACATCGTCCGCAAATAGCAGAGATGAAATTCTGTGGTTCCCGAACCGGATCCCCTCCAACCCCTGGCTACGCCTAGAAATTCTGTCCATAAAAGTGATGAACAGAAGACATGCAGGCATTGGCTAGATATAACGACGATCAAAATTACTTGTTGACCGTTATCGATGTATTTTCAAAAAAGGCCTATGTACGCGTTTTAAAAAGAAAGACTGCGATTGAGACAGTGAAGGCGTTCGAATCAGTGCTGGAGGAGAGCGAGACGCCTGCAAAGCTACAGACGGATGACGGTAAATAATTTTTTTAAGAAGAGTTTCCGGGCTTTGATGGAAATTTTTCAACAGCGAGTGACGTTAAGGCCCCTGTGGTAAAGAGATTTAACCGCACTCTTAAAAATCTGATGTGGAGATATTTTACAGCTAAAAACATTACATTACACAAACGTTACATCGAGGTTTTACAGGATCTAGTAAAGAGTTATAATCACAGCTATCACAGTCGTATAAAAATGACAACGATGGAAGTAAGTAAATAAATTTTGCCTCCTGTCGAAATTTCTTTAGATTGGTGTTTGACAATCTTTACATTAGACCGTCAAAAGGTCGGCAGAAGCCAAATTTATGGAGGGCGATCATGTTAGGATATCAAAACTACGAGGTGTATTTGACAAAAAGTACGAGCAGAGTTTTACAGATGAGATATTTACAATAACTGAATGTATTCATCGCAACCCGCCCGTGTATAAATTGAAAGATTTCGATGGCAAACCCATCCAGGGGTCATTTTATGATCAAGAATTACAAAAAGTACAACTCGTTCTCAAGGAACGCGCCGTTAAAGGAGAGAGACAAGTCTTTGTCCAGTGGAAGAACTGGCCTGAAAAATTCAACAGCTGGGTAAAAGCTTCAGATGTAAAATATATATAAGACGATCCTCCTTGACACCAGGCATCATATCATCATGTAGGGCTCAAAGAATGGGGCTTCTATGTGACTTTACCATCAAACGCCAGTGCAAAAGTTTTTAAAGACAACTCAATTGGTACTTTCCGCATTTAGCACAACATATCGATTTAAACGGAAAATGGGAGGTTGCTTTGACGGAGATTACATACCCTCACACGTGGCATAATATTCCAGAGGATACGTCGTCATTTTACTGGAAACCAAACCATAGAGGAGCTGACTCCAACACCAACACGGCTGCTCCGAGAGGATCAGATTCAGATGGTAACACGTCGCGGCTTCATAAAGATGAATTTCATAGAGCCATGGTGAGACTTTGGGCTCCGGATCCTGACGCCAGCGCCTCAGCTCAGAGGAAAAAAGACGGTTGGATATTATAGCTCACTTAATCAGATTACAACCGAGATGGAGCAAACTTAAAAAAAAAAACAATGAGAATATACGCTTCCTGTTTGACCGTGCACGGCAAAACATTGATCTTCAAGGAGACAGTCAGAACCTAGTGCTTTTTAACTCGCCTTTGGCTTACATGTTAGGTGTAGATCCTGCTAATTGCATCATTTATTGCGAGTTCAGACCGCCCCATCCTGTTGATTTAAAAGTGGGGTTTTACCATCTCTACTGACGTTGTAAGACCGCAGCTTGTAGAGGATGCATATGCACCGCTTTTAAGAACGGTGGA
This sequence comes from Synchiropus splendidus, assembly GCF_027744825.2. Taxonomy (NCBI): domain Eukaryota; kingdom Metazoa; phylum Chordata; class Actinopteri; order Syngnathiformes; family Callionymidae; genus Synchiropus; species Synchiropus splendidus. The sequence continues at coordinate 1,346,555 of NW_026527055.1, forward strand.
AATCAAGGGTAGTTACTCAGATATAATCACACAGCATTTTAACCCTGCTTACTATTTACCGGTTGCCAAGAACCATATTGAAAATATTCAGACACAAATTAAACCAGATCTTAACAAACCAGTCAATTTTACATTTGGAAAGGTGGTGTTGACTCTACACTTTAGACCTGTTACTTGAGAGGATATTATATAGCCCTTGCATCGACGTCTGGAAATTCATTGATCACAACAACACCAAAGGGATAACCAGCCTTTGCAGACCAAGTCAAAAACAAACACAATGGTTCATGCAGGCTTAAGAGACGACCCGCACAGAGTTGTACAATATTATGAAAAACAGATGGGCGGAGAGCTACCCGGTTTTGACGGTGCCCCGGTTATGTACGGACGAGGCATCGGTTCCCTCTTCTCAAAAATGTTTCGGTTTATATCACCTTTGTTGAAAAGAGGTATCGCCATAGCGAAACCCCATCTCAAATCAGCAGTGGGTAACATAGCCACAGATATGTTCACCTGTACCATGAGAGGAATGAGCGATCAACAGAGACAGGAAGGGTCAGGAGGTATAGCTGTCTTATCACGAAGAACAAAGAGACGCCCTCCAGGACGACATGTAACACAGAGCTCTAATAAACGTACAAACAAAAAAAGAAAGAAGTCAGTTGACAGAAGCAAACGGGCCAAGAGGAAGTCCAGAGGGAGCTCTGATATACTTTAAAAAACCTTATATACAGTAACATGGCACTCCTACACCAGAAATCTGCTGAATGCACATTGGCAGAACTGGATTTATTCACGCCGCCGATGACACGGCTTTCCATCGAGGACAAAATTTACACTGAAATTGCTCCAGTAGCCGCGATCAGCGATTGAGTTTTTTATACCAGGAGACGGCGAAAAGTATCTAGACCTAAACGACACCCTTCTACTCGTGCGTGCAAGAATTACTAATGCCGATGGCACACCGCTGGCTAACGACGCAGCAGTCGGTCTCATCAATTATCCTCTAAACACAATCTTTGACCAGTGCGATGTGGTTCTGGGGGATCGGATGATTTCGCAGTCCAGTTCCACTCACCCGTACAGAGCTATGATCGAAACACTTCTCAACTTTTCAGGCGACACTCTTAAAACACAGTTTAGCGCCGGCCTTTTTTACCAAGACACACCTGGGTCGGTTGACTCGATCATCACTGTAAACGGTCCCAACGCAGGCCTTAATAAACGGGCTGAGTTCACGAGCAGGTCCAGAGAAGTACATCTTCTCAGTCCTCTGCACAGCGACATATTTTTCTGTGAGAGACTGTTATTAAACTCGGTCGATTTAAGAATTAAACTCACCAGGGCGAATGATGCCTTCTGCCTGACCGGACCTCGCAACTCCACCTTTCGTCTGAAAATCCTTGGCACCTCTCTGTTTGTGAAGAAAGTCACTGTTTCGCCAGCTGTGAGAATACGTCATGCAGCGGGTTTGTTAAAAGGAAATGCTCTCTACCCCCTCTCACGAGTCAACGTAAAAACATACTCCATTCCAGAGAACTCGAGAATATGTACCCAGGAGAGTTTATTTCTGGGTTCAAGACCTAAATCCGTGGTTTTAGGGATGGTGCGTCATGAGGCATTTTCAGGTAGGAAAGATCTCTGCCTGTTCAACATGAATATCTAGCCCTCTGTCAGGACGGTCGACAGATCCCCGCTAAAGCTTTTCAACCTCAGTTTAACAACGGTATGGCGGTCAAAGAGTTTTATAACATGATTCTAGCTACAGGAAGACATTTGAAGTATCTAAGCATTGACCGCGAAGGTTTTAACTGCGGATATTCGCTGTTTGCATTTAATCTCAATCCAGCCGATGACAACGACGCTCTCTCAGCTGTCTCAAAAGGGAATTTAAGACTGGAGATGAGATTCAGAGTTGCTTCACCAAACACCCTAACACTGATTGTGTACGCTTGTTATGATTCCATTCTGGAGATTGATGCAAAAAGACAAGTGCTGGTGGACTATTATTATAAAAGTTATGGATAGTCTCCAGTTACAGAGGCTGCTGAGAGGTCTGATGGGCGACACATTTTACGGTGTGTGGCCGTCGGATAAGTTGCCTCAATTGACACAACCCCTCAGACTGCCTGCATATTTCATCGTCAACACACATCCGGCACATAAACCAGAAGTGCACTGGCTGGCTTTAACTCTCAAAGAAGACGGGAGAACAACTTTCTTTGACTCGTTTGGAATGGGGCCCTACTTTGCACATTACCCTGAAAATATTTTAAAGTTCCTCAAGAAACATTCAGAGGTCATCAAGTACAACAATGGTCAACTACAGCACCCTCTATCGTTTGTATGTGGTCATCATTGCGTCTTCTACCTCTGTCATCGTGCTAGAGGGCTGTCTATCGGAGAAGTATTAAGTCTATACAGTGACGATAACTTAAAAAACGACCTCATGCTATACAACTTTGTGAAAGGACATCAACAATGTCTAAAAAGATGTGCACACTGTCCATGGAAACAACAAAACTGTTCTCTTCTGTATTTTAAAGACTATTGTAACGTGTGACTAATCTTATTGTGCGTGTGTGTATTTAAAAAAAATCTGTAATCTCATGGTAATTCAATAAAACATTTCTTTGATGAAAAGACAATAACTGTGTACAAGACAATTATTCAGGAAACCCAACGAGGTGTTAGAGACAATTTCTTCCCTTTGGTCACTACACGCGTCAAGCGTCGTTGAGGTGTCACTTTAGGGTCCTTTGGGTCGGGAGACCAGCTCTCAGCTATACTTTTCTTTCGTAAGATAGAATTCAATTTAAGTCTCTGATATTGAGCCCTCGATTCAGGATTGGACAGCAGTGTGAGAGGCATTTTAGCTTTAATAATGTGACGAGAAACTCGGACCATCCCTCAGGTAACGAAGAACTTGTTTTCTTATACGGTAGGGAAAGGTACTTGAATATATCGATCACATGAGAGCCTTTTACAGCACTTCCTTCATACATAAATTCACCATTCATATTCCAACCACCACCGTCTTTGGATATCCTCTGGATAATGTATTCAGCATTTCTTCGAGCTTTTGACGGAAGGCTATTTAGAATATCCTTACCCAAGTCATCTGTTACAGTGGGTGTTTTTAGAACACTTTCGACACGACTGTCAGAGTCGTGGGGATGATCGCTGACTCCATCTCATTGTAAAGTCAGAGTTACTCTCCTTTGGTCTCTCTGATCCTCTTTAGTAAAGGTTAAATATCTCTGCAATCGAGCATTATACTTTTTTATCTTCTCATACGAGTTAGACTGAGAATCATTTAGAATGGTCCTCATCTTCTCATTCAATTCATCTTTGGCAGTTTCACGGATGTCGGTGGTTGGACGTCATAACTGGATAATTTGCTGAGGAAAGACGAGATACATTTTCTGGACAGTCTTCATCGTGTTTTACTTCTTTACAAGTCATCCTATTAGATTTCCAATGATTGGAACAGCTGCCGATAGCAACGGCAACAGGAATCCACCCGATTGCTTTTTAAGAATCCTTTGTTTACGCTTCAAGCATGCTTTTTTATTAGCCAAGAGTCTGATGTTTTTCTTCTGTTTTTTCAGTTTTTTTAACTGAGCCTGCGACAATGGTACATTCCCCTTCAAAACATTCAGGGCGATCTCACCGAGAGCTTGAATGAAGTCCCGGGAACTACGTGTCAAAATGTCTTTACTCGTTTCTTGGTACGGAGCATGGTATAGTTCCTTAAGTAAACGAGCGTTTCTTTTTATACGCGCTGACATAACTCAAGCAGACGTTTTTGGTGTGTACACAGTGTGACGCTGATGAGGTAGTATCCCAGTCCTTAGTCTGCAGCGTTCTGGACAGGAGGGTGTTAGATCAACGATTAAGTACCCGTGAACGTCAGCTGTAGCATCTTCAAAGCTTTCTAGAAAGAAAGCTCTTTGAGACGGGTAAACAATACAGAGTAATTGCTATTCAGACTAATAGCACGACTATATTTACCGCGATGAAATAAGTTTTGCGTCAGCAATATAACACTCATATTTTTATGATGTCTATACTGCGTAAAAATGCGAACAACCTCTGGCCTTTCAGACGCTTCAAAAATCGTCGTCAAGAATAATCAAATGTTTTCTATCAGAAGGAAATACATCTTCATTTTCAAAAGATTCAGGTAAACCTCCAATGAATTTGATATTTTTATTCATCTTTTGCAATTCACTGTACATAGGTTGAAAAGAAGTATAAATCCATACAATATTTATATTGACATCATCCATAACATGTTCACAATTTTCAAGTATACATTTTACAAAATGGGTCTTTCCCGACCCCGACGGTCCCACCACTAGACATGAAAATGGTGTTTTCAAACGCGGATCGAAATTAATTCCTTCCATAATGACCCCTCATCCACTCAAAAATCAGAACCCGAAAGGTTTGGTTGTGCCGTCCGAAAACAATCGCCTCTTATCGTACACGACTCGGAGTTTTTTAATAACTGATCTGTTTTTTACTGCGATGTTCTTTTTATCCCTCACAATGTTGCATTGCCGGGTCTCAAGCACCCCATCAGGTGAATTCTGCAAATAGCCCTCTACAAGATCTCTGACGGAGTCAAAGTTTATCCGCTGACAAGATTCTTTTGTTTGCGTGATACCTTTAACTTTCATCACAACCATCTTCTGTCCTTTGGTCCTATAAGCATACGTCTTAGGACCCGCCGAAACAATGTCCTCGATGCTATCCCCATCGAGTTCATCAGTCAGATCACCGAGATAGTTACCTAATTTTAAAGGTGTCTCGCCGTCTTTCACCACATATATCAAGCTGTCTGGGTCAACGTAGAGAACATTCTCCTGCAATTTCTCCATGTAACTGTACAACTTCAGACGAGCATAAGCAGTGGTAAAAGCTCCGATAAAAACATTGCTGCTTTTACCAGGAGGGTAGAGACCATTGTAACGCCACTGGATCACAACTTTTTTCTCATCCAGCACGTTAAAGTAGCTGACCTCGTATTTCCCTGAAAACATGAAACTGAAAAACTCGTTGGGGTCTGACACTACAGAAACCTGAGACATGTTCACTCTCTGACAAAACTTTCCCCAAAGGCTATTAAGACAAGCCTTAGCCACCTGTCTCTTTGCTGGGTTGTGACAAACCCTGCGACAGTCGTCACAAGTTACCGGGTCTGGGACCTCTGTAGGGCAAACAGGATCGTGACAAACGCTACAGTGAGCTTTGCATATGTGTTTTGATTTATCTTCATACCCCTTATGACAGCTGACGCAAAAGTAACGTGTTCCTAACAAACCTTTAGGGTTCTTCACCCCGTAATAGTGTCCCTGAAGTAGAAACAAGAATAAGGGCTCCGAACCATCAGCAAAACCGGTGGCATAATGCGCTAATGGCTGGTTTGCTGTCGTTTTATTAAACACAACAATTTTACGCCTCACTATCCGTTCAAACAGGGGTATATCTGTGAATATGATAGGTGTTTGAGAATCTAAACCAGCTTTGTTTAATAATTCCCTCCCCAACTCAACACAATCTTGATACGCACGGTTAGGATTAAGGAGACAAGAAAGGCTGATTGCGACGCAAAGCTGCTTGGTTCCATCACCACCAACTACATAGAGATGTCGTCTTTTTTTAACAAAAATTTTGGCATCCAGCGTCTTCTCGAGCTTGCGTTTCGCGCCTCCTCGAGGGATATGTACAATTTGGACCGTTAATTCAATTCTCTTACCCATAGCGATGACTCTGTCAGATTGCACTGTGTTGCTAAGGAGGTCCTCAAAAGCAGGGTAGATATTTCCACCGTCGCCTTCAACCACAACATTAACGTGTTCTTGAACATCTTCACCTACCACTTCAAGCTGAACCACATCCTCTCGATCTGCCAGTCTCTGCGCTTCATCAGCCAACTCCCTGACCTGTTGCATCCAACCTCTGTAGAAAGTAGCTAAATCAGGAGTGTCCGGTACAGCAGGACGTGTTAGCACCCTTCTTATCCTATCGGTGTTAAAAGGCTCTATGACTTCTGATTCAATACCGGTACCTCTAATACAACATCCTTCCTGAAGCGAATCACCGTCATCATCAACATTGTCATCGCTACAGTTAGAGTCAGACACATCTACCAGAGGGTCAAGAGCAGTTGTCCCTGAATCAGTCGTCTGCAGATTATCAACAAACCTTTCTAACCGATCGCCATTGTCTAAAGAGGTATCAGCCCTACCCTCACGAGATGATGCAGGAACCATATTTAAAATTCGGTTATCCTCTCTCTCGCCGAAAAAAATTGACTCCATGTTTTCATTTATACTCGGATCATAGACCTGCACTACATCCTCCTCAGACACGTTGTCAAACAAGTGAGACAGAAACATACGTGTTGGTGAAGCACTCTGGTCAATGAGGTGTGGTGTAGTGTCCTGGTTGTGTGTGGATTCAGGGTCAGAACCGGAAGGAAAACCATCATGGTTGGCCATAGCGTAATAACAATAATAACAATAACAATAAAATAATAATTAAAAAACATTTAATAAACAAAACAACAGTCTCAAAACACAATCACCCGCGATGCAACAGCGACCTCAAAACACAATCACCCGCAGTGCAACAGCAACCTCAAACCGTAATCACCCATCACTGCTTTTAAATAATGAGGATCCAAATGGACCTTACTGGGGTCGAACTTCAGTCAGATCAGTCCACGACGTCTGTTACCACCAGGTCCTTGTTGTTTTAGGAGTCTCAGAACTTCAGACACCAGCGCTTTATTCGTGACGTCCTTAAAGATGAGTTCTGTAACGATTATCATAATATTTAAGACATATGCATCCCTGCTGATTACTCGTTGAAATGGTTGTTAATCTTACCTTCACGTATATTTCTCGCAGAACGGCTGTATTTACGTGCTTGACGCGCTTGACGTGCTAGACGACGACTCTGTATTTCACTCTGATGAAGACGACGTTCAAGCGTACGTACTCTGAATTCAAGCTGTTGTTTTACAGCCGTTGCATCATGGAACGCTAATAGGGTCGGCGACACTGGAGCGTGGGGTCTGTCTTGGGTAGCTGTGACAGAGCGCTCGGGGGCACGGGGTAGAGGCAGGGTATGGTCAGGGGGTGATGCGGCGCAAGTCGACGTTGGTGTCCGGGGTGCTATCCGCGGGTTGTATGTGGTTGCTGGCGGTGCTGATGGTGGCGGCGACGGTGGCTGTGGAGGTGCGGATAGCCCAGATGCCGACGTCGAGTCTTCAGCAGGGAACGGTCCGGATAGTAGATCCAGAGGTACTGAGGAAACCGGCGTCGATGTCTCCCACAAAGGCCAAGACCCAGAGGGGAGAGCTGAAACAGAATACCGACAACAATACAAATGTAAATACAATCTAGAAGCAAGACCTCGGATAGCAGTTAATATGATATTAATATAAACAGAGTGTAAATGTAGGGATCTACTAAGGATCAACATTTAAAGCGTAAAAACAAATAGTAAATCACTAGTGTATACTGTCATTAAACCACATTACAATTAGTAAAATCACGACCTCTAGTGGCCGCCGTCGTTAAACCACATTACAATTAGTAAAATCACGACCTCTAGTGGCCGCTGTCGTTAAAGCACATTACAGTTAGTAAAATCACGACCTCTAGTGGCCGCCGTCGTTAAAGCACATTACAATTAGTAAAACCACGACCTCTAGCGGCCGCCGTCGTTAAACCACATTACAGTTAGTAAAATCACGACCTCTAGTGGACGCCGTCGTTAAACCACATTACAATTAGTAAAATCACGACCTCTAGTGGCCGCCGTCGTTACAGCACATTACAATTAGTAAAATCACGACCTCTAGCGGCTGCCGTCGTTAAACCACATTACAGTTAGTAAAATCACGACCTCTAGTGGACACCGTCGTTAAACCACATTACAATTAGTAAAATCACGACCTCTAGTGGCCGCCGTCCTTAAAGCAAATTACAATTAGTAAAATCACGACCTCTAGTGGCCGCCGTCGTTAAAGCACATTACAATTAGTAAAATCACGACCTCTAGTGGCCGCCGTCGTTAAACCACATTACAGTTAGTAAAATCACGACCTCTAGTGGCCGCTGTCGTTAGAGCACATTACAGTTAGTAAAATGACGACCTCTAGTGGCCGCCGTCGTTAAAGCACATTACAGTTAGTATAATCACGACCTCTAGTGGCCGCCGTCGTTAAAGCACATTACAATTAGTAAAATCACGACCTCTAGTGGCCGCCGTCGTTAAAGCACATTACAGTTAGTAAAATCACGACCTCTCGTGGCCGCCGTCGTTAAAGCACATTACAGTTAGTAAAATCACGACCTCTAGCGGCCGCCGTCGTTAAAGCACATTGCAGTTAGTAAAATCACGACCTCTAGTGGCTGCCGTCGTTAAAGCTAATTACAGTTAGTAATATCACGACCTCTAGCGGCCGCCGTCGTTAAAGCACATTACAATTAGTAAAATCACGACCTCTAGTGGCCGCCGTCGTTAAAGCACATTACAGTTAGTAAAATCACGACCTCTAGTGGCCGCCGTCGTTAAAGCATGGTGTAAATTAGTAATCCCGACCTCTAGTGGTCGCCATCGTTAAAGCATAGTGTGAAATAGTAATCGCGACCTCTAGTGTCCGTCGTCGTTAAAGCATAGTAGTAAAATCACAATGACGCTTAGCAGCAACAGTTACTCAAACACCTTCAATAGTAAAATGACACCGTCTAAAAGCACATAGCCGGAACATAGACAAACCGCATTACAGATAAAACACACACACACGCACACACACACGCACGGACGCACGTACGCGCACACACACACACACACAAGTATTTCTTTCTCTTTGTTTTGGTATCCGGGGCGATGTCCGCGGCTTGTCTGTGGTTGCTGGCGGTGCTGATGGTGTCGGCGACGGTGGCTGTGGAGGTGCGGATAGCCCAGATGCCGACGTCGAGTCTTCAGCAGGGAACGGTCCGGATAGTAGATCCAGAGGTACTGAGGAAACCGGCGTCAATGTCTCCCACAAAGGCCAAGACCCAGAGGGGAGAGCTGAAACAGAATACCGACAACAACACAAATGTAAATACAATCTAGAAGCAAGACCTCGGATAGCAGTTAATATGATATTAATATAAACAGAGTGTAAATGTAGGGATCTACTAAGGATCAACATTTAAAGCGTAAAAACAAATAGTAAATCACTAGTGTATACTCTCATTAAACCACTTTACAATAAGTAAAATCACGACCTCTAGTGGACGCCGTCGTTAAACCACATTACAGTTAGTAAAATCACGACCTCTAGTAGCCGCCGTCGTTAAAGCACATTACAATTAGTAAAATCACGACCTCTAGCGGCCGCCGTCGTTAAACCACATTACAGTTAGTAAAATCACGACCTCTAGTGGACGCCGTCGTTAAACCACATTACAATTAGTAAAATCCCGACCTCTAGTGGCCGCCGTCGTTAAAGCAGATTACAATTAGTAAAATCACGACCTCTAGTGGCCGCCGTCGTTAAAGCACATAACAGTTAGTAAAATCACGACCTCTAGTGGCCGCCGTCGTTAAAGCACATAACAGTTAGTAAAATCGCGACCTCTAATGGCCGCCGTCGTTAAAGCACATTACAATTAGAAAAATCACGACCTCTAGTGGCCGCCGTCGTTAAAGCACATTACAATTAGTAAAATCACGACCTCTAGTGGCCGCCGTCGTTAAAGCACATTACAATTAGTAAAATCACGACCTCTAGTGGCCACCGTCGTTAAAGCACATTACAGTTAGTAAAATCACGACCTCTAGTGGCCGCCGTCGTTAAAGCACATTACAGTTAGTAAAATCACGACCTCTAGTGGCCGCCGTCGTTAAAGCACATTACAGTTAGTAAAATCACGACCTCTAGTGGCCGCCGTCGTTAAAGCACATTACAATTAGTAAAATCACGACCTCTAGCGGCCGCCGTCGTTAAAGCACATTGCAGTTAGTAAAATCACGACCTCTAGCGGCCGACGTCGTTAAAGCACATTACAGTTAGTAAAATCACGACCTCTAGCGGCCGCCGTCGTTAAAGCACATTACAATTAGTAAAATCACGTCCTCTAGTGGCCGCCGTCGTTAAAGCACATTACAGTTAGTAAAATCACGACCTCTAGTGGCCGCCGTCGTTAAAGCATAGTGTAAAATAGTAATCCCGACCTCTAGTGGTCGCCGTCGTTAAGGCACAGTGTGAAATAGTAATCGCGACCTCTAGTGTCCGTCGTCGTTAAAGCATAGTAGTAAAATCACAATGACGCTTAGCAGCAACAGTTCCTCAAACACCTTCAATAGTAAAATGACACCGTCTAAAAGCACATAGCCGGAACATAGACAAACCGCATTACAGATAAAACACACACACACGCACACACACACACACGCACGCACGCACGCACGTACGCACGTACGCGCACACACACACACACACACACACAATAGCGAACATACAACCATTCAACTGATACTGAACGGTAGAGATGTGTTGAAAAAAATTGAGATTCGTATCTTACGTTGGTGTTGGTGTTGGTGTTGAAGCGACAGGTAGAAGGTGTGGCGTGCTCGTTGTCTTTGTATCTGTTTTCATGTGAAAAAATAAATAAATAAATACAGCAGTGAAACGTAAACTATCACTCCAAAATGTTTTTTCCCACCTCCTATCAGCTGAGGCGTCTGGTGAGTTAAAGAATCAACGAGCGGGTGCCCTACTCCTTCGACCTCTGACTGATCGTCTGTTTTCATACGCACAGGCGTTGAATAAAACAAAAAACATAGGTAGTTAAATATAAAATACATCGACAGACTGTGGTTAAAATACTTTTTTTTTATTGAACTGAATGTTTTGCTCTCACCGTTGAACAGTTGGAGCGACCCGTTCAATGAATGATCAGCATCCACAGGGTCCGGATAACTTCCCGGTCGTGTCTGATTTCCGGGTTCCGGGTGATCTTTTCATGCACACACACACACACACACACAAGTATTTCTTTCTTTTTGTTTTGGTATCCGGGGCGATGTCCGCGGTTTGTCTGTGGTTGCTGGCGGTGCTGATGGTGTCGGCGACGGTGGCTGTGGAGGTGCGGATAGCCCAGATGCCGACGTCGAGTCTTCAGCAGGGAACGGTCCGGATAGTAGATCCAGAGGTACTGAGGAAACCGGCGTCAATGTCTCCCACAAAGGCCAAGACCCAGAGGGGAGAGCTGAAACAGAATACCGACAACAACACAAATGTAAATACAATCTAGAAGCAAGACCTCGGATAGCAGTTAATATGATATTAATATAAACAGAGTGTAAATGTAGGGATCTACTAAGGATCAACATTTAAAGCGTAAAAACAAATAGTAAATCACTAGTGTATACTCTCATTAAACCACTTTACAATAAGTAAAATCACGACCTCTAGTGGACGCCGTCGTTAAACCACATTACAGTTAGTAAAATCACGACCTCTAGTAGCCGCCGTCGTTAAAGCACATTACAATTAGTAAAATCACGACCTCTAGCGGCCGCCGTCGTTAAACCACATTACAGTTAGTAAAATCACGACCTCTAGTGGACGCCGTCGTTAAACCACATTACAATTAGTAAAATCCCGACCTCTAGTGGCCGCCGTCGTTAAAGCAGATTACAATTAGTAAAATCACGACCTCTAGTGGCCGCCGTCGTTAAAGCACATAACAGTTAGTAAAATCACGACCTCTAGTGGCCGCCGTCGTTAAAGCACATAACAGTTAGTAAAATCGCGACCTCTAATGGCCGCCGTCGTTAAAGCACATTACAATTAGTAAAATCACAACCTCTAGTGGCCGCCGTCGTTAAAGCACATTACAATTAGTAAAATCACGACCTCTAGTGGCCACCGTCGTTAAAGCACATTACAGTTAGTAAAATCACGACCTCTAGTGGCCGCCGTCATTAAAGCACATTACAGTTAGTAAAATCACGACCTCTAGTGGCCGCCGTCGTTAAAGCACATTACAATTAGTAAAATCACGACCTCTAGCGGCCGCCGTCGTTAAAGCACATTGCAGTTAGTAAAATCACGACCTCTAGCGGCCGACGTCGTTAAAGCACATTACAGTTAGTAAAATCACGACCTCTAGCGGCCGCCGTCGTTAAAGCACATTACAATTAGTAAAATCACGTCCTCTAGTGGCCGCCGTCGTTAAAGCACATTACAGTTAGTAAAATCACGACCTCTAGTGGCCGCCGTCGTTAAAGCATAGTGTAAAATAGTAATCCCGACCTCTAGTGGTCGCCGTCGTTAAGGCACAGTGTGAAATAGTAATCGCGACCTCTAGTGTCCGTCGTCGTTAAAGCATAGTAGTAAAATCACAATGACGCTTAGCAGCAACAGTTACTCAAACACCTTCAATAGTAAAATGACACCATCTAAAAGCACATAGCCGGAACATAGACAAACCGCATTACAGATAAAACACACACACACGCACACACACACACACGCACGCACGCACGCACGTACGCACGTACGCGCGCACACACACACACACACACACAATAGCGAACATACAACCATTCAACTGATACTGAACGGTAGAGATGTGTTGAAAAAAATTGAGATTCGTATCTTACGTTGGTGTTGGTGTTGGTGTTGAAGCGACAGGTAGAAGGTGTGGCGTGCTCGTTGTCTTTGTATCTGTTTTCATGTGAAAAAATAAAAAAAAAAATACAGCAGTGAAACGTAAACTATCACTCCAAAATGTTTTTTCCCACCTCCTATCAGCTGAGGCATCTGGTGAGTTAAAGAATCAACGAGCGGGTGCCCTACTCCTTCGACCTCTGACTGATCGTCTGTTTTCATACGCACAGGCGTTGAATAAAACAAAAAACATAGGTAGTTAAATATAAAATACATCGACAGACTGTGGTTAAAATACTTTTTTTTTATTGAACTGAATGTTTTGCTCTCACCGTTGAACAGTTGGAGCGACCCGTTCAATGAATGATCAGCATCCACAGGGTCCGGATGACTTCCCGGTCGTGTCTGATTTCCGGGTTCCGGGTGATCTTTTCATGCACACACACACACACACACACACACACACAAGTATTTCTTTCTTTTTGTTTTGGTATCCGGGCCGATGTCCGCGGCTTGTCTGTGGTTGCTGGCTGTGCTGATGGTGTCGGCGACGGTGGCTGTGGAGGTGCGGATAGCCCAGATGCCGACGTCGAGTCTTCAGCAGGGAACGGTCCGGATAGTAGATCCAGAGGTACTGAGGAAACCGGCGTCGATGTCTCCCACAAAGGCCAAGACCCAGAGGGGAGAGCTGAAACAGAATACCGACAACAATACAAATGTAAATACAATCTAGAAGCAAGACCTCGGATAGCAGTTAATATGATATTAATATAAACAGAGTGTAAATGTAGGGATCTACTAAGGATCAACATTTAAAGCGTAAAAACAAATAGTAAATCACTAGTGTATACTGTCATTAAACCACATTACAATTAGTAAAATCACGACCTCTAGTGGACGCCGTCGTTTAACCACATTACAGTTAGTAAAATCACGACCTCTAGTGGCCGCCGTCTTAAACCACATTACAGTTAGTAAAATCACGACCTCTAGTGGCCGCCGTCGTTAGAGCACATTACAGTTAGTAAAATGACGACCTCTAGTGGCCGCCGTCGTTAAAGCACATTACAGTTAGTAAAATCACGACCTCTAGTGGCCGCCGTCGTTAAAGCACATTACAATTAGTAAAATCACGACCTCTAGTGGCCGCCGTCGTTAAAGCACATTACAGTTAGTAAAATCACGACCTCTCGTGGCCGCCGTGGTTAAAGCACATTACAGTTAGTAAAATCACGACCTCTAGCGGCCGCCGTCGTTAAAGCACATTGCAGTTAGTAAAATCACGACCTCTAGTGGCTGCCGTCGTTAAAGCTAATTACAGTTAGTAAAATCACGACCTCTAGCGGCCGCCGTCGTTAAAGCACATTACAATTAGTAAAATCACGACCTCTAGTGGCCGCCGTCGTTAAAGCACATTACAGTTAGTAAAATCACGACCTCTAGTGGTCGCCATCGTTAAAGCATAGTGTGAAATAGTAATCGCGACCTCTAGTGTCCGTCGTCGTTAAAGCATAGTAGTAAAATCACAATGACGCTTAGCAGCAACAGTTACTCAAACACCTTCAATAGTAAAATGACACCGTCTAAAAGCACATAGCCGGAACATAGACAAACCGCATTACAGATAAAACACACACACACGCACACACACACGCACGGACGCACGTACGCGCACACACACACACACACACACAAGTATTTCTTTCTTTTTGTTTTCGTATCCGGGGCGATGTCCGCGGCTTGTCTGTGGTTGCTGGCGGTGCTGATGGTGTCGGCGACGGTGGCTGTGGAGGTGCGGATAGCCCAGATGCCGACGTCGAGTCTTCAGCAGGGAACGGTCCGGATAGTAGATCCAGAGGTACTGAGGAAACCGGCGTCGATGTCTCCCACAAAGGCCAAGACCCAGAGGGGAGAGCTGAAACAGAATACCGACAACAACACAAATGTAAATACAATCTAGAAGCAAGAACTCGGATAGCAGTTAATATGATATTAATATAAACAGAGTGTAAATGTAGGGATCTACTAAGGATCAACATTTAATTCGTAAAAACAAATAGTAAATCACTAGTGTATACTCTCATTAAACCATTTTACAATAAGTAAAATCACGACCTCGAGGGGACGCCGTCGTTAAACCACATTACAGTTAGTAAAATCACGACCTCTGGTAGCCGCCGTCATTAAAGCACATTACAATTAGTAAAATCACGACCACTAGCGGCCGCCGTCGTTAAACCACATTACAGTTAGTAAAATCACGACCTCTAGTGGACGCCGTCGTTAAACCACATTACAATTAGTAAAATCACGACCTCTAGTTGCCGCCGTCGTTAAAACACATTACAGTTAGTAAAATCACGACCTCTAGTGGCCGCCGTCGTTAAAGCACATTACAATTAGTAAAATCACGACCCCTCGTGGCCGCCGTCGTTAAAGCACATAACAGTTAGTAAATTCGCGACCTCTAGTGGCCGCCGTCGTTAAAGCACATTACAATTAGTAAAATCACGACCTCTAGTGACCGCCGTCGTTAAAGCACATTACAATAAGTAAAATCACGACCTCTAGTGGCCGCCGTCGTTAAAGCACATTACAATTAGTAAAATCACGACCTCTAGTGGCCGCCGTCGTTAAAGCACATTACAGTTAGTAAAATCACGACCTCTAGTGGCCGTCGTCATTAAAGCACATTACAGTTAGTAAAATCACGACCTCTAGTGGCCGCCGTCGTTAAAGCACATTACAGTTAGTAAAATCACGACCTCTAATGGCCGCCGTCGTTAAACCACATTACAGTTAGTAAAATCACGACCTCTGGTAGCCGCCGTCATTAAAGCACATTACAATTAGTAAAATCACGACCACTAGCGGCCGCCGTCGTTAAACCACATTACAGTTAGTAAAATCACGACCTCTAGTGGACGCCGTCGTTAAACCACATTACAATTAGTAAAATCACGACCTCTAGTGGCCGCCGTCGTTAAAGCACATTACAGTTAGTAAAATCACGACCTCTAGTGGCCGCCGTCGTTAAAGCACATTACAATTAGTAAAATCACGACCTCTCGTGGCCGCCGTCGTTAAAGCACATAACAGTTAGTAAATTCGCGACCTCTAGTGGCCGCCGTCGTTAAAGCACATTACAATTAGTAAAATCACGACCTCTAGTGACCGCCGTCGTTAAAGCACATTACAATAAGTAAAATCACGACCTCTAGTGGCCGCCGTCGTTAAAGCACATTACAATTAGTAAAATCACGACCTCTAGTGGCCGCCGTCGTTAAAGCACATTACAGTTAGTAAAATCACGACCTCTAGTGGCCGTCGTCATTAAAGCACATTACAGTTAGTAAAATCACGACCTCTAGTGGCCGCCGTCGTTAAAGCACATTACAGTTAGTAAAATCACGACCTCTAATGGCCGCCGTCGTTAAAGCACATTACAATTAGTAAAATCACGACCTCTAGTGGACGCCGTCGTTTAACCACATTACAGTTAGTAAAATCACGACCTCTAGTGGCCGCCGTCGTTAAAGCACATTACAATTAGTAAAATCACGACCTCTAGTGGCCGTCGTCGTTAAAGCACATTACAATTAGTAAAATCACGACCTCTAGTGGCCGCCGTCGTTAAACCACATTACAGTTAGTAAAATCACGACCTCTAGTGGCCGCCGTCGTTAAAGCATAGTGTAAAATAGTAATCCCGACCTCTAGTGGTCGCCGTCGTTAAGGCACAGTGTGAAATAGTAATCGCGACCTCTAGTGCCCGTCGTCGTTAAAGCATAGTAGTAAAATCACAATGACGCTTAGCAGCAACAGTTACTCAAACACCTTCAATAGTAAAATGACACCGTCTAAAAGCACATAGCCGGAACATAGACAAACCGCATTACAGATAAAACACACACACACGCACACACACACACACGCACGCACGTACGCACGTACGCGCACACACACACACACACACACACACAATAGCGAACATACAACCATTCAACTGATACTGAACGGTAGAGATGTGTTGAAAAAAATTGAGATTCGTATCTTACGTTGGTGTTGGTGTTGGTGTTGAAGCGACAGGTAGAAGGTGTGGCGTGCTCGTTGTCTTTGTATCTGTTTTCATGTGAAAAAATAAATAAATAAATACAGCAGTGAAACGTAAACTATCACTCCAAAATGTTTTTTCCCACCTCCTATCAGCTGAGGCGTCTGGTGAGTTAAAGAATCAACGAGCGGGTGCCCTACTCCTTCGACCTTTGACTGATCGTCTGTTTTCATACGCACAGGCATTGAATAAAACAAAAAACATAGGTAGTTAAATATAAAATACATCGACAGACTGTGGTTAAAATACTTTTTTTTTATTGAACTGAATGTTTTGCTCTCCCCGTTGAACAGTTGGAGCGACCCGTTCAATGAATGATCAGCATCCACAGGGTCCGGATGACTTCCCGGTCGTGTCTGATTTCCGGGTTCCGGGTGATCTTTTCATGCACACACACACACACAAGTATTTCTTTCTTTTTGTTTTGGTATCCGGGGCGATGTCCGCGGCTTGTCTGTGGTTGCTGGCTGTGCTGATGGTGTCGGCGACGGTGGCTGTGGAGGTGCGGATAGCCCAGATGCCGACGTCGAGTCTTCAGCAGGGAACGGTCCGGATAGTAGATCCAGAGGTACTGAGGAAACCGGCGTCGATGTCTCCCACAAAGGCCAAGACCCAGAGGGGAGAGCTGAAACAGAATACCGACAACAACACAAATGTAAATACAATCAAGAAGCAAGACCTCGGATAGCAGTTAATATGATATTAATATAAACAGAGTGTAAATGTAGGGATCTACTAAGGATCAACATTTAAAGCGTAAAAACAAATAGTAAATCACTAGTGTATACTGTCATTAAACCACTTTACAATAAGTAAAATCACGACCTCTAGTGGACGCCGTCGTTAAACCACATTACAGTTAGTAAAATCGCGACCTCTAGTGGCCGCCGTCGTTAAAGCACATTACAATTAGTAAAATCACGATCTCTACTGGCCGCCGTCGTTAAAGCACATTACAATTAGTAAAATCACGACCTCTAGTGGCCGCCGTCGTTAAAGCACATTACAATTAGTAAAATCACGACCTCTAGTGGCCGCCGTCGTTAAAGCACATTACAGTTAGTAAAATCACGACCTCTAGTGGCCGCCGTCATTAAAGCACATTACAGTTAGTAAAATCACGACCTCTAGTGGCCGCCGTCGTTAAAGCACATTACAGTTAGTAAAATCACGACCTCTAGTGGCCGCCGTCGTTAAAGCACATTACAGTTAGTAAAATCACGACCTCTCGTGGCCGGCGTCGTTAAAGCACATTACAGTTAGTAAAATCACGACCTCTAGCGGCCGCCGTCGTTAAAGCACATTGCAGTTAGTAAAATCACGACCTCTAGTGGCTGCCGTCGTTAAAGCTAATTACAGTTAGTAAAATCTCGACCTCTAGCGGCCGCCGTCGTTAAAGCACATTACAATTAGTAAAATCACGTCCTCTAGTGGCCGCCGTCGTTAAAGCACATTACAGTTAGTAAAATCACGACCTCTAGTGGTCGCCATCGTTAAAGCATAGTGTGAAATAGTAATCGCGACCTCTAGTGTCCGTCGTCGTTAAAGCATAGTAGTAAAATCACAATGACGCTTAGCAGCAACAGTTACTCAAACACCTTCAATAGTAAAATGACACCGTCTAAAAGCACATAGCCGGAACATAGACAAACCGCATTACAGATAAAACACACACACACGCACACACACACGCACGGACGCACGTACGCGCACACACACACACACACACACAAGTATTTCTTTCTCTTTGTTTTGGTATCCGGGGCGATGTCCGCGGCTTGTCTGTGGTTGCTGGCGGTGCTGATGGTGTCGGCGACGGTGGCTGTGGAGGTGCGGATAGCCCAGATGCCGACGTCGAGTCTTCAGCAGGGAACGGTCCGGATAGTAGATCCAGAGGTACTGAGGAAACCGGCGTCAATGTCTCCCACAAAGGCCAAGACCCAGAGGGGAGAGCTGAAACAGAATACCGACAACAACACAAATGTAAATACAATCTAGAAGCAAGACCTCGGATAGCAGTTAATATGATATTAATATAAACAGAGTGTAAATGTAGGGATCTACTAAGGATCAACATTTAAAGCGTAAAAACAAATAGTAAATCACTAGTGTATACTCTCATTAAACCACTTTACAATAAGTAAAATCACGACCTCGAGGGGACGCCGTCGTTAAACCACATTACAGTTAGTAAAATCACCACCTCTAGTAGCCGCCGTCATTAAAGCACATTACAATTAGTAAAATCACGACCACTAGCGGCCGCCGTCGTTAAACCACATTACAGTTAGTAAAATCACGACCTCTAGTGGACGCCGTCGTTAAAGCACATTACAATTAGTAAAATCACGACCTCTAGTGGCCGCCGTCGTTAAAGCACATTACAGTTAGTAAAATCACGACCTCTAGTGGCCGCCGTCGTTAAAGCACATTACAATTAGTAAAATCACGACCTCTCGTGGCCGCCGTCGTTAAAGCACATAACAGTTAGTAAAATCGCGACCTCTAGTGGCCGCCGTCGTTAAAGCACATTACAATTAGTAAAATCACGACCTCTAGTGGCCGCCGTCGTTAAAGCACATTACAATAAGTAAAATCACGACCTCTAGTGGCCGCCGTCGTTAAAGCACATTACAATTAGTAAAATCACGACCTCTAGTGGCCGCCGTCGTTAAAGCACATTACAGTTAGTAAAATCACGACCTCTAGTGGTCGCCATCGTTAAAGCACATTACAATTAGTAAAATCACGACCTCTAGCGGCCGCCGTCGTTAAAGCACATTGCAGTTAGTAAAATCACGACCTCTAGCGGCCGACGTCGTTAAAGCACATTACAGTTAGTAAAATCCCGACCTCTAGCGGCCGCCGTCGTTAAAGCACATTACAATTAGTAAAATCACGTCCTCTAGTGGCCGCCGTCGTTAAAGCACATTTCAGTTAGTAAAATCACGACCTCTAGTGGCCGCCGTCGTTAAAGCATAGTGTAAAATAGTAATCCCGACCTCTAGTGGTCGCCGTCGTTAAGGCACAGTGTGAAATAGTAATCGCGACCTCTAGTGCCCGTCGTCGTTAAAGCATAGTAGTAAAATCACAATGACGCTTAGCAGCAACAGTTACTCAAACACCTTCAATAGTAAAATGACACCGTCTAAAAGCACTTAGCCGGAACATAGACAAAGCGCATTACAGATAAAACACACACACACGCACACACACACACACGCACGCACGCACGCACGTACGCACGTACGCGCACACACACACACACACACAATAGCGAACATACAACCATTCAACTGATACTGAACGGTAGAGATGTGCTGAAAAAAATTGAGATTCGTATCTTACGTTGGTGTTGGTGTTGGTGTTGAAGCGACAGGTAGAAGGTGTGGCGTGCTCGTTGTCTTTGTATCTGTTTTCATGTGAAAAAATAAATAAATAAATACAGCAGTGAAACGTAAACTATCACTCCAAAATGTTTTTTCCCACCTCCTATCAGCTGAGGCGTCTGGTGAGTTAAAGAATCAACGAGCGGGTGCCCTACTCCTTCGACCTCTGACTGATCGTCTGTTTTCATACGCACAGGCGTTGAATAAAACAAAAAACATACGTAGTTAAATATAAAATACATCGACAGACTGTGGTTAAAATACTTTTTTTTTATTGAACTGAATGTTTTGCTCTCACCGTTGAACAGTTGGAGCGACCCGTTCAATGAATGATCAGCATCCACAGGGTCCGGATGACTTCCCGGTCGTGTCTGATTTCCGGGTTCCGGGTGATCTTTTCATGCACACACACACACACAAGTATTTCTTTCTTTTTGTTTTGGTATCCGGGGCGATGTCCGCGGCTTGTCTGTGGTTGCTGGCTGTGCTGATGGTGTCGGCGACGGTGGCTGTGGAGGTGCGGATAGCCCAGATGCCGACGTCGAGTCTTCAGCAGGGAACGGTCCGGATAGTAGATCCAGAGGTACTGAGGAAACCGGCGTCGATGTCTCCCACAAAGGCCAAGACCCAGAGGGGAGAGCTGAAACAGAATACCGACAACAACACAAATGTAAATACAATCTAGAAGCAAGACCTCGGATAGCAGTTAATATGATATTAATATAAACAGAGTGTAAATGTAGGGATCTACTAAGGATCAACATTTAAAGCGTAAAAACAAATAGTAAATCACTAGTGTATACTCTCATTAAACCACTTTACAATAAGTAAAATCACGACCTCTAGTGGACGCCGTCGTTAAACCACATTACAGTTAGTAAAATCGCGACCTCTAGTGGCCGCCGTCGTTAAAGCACATTACAATTAGTAAAATCACGATCTCTAGTGGCCGCCGTCGTTAAAGCACATTACAATTAGTAAAATCACGACCTCTAGTGGCCGCCGTCGTTAAAGCACATTACAGTTAGTAAAATCACGACCTCTAGTGGCCGCCGTCATTAAAGCACATTACAGTTAGTAAAATCACGACCTCTAGTGGCCGCCGTCGTTAAAGCACATTACAGTTAGTAAAATCACGACCTCTAGTGGCCGCCGTCGTTAAAGCACATTACAATTAGTAAAATCACGACCTCTAGTGGCCGCCGTCGTTAAAGCACATTACTGTTAGTAAAATCACGACCTCTAGTGGCCGCCGTCGTTAAAGCACATTACAATTAGTAAAATCACGACCTCTAGCGGCCGCCGTCGTTAAAGCACATTGCAGTTAGTAAAATCACGACCTCTAGTGGCCACCGTCGTTAAAGCATAGTGTAAATTAGTAATCCCGACCTCTAGTGGTCGCCATCGTTAAAGCATAGTGTGAAATAGTAATCTCGACCTCACGTGGCCGCCGTCGTTAAAGCATAGTGTGAAATAGTAATCGCGACCTCTAGTGTCCGTCGTCGTTAAAGCATAGTAGTAAAATCACAATGACGCTTAGCAGCAACAGTTACTCAAACACCTTCAATAGTAAAATGACACCGTCTAAAAGCACATAGCCGGAACATAGACAAACCGCATTACAGATAAAACACACACACACGCACACACACACGCACGCACGCACGTACGCGCGCACACACACACACACACACACACACACACAATAGCGAACATACAACCATTCAACTGATACTGAACGGTAGAGATGTGTTGAAAAAAATTGAGATTCGTATCTTACCAAACGTTGGTGTTGGTGTTGGTGTTGAAGCGACAGGTAGAAGGTGTGGCGTGCTCGTTGTCTTTGTATCTGTTTTCATGTGAAAAAATAAATAAATAAATACAGCAGTGAAACGTAAACTATCACTCCAAAATGTTTTTTCCCACCTCCTATCAGCTGAGGCGTCTGGTGAGTTAAAGAATCAACGAGCGGGTGCCCTACTCCTTCGACCTCTGACTGATTGTCTGTTTTCATACGCACAGGCGTTGAATAAAACAAGAAACATAGGTAGTTAAATATAAAATACATCGACAGACTGTGGTTAAAATACTTTTTTTTATTGAACTGAATGTTTTGCTCTCACCGTTGAACAGTTGGAGCGACCCGTTCAATGAATGATCAGCATCCACAGGGTCCGGATGACTTCCCGGTCGTGTCTGATTTCCGGGTTCCGGGTGATCTTTTCATGCACACACACACACACACACACAAGTATTTCTTTCTTTTTGTTTTGGTATCCGGGGCGATGTCCGCGGCTTGTCTGTGGTTGCTGGCTGTGCTGATGGTGTCGGCGACGGTGGCTGTGGAGGTGCGGATAGCCCAGATGCCGACGTCGAGTCTTCAGCAGGGAACGGTCCGGATAGTAGATCCAGAGGTACTGAGGAAACCGGCGTCGATGTCTCCCACAAAGGCCAAGACCCAGAGGGGAGAGCTGAAACAGAATACCGACAACAATACAAATGTAAATACAATCTAGAAGCAAGACCTCGGATAGCAGTTAATATGATATTAATATAAACAGAGTGTAAATGTAGGGATCTACTAAGGATCAACATTTAAAGCGTAAAAACAAATAGTAAATCACTAGTGTATACTGTCATTAAACCACATTACAATTAGTAAAATCACGACCTCTAGTGGACGCCGTCGTTTAACCACATTACAGTTAGTAAAATCACGACCTCTAGTGGCCGCCGTCGTTAAAGCACATTACAATTAGTAAAATCACGACCTCTAGTGGCCGCCGTCGTTAAAGCACATTACAATTAGTAAAATCACGACCTCTAGTGGCCGCCGTCGTTAAACCACATTACAGTAAGTAAAATCACGACCTCTAGTGGCCGCCGTCGTTAGAGCACATTACAGTTAGTAAAATGACGACCTCTAGTGGCCGCCGTCGTTAAAGCACATTACAGTTAGTAAAATCACGACCTCTTGTGGCCGCCGTCGTTAAAGCACATTACAATTAGTAAAATCACGACCTCTAGTGGCCGCCGTCGTTAAAGCACATTACAGTTAGTAAAATCACGACCTCTCGTGGCCGCCGTCGTTAAAGCACATTACAGTTAGTAAAATCACGACCTCTAGCGGCCGCCGTCGTTAAAGCACATTGCAGTTAGTAAAATCACGACCTCTAGTGGCTGCCGTCGTTAAAGCTAATTACAGTTAGTAAAATCACGACCTCTAGCGGCCGCCGTCGTTAAAGCACATTACAATTAGTAAAATCACGACCTCTAGTGGCCGCCGTCGTTAAAGCACATTACAGTTAGTAAAATCACGACCTCTAGTGGTCGCCATCGTTAAAGCATAGTGTGAAATAGTAATCGCGACCTCTAGTGTCCGTCGTCGTTAAAGCATAGTGGTAAAATCACAATGACGCTTAGCAGCAACAGTTACTCAAACACCTTCAATAGTAAAATGACACCGTCTAAAAGCACATAGCCGGAACATAGACAAACCGCATTACAGATAAAACACACACACACGCACACACACACGCACGGACGCACGTACGCGCACACACACACACACACACACAAGTATTTCTTTCTCTTTGTTTTGGTATCCGGGGCGATGTCCGCGGCTTGTCTGTGGTTGCTGGCGGTGCTGATGGTGTCGGCGACGGTGGCTGTGGAGGTGCGGATAGCCCAGATGCCGACGTCGAGTCTTCAGCAGGGAACGGTCCGGATAGTAGATCCAGAGGTACTGAGGAAACCGGCGTCAATGTCTCCCACAAAGGCCAAGACCCAGAGGGGAGAGCTGAAACAGAATACCGACAACAACACAAATGTAAATACAATCTAGAAGCAAGACCTCGGATAGCAGTTAATATGATATTAATATAAACAGAGTGTAAATGTAGGGATCTACTAAGGATCAACATTTAAAGCGTAAAAACAAATAGTAAATCACTACTGTATACTCTCATTAAACCACTTTACAATAAGTAAAATCACGACCTCGAGGGGACGCCGTCGTTAAACCACATTACAGTTAGTAAAATCACCACCTCTAGTATCCGCCGTCATTAAAGCACATTACAATTAGTAAAATCACGACCACTGGCGGCCGCCGTCGTTAAACCACATTACAGTTAGTAAAATCACGACCTCTAGTGGACGCCGTCGTTAAACCACATTACAATTAGTAAAATCACGACCTCTAGTGGCCGCCGTCGTTAAAGCACATTACAGTTAGTAAAATCACGACCTCTAGTGGCCGCCGTCGTTAAAGCACATTACAATTAGTAAAATCAAGACCTCTCGTGGCCGCCGTCGTTAAAGCACATAACAGTTAGTAAAATCGCGACCTCTAGTGGCCGCCGTCGTTAAAGCACATTACAATTAGTAAAATCACGACCACTAGTGGCCGCCGTCGTTAAAGCACATTACAATAAGTAAAATCACGACCTCTAGTGGCCGCCGTCGTTAAAGCACATTACAATTAGTAAAATCACGACCTCTAGTGGCCGCCGTCGTTAAAGCACATTACAGTTAGTAAAATCACGACCTCTAGCGGCCGGCGTCGTTAAAGCACATTACAGTTTGTAAAATCACGACCTCTAGCGGCCGCCGTCGTTAAAGCACATGACAATTAGTAAAATCACGACCTCTAGTGGCCGCCGTCGTTAAAGCACATTACAGTTAGTAAAATCACGACCTCTAGTGGCCGCCGTCGTTAAAGCATAGTGTAAATTAGTAATCCCGACCTCTAGTGGTCGCCATCGTTAAAGCATAGTGTGAAATAGTAATCTCGACCTTACGTGGCCGCCGTCGTTAAAGCATAGTGTGAAATAGTAATCGCGACCTCTAGTGTCCGTCGTCGTTAAAGCATAGTAGTAAAATCACAATGACGCTTAGCAGCAACAGTTACTCAAACACCTTCAATAGTAAAATGACACCGTCTAAAAGCACATAGCCGGAACATAGACAAACCGCATTACAGATAAAACACACACACACGCACACACACACGCACGCACGCACGTACGCGCGCACACACACACACACACACACACACACACACACACACAATAGCGAACATACAACCATTCAACTGATACTGAACGGTAGAGATGTGTTGAAAAAAATTGAGATTCGTATCTTACCAAACGTTGGTGTTGGTGTTGGTGTTGAAGCGACAGGTAAAAGGTGTGGCGTGCTCGTTGTCTTTGTATCTGTTTTCATGTGAAAAAATAAATAAATAAATACAGCAGTGAAACGTAAACTATCACTCCAAAATGTTTTTTCCCACCTCCTATCAGCTGAGGCGTCTGGTGAGTTAAAGAATCAACGAGCGGGTGCCCTACTCCTTCGACCTCTGACTGATCGTCTGTTTTCATACGCACAGGCGTTGAATAAAACAAAAAACATAGGTAGCTAAATATAAAATACATCGACAGACTGTGGTTAAAATACTTTTTTTTATTGAACTGAATGTTTTGCTCTCACCGTTGAACAGTTGGAGCGACCCGTTCAATGAATGATCAGCATCCACAGGGTCCGGACGACTTCCCGGTCGTGTCTGATTTCCGGGTTCCGGGTGATCTTTTCATGCACACACACACACACACACACACAAGTATTTCTTTCTTTTTGTTTTGGTATCCGGGGCGATGTCCGCGGCTTGTCTGTGGTTGCTGGCTGTGCTGATGGTGTCGGCGACGGTGGCTGTGGAGGTGCGGATAGCCCAGATGCCGACGTCGAGTCTTCAGCAGGGAACGGTCCGGATAGTAGATCCAGAGGTACTGAGGAAACCGGCGTCGATGTCTCCCACAAAGGCCAAGACCCAGAGGGGAGAGCTGAAACAGAATACCGACAACAATACAAATGTAAATACAATCTAGAAGCAAGACCTCGGATAGCAGTTAATATGATATTAATATAAACAGAGTGTAAATGTAGGGATCTACTAAGGATCAACATTTAAAGCGTAAAAACAAATAGTAAATCACTAGTGTATACTGTCATTAAACCACATTACAATTAGTAAAATCACGACCTCTAGTGGACGCCGTCGTTTAACCACATTACAGTTAGTAAAATCACGACCTCTAGTGGCCGCCGTCGTTAAAGCACATTACAATTAGTAAAATCACGACCTCTAGTGGCCGCCGTCGTTAAAGCACATTACAATTAGTAAAATCACGACCTCTAGTGGCCGCCGTCGTTAAACCACATTACAGTTAGTAAAATCACGACCTCTAGTGGCCGCCGTCGTTAGAGCACATTACAGTTAGTAAAAAAACGACCTCTAGTGGCCGCCGTCGTTAAAGCACATTACAGTTAGTAAAATCACGACCTCTTGTGGCCGCCGTCGTTAAAGCACATTACAATTAGTAAAATCACGACCTCTAGTGGCCGCCGTCGTTAAAGCACATTACAGTTAGTAAAATCACGTCCTCTGGTGGCCGCCGTCGTTAAAGCACATTACAGTTAGTAAAATCACGACCTCTAGCGGCCGCCGTCGTTAAAGCACATTGCAGTTAGTAAAATCACGACCTCTAGTGGCTGCCGTCGTTAAAGCTAATTACAGTTAGTAAAATCACGTCCTCTAGCGGCCGCCGTCGTTAAAGCACATTACAATTAGTAAAATCACTACCTCTAGTGGCCGCCGTCGTTAAAGCACATTACAGTTAGTAAAATCACGACCTCTAGTGGTCGCCATCGTTAAAGCATAGCGTGAAATAGTAATCGCGACCTCTAGTGTCCGTCGTCGTTAAAGCATAGTAGTAAAATCACAATGACGCTTAGCAGCAACAGTTACTCAAACACCTTCAATACTAAAATGACACCGTCTAAAAGCACATAGCCGGAACATAGACAAACCGCATTACAGATAAAACACACACACACGCACACACACACGCACGGACGCACGTACGCGCACACACACACACACACACACAAGTATTTCTTTCTCTTTGTTTTGGTATCCGGGGCGATGTCCGCGGCTTGTCTGTGGTTGCTGGCGGTGCTGATGGTGTCGGCGACGGTGGCTGTGGAGGTGCGGATAGCCCAGATGCCGACGTCGAGTCTTCAGCAGGGAACGGTCCGGATAGTAGATCCAGAGGTACTGAGGAAACCGGCGTCAATGTCTCCCACAAAGGCCAAGACCCAGAGGGGAGAGCTGAAACAGAATACCGACAACAACACAAATGTAAATACAATCTAGAAGCAAGACCTCGGATAGCAGTTAATATGATATTAATATAAACAGAGTGTAAATGTAGGGATCTACTAAGGATCAACATTTAAAGCGTAAAAACAAATAGTAAATCACTACTGTATACTCTCATTAAACCACTTTACAATAAGTAAAATCACGACCTCGAGGGGACGCCGTCGTTAAACCACATTACAGTTAGTAAAATCACCACCTCTAGTAGCCGCCGTCATTAAAGCACATTACAATTAGTAAAATCACGACCACTGGCGGCCGCCGTCGTTAAACCACATTACAGTTAGTAAAATCACGACCTCTAGTGGACGCCGTCGTTAAACCACATTACAATTAGTAAAATCACGACCTCTAGTGGCCGCCGTCGTTAAAGCACATTACAGTTAGTAAAATCACGACCTCTAGTGGCCGCCGTCGTTAAAGCACATTACAATTAGTAAAATCACGACCTCTAGTGGCCGCCGTCGTTAAAGCACATTACAATTAGTAAAATCACGACCTCTAGTGGCCGCCGTCGTTAAAGCACATTACAGTTAGTAAAATCCCGACCTCTAGTGGCCGCCGTCATTAAAGCACATTACAGTTAGTAAAATCACGACCTCTAATGGCCGCCGTCGTTAAAGCACATTACAGTTAGTAAAATCACGACCTCTAATGGCCGCCGTCGTTAAAGCACATTACAATTAGTAAAATCACGACCTCTAGCGGCCGCCGTCGTTAAAGCACATTGCAGTTAGTAAAATCACGACCTCTAGCGGCCGACGTAGTTAAAGCACATTACAGTTAGTAAAATCACGACCTCTAGCGGCCGCCGTCGTTAAAGCACATTACAATTAGTAAAATCACGTCCTCTAGTGGCCGCCGTCGTTAAAGCACATTTCAGTTAGTAAAATCACGACCTCTAGTGGCCGCCGTCGTTAAAGCATAGTGTAAAATAGTAATCCCGACCTCTAGTGGTCGCCGTCGTTAAGGCACAGTGTGAAATAGTAATCGCGACCTCTAGTGCCCGTCGTCGTTAAAGCATAGTAGTAAAATCACAATGACGCTTAGCAGCAACAGTTACTCAAACACCTTCAATAGTAAAATGACACCGTCTAAAAGCACATAGCCGGAACATAGACAAACCGCATTACAGATAAAACACACACACACGCACACACACACACACGCACGCACGTACGCACGTACGCACGTACGCGCACACACACACACACACACACACACAATAGCGAACATACAACCATTCAACTGATACTGAACGGTAGAGATGTGTTGAAAAAAATTGAGATTCGTATCTTACGTTGGTGTTGGTGTTGGTGTTGAAGCGACAGGTAGAAGGTGTGGCGTGCTCGTTGTCTTTGTATCTGTTTTCATGTGAAAAAATAAATAAATAAATACAGCAGTGAAACGTAAACTATCACTCCAAAATGTTTTTTCCCACCTCCTATCAGCTGAGGCGTCTGGTGAGTTAAAGAATCAACGAGCGGGTGCCCTACTCCTTCGACCTTTGACTGATCGTCTGTTTTCATACGCACAGGCATTGAATAAAACAAAAAACATAGGTAGTTAAATATAAAATACATCGACAGACTGTGGTTAAAATACTTTTTTTTTATTGAACTGAATGTTTTGCTCTCCCCGTTGAACAGTTGGAGCGACCCGTTCAATGAATGATCAGCATCCACAGGGTCCGGATGACTTCCCGGTCGTGTCTGATTTCCGGGTTCCGGGCGATCTTTTCATGCACACACACACACACAAGTATTTCTTTCTTTTTGTTTTGGTATCCGGGGCGATGTCCGCGGCTTGTCTGTGGTTGCTGGCTGTGCTGATGGTGTCGGCGACGGTGGCTGTGGAGGTGCGGATAGCCCAGATGCCGACGTCGAGTCTTCAGCAGGGAACGGTCCGGATAGTAGATCCAGAGGTACTGAGGAAACCGGCGTCGATGTCTCCCACAAAGGCCAAGACCCAGAGGGGAGAGCTGAAACAGAATACCGACAACAACACAAATGTAAATACAATCTAGAAGCAAGACCTCGGATAGCAGTTAATATGATATTAATATAAACAGAGTGTAAATGTAGGGATCTACTAAGGATCAACATTTAAAGCGTAAAAACAAATAGTAAATCACTAGTGTATACTCTCATTAAACCACTTTACAATAAGTAAAATCACGACCTCTAGTGGACGCCGTCGTTAAACCACATTACAGTTAGTAAAATCGCGACCTCTAGTGGCCGCCGTCGTTAAAGCACATTACAATTAGTAAAATCACGATCTCTACTGGCCGCCGTCGTTAAAGCACATTACAATTAGTAAAATCACGACCTCTAGTGGCCGCCGTCGTTAAAGCACATTACAATTAGTAAAATCACGACCTCTAGTGGCCGCCGTCGTTAAAGCACATTACAGTTAGTAAAATCACGACCTCTAGTGGCCGCCGTCATTAAAGCACATTACAGTTAGTAAAATCACGACCTCTAGTGGCCGCCGTCGTTAAAGCACATTACAGTTAGTAAAATCACGACCTCTAGTGGCCGCCGTCGTTAAAGCACATTACAGTTAGTAAAATCCCGACCTCTAGTGGCCGCCGTCGTTAAAGCACATTACAATTAGTAAAATCACGACCTCTAGCGGCCGGCGTCGTTAAAGCACATTACAGTTAGTAAAATCACGACCTCTAGCGGCCGCCGTCGTTAAAGCACATTGCAGTTAGTAAAATCACGACCTCTAGTGGCTGCCGTCGTTAAAGCTAATTACAGTTAGTAAAATCACGACCTCTAGCGGCCGCCGTCGTTAAAGCACATTACAATTAGTAAAATCACGTCCTCTAGTGGCCGCCGTCGTTAAAGCACATTACAGTTAGTAAAATCACGACCTCTAGTGGTCGCCATCGTTAAAGCATAGTGTGAAATAGTAATCGCGACCTCTAGTGTCCGTCGTCGTTAAAGCATAGTAGTAAAATCACAATGACGCTTAGCAGCAACAGTTACTCAAACACCTTCAATAGTAAAATGACACCGTCTAAAAGCACATAGCCGGAACATAGACAAACCGCATTACAGATAAAACACACACACACGCACACACACACGCACGGACGCACGTACGCGCACACGCACACACACACACACAAGTATTTCTTTCTCTTTGTTTTGGTATCCGGGGCGATGTCCGCGGCTTGTCTGTGGTTGCTGGCGGTGCTGATGGTGTCGGCGACGGTGGCTGTGGAGGTGCGGATAGCCCAGATGCCGACGTCGAGTCTTCAGCAGGGAACGGTCCGGATAGTAGATCCAGAGGTACTGAGGAAACCGGCGTCAATGTCTCCCACAAAGGCCAAGACCCAGAGGGGAGAGCTGAAACAGAATACCGACAACAACACAAATGTAAATACAATCTAGAAGCAAGACCTCGGATAGCAGTTAATATGATATTAATATAAACAGAGTGTAAATGTAGGGATCTACTAAGGATCAACATTTAAAGCGTAAAAACAAATAGTAAATCACTAGTGTATACTCTCATTAAACCACTTTACAATAAGTAAAATCACGACCTCGAGGGGACGCCGTCGTTAAACCACATTACAGTTAGTAAAATCACCACCTCTAGTAGCCGCCGTCATTAAAGCACATTACAATTAGTAAAATCACGACCACTAGCGGCCGCCGTCGTTAAACCACATTACAGTTAGTAAAATCACGACCTCTAGTGGACGCCGTCGTTAAACCACATTACAATTAGTAAAATCACGACCTCTAGTGGCCGCCGTCGTTAAAGCACATTACAGTTAGTAAAATCACGACCTATAGTGGCCGCCGTCGTTAAAGCACATTACAATTAGTAAAATCACGGCCTCTCGTGGCCGCCGTCGTTAAAGCACATAACAGTTAGTAAAATCGCGACCACTAGTGGCCGCCGTCGTTAAAGCACATTACAATTAGTAAAATCACGACCTCTAGTGGCCGCCGTCGTTAAAGCACATTACAATAAGTAAAATCACGACCTCTAGTGGCCGCCGTCGTTAAAGCACATTACAATTAGTAAAATCACGACCTCTAGTGGCCGCCGTCGTTAAAGCACATTACAGTTAGTAAAATCACGACCTCTAGTGGCCGCCGTCATTAAAGCACATTACAGTTAGTAAAATCACGACCTCTAGTGGCCGCCGTCGTTAAAGCACATTACCGTTAGTAAAATCACGACCTCTAATGGCCGCCGTCGTTAAAGCACATTACAATTAGTAAAATCACGACCTCTAGCGGCCGCCGTCGTTAAAGCACATTGCAGTTAGTAAAATCACGTCCTCTAGCGGCCGACGTCGTTAAAGCACATTACAGTTAGTAAAATCACGACCTCTAGCGGCCGCCGTCGTTAAAGCACATTACAATTAGTAAAATCACGTCCTCTAGTGGCCGCCGTCGTTAAAGCACATTTCAGTTAGTAAAATCACGACCTCTAGTGGCCGCCGTCGTTAAAGCATAGTGTAAAATAGTAATCCCGACCTCTAGTGGTCGCCGTCGTTAAGGCACAGTGTGAAATAGTAATCGCGACCTCTAGTGCCCGTCGTCGTTAAAGCATAGTAGTAAAATCACAATGACGCTTAGCAGCAACAGTTACTCAAACACCTTCAATAGTAAAATGACACCGTCTAAAAGCACTTAGCCGGAACATAGACAAAGCGCATTACAGATAAAACACACACACACGCACACACACACACACGCACGCACGCACGCACGTACGCACGTACGCGCACACACACACACACACACACACAATAGCGAACATACAACCATTCAACTGATACTGAACGGTAGAGATGTGCTGAAAAAAATTGAGATTCGTATCTTACGTTGGTGTTGGTGTTGGTGTTGAAGCGACAGGTAGAAGGTGTGGCGTGCTCGTTGTCTTTGTATCTGTTTTCATGTGAAAAAATAAATAAATAAATACAGCAGTGAAACGTAAACTATCACTCAAAAATGTTTTTTCCCACCTCCTATCAGCTGAGGCGTCTGGTGAGTTAAAGAATCAACGAGCGGGTGCCCTACTCCTTCGACCTCTGACTGATCGTCTGTTTTCATACGCACAGGCGTTGAATAAAACAAAAAACATACGTAGTTAAATATAAAATACATCGACAGACTGTGGTTAAAATACTTTTTTTTATTGAACTGAATGTTTTGCTCTCACCGTTGAACAGTTGGAGCGACCCGTTCAATGAATGATCAGCATCCACAGGGTCCGGATGACTTCCCGGTCGTGTCTGATTTCCGGGTTCCGGGTGATCTTTTCATGCACACACACACACACAAGTATTTCTTTCTTTTTGTTTTGGTATCCGGGGCGATGTCCGCGGCTTGTCTGTGGTTGCTGGCTGTGCTGATGGTGTCGGCGACGGTGGCTGTGGAGGTGCGGATAGCCCAGATGCCGACGTCGAGTCTTCAGCAGGGAACGGTCCGGATAGTAGATCCAGAGGTACTGAGGAAACCGGCGTCGATGTCTCCCACAAAGGCCAAGACCCAGAGGGGAGAGCTGAAACAGAATACCGACAACAACACAAATGTAAATACAATCTAGAAGCAAGACCTCGGATAGCAGTTAATATGATATTAATATAAACAGAGTGTAAATGTAGGGATCTACTAAGGATCAACATTTAAAGCGTAAAAACAAATAGTAAATCACTAGTGTATACTCTCATTAAACCACTTTACAATAAGTAAAATCACGACCTCTAGTGGACGCCGTCGTTAAACCACATTACAGTTAGTAAAATCGCGACCTCTAGTGGCCGCCGTCGTTAAAGCACATTACAGTTAGTAAAATCACGACCTCTAGTGGCCGCCGTCGTTAAAGCACATTACAATTAGTAAAATCACGACCTCTAGTGGCCGCCGTCGTTAAAGCACATTACTGTTAGTAAAATCACGACCTCTAGTGGCCGCCGTCGTTAAACCACATTACAATTAGTAAAATCACGACCTCTAGCGGCCGCCGTCGTTAAAGCACATTGCAGTTAGTAAAATCACGACCTCTAGTGGCCACCGTCGTTAAAGCATAGTGTAAATTAGTAATCCCGACCTCTAGTGGTCGCCATCGTTAAAGCATAGTGTGAAATAGTAATCTCGACCTCACGTGGCCGCCGTCGTTAAAGCATAGTGTGAAATAGTAATCGCGACCTCTAGTGTCCGTCGTCGTTAAAGCATCGTCGTAAAATCACAATGACGCTTAGCAGCAACAGTTACTCAAACACCTTCAATAGTAAAATGACACCGTCTAAAAGCACATAGCCGGAACATAGACAAACCGCATTACAGATAAAACACACACACACGCACACACACACGCACGCACGCACGTACGCGCGCACACACACACACACACACACACACACACAATAGCGAACATACAACCATTCAACTGATACTGAACGGTAGAGATGTGTTGAAAAAAATTGAGATTCGTATCTTACCAAACGTTGGTGTTGGTGTTGGTGTTGAAGCGACAGGTAGAAGGTGTGGCGTGCTCGTTGTCTTTGTATCTGTTTTCATGTGAAAAAATAAATAAATAAATACAGCAGTGAAACGTAAACTATCACTCCAAAATGTTTTTTCCCACCTCCTATCAGCTGAGGCGTCTGGTGAGTTAAAGAATCAACGAGCGGGTGCCCTACTCCTTCGACCTCTGACTGATCGTCTGTTTTCATACGCACAGGCGTTGAATAAAACAAAAAACATCGGTAGTTAAATATAAAATACATCGACAGACTGTGGTTAAAATACTTTTTTTTATTGAACTGAATGTTTTGCTCTCACCGTTGAACAGTTGGAGCGACCCGTTCAATGAATGATCAGCATCCACAGGGTCCGGATGACTTCCCGGTCGTGTCTGATTTCCGGGTTCCGGGTGATCTTTTCATGCACACACACACACACGCACACAAGTATTTCTTTCTTTTTGTTTTGGTATCCGGGGCGATGTCCGCGGCTTGTCTGTGGTTGCTGGCTGTGCTGATGGTGTCGGCGACGGTGGCTGTGGAGGTGCGGATAGCCCAGATGCCGACGTTGAGTCTTCAGCAGGGAACGGTCCGGATAGTAGATCCAGAGGTACTGAGGAAACCGGCGTCGATGTCTCCCACAAAGGCCAAGACCCAGAGGGGAGAGCTGAAACAGAATACCGACAACAATACAAATGTAAATACAATCTAGAAGCAAGACCTCGGATAGCAGTTAATATGATATTAATATAAACAGAGTGTAAATGTAGGGATCTACTAAGGATCAACATTTAAAGCGTAAAAACAAATAGTAAATCACTAGTGTATACTGTCATTAAACCACATTACAATTAGTAAAATCACGACCTCTAGTGGACGCCGTCGTTTAACCACATTACAGTTAGTAAAATCACGACCTCTAGTGGCCGCCGTCGTTAAAGCACATTACAATTAGTAAAATCACGACCTCTAGTGGCCGCCATCGTTAAAGCACATTAAAATTAGTAAAATCACGACCTCTAGTGGCCGCCGTCGTTAAACCACATTACAGTTAGTAAAATCACGACCTCTAGTGGTCGCCGTCGTTAGAGCACATTACAGTTAGTAAAATGACGACCTCTAGTGGCCGCCGTCGTTAAAGCACATTACAGTTAGTAAAATCACGACCTCTAGTGGCCGCCGTCGTTAAAGCACATTACAATTAGTAAAATCACGACCTCTAGTGGCCGCCGTCGTTAAAGCACATTACAGTTAGTAAAATCACGACCTCTCGTGGCCGCCGTCGTTAAAGCACATTACAGTTAGTAAAATTACGACCTCTAGCGGCCGCCGTCGTTAAAGCACATTGCAGTTAGTAAAATCACGACCTCTAGTGGCTGCCGTCGTTAAAGCTAATTACAGTTAGTAAAATCTCGACCTCTAGCGGCCGCCGTCGTTAAAGCACATTACAATTAGTAAAATCACGACCTCTAGTGGCCGCCGTCGTTAAAGCACATTACTGTTAGTAAAATCACGACCTCTAGTGGTCGCCATCGTTAAAGCATAGTGTGAAATAGTAATCGCGACCTCTAGTGTCCGTCGTCGTTAAAGCATAGTAGTAAAATCACAATGACGCTTAGCAGCAACAGTTACTCAAACACCTTCAATAGTAAAATGACACCGTCTAAAAGCACATAGCCGGAACATAGACAAACCGCATTACAGATGAAACACACACACACGCACACACACACGCACGTACGCGCACACACACACACACACACACAAGTATTTCTTTCTCTTTGTTTTGGTATCCGGGGCGATGTCCGCGGCTTGTCTGTGGTTGCTGGCGGTGCTGATGGTGTCGGCGACGGTGGCTGTGGAGGTGCGGATAGCCCAGATGCCGACGTCGAGTCTTCAGCAGGGAACGGTCCGGATAGTAGATCCAGAGGTACTGAGGAAACCGGCGTCAATGACTCCCACAAAGGCCAAGACCCAGAGGGGAGAGCTGAAACAGAATACCGACAACAACACAAATGTAAATACAATCCAGAAGCAAGACCTCGGATAGCAGTTAATATGATATTAATATAAACAGAGTGTAAATGTAGGGATCTACTAAGGATCAACATTTAAAGCGTAAAAACAAATAGTAAATCACTAGTGTATACTCTCATTAAACCACTTTACAATAAGTAAAATAACGACCTCTAGTGGACGCCGTCGTTAAACCATATTACAGTTAGTAAAATCACGACCTCTAGTAGCCGCCGTCGTTAAAGCACATTACAATTAGTAAAATCACGACCTCTAGCGGCCGCCGTCGTTAAACCACATTACAGTTAGTAAAATCACGACCTCTAGTGGACGCCGTCGTTAAACCACATTACAATTAGTAAAATCCCGACCTCTAGTGGCCGCCGTCGTTAAAGCACATTACAATTAGTAAAATCACGACCTCTAGTGGCCGCCGTCGTTAAAGCACATTACAGTTAGTAAAATCACGACCTCTAGTGGCCGCCGTCATTAAAGCACATTACAGTTAGTAAAATCACGACCTCTAGCGGCCGCCGTCGTTAAAGCACATTACAGTTAGTAAAATCACGACCTCTAGTGGCCGCCGTCGTTAAATCACATTACAATTAGTAAAATCACGACCTCTAGCGGCCGCCGACGTTAAAGCACATTGCAGTTAGTAAAATCACGGCCTCTAGCGGCCGACGTCGTTAAAGCACATTACAGTTAGTAAAATCACGACCTCTAGCGGCCGCCGTCGTTAAAGCACATTACAATTTGTAAAATCACGTCCTCTAGTGGCCGCCGTCGTTAAAGCACATTACAGTTAGTAAAATCACGACCTCTAGTGGCCGCCGTCGTTAAAGCATAGTGTAAAATAGTAATCCCGACCTCTAGTGGTCGCCGTCGTTAAGGCACAGTGTGAAATAGTAATCGCGACCTCTAGTGTCCGTCGTCGTTAAAGCACAGTAGTAAAATCACAATGACGCTTAGCAGCAACAGTTACTCAAACACCTTCAATAGTAAAATGACACCGTCTAAAAGCACATAGCCGGAACATAGACAAACCGCATTACAGATAAAACACACACACACGCACACACACACGCACGCACGCACGTACGCGCACACACACACACACACACACACACACACACACAATAGCGAACATACAACCATTCAACTGATACTGAACGGTAGAGATGTGTTGAAAAAAATTGAGATTCGTATCTTACCAAACGTTGGTGTTGGTGTTGGTGTTGAAGCGACAGGTAGAAGGTGTGGCGTGCTCGTTGTCTTTGTATCTGTTTTCATGTGAAAAAATAAATAAATAAATACAGCAGTGAAACGTAAACTATCACTCCAAAATGTTTTTTCCCACCTCCTATCAGCTGAGGCATCTGGTGAGTTAAAGAATCAACGAGCGGGTGCCCTACTCCTTCGACCTCTGACTGATCGTCTGTTTTCATACGCACAGGCGTTGAATAAAACAAAAAACATAGGTAGTTAAATATAAAATACATCGACAGACTGTGGTTAAAATACTTTTTTTTTATTGAACTGAATGTTTTGCTCTCACCGTTGAACAGTTGGAGTGACCCGTTCAATGAATGATCAGCATCCACAGGGTCCGGATGACTTCCCGGTCGTGTCTGATTTCCGGGTTCCGGGTGATCTTTTCATGCACACACACACACACACACACACACAAGTATTTCTTTCTTTTTGTTTTGGTATCCGGGGCGATGTCCGCGGCTTGTCTGTGGTTGCTGGCTGTGCTGATGGTGTCGGCGACGGTGGCTGTGGAGGTGCGGATAGCCCAGATGCCGACGTCGAGTCTTCAGCAGGGAACGGTCCGGATAGTAGATCCAGAGGTACTGAGGAAACCGGCGTCGATGTCTCCCACAAAGGCCAAGACCCAGAGGGGAGAGCTGAAACAGAATACCGACAACAATACAAATGTAAATACAATCTAGAAGCAAGACCTCGGATAGCAGTTAATATGATATTAATATAAACAGAGTGTAAATGTAGGGATCTACTAAGGATCAACATTTAAAGCGTAAAAACAAATAGTAAATCACTAGTGTATACTGTCATTAAACCACATTACAATTAGTAAAATCACGACCTCTAGTGGACGCCGTCGTTTAACCACATCACAGTTAGTAAAATCACGACCTCTAGTGGCCGCCGTCGTTAAAGCACATAACAGTTAGTAAAATCACGACCTCTAGTGGCCGCCGTCGTTATAGCACATTACAATTAGTAAAATCACGACCTCTAGTGGCCGCCGTCGTTAAAGCACATTACAATTAGTAAAATCACGACCTCTAGTGGCCGCCCTCATTAAAGCACATTACAGTTAGTAAAATCACGACCTCTAGTGGCCGCCATCGTTAAAGCACATTACAGTTAGTAAAATCACGACCTCTAGTGGCCGCCGTCGTTAAAGCACATTACAATTAGTAAAATCACGACCTCTAGCGGCCGCCGTCGTTAAAGCACATTGCAGTTAGTAAAATCACGACCTCTAGCGGCCGGTGTCGTTAAAGCACATTACAGTTAGTAAAATCACGACCTCTAGCGGCCGCCCTCGTTAAAGCACATTACAATTAGTAAAATCACGACCTCTAGTGGCCGCCGTCGTTAAAGCACATTACAGTTAGTAAAATCACGACCTCTAGTGGCCGCCGTCGTTAAAGCATAGTGTAAATTAGTAATCCCGACCTCTAGTGGTCGCCATCGTTAAAGCATTGTGTGAAATAGTAATCTCGACCTCACGTGGCCGCCGTCGTTAAAGCATAGTGTGAAATAGTAATCGCGACCTCTAGTGTCCGTCGTCGTTAAAGCATAGTAGTAAAATCACAATGACGCTTAGCAGCAACAGTTACTCAAACACCTTCAATAGTAAAATGACACCGTCTAAAAGCACATAGCCGGAACATAGACAAACCGCATTACAGATAAAACACACACACATGCACACACACACGCACGCACGCACGTACGCACGCACGCGCACACACACACACACACACACACACACACAATAGCGAACATACAACCATTCAACTGATACTGAACGGTAGAGATGTGTTGAAAAAAATTGAGATTCATATCTTACCAAACGTTGGTGTTGGTGTTGGTGTTGAAGCGACAGGTACAAGGTGTGGCGTGCTCGTTGTCTTTGTATCTGTTTTCATGTGAAAAAATAAATAAATAAATACAGCAGTGAAACGTAAACTATCAATCCAAAATGTTTTTTCCCACCTCCTATCAGCTGAGGCATCTGGTGAGTTAAAGAATCAACGAGCGGGTGCCCTACTCCTTCGACCTCTGACTGATCGTCTGTTTTCATACGCACAGGCGTTGAATAAAACAAAAAACATAGGTAGTTAAATATAAAATACATCGACAGACTGTGGTTAAAATACTTTTTTTTTATTGAACTGAATGTTTTGCTCTCACCGTTGAACAGTTGGAGCGACCCGTTCAATGAATGATCAGCATCCACAGGGTCCGGATGACTTCCCGGTCGTGTCTGATTTCCGGGTTCCGGGTGATCTTTTCATGCACACACACACACACACACACACACAAGTATTTCTTTCTTTTTGTTTTGCTATCTGGGGCGATGTCCGCGGCTTGTCTGTGGTTGCTGGCTGTGCTGATGGTGTCGGCGACGGTGGCTGTGGAGGTGCGGATAGCCCAGATGCCGACGTCGAGTCTTCAGCAGGGAACGGTCCGGATAGTAGATCCAGAGGTTCTGAGGAAACCGGCGTCGATGTCTCCCACAAAGGCCAAGACCCAGAGGGGAGAGCTGAAACAGAATACCGACAACAACACAAATGTAAATACAATCTAGAAGCAAGACCTCGGATAGCAGTTAATATGATATTAATATAAACAGAGTGTAAATGTAGGGATCTACTAAGGATCAACATTTAAAGCGTAAAAACAAATAGTAAATCACTAGTGTATACTGTCATTAAACCACATTATAATTCGTAAAATCACGACCTCTAGTGGACGCCGTCGTTTAACCACATTACAGTTAGTAAAATCACGACCTCTAGTGGACGCCGTCGTTAAAGCACATTACAGTTAGTAAAATCACCACCTCTAGTGGCCGCCGTCGTTAAAGCACATTACAATTAGTAAAATCACGACCTCTAGTGGCCGCCGTCGTTAAACCACATAACAGTTAGTAAAATCACCACCTCTAGCGGCCGCCGTCGTTAAAGCACATTACAGTTAGTAAAATCACGACCTCTAGCGGCCGCCGTCGTTAAAGCACATTACAGTTAGTAAAATCACGACCTCTAGCGGCCGCCGTCGTTAAAGCACATTACAATTAGTAAAATCACGACCTCTAGTGGCCGCCGTCGTTAAAGCATAGTGTAAAATAGTAATCCCGACCTCTAGTGGTCGCCATCGTTAAAGCATAGTGTGAAATAGTAATCACGACCTCACGTGGCCGCCGTCGTTAAAGCATAGTGTGAAATAGTAATCGCGACCTCTAGTGTCCGTCGTCGTTAAAGCATAGTAGTAAAATCACAATGACGCTTAGCAGCAACAGTTACTCAAACACCTTCAATAGTAAAATGACACCGTCTAAAAGCACACAGCCGGAACATAGACAAACCGCATTACAGATAAAACACACACACACGCACACGCACGCACGCACGCACGTACGCACACACACACACACACACACACAATAGCGAACATACAACCATTCAACTGATACTGAACGGTAGAGATGTGTTGAAAAAAATTGAGATTCGTATCTTACCAAACGTTGGTGTTGGTGTTGGTGTTGAAGCGACAGGTAGAAGGTGTGGCGTGCTTGTTGTCTTTGTATCTGTTTTCATGTGAAAAAATAAATAAATAAATACAGCAGTGAAACGTAAACTATCACTCCAAAATGTTTTTTCCCACCTCCTATCAGCTGAGGCGTCTGGTGAGTTAAAGAATCAACGAGCGTGTGCCCTACTCCTTCGACCTCTGACTGATCGTCTGTTTTCATACGCACAGGCGTTGAATAAAACAAAAAACATAGGTAGTTAAATATAAAATACATCGACAGACTGTGCTTAAAATACTTTTTTTTTATTGAACTGAATGTTTTGCTCTCACCGTTGAACAGTTGGAGCGACCCGTTCAATGAATGATCAGCATCCACAGGGTCCGGATGACTTCCCGGTCGTGTCTGATTTCCGGGTTCCGGGTGATCTTTTCATGCACACACACACACACACACACAAGTATTTCTTTCTTTTTGTTTTGGTATCCGGGGCGATGTCCGCGGCTTGTCTGTGGTTGCTGGCGGTGCTGATGGTGTCGGCGACGGTGGCTGTGGAGGTGCGGATAGCCCAGATGCCGACGTCGAGTCTTCAGCAGGGAACGGCCCGGATAGTAGATCCAGAGGTACTGAGGAAACCGGCGTCGATGTCTCCCACAAAGGCCAAGACCCAGAGGGGAGAGCTGAAACAGAATACTGACAACAACACAAATGTAAATACAATCTAGAAGCAAGACCTCGGATAGCAGTTAATATGATATTAATATAAACAGAGTGTAAATGTAGGGATCTACTAAGGATCAACAGTTAAAGCGTAAAAACAAATAGTAAATCACTAGTGTATACTCTCATTAAACCACTTTACAATAAGTAAAATCACGACCTCTAGTGGACGCCGTCGTTAAACCACATTACAGTTAGTAAAATCACGACCTCTAGTGGACGCCGTCGTTAAACCACATTACAATTAGTAAAATCACGACCTCTAGTGGTCGCCGTCGTTAAAGCACATTACAGTTAGTAAAATCACGACCTCTAGTGGCCGCCGCCGTTAAAGCACATTACAATTAGTAAAATCACGACCTCTAGTGGCCGCCGTCGTTAAAGCACATAACAGTTAGTAAAATCACGACCTCTAGTGGCCGCCGTCGTTAAAGCACATTACAATTAGTAAAATCACGACCTTCGTATCTTACCAAACGTTGGTGTTGGTGTTGGTGTTGAAGCGACAGGTAGAAGGTGTGGCGTGCTCGTTGTCTTTGTATCTGTTTTCATGTGAAAAAATAAATAAATAAATACAGCAGTGAAACGTAAACTATCACTCCAAAATGTTTTTTCCCACCTCCTATCAGCTGAGGCATCTGGTGAGTTAAAGAATCAACGAGCGGGTGCCCTACTCCTTCGACCTCTGACTGATCGTCTGTTTTCATACGCACAGGCGTTGAATAAAACAAAAAACATAGGTAGTTAAATATAAAATACATCGACAGACTGTGGTTAAAATACTTTTTTTTTATTGAACTGAATGTTTTGCTCTCACCGTTGAACAGTTGGAGCGACCCGTTCAATGAATGATCAGCATCCACAGGGTCCGGATGACTTCCCGGTCGT
Source organism: Synchiropus splendidus (assembly GCF_027744825.2). Classification (NCBI taxonomy): domain Eukaryota; kingdom Metazoa; phylum Chordata; class Actinopteri; order Syngnathiformes; family Callionymidae; genus Synchiropus; species Synchiropus splendidus. The sequence goes on from NW_026527055.1 coordinate 1,388,883, forward strand.
GTCTGATTTCCGGGTTCCGGGTGACCTTTTCATGCACACACACACACACACACACACACACACACACACACACACACACACACACACATACGCATGTATATACACTTAATAAATACCGCTATTCTTTACCTAGTTATCGTAATTATGATTAGAATCGCTGTCTCCTTCTCACCAATGACTCGCGCCGGTCCTGTCTTCCGTGCCGAATTAACCGTCGCTTACGGCTCAGAGAGCGTTGGTTACTCCCCTTCGATCGATTTCCTGTACTCGGCCCCGGACGAACTCGTCCTCGCTGTCGATTATTATAATACACGGCGTGTTCTGAGCCTCGGTGCCGCTGACTTGAAGACTCGCTCTCAGATTCACAGCCGACAGATCCGCACGGGCATCTCCGTCTTCAAAAGTTACACGCATTAACCGCTCAAGCTCCTCAGCGCCGATCAGCGTCTCCGGGAAGTTATTCGCGGAGGCGATAATATCTGAAAAATAGAAGTGCGGCTGTTGTAACACATAATAGAGATATTAACAACGAATTATAAAATAATTCAATATTTTTACCAGTATCACTCTGCGTTAAATGAACGTCACACAGATGAGTGACGACGTCTGTCAATGAAAAGAGACATGGTACGTGATAAACATGGCGTAACGTTTTTATTATACTTATATATGTAAATGTAAATACATAGATACACATATATGTATATACTTATATGTATACTGTATAGATATAGATAGATGGATAGATAGATAAATATTCACCTACGACGTGCAGAGGAAGAGGCATCCATGGGTAGTCTGGAGTCCTTTTGGAAAGGAGGATGAAGTTCTGGAAGGTCTGGTCAACAGCGAAGGTTACCCCGGAACTGATGTAAAATGTGGTATGTTTCGGTGTCTGAGAAAGAGTCAGGCATAATGCCTGTTGTCACACCGCTGTTTACCCCTTTTTTAAGTATTTCCTGAGTAAGTAAAATTGCATCGTTTAAAACTCACACAGGGTGTAAAATTAAATAGACTGATTCAACAGAAACTCATATGAGTTGAATAGCTGTTTTATTTGAACTAATGCTGAAAACTAAAGTATTTCTTTCTTTTGTTTTATCCTTGTTCACTCAACCTTATTTTCTGAAAACTAAAAGTATTTCTTTCTTTTGTTTTATCCTTGTTCACTCAACCTTATTTTCTGAAAACTAAAAGTATTTCTTTCTTTTGTTTTATCCTTGTTCACTCAACCTTATTTTCTGAAAACTAAAAGTATTTCTTTCTTTTGTTCTATTCTGAAAACTAAAAGTATTTCTCAAACAAGTACAAATTATCTGTTTAAACGCATTTTGAAAAATGGTGCATGAGTTGGGTAGCTGCGTCGTTTGAACTATTAGTGAAGACTAAGAAGTGTTTTCTTTCTACTGTTTTATCTTGAAGAAATATTTCAAGAATGAAAAACTTCTTCATAAGATGTTAAATAACTTCTAAAATGTTTAAACCCGAAATAATATTGTAGCTACTAATGTGTTTTGATTATTTAGCCTGCAATGCAGAAACAGTTCAAACATTGACTAATGCTGAAAACTAAAAGTATTTCTTTCTTTTTGTTTTACCCCTTTTTTTTTTACCCACACCCCTAAGGTAATCCTCCCGGTGTCTCATCACACACCCACCCTCCCGCTGACCCTGCCTGACCCTTGCGTCTGTGAGGATGTAGCTGACCCCCACCCCCTGCATCACACAAGGGTGAAGCTACCCCTTGGACCTTCATTATTTTAATTTCCTGTTGATATAAAAATGGGGAGGGTAATTATTTTAATTTCTTTTTGATATAAAAAGGGGTGGGGTTTATTACTTCCGGAAGGGGAGGGTTTTATTACTCCCGGGGGACCATCAATCATACAGATTTGACATATAGTGGTCTCCTTCATCTCTCTGTCTATTTATAGAATCCCAAATCAAAAAATGCAGAGGAAAACATGAACTCAGCGGCAGATGGTTCCTGTGAGCATGTTTACAAATCAGGTTTCAGCACAGTCTGAGGTGCAAGAGAGACAAGGTTTCCCACCTCCCTGCCTGTTACCATCTGCAGCTCTCTGTACTCTCTGGGCACCGAGCGAGCAACACGCGCCAAAACTGCACACATTAAAAACGCAGCTCAAGATTGCATGACGCTTATTGACTCAGTGCTTGAAACAGACCCAACTCAAAGGAGGTTTCAGAACACAGTGATGGGCCCTGGTATGTTGTGTTTCATTTGAACGAAACAGTAAATAGAGCCGTGCTTGTTGTTCAGTATAAAATAAGGAAAGACAGTCCCCACGAAGTGGATTCAAGATCATTGCCATTGCAATCACACACACAGTCAAAGAGCCTCTGGGAGGAGGAAATGCTTTTCTGCGAGATTTCACTAAATAGCTTCACGATTGCTTTCATTGCTACTTCCTGCCACTGCATATGTTTGATTTCCCTTAAGTTTCTCAGATAAATGTCTCATAAATGTCACCAGATGCAGATCAGTCAATTCAGTCAATAGAAGCTGTGAAATCCTACAGTATATTAACTTCCTGTCCACTTTTCCATGACCACCTGAACTTACTCCCAGGTTGTCCCACGACTTTTGACTTCCATACTTAGCAAAGATGACCACACAAAAATGCTACGCTGATTCGACATTAGCATCATGAATAATAACCGTTTTATAGCACAGTACCCTTGTAATGCTCTTTCGTGGCAACAGCTCTTACACTTCTGTGTTCTCATAACTACGATCTACATATGTCTGTTATTAGCATTATCATTAGCATATTATAAACAGAATGTATAAACAAGGAAACCAAAGGGAAAATGTAAATTATGCACTAATAAAACATGTTTTTTGATTATACATTATTACATATACATTATTATTACATATTTAAGTACATTATAACGGGTGATTCTTAATGTTCTGTACGTTATAAATATTGGAGGGTCTTCATAAGAGGTATTATGGAAACCACTTGGGCATTAAGTCTTTAGCAGAGTCACACAGAGCTCATCTCTAGGGTTTAAAGGCATCATGCATAACAATAGTGAATTATTATTCATGTTTTCAGGATATAGGGTCAAAAATGAGAAAAGCATATGTCATCCAATTAAAAGGGGTAGGCTTCAAGAACCTGCACTTTGATTTAAAGAATCTTGTTTTAAATCTCTCTGCGTTCATGTGGCTGCACATTTCAATCCTTGATATGTAATGCATATGGCAGAATTGACAATAAATCCTCTACCTTTACCTTCACGCACGACTCTAGTCAAATCTGACCTTCAGAGGTGGAGAAATTTAAAAAGAAAAAAAAAAAAATCATTGATAAACTACAGCAAGTGATTTTGTTTGGAGTGGGAAGTCTCCTCGGGTCAGCAGATCGTTACTCCATAAGTGTAAATTCAAAACAGTTTTATTATTGAGCCTCTTATATTCATAAAATCTGCTGTCTTACTGATGTTTACCTTAGTCCAAACTGGAAATGTTTTCATGCTCATCCTCTATTAATGCTCCAGTATATTCCTCACTGCCTATGAAAAGACCTACCAATGTCAAGAATCCCAAGGTTACGTTCCATGCTATTAAAGTTTGCTCCCAATTTCAGAAGCGCTGTAAATATAATTCAGCCACTCAGAATTCTGGCCCAAAAAGAGAATCGTGTGTTTCCTCCCTCTTACTTGGAGAAATGCTTGTCACGCTCGTACAATAGTCTCTCAAAACAATATCAAATCATATATTTTGTCTAAAATAAATAAAAAAATAAAAACTTTCACAGGTTTCCTTCTCTACCTCCTGACTCAGCAACAATCTACTCAGCCCTAGAAGAGAATTGTTTCTGAAATATATTAATGAGATTGAGGTCAAAAACGAGAGGAGCATACAACAGGGAATCAGGTTTTCAAATAGATGAAAGTTGGTGGGAGAAAACGGTCACTGAATTTCAGTAAGTTACATCATGCGCATGCCCGATCCTTATTCATTTCAAGGTCATATGTGGGGTCCCCTTCAGCAAAGATAAAAATAAACATTTCAATATTACTATTAATAGCTATGGGAGAAGGAAAACACGCCTAAAATTTCCCTTTATGCCTTTACCATCAATAAAATTTGTCAAACGCCTTGTTTTTCTGCGCTTAAATTGGCCGCAGATACAAAGATGGTGACGTGTGATCCAGTTACACCTGATTCAGCTGGACACTGGCAGTGCATCTCCATTCACAGAAACACTGCTGTGACATCAAATATGAGCTGGACAGTGAGGCAGCTGCCAGGACAGCAACTCCAGCTGGACGGGTGAGATGTTTCTCCAAGGAAGTTATCGCTAAATTATTAATTATCCTGGCTCAGCATCGACCAAATGACCAGCTGATGATTGTCTAAATGCATCCACCAGTGCGTATGTTGGATGCGTTTATTCAGCAAGCTACAGTCAAGTTTAAAGGGCGTTTCTTTTCTCTTGTTTTTATTAAATGCAGTAATTTCAAGTGACGGTGCAAGCAAGCCGAGGTCAAGCACCAGCATGTTAGTGACGTGCAGGTGCAAAAGACGATGTGATTCAAATGTTAGGATCAGGACGTTGGTCCTTCAGGGCCATCCATAAAGTATCAACAGGAGTCACAGGTGAAGAAGAAGAAGATTTCGTCCTGGAGTATATTAATTCCGATTGTGGTGTTTTTCGTACTCTGTTAACCATACCGATGGATGCTTGGAGTGAGACAATCCAGGAGATTTCTCCAAAAATCGACGGTCTCTTCTACCATAGCCGCTTATGGAATGATGCCCTTGTGTTTTAGGACCGCCCCACCCTGGACCGCCTACTTGTTGATGGCTGTTATAAAGAGGATTTTTTCCAGAGCAACACCATGCAGACGTACCTGTTGGAACAAGACTGTCCAAGACAACGATGAGGCCAGAAGGTGTTCCGAGACGTATCGTCACTACCTTCCTCGGAGCTGCTACAGGCGGCCCCGGGTACGGGATGAACAACTCCTCGCCGTCACCTCTACATCCTGCGGTAGAACACGTTGCGGCTGACGGTCATAAGTACGAGGGTTCCAACAACGACATGACAGACGGAGCCCGTCCTTCATTGGACGTCAAAGACGACACAGACGACTCTGTTGCAACTGAAATGCAAGATGTGGATGACGAGGAGGAACCTGTAGGGAAGGCAGCAACCGCCTGCCCCGGGAACGAAACTGTCGACGTGCATCCGCCTGCTTTATCCACTGCTTCTCAAGACCAAGAACCAGCAGCTAATGATGACACGGATGGATGGATAAGCGGTTTCTTCTTGAAAGCTTTAAAGACAGTTGTATTTCATCTACTAGGTAAAACCATACGCAGGTATTGGAGGGAGATCTGCTACGGTTGCCAAGTAGACCATCCCAGCCAACTACAACACAGCTGTCTTGAAGAGATGGAGGATGATTTCTACCGCCTTAATTTCCACCTGTTGATGAAGAGACTCTGTAACAAGAACTTTCTGCCTGCTGTACAACACTACTTGACCCTGAATGACGTACAACCGGGGAAAATGAGAACGAAGGCTACGGCTGAGACAGTCTTGCTCGAAATGAGGTGTCGAAAATCAACTGTCTGGAATGAATACATCAAACATGAGCCTGAGGATCTTCTAATTGAACGTCTGGAATCAGCAAGTAGAATCTGGAATAGAACGCCGGTCCTGGGCGATGTCACAAACACGAGATTCCCTCGTATGTGATGTTTATTTTTTTTTACTCTTTTACTGTCTTTGTATAACATTACGTTTGAATCCTTACATAACCTGTGGAATAAAAAAACATTAAGAAGTATATTTGGATCTCAGCTCATTCATTTCTCGTTTAACATGACAGTTCTAAATCTATTAAAGATTTTTTTATCAAAACAGGATGCCTACACCCTGCATAAACCAGCCAGAGTAAACTTTCCGAGATACAGAGTATTTGTTCACAGGCCTCTTCAACAATTCCAGGCCGACCTATGCGACATGCAGGCGTTGGCGAGAGAGAATGAAGGCGTTCAAAACAGTGCTGGAGGAGTGCGGGACGCCTGCAAAGCTACAGACGGATGATGGGAAAGATTTTTTTAACAAGAGTTTCAGGGCTTTGATGGAAAGGAAGGGTATTAATCATTTTTCAACAGCGAGTGACGTTAAGGCCTCTGTGGTTGAGAGATTTAACCTCACTCTTAAAAGTCGGATGTGGAGATATTTCACGGCTAAAAACACATTACGTTACATCGAGGTTTTACAGGATCTAGTAAAGAGTTATAATCACAGCTATCACAGTAGTATAAAAATGACACCGATGGAAGTAACTAAAGAAAATACTCTGCAATTTTTACATTAGACCATCGAAAGATCTGCAAAAGGCAAAATTAAAGGAGGGCGATCATGTTAGGATATCAAAACTACGAGGTGTATTTGACAAAAAGTATGAGCAGAGTTTTACAGATGAGATATTTACGATAACTGAATGTATTCATCGCACCCCGCCTGTGTATAAATTGAAAGATTTCGACGGCGAGACCATCCAGGGGTCATTTTATGATCAAGAATTACAAAAAGTACAACTCGTAAAGGATAAAGTATTTCACGTTGAAAAGATTCTCATGGAACGCTGCGTTAAAGGAGAGAGGCAGGTCTTTGTCCAGTGGAAGAACTGGCCTGAAAAATTCAACAGCTGGGTAAAAGCTTCGGATATAAAAAATATATAAGAAGGTCCTTCTTTACACCAGGCATCATATCACCATGTACGACTCAAAGAACGCAGGCTTCTATGTGACTTTACCATCAAACGTCAGCGCAAATGTTTTTAAAGACAACTCCATTGGTACTTTCCGCGTTGATTTAGCACAACATATCGATTTAAACGGAAAATGGGAGGTCGCTTTGACGGAGATTACATACCCTCACACGTGGCATAATATTCCAGAGGATACAGCATCATTTTCCTGGAAACCGAACCATAGAGTACTTGATTCCAACACAAACACGGCTCCCCCTAGAGGATCAGATTCGGAGGCTAACACAACACGACGGTATAAAGATGAATTTCATAGAGCCATGGCTCGTCTTAGGGCTCCAGATCCCGATGCCAGCGCCTCTGCTCAGAGGAAAAAAGACGAATCACGAGGGGTTGATCGACATTTCAAAACGGCGGGAACAGATATTTCCAAACTGAAGTTTAAGGGAGGATATTACAGCTCTATTTATCAGATTACAACCGAGTTGGAGCAAACCTTTAAAAAAACCAATAACGGCATACGCTTCCTGTTTAACAGTGCACGGCAAAAAATTGATCTTCAAGGAGACGGGCAGAACCTAGTGCTTTTTAACTCGCCTTTGGCTTACATGCTAGGTGTAGAGCCTGGTAATTGGATACATTTTTGCGACTACAGAGCGCCCCATCCAGTTGATTTAAAAGTGGGGTTTTACCATCTCTACTGTTACAGCGACGTTGTAAGACCGCAGCTTGTAGGGGATGCATATGCACCGCTTTTAAGAACTGTGGAAATCAAGGGTAGCTACTCAGATATAATCACACAACATTTTAACCCTGCTTACTATTTACCGGTGGCCAAGAACCATATTGAAAATATTCAGATACAAATTAAATCGAATCTTAACAAACCCGTCAATTTTACCTTTGGAAAGGTCATGGTGACTCTATACTTTAGACCTGTTACTTGAGAGGATATTATATAACCCTTGTATCGTCATGTGGAAATTCATTCACCATCACAACGCCGGAGAGAGATAACCAGTCTTTGCAGGCCAAGTCGTAAACAAACACAATGGTTCATGCAGGCTTAAGAGACGACCCTCACAGATTTGTACAATATTATGAAAAACAGGTGGGCGGAGATCTACCCGGTTTCTACGGTGCCCCTGTTATGTACGAACGTGGCATCGGTTCCCTCTTCTCGAAAATGTTTCGGTTTGATTCACCGCTCTTGAAAAGAGGTATTGCCATCGCGAAACAACATCTCAAATCAGCGGTGGGTAACATAGCTACGGATATGTTCACCCGTACCTTGAGAGGAATGAGCGATCAACAGAGACAGAAAGGGTCAGGAGGTACAGCCGTCTTATCGCGGAGGACAAAGAGACGCCCTCCAGGACGATGTGTAACACAGAGCTCTAATAAACGTACAAACAAAAAAAGAAAGAAGTCTGTTGACAGAAGCAAACGGTCCAAGAGTGACTGAGAGGTCTCTTGGGCGACACATTTTACGGTGTATGGCCGTCGGACAGGTTGCCTCAATTGACACAACCCCTCAGACTGCCTGCATATTTCATCGTCAACACACATCCGGCACATAAACCAGGAGAGCACTGGTTTTAACTCTCGAAGAAGACGGTAGAACAACTTTCTTTGACTCATTTGGAATGGGACCCTACTTTGCACATTACCCTGAAAATATTTTAAAGTTTCTCAAAAAACATTCAGTCGACATCAAGTACAACAATGGTCAACTACAGCACCCCCTATCGTTTGTATGTGGTCATCACTGCGTCATCTACCTCTGTCATCGCGCTAGAGGGTTGTCTATCGAAGAAGTATTAAGTCTATAAAGCGACGATACCTTAACAAATGACCTCATGGTATACAACTTTGTGAAAGGTCATCAACAATGTCTAAAAAGATGCGCCCACTGTCCGTGGAAACAATAAAACTGTTCTCTTCTGTATTTTAATGACTATTGTAACGTGTGACTAATCTTATTTTGTTTGTACGTGTGTTGAAAAGAAAATCTGTAATCTTATAGTAATTCAATAAAACATTTTATTGATGAAAAGGCAATAACCGTGTACAAGGTAATTATTCATGAAACCCATCGAGGTGTTAGAGACAATTTCTTCCTTTTGGTCGCTACACGCGTCAAGCGTCGTCGAGGTGTCACTTTAGAGTCCTTGGGGTTGGGAGACCAGCCCTCGGCTATGCTTTTCTTTCGTGAGGTAGAATTCGATTTAAGTCTCTGATATTGAGGCCGCGCTTCAGGATTGGACAGCAGGGTGAGAGGGATGTTTAGCTTTAATAATGTGACGAGAAACTCGGACCATCCCTCAGGTAATGAAGAACTTGTTTTCTTATACGGTAGGGAAAGGTACTTGAATATATCAATCACATGAGAGCCTTTTACAGCATTTCCTTCATACATAAATTCACCATTCATATTCCAACCGTCGCCGTTTTTGGATATCCTCTGGATAATGTATTCAGCATTTCTTCGAGCTTTTGACGGAAGGCTGTTTAGAATATCCTTACCCACGACGTCCGTTACAGAGGGTGTTTTTAGAACGCTTTGGTCGCGACTGTCAGAGTCGTGGGGATGATCTCCGTCTCGTTGTAAAGTCAGAGTTACTCTCCTTTGGTCTCTCTGATCCTGTTTTGTAAAGGTTAAATATCTCTGCAATAGACCATCATACTGTTTAATCTTCTCATACGAGTTTAACTGAGAATCATTTAGAACGGTCCTCATCTTCTCATTCAATTCATCTTCGGCTGTTTCACGGATGTCAGAGGATGGGCGTGATAACTGCTTAATTTGCTGAGGAGAGACGAGATACATTTTCTGGACAGTCTTCATGGCGTTTTACTTCTTTACAAGTCCTCCTATTAGATTTCCAATGATTGGAACGGCAGCCGCTAGCAACGGCAACAGGAATCCACCCGATAGCTTTTTAAGAATCCTTCGTTTACGCTTCACGCACGCTTTTTTTTAGCCAAGAGTCTGATGTTTTTCTTCTGATTTTTCAGTTTTTTTAACTGAGCTTGCGACAATGGTACATTCCCCTTCAAAACATTCAGGGCGATCTCGCAAAGAGCTTGAATAAAGTCCCGAGAACTACGCATTAAAATGTCTTTACGTTTCTTTGACGGAGCGTGGTATAGTTCCTTAAGTAAACCATCGTTTCTTTTTATACGCGCTGACATAACTTAAGCAGACGTTTTTGGTATGTACACAGTGTGACGCTCGTGAGGAAGTATCCCAGTCCTTAGTCTGTAGCGTTCTGGACATGAGGGTGTTAGATCAACAATTAAGTACCCGTGAGCGTCGGCTGTAGCATCTTCAAAGCTTTCTAGAAAGAAAGCTCTTTGAGACGGGTAAATCTGTTGAGCAAGAACTTTTATCTGCATTTTATCGCGAGGATTCTTAAACAATACAAAGTAATTGCTATTCAGACTAATAGTACGACTATATTTACCACGATGAAATAAGTTTTGCGTCAGCATTATAACACTCATATTTTTATGATGTCTGTACTGCGTAAAAACACGGACAACCTCTGGGTTTTCAGAAGCTTCAAAAATAACATCGTCAAGAATAATCAAATGTTTTCTATCAGTAGGAAATACATCTTCATTTTCAAAAGATTCAGGTAAACCTTCAATGAATTTGATATTTTTATTCATCTTTTGCAACTCAGTGCAAAACCCGAAAGGTTTGGTTGTGCCGTCCGAAAACAAGCGCCTCTTATCGTACACGACCCGGAGTTTTTTCGTAACTGATCTGTTTTTTAAAGTGATGTTCTTTTTTATCCCTGACAATGTTGTGTTGACGGGTCTCAAGCACGCCGTCAGGAGAATACTGTAAAAACAAGTCATCCAGTGTCACCAGAAAACAATGGGGGAACCCTTTACACATGACTGTTAGATTGTGGATGAAAAGTTTGAGGCCATCCTGAAAGAGGGATCATTGTTCAAGTTTTTTGATCCTCAGATTATCAATTAATGTGTTAATATTCTTCTGCGAGACGTACGGTTACTCTCTCCTCACTGGCATCAACAAGAAATATCTGTAAGGTCTCCTGCTGGTCCAGAACTCAATCATTGTTTCTCTGAATGAGCACCTTTGAACACGTGTAACTTGTTGAATCGCCCAGGTTCTAGGTCTAAACTGAGGATACCATGTATTGTTGTACTTGTTATTTAGAAACAATACAATACAAGGGACCTGCCATGATGTATGGTTGAGAGACTGCTACACAGGCAGACAAGCAGAGTCACATGTGTCAGAATTGATGGCCTGGTTTTCATAGGCGGAGTGAGCATCTAAGATCAAGATGGAGGTCGCCGATTTGTGATGGCTACTAGTGAGGAAAGGGTAAAATGAAGTCATACATCAAAGATTTTACAAGCTACTCACAAACATTCAACATAAATATTTGCCTGCATTCAACTTTTAATTTTCAACTTTTATCATCATCATCATTATCTTTTGCAGGAGATAACTATTGCATCATTTATGTTTAAACCACATCATAGTGAGAATATATTACAACAGCATTACATTTAACTCTTTCAAAATTTCAGATTTTGTTCAAGGATATTGTCGGTATCCGTTTGCTTTTGGAATTAATTGAGATTCCTTGCAGAAGTATCCTTTTGACGCAAACGTTGACAGTAACGTTTGAAAATTTCAACGTGGTCCCAGAAATTGCAGCACTTTCAAGAGTTTCTCCCCAACCAACAGAAACAATACATACATAATTACAAAATAAAACCCAAAAAGTACTGTAGTAACATGCAAACATGAATGTCAGTCTACGCTTTGACTCCAAAGGTCCAGTGGAAAAGCTTCATAGAACTTCATATCCAATATGTGTTCCTTCCTTCCGTTTAAAGTTCTCGTATGAGATGTTTATGAGATGTTCATCAATTCCGCATTTACCTACGTATGCGTAGATCCAACAAGTCCAACATTTCCCCACTGCGGGACAAACAAGGGGCACTCTGTGCTCAAGATTCAAGATTGTATTCATCACCGTGGTCACCCTCGACATTTTGGGCGGCTCGCGACATTTACGCTAAATGATAGCAACCGATTTAAGGGAGAATGACACACACAATTACTGTAATTGTTCAAGAAAAAAAAGACAAATCTTAATCTCATTCTATCACTTTCCCCCTCTTATGGACAGAACAGCGAATTTTGCCACCGTTTTTAAAAAGTGCATCGAGGCTGATTTTAGGGGCGAGAAACTAGTCATTGGCTGTATATGTTGAACGAAGACCTGAGTATGATCCGGGACATCTTCCCATAGGATTGGATATTGGATCACCAAGCGTTGTCATGTTCACAAACATGCTTTCATGTGTTTGCAGACATTCACTCAGTTAAAAATTTAATTTGAGTGAAAAATGAGATATAATCACACTGTTGCTTTCAAAAATCTTTGTTAGTTTTGTTATATTGTTTTTCTTGTTGTTGTTGTTGTTGTTGTTTTTCTCACATGTTCTTTCTATGGAGTTTCTATTCTCTCCCTTCTCAATGAACAGAGTTGTTCTTTGAAGTATATTCTCGTATTTATTTGTTCTAATATTTTCTGTGTGCATATTCCGTCTTATGCAGTTACACTTTAAAACTTAACTGACTGATGGATGGATAGGTAGATGCAAGTTCATAAAAAGGAATAAAAGCCTTCTGCAGGATTCAGCGCCTCATTGAGAGACTACTAACGTAAAAAAAAAAAAAAAATGCTTCCACGCAATTCGTACACCTTGTGAATGTAAACAAATAAAAGATAATATACTCTTTAGCTTGAAGATATGTAAAGAAAATGTAGGTCTAGGACGATTAAAAATGAAAAAACTGAAAGTATGTCAGAAACTACAATGTCAACCCTGTGATTTGTTGTTTGTCAGTTAGAATTGACAGTGAGTAGTAAAAAGCTTTACTTGTAAAAAAAAAAAAAATTATATTTCATACTATTTCATGCAAAAGTGGGGTTGTGACTGGTAGCGAAAAATAAAAAGTTCTTGACATCTCAAAAGTTATACATCTTTTATTTTTTTTCAAATTTGAAAAATGGCTGAACAAATGAAAAAAGTTTGTCAAAATTATATAAAACTATATCTAGTTTCTAATAACATTTCTAATAATATTCATTTATTTACCATATCGTAGATGGTTGTACAAAAATGTCAGGCTTTAGTTCAGGATTACTAGTACAATTTGTGTAAGCAGACAGTGTCAGGTGAATGAAAAGATTAAGAAGATTGGGAACATGCTGCTCGCACATGCTAAAATGGCTTGTTGTCTTATAGTGAGAATGGAAAGTCTTAAATTTGATGCACGAGTGTGTGTGTGTGTGTGTGTGTGAGTGAGTGCTGAAAGAAAACTGCTGAAAGAAATTTGTTGTTTTTACAAACAATTCAATTTCTTGTACTGACAATTAGGAGTTTTTAACAGTGAAACAGATATTTGAGAATCTAATGGATGGAGAAAAGTTTGAATTAGAAGGAAAAATGTACTTTTAGATTTTATAGCATGAACAGCTTGCCTACCAAAACTATTCTTTTATGGTAACTTGCGAACACAGACAAAACAGACAAGACAAAAACAGGTTCACGAACCTACAATGTCAACCAGTTTAATGATTGCCAGTTGTTTGTTTTTAAAAACACTGAAAAAGTTTTAAAATTTGAGACACAGTTGATAAATAAAAACTTAGAATACATCTGTAACTTGTGAAGAAATATGAAAATACAATATCTGAATTTGTTCACAAGCTTTACTTCAGCATTAAAATTTTGTGAAAATGAACAATAGAAACACAGTTTTTTTAAAATGGAAAGATTTAATTTCAACACATTTCGATTTCGACTCAGGTTACTTTTTTTTTTATAATTCTCAATTCGTACATTCATAGTTTCACCTCAGCTAGAAGCAGGTTAGTCTCTGGATCTGATCTAAATACCACATATGATGCTGGAGTAATTGCGTAATGCATGCATAACTGGTTGATTAATCCTGATAATACCTAACAACTGTGATATTTATTTTTATCCTTTGGTGCAACTTTTAAAGAGTTAAAACATTCAATTATTTCTACACTAGTTGCCTGGTTTTGAATAGTCACAAGTTACTTTTAAAAAAATGCTAAACACAAAATGCACACTACAAAACGAACATGTTGCACCGTACTGCTCCCGCATTTGGCTGTTTTCACCTGAAAATACAGAATAAAGACACATTTAAATCAGTGAAAAGCACGGCTTGTAATATACACATTTAAGCCACTGGTAAGGCAAAAAATAAGTAAAATAAAATAAAATAAAATAAAATTAAGGGTTGACATACTTTGGATATTTCTACACTACTTGTCTGACTAGGGATAGCATCAAGTATAAATGAATGTTCATTCAATGAATGTTCAGTCCCTCCTACATTGTGTTACATGACAAGTTATAGGACGTTTGTATCGCTATTATATCACTGTAGTGATTCCTTCTCCAGAGATTCAAGCATGGACCTGGTGGACTTTTCTGGAATGTGTAACTTCAACTCGGAGACATCTCCTTGGGTGCCCACCATGCCTGTTGCAGCTCAGAGGTTTCTGAACCCTCCGATAAGGACCATAAATCATTGGAATGGTCAAAGGGGGGAGAGACTAGAGCAACAGTCCAGGATGCTGTGCCGTAAGAGAAAAAAAAACCTGACCAACTCATGAACCCTGTTTGGTGGGGGACACACACAGCTCCTCCTTCTCCAGGTTCCAGATGAACAAAGACAGACTTGTATGTGAATGTGTCTTAATGTGTATTTCTTAAAAAGGACTTTGTTTCCCATAATAACCCATGATTTCCACAGGATGTTCAAGCAAACCAGATGCCCTGAACATGTGATGGTAAACTTGACATGAATGGTCGATTGTTATATTGATCATTATAGAGGGGAATGTGCTAGAATGGTCATGTTTGGTGTCGTCTGAATGCTTAAATTGAGATGGGAAAGTTTTGACAGATTGCGAGCAACTTTACAACTCAGGTAATGTTTTATTGTCAAATAAAACTCTGGTACCGGGGGGGGTCAAAATCTCCCATCTCAAGACTGGAATTTACGACCCCGTTGGAGGAGGAGGAGGAAGGCCAGGCTTGGAAACCCTCGTCCAATCAGCAATAGGTGATGGAACTCCTTCAACCAATCAAAACTGGACAAGGAGACTCTTCATGAGAGTTCAAAAGACCCAGTCTACAGAGGTTCTGCCCTCTGTGCGCTCTGTTCCCCTCTGTTCAGCCCTCTGTGACCCTCTGTTCAGCCCTCTGTTCCCCTCTCTGCTCTGTTCCCCTCTGTCCCTCTGTTGCCCTCGGTTGCCCTCTTTCCCCTCCTTCTGCCGCTTCCTCTGGATACTTCACCTCTTACAACCAACTACAACCAACTTCCTCGACGGTTCCTGCTCAAGTTTCCTGCAAAGACTCTTGCTTCTCCTCCACCCTTGAAGCCGTGCCAGCGTTCCACTCGCTGCCCATCCAAGTGTGAGAGTGATTGAGGAACTTTTTCAAAGTTGCACATCACCCTCGTCCTCCAGCGGTCTGCCAAGCCAGAGCTTCCTTCAGGAACGGCCCAGTCACACCATGTGATCACAGCCGGCGGCCGTGACGAGCACGCGAGTCCAACTTCCAACAACCTTCCGCTGCCTGGAGTGTGTCATTAAGGCGACCACTCTAGAAGGTTGTTCAGACCGGTGAATCACCTGGCACGAGAGAAAGATACGCCTTCGGTCCTACGCCGCTCTCTGCCAGCTACGATCACCCCGTCTGCGACGAAAGATCCACGGCGGTCCGGAAGACGATCCGAGAGTGCCATCGACGCCTGAAGCTGCGTGTCCTCATCACCTCCAAGCCACCACGCTGAGAACCAGGACGCCTCCTTCCAAAGCCGCCTGCCTCCTCCCTCACCTCCTGACCGACCTTCTGCATCTACTCATCACCCTCTCATCCATCCCTCCATCCCATTCATCCCTCCACTCATCGCCAAAGTAAGCCGCTGCTTGTCATCTCTGCACAGAGTGGTGTGTTGGGGTTTAGTAATGTTATTACTTGCCTGAGGTTGACAGTTAGACTAGAACGTCTGAACTTTCCCATCAGTTACACACGTGTCTGATACGGTATTGACATTGATTCATAACTGGTTTACGCTTCCATCGCGATATTGTCGGGATCATCTCATTCTCCTTTGCATCTTTCCTGTTTCTTTCTGTTCTTTTATTCCTAAATAAATCTATAAAATTACGTTGGTCTTGATCACATTACTTTGGAGTGTATTATAATCAATCTAAGAGCCTCTGATCAGTAAAGGACATTACATCACGAGTAGTGACTTCAGATAAATAGATTGATTACGCTAATAGTTAATTAAGTTACCACGGTTAATTAATTAATTAAGTGTTAATCAAGAGAGCTAAATAGTCTCCTGGAAACTATATTTCAGGTGGTGCCCCAAACTTTCGAGGAGATATTATTTTTCATAATATCCACGTCACAGACGCAGGCGTCCGTGACCAGACAATCCTTCACTTTCACTACAGCCTTATTGGTGCCCCGTGTGAGGCTGATTAATTGCTAAATTTTGATTGTTAACCATTCCATAAAGGTAGAGTGTTCCCCCCCCTTGCTTCACCCCGTTTCTTCCCTCTCACTCTCTTCAAAGCGTGTGCCCAGCCTGCGCTGAGACATTATTAAGAAAAATAAATAAATAAAAATAAGAACAAAATTAATAAATTTGTCTGTGCTTCAAAAGCACTGAAATTACTTTGATGGTACCTACTGCCTCGAAAAAAAAAAAAAAAAAAAAGACTACAAGTCTTATCGAGAGAATATACATGTGTTTGCTCTAGTGACAAACGCTGAGCATTAATTCATCAGGCCTGCGGACGGAATTCACGACCGAGTTACGAGCGTCTAACCAACAGTGAACCTTCACGTCCAACTCCAACTTTAATAATTGGCGTAGCTAACCAGTTATTAAAACGTTGTTCCAACACGACGGGAGTCTTACATTTGCCCGGCGCACGAGTTTCTGCCTACGGGAACAATAGTGATCAATTGACGTGAGCTTGTGTTGGGTGTGGTGAGCGTAATTGACCTATTCTTGTATTGCTGTGCATAGAGCAGAGATTTTGATCTCATAAGACTTTCGCGCATGCGTGGTCGCAGCTTCTTTTTCCCAGTGGAAGAAGCGCGCACCTCTGGAGTCATTCCACATCACTGGAGGGCGGACAGAAAGTCCCGCCTCATTCACTTATTTATTGCTGTGTGTAGAGCAGAGATTTTGATCTCATAAGACTTTCGCGCATGCGTGGTCGCAGCTTCTTCTTCCCAGTGAAAGAAGCGCACGTCTCTGTAGTAATTGTACCCCACTGGAGGGCGGACAGGAAGTCCCGCCTCATTAAAGGAAGTGACGTCAGCGTAGCAACTGTTGCTAGGCTAGCCGGCTAACAGCTAGCCTGCCATTGACAATAGGTTTAACACTGTTGAAGGCTATTTGTTGTTGCTAATGCTAAGGCGTGTGATGCTCACTTCTACTGATAGCCTAACTGCGGTGAAAGCTATTGTTTAGTTACCATGTCAGATGCTAAGGTACTGAGGTTGGATAACTTTAGTCTTTGGCTTATTTTGTTACAGTGCCAACTTGTTTAAGTTGACAGTTGGGGCCTCCGTGCCTTGTTTGTGCTGTGCTACTTGCGAGGCCACCACTAGCGGTGTTACAGTCTGCAGCTGCAATAGCTGGTAATGCTAATCTGCCACGATTAGCTTGTGTTGTTTGTTTTGCTTTGCACACAAATTAGCTGTTTGCTTTCTGCCATCCTGCAAATTGCTGATGCTTGTGGTGCTGCCTGTCCATTGTGCAGTGTGTTTTAAAAAAAAAAAAGCTTTGTCTATTTTTTTTTTTTTTTCAGTGTTTGCAGATTCTTGCTCCACAGTCTTTCTCTACCTGTCCAGCTTACACGCTTCACCTGTTGTCACCAACCCAAAGTCAAACTACAGTTTGGATTTAAAATTACAAACCTAGTAATTCCAACCCCACTTGTGTATAAAAATAATTTTAATTAAGAATTAAGATTACAAATTTATACACAGATACACTTGAATATTTTTATTGAATAGCTGTCTCACTACTCAATTAGAAACATCGACAATAGAAACAAACCTTGCCTTTTTAATTAATAATTACTTATTAATTAAATAATTCAACCAGTCCATAAATAGCCCACACAATTAAATCTTGCATCCAAGTTGACAAACCAACTATTGAATTTGAAAAAAAAAAAAAAAAAAAACTTGTTACTCACTTAAATAACTTAAAGAGTTATTAGTAGAAACAATTAAACAATTTGAGATTTGATTCAAACAAATTTTAAATTAACATTGAAATTTTAGAAATCAAATCCGCTAAAAGTAACGCACCTAAAGTGATCCCCTGGTTATCTCGACAACCTGAGTAATAACAATAGCAATTACTTAAACCGTTACTTTTAACATCCCAATAATTTAAGTTGGTTTTCAATAACTTAAGAACAATTCGCTGATAAGTTTTCCTTTAACATTTTAACTAGCTTACAAGCGTAAATTAAGGAATTCAGCAATAAAACAAAACAAACGATTAAATGGCTGAAAGCAGAGAATCCCCGGTCGACTACGAAAACCTGGATTCGTTAGAGCACCTGCTCGCCACAATCACTGATAAGATGTGCCCAGGTTATAGCACAACCCTGGCAGCAGATCAACCTGACGCTATCAATGATAATATCGCTCAGCTCATGAGCCAATTGGAGTCCACGGACCCCAAAGATAAATCCCTGGTTAAAGCCCAAAGTTGCATGACCCTGAACTTGGTGGCACAATTAAAAATTAAAGACAAAGAAATTGAAAACAGGGAACGACAATGGGAGCGTGGACAACAGGACCTAGCCCTGCTGAGACAAAGGGAGTCCCTCTTAACAGAGAGACTCGACATGGTTGAATCTCAGTCAAACACCACAGAACTTAGTAAGCTGAAACAAGACAACCTAGAGCTTACTCAAGAGGTGTCTCAACTGAGACAAGATCTAACTGACAAGATCTAACTGACCATGATCAACGTCAGAGATCAACAAACGCAAGACCTCCTAGATGCCCTGGCTGAGTCACTGACCTCTCAGAATGAACTCAAGCGGGTGGAGGCAAGACTATCCTTTTGTCAGAAAGAACTGTCTGATGCACTTGCAGAAGTGGAGACCTTGTCAGAAGCATTAAGGAAACAAGCACCTCGACAAACAGAGCTCTACCTTCGACTTCTGGACGAACATGATAAAACCAGGCAGTTGTTACAACAAGCCAATGAAAAGGTCCAGTCCCTCCAAAGTCAGGTTGACTCAATTACGGCGGAAAAGGAGGAAGAAGTAGAAAAGGACTACCACCTCCTCCGCCACGTAAAGTCCTTAGAGGACCATATAAGTCAGCTCCAAGAAGACCTTAGCAGGACAAAGAATGAGCTGCAAAACACAGTAGAGCAAACCCAAAGAGCTAGAGACGCGGCCCACAAGCCCCCATCTAAGCCAGGGTCTCTGCTCAGAGATTCCAAGGAACAACCAATCACCTTTAAATCTCTCAATCCCTTCTCTCAGTGGACCGCTCACCCAGAAGGCAGCAGATCACAACCAAACTATGACTCTGCTTCCCTTCACTGGCCTAATAACCCTCCTCACCAGGGAGGTTATGCAGCCGCAGCCCCACCCGACAGAGCCCCAACACAGGGCCTGACCACAAATGTACTAAACAAACTGGCTCGCAACATACCTCGGTTTGAGCCCAAACCTGGAGGTAATACAGAGACCAGGTCATATCTGAGGGACATCGAATATCACCTTCAGCGGTTCCCAGAGGCAACCACCCCAGACAAAATCTACCTCCTCAAAATCACATCCAGCAGGGAGGTAGGCAACTTCATTGACAGGCAGCCACCAGCTGTCCAAAATGATTTTGACACCCTCACCAAAATGATGCTGAGGGAATACTCCAGCCCCGAACCCTCACTAGGTCTGTTGTCAGCTATCGCTGTCAAACAAGGGAGAAATGAGCCACCAGCTCAATACTATCACCGACTCCGACAAGCATTCTTCGGTGACAAAAATGAGCAAAATATGGAAGAAGACCTCAACTTCAAAGCCCTGTTCCTCCGAAATCTTCATCCTGGCACAAGCCACCACCTTGGAGTGACAGCCTGCCCCCGCACTATGAATAGCTTTCAGTTGCGTGACCTAGCAGATAAAGGCTTCGCAAAACAGATGCTGGGCAACTGGAAAAATGGTGAACCACCTTACTCACTGCTGCCACTGGGTGTCCAAAGTTCCCACATGGAACTTGAAGGGGATGCACCAGTATCCCCGCCAGAAGTAAAACCTTTGTCACAGACACACCGACAACCAGAGCGCAAAGCGAGTCCTCGTCAGGCCCGTAAGGCATTCTTCTCACAGAAGGCATGGTCAGATGACTCCACAGCGCCACCGCAGTCCGTGGTCAACCAGACGGGTTTCCACAAACCCCCACACCCTGGAAACGTTTGGCGTCGTCACGCTAACCATGGAGATGGCCACGTAAAACCGGTCCCCTCCACTCAAGCAGATTCCCAGGCTAACCGTCGTCGTAAGAAAAGTGACAATCAGAAAAATCCCAGTCCTGAGGAGGAACAGATGTACAAGCTGTTCGCCCAGTGGTACAAGGAACAAAATCCAAAGAAGCCTCCCTCCAGACTAGGCCTGGAGGCAACTGAGAGTCAAGCCACACCACCGGCAGACAAGAACCTAACCTCAAACCCACCAAACCCAGCAGTCCTAGTCGTCAACTATGATCAGGACTCGCCACCCTTGGGTGAAAACTCATGGGTCAAACACCCAGCTCAACCCACACAACAGCTTTTGGGTGAGTTGACAGAAAGGGGGGTGGCTCGCAAGTTTTACCTTGCCACGACTCTCGAAGATCTGCTTCACTATGAAGCCCTCGTTGACACGGCAGCAGACATCACTACCATGTCGACACAGGTGTTTGACCAATTACAGCGAGCTGCCCACGCCCAAGATAAAACTCTCAAATTACAGAAATGTAAATTAGATGTCTGGGCATTCTCCACCGTTGGCACACAGTTGAACCCCTTAACGCTAATACACTGGACCATTGGACCCATGACTGTAGTCCACCCGGTCTATGTGTCACCACATAACAACATCCCTCTGCTTATCGGCAAAGATTTACTCAACAGGTTTGATCCGATTATAGATTTCCAACGTCTTAAAATCTGGGCCCAAGTTCGTCAACCTCTGCCGCTAGAGCATGAATCACACCCTTCTTACTATACAGTAGCAAATGGGGGTGACTCGGCGAGACACGACCCGTGCAGCAACCCACGAACACCCTCAAACTCAAATGTTGACACCGTTCTCTACCACCTTCCAGGCCAGAAACGCAACCGTTTCCTCATGGCCAAACGCAAGCCAGTGAAACACAAAGACTTGTTCACTGTCTGTGATCACCCAGTCAGCACCCATGACATGCGAGTGCATTGGAAGAAGGTACGGGGTCAATCACACATTCCCAGCCGAGACAGAGAGTATAATGACCTCACAGATACTTTGGCCAAAGAAGGTGCTCCCCACGGGAAGCCATGGAGCGTTCGACCTGCTCGGATCCACACAGAGTCCATGCCAGCCGTGTTGGCCGCAACTCGCCAACAATCCAGAAGTACTCCCACACAATGTAACACATCTTTACATTTGGCATGCGACCAGGTTTTTCAAAACTCAGATCTGGTAAATCGGCAGAACCAAGATCCCACCCTGTCATCTCTCATTCGCAGCGTCACGGCTGACCATGACAATGACGTCCCCAATCCCAATAGCGGCCCGCCGGACAGGGAACTGTCCCACTGGCTCACGGTCAAAAACAAACTGCGCATGGTTGATGGCTTGTTGGTTTATGTCTCAGATGAACATGCCATGCCAAGACTTGCAGTTCCACTGAGCCTAAGGGGGGTAATGCTAGCATATGCACATGTTGCACCATGCACAGGTCACAGGGGTGTCAAAGCAACTGTTGATGCACTACAGCAGGTAGCCTACTGGCCATGCATGCATCAAGATGTAGCTGACTACATAAAAGGGTGCTTAACATGCTGTCAGTTCCAGCCGACTCAACCTAATCTGAAACAGGGGAGTCACATTCCCCATAGTCAGACCTGCAAACCGATTGGGTGGGACCCCTGGTCAAATCTACCAGAAGCAATGAATCTTCTTGCAACTGGGCTCACCGAAACCAAATTAAACGGCACCGCACCCCAACATCTCCAAAAAAAAAAACTAACACCGGATAATAACTAGGATAGGCTGATACGAAAACCCGCATCAAGCATAACTACAGACTGTATAAAAATGATAAGTTATTGAATTTACACCTGTGTCATATCCGTGTTGTTTGGTTGCTGTTTGGTTGCTGTTACTGTTAAGATGAAGTGGCCAATGTGTGATGAATGCATGAGAATAAGCTTTACGGTTAAAAATTAACATCAAATCACTGTCTAGGGAGTCAAGACTGAAATATTCTAATGTTTCGTTTCGTTCAACACACACAACATGAACAAACCATTTACCTGGCCCCTATCAATTCTGCCTTTCAAGACCTCGACACCACCATAAGAAACCTGGTTACCCCTTTAACTTGTGTTTGGTCGGGAGCCAATACCCTGCTAATTTCCATAGTCAGCGTCAGCTTCATTCTCTCTCAGAAGAATAAAAGATCTCAAGGACTCGTTTAATCGCTGTTAGGTGTTCAAACCAAAACTAAAGAACACTCAAGAAGACTTAATGATGTAAGCGCTCCTCCAACAGCAGAACATGGCTCCACCTTGATACAAGTTCAAAGGTCAACTATTATCTCTCTCACCAAAAAAAAAAACATATCTAGTCTCTGTGACAGTTGTGTTCATAGGCGTGTCGATCTTGATTATTGCATGTTTCTTCTTCTTCTTCTTCTTCTATCGTCTCCTTCTCCTTCTTTTTGAAAAAAAACATTTTCCTCATCAGTTAAGCCACACTTATTCCATTCACTATGAAGCTGTCTTATGCCTAGTTCAAGAAATTAAATAAAGTGAACTTGAGAAGGATAAATCTAACAATTTTCCTCACGTAGTCTCACCAGTTCCTCTCAACTTACCCTTATTCAAGTCCGAACTCCAAACTTCGCCACAAACAATGTTAGGTGAACCGGGTTCACCTTCACCCACCTAACTACACTTCCCTCGTGAATCTAGTTTCCATCAACCTCGGTCTAGGTGATATTAGCTAAATGCATGCGACCCCCGGGGGTCATTCTACTGACTCACTCTCTCTCAGTTGACTAAGGGGAGTGGGGGATGTTAGAACACACCAGTCAGTGTATGAGTGACTCTCATCACCAGGATCCATGCGGCATCTACGACCACCCGAAGGACTCAACTCATCTTGGCCCCGATGGAATACCTGCGACAATTCCACACGACGCCAAGAGGGGGGATATGTAGTGATTCCTTCTCCAGAGATTCAAGCATGGACCTGGTGAACTTTTCCCGAATGTGTAACTTCAACTCGGAGACATCTCCTTGGGTTCCCACCATGCCTTTGGCAGCTCAGAGGTTTCGGAACCCTCCGATAAGGACCATAAATCATTGGAATGGTCAAAGGGGGGAGAGACGAGAGCAACAGTCCAGGATGCTGTGCCGTAAGAGGAAAAACCCTGACCAACTCGTGAACCCTGTTTGGTGGGGGACACACACAGCTCCCCCTTCTCCTGGTTCCAGATGAACAAAGACAGACTTGTATGTGAATGTGTCTTAATGTGTATTTCTGAAAAAGGACTTTTGTTTCCCACTTAACCCATGGTTTCCACAGGATGTTCAAGCAAACCAGATGCCCTGAACATGTGATGTTAAACTTGACATGAATGGTTGATTGTTATGTTGATCGTTATAAGAAGACAATGTGCTAGAATGGTCATGTTTGGTGTCGTTTGAATGCTTGAATTGAGATGGGAAAGTTTTGACAGATTGTGAGCAACTTTACAACTCAGGTAATGTTTTATTGTCAAATAAAACTCTGGTACTGGGGGGATCAAAATCTCCCATCTCAAGACTGGAATTTACGACCCCGTTGGAGGAGGAGGAGGAAGGCCAGGCTTGGAAATCCTCGTCCAATCAGCAATAGGTGATGGAACTCCTTCAACCAATCAAGACTGGACAAGGAGACTCTTCATGAGAGTTTAAAAGACCCAGTTTACAGAGGTTCAGCCTCTGTTCACCCCTCTGTTCAGCCCTCTGTGTCCCTCTGTGCTCCTCTCCCCTCTGTCCCTCTGTTGCCCTCGGTTGCGCTCTTTGCCCTCCTTCTGCCGCTTCCTCTGGCTCCTTCGCCTCCTACAACCAACTACAACCAACTTCTTTGACGGTTCCTGCTCAAGTTCCTGCAAAGACTCTTGCTTCTCCTCCACCCTTGAAGCCGTGCCAGCATTCCACTCGCTGCCCATCCAAGTGTGAGAGTGATCGAGAACTTCTCCAAAGTTGCACGTCGCCCTCGTCCTACAGCGGTCTGCCAAGCCAGAGCCTCCTTCAGGAACGGCCCAGTCACACCACGTGATCACAGCCGGCGGCCGTGACGAGTACGCGAGTCCAACTTCCAACAACCTTCCGCTGCCTGGAGTGTGTCATTAAGGCGACCACTCTAGAAGGTTGTTCAGACCGGTGAATCACCTGGCACGAGAGAAAGATACGCCTTCGGTCCTACGCCGCTCTCTGCCAGCTACGATCACCCCGTCTGCGACGAAAGATCCACGGCGGTCCGGAAGACGATCCGAGAGTGCCATCGACGCCTGAAGCTGCGTGTCCTCATCACCTCCAAGCCACCACGCTGAGAACCAGGACGCCTCCTTCCAAAGCCGCCTGCCTCCTCCCTCACCTCCTGACCGACCTTCTGCATCTACTCATCACCCTCTCATCCATCCATCCATCCCATTCATCCCTCCATTCATCGCCAAAGTAAGCCGCTGCTTGTCATCTCTGCACAGAGTGGTGTGTTGGGGATTAGTAATATCATTACTTGCCTGAGGTTCACAGTTAGACTAGAACGTCTCAACTTTCCCATCAGTTACATACGCGTCTGATGCAGTATTGACATTGCTTCATAACTGGTTTGCGTTTCCATCGCGATATTGTTGGGATCATATTATTCTACTTCTGCATCTTTCCTGTTTCTTTCTGTTCTTTTATTCCTAAATAAATCTATAAAATTACGTTGGTCTTGATCACGTTACTTTGGAGTGTATTATAATCAATCTAAGAGCCTCTGATCAGTAAAGGACATTACATCACGAGTAGTGACTTCAGATAAATAGATTGATTACGCTAATAATTAATTAAGTTACCACAGTTAATTAATTAATTAAGTGTTAATCAAGAGAGCTTAATAGTCTCCTGGAAACTATATTTCAGGTGGTGCCCCAAACTTTCGAGGAGATATTATTTTTCATAATATCCACGTCACAGACGCAGGCGTCCGTGACCCGACAATCTGTCACTTTCACTACAAAGTTATCAACATTTTTATGTTTGGCGTTCCGGAGCCCGCCTTATCTCAGGCTGAAAACGCGTTTTCTGCATTGTGCAATAACTTTGCAGGGAAGCTTCAGAAGATGAATTTTTCAGATCCCACTATCGGAGAAAGGGTTTTTCTAGTAGTTGCACTTCAAATCTAAACTGTCTGAAGCGTTTTTTCAAAGTTATCAACATTTTTATGTTTGGCGTTCCGGAACCCACCTTATCTCAGGCTGAAAATGAGTTTCCTGCTTTGTGCCATAACTTTGCAGGGAAGCTTCAGACCATGAAATTTTAACCTCCCACTATAGCAGAAAGGGTTTTTCTAGTAGTTGCACATTAAATCTAAGCTGTCTAAAGTGTTTTTCCAAAGTTATCAACACTTTTATGTTTACCGTTCTGAAATCGACCTTATCTCAGGCTCAAAATGCGTTTTCTGCATTGTGCTATAACTTTGCAGAGAAGCTTCTTAACATTAAATTTTAACCTCCCACTATAGCACAAAGGGTCTTTCTCGTAGTTGCACATCAAATCTCAGGTGTTTGAAGTGTTTTCCCAAAGTTATCAACATTTTTATGTTTGGCGTTCCGGAACCCATCTTATCTCAGGCTGAAAATGCGTTTTCTGCATTGTGCCATAACTTTGCAGAGAAGCTTCAGAAAATGAAAATTTCACCTCCCACTATAGCAGAAAGGGTCTTTCTAGTAGTTGCACATCAAATCTAAGCTGTCTGAAGTGTTTTTCCTGAGTTATCACCATTTTTATGTTTGGCGTTCCGGAATCGACCTTATCTCAGGCTGAAAACGCGTTTTCTGCATTGTTCCATAACTTTGCAGGGAAGCTTCGGAAAATGAAATTTTCACCTCCCACTATAGCAGAAAGGGTCTTTCTCGTAGTTGCACATCAAATCTAAGCTGTCTGAAGTGTTTTTCCAAAGTTATCAACATTTTTATGTTTGTCGTTCCGGAATCGACCTAATCTCAGTTTGAAAACGCGTTTTCTGCATTGCGCAATACCTTTGCAGGGAAGCTTCAGAACATGAAACTTTCACCTCCCACTATACCAGAAAGGGTCTTTCTAGGACTTGCACTTCAAATCTAAGGTGTCTGAAGTGTTTTTCCAAAGTTATCAACATTTTTATGTTTGGCGTTCCAGAATCGACCTTATCTCAGTTTGAAAACGCGTTTTCTGCATTGTGCAATAACTTTACAGGGAAGCTTCAGAACATGAAATTTTCACCTCCCACTATAGCAGAAAGCATCTTACTAGTCGATGCACATCAAATCTAAGCTGTATGAGTGTTTTGTCAAAGTTATCACAATTTTTATGTTTGGCGTTCCGGAATCGACCTTATCTCAGGCTGAAATCGCGTTTTACGCTTTGTGCCATAACTTTGCAGGGAACCTTCAGAACATGAAATTTTCACCTCCCACTATAGCAGAAAGGGTCTTCCTAGTAGTCACACATCAAATCTAAGCTGTCTGAAGTGTTTTGTCAAAGTTATCACAATTTTTATGTTTGGCGTTCCGCAATCGACCTTATCTCATGCTGAAATCGCGGTTTACGCATTGTGCCATAACTTTGGAGGGAACCTTCAGAACATGAAAATTTCACCTCCCACTATAGCAGAAAGGGTCTTTATAGTACTT
Organism: Synchiropus splendidus; assembly: GCF_027744825.2. Taxonomy (NCBI): domain Eukaryota; kingdom Metazoa; phylum Chordata; class Actinopteri; order Syngnathiformes; family Callionymidae; genus Synchiropus; species Synchiropus splendidus. Next base: position 1,415,925 of record NW_026527055.1, read on the forward strand.
GCACTTCAAATCTAAGCTGTCTGAAGTGTTTTTCCAAAGTTATCAACATTTTTATGTTTGGCGTTCTGGAATCGACCTTATCTCAGTTTGAAAACGCGTTTTCTGCATTGAGCAATAACTTCGCAGGGAAGCTTCAGAACATGAAAATTTGACCTCCCACTATAGCAGAAAGGGTCTTTCAAGTAGTTGCATATCAAATCTATGCTGTCTGATGTGTTTTTGCTAAGTTATCAACATTTTTATGTTTGGCGTTCCGGAATCGACCTTATCTCAGGCTGAAAACGCATTTTTCGCATTGTCCCATAACTTTGCAGGCAAGCTTCAGAACATGACATTTTCACCTCCCACTATATCAGAAAGGGTCTTTCTCGTAGTTGGACATTAAATCTAAGCTGTGAAGTGTTCCTGCTTTGTGCCTTAACTTTGCAGGGAAGCTTCAGAACATGGAAATTTAACCTCCCACTATAGCAGAAAGGGTCTTTCTAGTAGTTGCACATCAAATCTAAGCTGTCTGAAGAGCTTTTCCAAAGTTATCAACATTTTTATGTTTGGCGTTCCGGAACCAACCTTATCTCAGGCTGAAAACACGTTTTCTGCATTGTGCCATAACTTTGCATAAAGCTTCAGAACATGAAATTTTCACATCCCACTATAGCAGAAAGGGTCTTTCTAGTCGTTGCACATCAAATCTAAGCTGTCTGAAGTGTTTTGTCAAAGTTATCAACATTTTTATGTTTGGCGTTCCGGAAATCACCTTATCTCAGTCTGAAAACGTGTTTTCTGCATTGTGCCATAACTTTGCAGGGAAGCTTCAGAACATGAAATTTTCACCTCCCACAACAGGAGAAAGGGTCTTTCTAGTCGTTGCACATCAAATCTAAGCTGTCTGAAGTGTTTCGTCAAAGTTATCACAATTTTTATGTTTGGCGTTTCCGGAATCGACCTTATCTCAGGCTGAAATCGCGTTTTACGCATTGTGCCATAACTTTGCAGGGAACCTTCAGAACATGAAAATTTCACCTCCCACTATAGCAAGAAGCGTCTTTCTAGTAGTTGCACATCAAATCTAAGCTGTCTGAAGTGTTTTTCAAAAGTTATCAACATTTTTATGTTTGGCGTTCTGGAATCGACTTTATCTCAGGCTGAAAACGCGTTTTACGCATTTTGCCATGACTTTGCAGGGAAGCTTCAGAACATGAAAATTTCACCTCACACTATAGCAGAAAGGGTCTTTCTAGTAGTTGCACATCAAATCTAAGCTGTCTGAAGTGTTTTTCCTGAGTTATCACCATTTTTATGTCTGGCGTTCCGGAATCGACCTTATCTCAGGCTGAAAACGCGTTTTCTGCATTGTTCCATAACTTTGCAGGGAAGCTTCGGAAAATGAAATTTTCACCTCCCACTATAGCAGAAAGGGTCTTTCTCGTAGTTGCACATCAAATCTAAGCTGTCTGAAGTGTTTTTCCAAAGTTATCAACATTTTTATGTTTGTCGTTCCGGAATCGACCTAATCTCAGTTTGAAAACGCGTTTTCTGCATTGCGCAATACCTTTGCAGGGAAGCTTCAGAACATGAAACTTTCACCTCCCACTATACCAGAAAGGGTCTTTCTAGGACTTGCACTTCAAATCTAAGGTGTCTGAAGTGTTTTTCCAAAGTTATCAACATTTTTATGTTTGGCGTTCCGGAATCGACCTTATCTCAGTTTGAAAACGCGTTTTCTGCATTGTGCAATAACTTTACAGGGAAGCTTCAGAACATGAAATTTTCACCTCCCACTATAGCAGAAAGCATCTTACTAGTCGATGCACATCAAATCTAAGCTGTATGAGTGTTTTGTCAAAGTTATCACAATTTTTATGTTTGGCGTTCCGGTATCGACCTTATCTCAGGCTGAAATCGCGTTTTACGCTTTGTGCCATAACTTTGCAGGGAACCTTCAGAACATGAAATTTTCACATCCCACTATAGCAGAAAGGGTCTTCCTAGTAGTCACACATCAAATCTAAGCTGTCTGAAGTGTTTTTCCAAAGTTATCAACATTTTTATGTTTGGCGTTCTGGAATCGACCTTATCTCAGTTTGAAAACGTGTTTTCTGCATTGAGCAATAACTTCGCAGGGAAGCTTCAGAACATGAAAATTTCACCTCCCACTATAGCAGAAAGGGTCTTTCAAGTAGTTGCATATCAAATCTATGCTGTCTGATGTGTTTTTGCTAAGTTATCAACATTTTTATGTTTGGCGTTCCGGAATCGACCTTATCTCAGGCTGAAAACGCATATTTCGCATTGTCCCATAACTTTGCAGGCAAGCTTCAGAACATGACATTTTCACCTCCCACTATATCAGAAAGAGTCTTTCTCGTAGTTGGACATTAAATCTAAGCTGTCTGAAGTGTTTTTCCAAAGTTATCAACATTTTTATGTTTGGCGTTCCGGAATCGAACTTATCTCAGTTTGAAATCGCGTTTTCTGCATTGTGCAATAACTTTGCAGGGAAGCTTCAGAACATGAAATTTTCACCTCCCACTATAGCAGAAAGGGTCTTTCTAGTAGATGCACATCAAATCTAAGCTGTCTGAAGTGTTTTGTCAAAGTTATCACAATTTTTATGTTTGGCGTTCCGGAATCGACCTTATCTCAGGCTGAAAGCGCGTTTTACGCATTGTGCTATAACTTTGGAGGGAACCTTCAGAACATGAAAATTTCACCTCCCACTATAGCAGAAACTGTCTTTCTAGTACTTGCACTTCAAATCTAAGATGTCTGAAGTGTTTTTCCAAAGTCATCAACATTTTTATGTTTGGCGTTCCGGAATCGACCTTATCTCAGGCTGAAATCGCGTTTTACGCATTGTGCCATAACTTTGCAGGGAACCTTCAGAACATGAAATTTTCACCTCCCACTATAGCAGAAAGGGTCTTTCTTGTAGTTGCCCATCAAATCTAAGCTGCCTGAAGTGTTTTTCCAAAGTTATCAACATTTTTATTTTTGGCGTTCCGGAATCGACCTAATCTCAGTTTGAAATCGCGTTTTCTGCATTGTGCAATAACTTTGCAGGGAAGCTTCAGAACATGAAATTTTCACCTCCCACTATAGCAGAAAGGGTCTTTCTAGTAGATGCACATCAAATCTAAGCTGTCTGAAGTGTTTTGTCAAAGTTATCACAATTTTTATGTTTGGCGTTCCGGAATCGACCTTATCTCTGGCTGAAAACGCGTTTTACGCATTTTGCCATGACTTTCCAGGGAAGCTTCAGAACATGAAAATTTCACCTCCCACTATAGCAGAAAGGGTCTTTCTAGTAGTTGCACATCAAATCTAAGCTGCCTGAAGTGTTTTTCCAAAGTTATCAACATTTTTATGTTTGTCGTTCCGGAATCGACCTAATCTCAGTTTGAAAACGCGTTTTCTGCATTGCGCAATACCTTTGCAGGGAAGCTTCAGAACATTAAACTTTCACCTCCCACTATACCAGAAAGGGTCTTTCTAGGACTTGCACTTCAAATCTAAGGTGTCTGAAGTGTTTTTCCAAAGTTATCAACATTTTTATGTTTGGCGTTCCGGAATCGACCTTATCTCAGTTTGAAAACGCGTTTTCTGCATTGTGCAATAACTTTACAGGGAAGCTTCAGAACATGAAATTTTCACCTCCCACTATAGCAGAAAGCATCTTACTAGTCGATGCACATCAAATCTAAGCTGTATGAGTGTTTTGTCAAAGTTATCACAATTTTTATGTTTGGCGTTCCGGTATCGACCTTATCTCAGGCTGAAATCGCGTTTTACGCTTTGTGCCATAACTTTGCAGGGAACCTTCAGAACATGAAATTTTCACATCCCACTATAGCAGAAAGGGTCTTCCTAGTAGTCACACATCAAATCTAAGCTGTCTGAAGTGTTTTTCCAAAGTTATCAACATTTTTATGTTTGGCGTTCTGGAATCGACCTTATCTCAGTTTGAAAACGTGTTTTCTGCATTGAGCAATAACTTCGCAGGGAAGCTTCAGAACATGAAAATTTCACCTCCCACTATAGCAGAAAGGGTCTTTCAAGTAGTTGCATATCAAATCTATGCTGTCTGATGTGTTTTTGCTAAGTTATCAACATTTTTATGTTTGGCGTTCCGGAATCCACCTTATCTCAGGCTGAAAACGCATATTTCGCATTGTCCCATAACTTTGCAGGCAAGCTTCAGAACATGACATTTTCACCTCCCACTATATCAGAAAGAGTCTTTCTCGTAGTTGGACATTAAATCTAAGCTGTCTGAAGTGTTTTTCCAAAGTTATCAACATTTTTATGTTTGGCGTTCCGGAATCGAACTTATCTCAGTTTGAAATCGCGTTTTCTGCATTGTGCAATAACTTTGCAGGGAAGCTTCAGAACATGAAATTTTCACCTCCCACTATAGCAGAAAGGGTCTTTCTAGTAGATGCACATCAAATCTAAGCTGTCTGAAGTGTTTTGTCAAAGTTATCACAATTTTTATGTTTGGCGTTCCGGAATCGACCTTATCTCAGGCTGAAAGCGCGTTTTACGCATTGTGCTATAACTTTGGAGGGAACCTTCAGAACATGAAAATTTCACCTCCCACTATAGCAGAAACTGTCTTTCTAGTACTTGCACTTCAAATCTAAGATGTCTGAAGTGTTTTTCCAAAGTTATCAACATTTTTATGTTTGGCGTTCCGGAATCGACCTTATCTCAGGCTGAAATCGCGTTTTACGCATTGTGCCATAACTTTGCAGGGAACCTTCAGAACATGAAATTTTCACCTCCCACTATAGCAGAAAGGGTCTTTCTTGTAGTTGCCCATCAAATCTAAGCTGCCTGAAGTGTTTTTCCAAAGTTATCAACATTTTTATTTTTGGCGTTCCGGAATCGACCTAATCTCAGTTTGAAATCGCGTTTTCTGCATTGTGCAATAACTTTGCAGGGAAGCTTCAGAACATGAAATTTTCACCTCCCACTATAGCAGAAAGGGTCTTTCTAGTAGATGCACATCAAATCTAAGCTGTCTGAAGTGTTTTGTCAAAGTTATCACAATTTTTATGTTTGGCGTTCCGGAATCGACCTTATCTCTGGCTGAAAACGCGTTTTACGCATTTTGCCATGACTTTCCAGGGAAGCTTCAGAACATGAAAATTTCACCTCCCACTATAGCAGAAAGGGTCTTTCTAGTAGTTGCACATCAAATCTAAGCTGCCTGAAGTGTTTTTCCAAAGTTATCAACATTTTTATGTTTGGCGTTCCGGAATCGACCTAATCTCAGTTTGAAATCGCGTTTTCTGCATTGTGCAATAACTTTGCAGAGAAGCTTCAGAAGATGAATTTTTCAGATCCCACTATCGGAGAAAGGGTTTTTCTAGTAGTTGCACTTCAAATATAATCTGTCTGAAGCGTTTTTTCAAAGTTATCAACATGTTTATGTTTACCGTTCCGAAATCGACCTTATCTCAGGCTCAAAATGCGTTTTCTGCATTGTGCTATAACTTCGCAGAGAAGCTTCTTAACATTAAATTTTAACCTCCCACTATAGCACAAAGGGTCTTTCTCGTAGTTGCACATCAAATCTAAGGTGGTTGAAGTGTTTTCCCAAAGTTATCAACATTTTTATGTTTGGCGTTCCGGAACCCACCTTATCTCAGGCTGAAAATGCGTTTTCTGCATTCTGCCATAACTTTGCAGAGAAACTTCAGAAGATGAAAATTTCACCTCCCACTATAGCAGAAAGGGTCTTTCTAGTAGTTGCACATGAAATTTAAGCTGACTGAAGTGTTTTTCCTAAGTTATCAACATTTTTTTGTTTTGCGTTCCGGAACCCACCGTTTCTCAGGCTGAAAACGAGTTTTCTGCATTGTGCAATAACTTTGCAGGGAAGCTTCAGAACATGAATTTTTCAGATCCCACTATAGCAGAAAGGGTTTTTCTAGTAGTTGCACAACAAATCCAACCTGTCTGAAGTGTTTTTTCAAAGCTATCAACATCTTTATGTTTGGCGTTCCGGAACCAACCTTATCTCAGGCTGAAAACGCGTTTTCTGCATTGTGCCAAAACTTTGCAGGGAAGCTTAAGAACATGAAATTTTCTCCTCACCCTATAGCAGAAAGGGTCTTTCTAGTAGTTGCACATCAAATCTAAGCTGTCTGAAGTGTTTTTCCAAAGTTATCAACATTTTTATGGTTGGCGTTCCGGAATCGACCTAATCTCAGTTTGAAAACGCGTTTTCTGCATTGTGCTATAACTTTGCAGGGAAGCTTCAGAACATAAAACTTTCACCTTCCACTATAGCAGAAAGGGTCTTTCTAGTAGTTGCACATCAAATCTAAGCTGTCTGAAGTGTTTTTCCAAAGTTATCAACATTTTTATGTTTGGCGTTCCGGAACCCACCTTATCTCTGGCTGAAAACGTGTTTTCTGCATTGTGCCATAACTTTGCATAAAGCTTCAGAACATGAAATTTTCAGCACCCACTATAGCAGAAAGGGTCTTTCTAATAGTTGCACATCAAATTTAAGCTGTCTGAATTGTTTTTCCAAAGTTATCACCATTTTTATGTTTGGCGTTCCGGAATCGACCTTATCTCAGGCTGAAAACGCGTTTTCTGCATTGTACCATAACTTTGCAGGGAAGCTTCAGAACAGGAAATTTTGACCTCCCACTATAGCAGAAAGGGTCTTTCTCATAGTTGCACATCAAGTCTAAGCTGCCTGAAGTGTTTTTCCAAAGTTGTCAACATTTTTATGTTTGGCGTTCCAGAATCGACCTAATCTCAGGCTAAAAACGCGTTTCACGCATTTTTCCATAACTTTGCATAAATCTTCAGAACATGAAATTTTCACCTCCCACTATAACAGAAAGGGTCTTTCTAGTAGATGCACATCAAATCTAATCTGTCTGAAGTGTTTTTCAAAGGTTGTCAACATTTTTATGTTTGGCGTACCGGAATTGACCTTATCTCAGGGTGAAAACGCGTTTTCTGCATTGTGCCATAACTTGCAGGGAAGCTTAAGAACATCAAATTTTCACCTCCCACTATAGCAGAAAGGGTCTTTCTAGTAGTTGCACATCAAATCTAAGCGGTCTGAAGTGTTTTTCCAAAGTTATCAACATTTTTTTGCTTGGCGTTCCGGAATCGACTTTATCTCAGGCTGAAAATGCGTTTGACCCAATGTGCCATAACTTTGCAGGCGAGCATCAGAACATGAAATTTTCACTTCCCACTATAGCAGAAAGGGTCTCTCTAGTAGTTCCACATCAAATCTAAGCTGTCTGAAATGTTTTTCCAAAGTTATCAACATTTTTACATTTGGCGTTCCGGAACCCACCTTATCTCAGGCTGAAAACGCGTTTTACGCGTTGTTCCAAAACTTTGCATAAAGCTTCAGAACATGAAATTTTCACTTCCCACTATAGCAGAAAGGGCCTTTCTAGTAGTTGCACATCAAATCTAAGCTGTCTGAAGTACTTTTCCAAAGTTGTCAACATTTTTACGTTTGGCGTTCCGGAACCCACCTTATCTCAGGCTGAAAACGCGTTTTACGCATTGTTCCAAAACTTTGCATAAAGCTTCAGAACATGAAATTATCAGCACCCACTATAGCAGAAAGGGTCTTTCTAGTAGATGCACATCAAATCTAAACGTACTGAAGTGTTTTTCCAAAGTTATCAACTTATTTATGTTTGGCGTTCCGGAATCGACATTATCTCAGGCTGAAAACGCGTTTTCTGCATTGTGCCATAACTTTGCAGGGAAGCTTCAGAACATGAAATTTTAACCTCCCACTATAGCAGAAAGGGCCTTTCTAGTAGTTGCACATCAAATCTAAGCTGTCTGTAGTGTTTTTCCAAGGTTATCAACATTTTTATGTTTGGCATTCCGGAACCCACCTTATCTCAGGCTGAAAACGTGTTTTCTGCATTGTGCCATAACTTTGCGGGGAAGATTCAGAACATGAAATTTTAACCTCCCGCTATAGCAGAAAGGGTCTTTCTAGTAGTTGCACATCAAATCTCAGCTGTCTGAAGTGTTTTTTCAAAGTTATTAACATTTTTATGTTTGGCATTCCGGAACCCACCTTATCTCAAGCTGAAAACGCGTTTTCTGCATTGAGCCATAACTTTGCAGGGAAGCTTCAGAACATGAAATTTTCACATCCCACTATAGCAGAAAGGGTCTTTCTAGTAGTTGCACTTCAAATCTAAGCTGTCTGAAGTGTTTTTCCAAAGTTATCAACATTTTTATGTTTGGCGTTCCGGAATCTACCTTATCTCAGGCTGAAAACGCGTTTTACGCATTGTGCCATGACTTTGCATAAAGCTTCAGAACATGAAATTTTCAGCACCCACTATAGCAGAAAGGGTCTTTCTAGTAGATGCACATCAATTCTAAACGTACTGAAGTGTTTTTCCAAAGTTATCAACTTATTTATGTTTGGCGTTCCGGAATCGACATTATCTCAGGCTGAAAACGCGTTTTCTGCATTGTGCCATAACTTTGCAGGGAAGCTTCAGAACATGAAATTTTAACCTCCCACTATAGCAGAAAGGGTCTTTCTAGTAGTTGCACATCAAATCTAAGCTGTCTGTAGTGTTTTTCCAAGGTTATCAACATTTTTATGTTTGGCATTCCGGAACCCACCTTATCTCAGGCTGAAAACGTGTTTTCTGCATTGTGCCATAACTTTGCGGGGAAGATTCAGAACATGAAATTTTAACCTCCCGCTATAGCAGAAAGGGTCTTTCTAGTGGTTGCACATCAAATCTCAGCTGTCTGAAGTGTTTTTTCAAAGTTATTAACATTTTTATGTTTGGCATTCCGGAACCCACCTTATCTCAGGCTGAAAACGCGTTTTCTGCATTGAGCCATAACTTTGCAGGGAAGCTTCAGAACATGAAATTTTCACCTCCTCTATAGCAGAAAGGGTCTTTCTCGTAGTTGCACATCAAATCTAAGCTGTCTGAAGTGTTTTTTCAAAGTTATCAACATTTTTATGTTTGGCATTCCGGAACCCACCTTATCTCGGGCTGAAAACGCGTTTTCTGCATTGAGCCATAACTTTGCAGGGAAGCTTCAGAACATGAAATTTTCACCTCCCACTATAGCAGAATGGGTCTTACTAGTAGTTGTTCATCAAATCTCAGCTGTCTGAAGTGTTTTTCCAAAGTTAGCACCATTTTTATGTTTGGCGTTCCGGAACCCACCTGATCTCAGGCTGAAAACGTGTTTTCTACATTGTGCCATAACTTTGCAGGGAAGCTTGAGAACATGAAATTTTCACCTCCCACTATGGCAGAAAGGATATTTCTAGTAGTTGCACATCAAATGTAAGCTGTCTGAAGTGTTTTTCCATCGTTATCAACATTTTTATGTTTGGCGTTCCGGAATCGACCTTATCTCAGGCTGAAAACGCGTTTTACGCATTGTGCCATAACTTTGCAGGGAAGCTTCAGAACATGAAAATTTCACCTCCCACTATATCAGAAAGGGTCTTTCTAGTAGTTGCACATCAAATCTAAGCGGTCTGAAGTGTTTTTCAGAAGTTATCAACATTTTTATGTTAGGCGTTCCGGAATCGACCTTATCTCAGGCTGAAAACGCGTTTTCTGCATTGTGCCATAACTTTGCAGGGAAGCTTCAGAACATGAAATTTTCACCTCCCACTATAGCAGAATGGGTCTTTCTAGTAGTTGCACATCAAATCTAAGCTCTCTGAAGTGTTTTTCCAAAGTTATCAACATTTTTATGTTTGGCGTTCTGGAATCGATCTTATCTCAGGCTGAAAACGTTTTTTACGCATTGTGCCATAACTTTGCATAAAGCTTCAGAACATGAAATTTTCACCAGCCACTATAGTAGAAAGGGTCTTTCTAGTAGTTGCACATCAAATCAAAGCTGCCTGAAGTGTTTTTCCAAAGTTATCAACATTTTCATGTTTGGCGTTCCGGAACCCACCTTATCTCAGGCTGAAAACACATTCTCTACATTGTGCCATAACTTTGCAGGGAAGCTTCAGAACATGGAATTTTCACCTCCCACTATGGCAGAAAGGATCTTTCTGGTAGTTCCACATCAAATTTAAACTGTATGAAGTGTTTTTCCAAAGTTATCACCATTTTTATGTTTGGCGTTCCAGAATCGACCTTATCTCAGGCTGAAAACGCGTTTTCTGCATTGTGCCATAACTTTGCAGGGAAGCTTCAGAACATGAAATTTTCACCTCCCACTATAGCAGAAAGGGTCTTTCTAGTAGTTGCACATCAAATCTAAGCTGTCTGAAGTGTTTTTCCAAAGTTATCAACATTTTTATGTTTGGCGTACCGGAATCGACCTTATCTCCGGCTGAAAACGCGTTTTCTGAATTGTGCTATAACTTTGCAGGGAAGCTTCAGAACATGAAATTTTTACCTCCCACTATAGCAGAAAGGGTCTTTCTAGTAGTTGCACATCAAATCTAAGCGGTCTGAATTGTTTTTCAGAAGTCATCAACAATTTTATGTTTGGCGTTCCGGAATCGACCTTATCTCAGGCTGAAAACGTGTTTTACGCATTGTGCCATAACTTTGCATAAAGCTTCAGCACATGAAATTTCTACCTCCCACACTAGCAGAAAGGGTCTTTCTAGTAGTTGCACATCAAATCTAAGCTGTCTGAAGTGTTTTGTCAAAGTTATCAACGTTTTTATATTTTGCGTTCCGAAATCGACCTTATCTCAGGCTGAAAACGCGTTTTCTGCATTGTGCCATAACTTTGCAGGGAAGCTTCAGAACATGAAATTTCCACCTCCCACTATAGCAGAAAGGGTCTTTCTAGTAGTTGCACATCAAATCTAAGCTGTCTGAAGTGTTTTACCAAAGTTATCGACTTTTTTATGTTTGGCATTCCGGAATCGACCTTGTCTCAGGCTGAACACGCGTTTTACGCATTGTCCCATAACTTTGCAATGAAACATCAGAACATTAAATTTTCACCTGCCACTATAGCAGAAAGGGTCTTTCTAGTAGTTGCACATCAAATCTAAGCTGTCTGAAGTGTTTTTCCAAAGTTATCAACTTTTTTATGTTTGGCGTTCCGGAATCCACCTTATCTCATGTCGCTCGGGTTTGGATTTCAAGGTTTTGTGTACAGGGCAATTGGCTGTAACAAGCCGTCCCTAGTTCTGAGTACACTACCTCCCTTTGCCTCTCTGGTAAAGGGCCCCCTCGTGTGGTCAACTCAGTCAGCCTCTTGTTGCAGACACGGTTCTAAAACTATAATAGATGTATCAACTTCACCTATTATATTAGTGAGTAGTGTCGGCGCTTCACTGAGCGGGTTATTTAATTCGCCCGACCTGTTGAGAAACAGGTTCTTGACCTTACAATGCTACACCTTCTACCGTAGTCTCTTAACTTAGCTTCGTTTAGGGACACATGATTAGATCCTCAATCCATTCCTTCAATAAAATATTACCTCAGCCTTCTGAACTACCACTTTTTCATTGACATAATAATTCAGGATGGAATAATGCTACCAGGCGAGACCTTCACTACATGTGCACAGGAAAGGGAATCAAACATTAATTCAATCCAGCATTAACTCACCTATAACCCAGTTGATGGTAGTACAGGAGCCAGTCGATTCTTTAGTAGTCAGGGATCAATGCCGTTGTGCCTTTTCAGTACTTAATTCGTACTCAGTTTTATTTTGTTTTTATGTCAAAAGTATTTCTCCAAAAAATTGATAAAAAGGATAACAAAACAGTAAAATCAATAAAGAACAAAATTCAATACAAAAATGATAAAAGGGTAATAAAACTATAAAATTCAAAAAAGGATAATAAAAACAATAAAATCAATAAACATCAATGAACTCAAGGGTATTGCCAGACGCTAATACCCAACAAAGTCAAAGGCACTGCCAGACGCTAGTGCACATACATAAATGTCAAAAATCATATAATCAAAATGCATACACAATAAAAAGGATTAAGTCAAAGATCCTAAAAATATATTCAAAGTATATGCAATAAAAGAGATTTAGTCAAAAGAATTAATCATAAAAATCAACCAATCAATAATAAAAAACCATAAGAGAACAACAAAAAGAGTTAAATCAAATGGCCTAAGAGCAAGAGCAAGAGCACCGTCCCAAGTTAAGATACAAGACCTTACAGCAAACGGATGAAGCCAAAAGCGTGGAACAAGAGCGAGAGCGAGAGGTCAGTTTATCCTAGACCTTTATAGCAACATTGCCGATTTCAATAAACAATCCCCCAGTGCGTCATTAATGGGTGACGTGTTCTTGTCATCTTCAGTGGAAAGTTTTAATTTTCATCACGTGTTCTTGCTGTCGTCCTTAGTGGAAAGTTTTAACTTTCATCACGTGTTCTAACTGTCGTCCTTAGTGGAAAGTTTTAACTTCATTAGAGACACCCCTTATGTCTTATGCAGATGTTTTAGATTCATTGAACATGCTGAGTGTTAGTTTCATTGTTTTGATAAATGTAACTTATGTTCTAAGTGAAGACCACAATGTTCTATTAATACAACGTTCCTTCTAAGTGTTAACCATAATCGCAAGCTCGGCTTAAAAACATGTTCTGCTTACAAATTCACCCTGAGGTTAGAGCATGCCCTGCTTGTAAGTTCAAAAGTGCAAAGCATACAGGTTCAATAAGTGCTCATAATAAGTGCAAAGCATGGTTATAATATTTTCGATTTTCCAGTATATACAACATCCCCCTCCCAAAATATCCACATTCACCATTTGTCTAAGTCCATTGATTCATCTTCTTCATCTTTTTCATCTCTTTCATTCATTCGGGACTCAAGCTCCTTCAAATCTTCCTCCTTCAGCCTTCTCAGCACATTCATATAGTAATCGAACAATTTCTGTGCAGACTCCTTGCCTCTACCGGTAGATGTCGCGGCGGCGTGCGTTGAAGGAGGAGTGAGGTCGCTTCCTCTGCTCGGACGATTAGGCATGGTGGGATCTGGACTCTCATCTCGGGGGGTGGTAGGAGAGTATTCGTTCCGCTCAGGCGTAACAGGGGTCGAAACTCTGGGGGTATTCGGACGCACCGGAGATGATGTGTTCACAGGATCAGCCGACCCTGAAGATGTGTTCACAGGGTCAGCTGACCCTGTGGAGGTAACATTAGCTGGGACATCTGTGAGCTGTTTTGAGTCTGGGAAGACAAATTTGTTTTTTATCATATTTAACCCACATTGATGACAATTTTTCAGGACATGGCCCTCATGTTTACATAGGAGTAGATTTTTGAGAGTCATTACATTACCTTCACAATAGTTGCACTTTGTTGCACCGGTGTCTTCCGGAGATTTTGATTGATCTTTCGGATTTTCTTCATCCGTCTCACCTTCAGTTAGCGAGGTGTCACTCTGCTGTGATCGGGGAAAGGACTGCAGGTGTACGTACGTTGGTACGGACACGGAGGCCCTTGGACGTCTGGGTGCCCTTGGGGCGGGAGTAGCTCCCAAATCCGAGTTAGCAGATGGTCCTTTATCAGGCAGACAGTTGTTCCCCTGCCCAGGAGGCGAAGCAAACTGAAATACCCAACCGCTTCTGGATGTCGCAGCTCTCTCTACCCAGCGTCTCGCCGGATTTGTTCTCCGAGGAAAGGGCCTCCCACCGCGCCTAAATCTCTGCTTGTGCTGCTCGAGCATAGCAGGGCGCTTCCAGTCACGTTCTCCCTTCAACACAGCCAGAGCTTCTTTCTCATTTCCGCTTATTACCAGTTGGGCAAAATTCTGCCATGAGACTGGTCCTTGAACATGCCACCCCAATGCGGTGGGCACTGTTGTTCTATTTTTCAATAATTCGCTCATCCACTCGAAGTAACCACGAGGGCAAAATCCTCCCTGATAATGGTGTAGACTATACCCCCCATGCCATAATCTACCATGTTCACTGAGTATCAAGTCCTCCCAGTCCTCATACACGCTCACAGCGTCTCTTTGCCACTGAGTCACCATCAGTAAGTTTGGGTCACAGAGGTGAATCTGGTCCCCTGGACGTCGGTAACCTGGCTGTATGTTTCCCGGCCCCCAAGGTCTAGCGGGACTAATGAACCCCAAATCTTTATCATACACTTCTCCCACCTGTTCCGTTTTCAACAACATTCCCTGCACCACATATGGAGGATGAAATCCTCCCTGTTCAATCCAGGATGTCTGCCCAGGTCCTATAGTACAGTGGTACACCCTAAGGGCGTACGTGGTCAATGGGGGCAGCTTATCATCCCCTGGGAACGTGAACTCCCAGTGTTCGGCACATACCACTGGAAGCCAGTGTACTAATGGCTCATTCTCCTGGCACATTACCACGAAACGTGGCCATGCCAGGAGGATGAACGGGGTCTCTTTTTCAAATGACCACACGATCTTTCTCGTTGGTTTGATTTCCAGGGGCACCCATATCTTTTGGACCTTCTTTCGTTGTTCTTGGGTGACGACGCCGCGTGATACTTTTGCTGTAAATCTCATGAGGGGCTTATTCCTCCAATATTCAATCATTTTGGTGGAGGGTCCCCAACTAAAAACCCTACGGCGTCCTATGTCTGCAGGGCGGACTTTGGTTTTAGGATCAAGGGGCTCCATGATCACATCCAGAGCTAACAGCACATTCGTCTCCTTTGTGCCCCATGGATCCCATTGATCCGCCTTGTCGTTCCGTCCGTAATCACAATTGGGCCCTGCAGAAACATTACAAAATGTCAATTTTGAGAAGGTCTACTAACAGCAGACGCCATTCCAAACAACCTAATGTCGTTAGGAGTTTTCCATAGTTTCATGGGATAACAAGTCCCCATCAGATAACCTATATAAAACATAGAGACATACAAGGAAGTTCCTGCAGCTAATTTTTTAATCAGGACCCATATCATCAGAATCATCCATTGTCCTGTAAGATTTAGTGCTGCCTTTTTATACCTCCCCAGGGTTGACCAAATTAATGTCAGCAATAAACCTATGAGTATAAGATATATCACTGTCCCTGCTATATTGCAATAGGTGCACTGAGAATCTGTGCAAAATAGTAAAGTCAATTCGGTGTACAAACTGTCCAGAATGTATACTACGGTGACCGCGGTCGGCCAATGCCACGGTTTCTGAGGATTAAGATTCAATGCAGCGACTCCAATGAGGCCGAATGATGTGTGTAAAGGGGTTACTTTCCTAACTAAAAAACGAATGCATCCTACTACTAATCCGAAGATGCACCCTAGGCAAGTTTTTTGCTTGTGTAATGGAGGAACAAATACTACTTGTAACATGGACAGTATCATAAGATCAATAAAATCTGTCCCTACCTGAGGAGGATTTGCTGGGTCATACCCGGTGTTGTTCGTCTGGTTGCTTGCCATGCTCAGTGCGACTAAATGTGAGATACTTCCTGCACAGCTTTGCCTGTGTGCTTGTAGATGGAGGTGTTACCTTCAGTTTCCTGTTGACGTAGATGGAACATCAGCATGTCTGCTCCAATGTATGCCCATGTCAGCATCATCCAGATGATAGTCCAAACACTATCTCCTGGATCCGTGCAGTGTTCAAACACTTTTGGGTGTTTAATGTAACGTGGGTAATAAGCCATGGAGCTCAGTGTATCGTTCTGTAACATTGTATCATTTTGCCATTTAGTCAATCCTACAGTGATGTCATAAACCAATGCCTTGGCACTGATTAGGATGTATTTTTCTGTTATTATAGTGGTTGTTTCAACCTTTCTCCATTCCAGTAGAGATCTATAAGTACTCTGAGTGGTTATGGATCTACAAAGAGTAATGTTTGTTCTCTGACACCAATCTTCTCTGTTGGAGAAGTAGGTAATTTTAAAATTAAGTGATTCATATATTATTATGATGGTGCCGAACACCCATATTAAGGTCATAAATTTAATCCTGAGGTTTTCCTTATTCGCTTCCCCCTCAGGTACTTTTGTAGCCGATACCTTGGTCTTCATATCTGTAAGACATAAGCAAGGTCCCCGAGTTAAACCTCACTATAGCCTTCGTCCGATGATTTTTTCCATTTTCCTTGTTTCTTTTTCCTTATGTCTTCCTTAACGTCTCGAAGAGCTTTCTTCAAGAACTCTCTTTCTTGTCTATCTTTTCGTCTGCTGGCTGCACGGCACGGATAGCAGCATATACTGTTAAAACACCGACATGAGGTGACTACTTTAGAGATTGCAGCAAGACCTATGAGGACTGCTAACACAATAAGTATCCATTTTATGTACCACCACATTAATTCAATTATTTCCCACACGGCGTCTACCGTGTCTAGAACTCCTTGTCCTACCCCATACACCGTCGCTTCTGCTACCATACCT
Organism: Synchiropus splendidus; assembly: GCF_027744825.2. Lineage (NCBI taxonomy): Eukaryota > Metazoa > Chordata > Actinopteri > Syngnathiformes > Callionymidae > Synchiropus > Synchiropus splendidus. The sequence continues at coordinate 1,432,260 of NW_026527055.1, forward strand.
ATGAATCCTAACCATCCTGCTGTCGGGGTTTTAGTGCGGAAATCACGTACAATATGCCAATAGTCGTCCAATTTTTCACAAGCAAATATATCTTGAGTTGTATCAATCTTAGGGGCACTATAATCTTCATAGACACAACTCCTATTTCCCAGTGGGGATGTTTCGGCATAGGATATTTTTGAAAGAATCCTATCATCTATAGAGTATACCTGTGTCCGTGATTTAGCATGCACATTGTCTTTATCACATAGCTGATCCCGGTATGTTTCATAGCGATTGTACATTAAGAATCCCGGGTTTATGCTTTCCAGAAACCCGAATGGAGCTGCTACTTTTGGCCAGTGTGGTACGGCTACATGGACTCCTAGTCGTCCACACATTTCTTCCCTATTTTTCGACAGTATACCATGTGTCCTCCACCTTGTGGTAAAATAGGACTCATGTTTTCTTTTTAATTGTTTAGCTATTCGAGATCCATTAAAACATCTGGAGGTATTACACGGAATATAACCCCAGAGGTGTGGATCGCATGGATTAGAATCATGACTGTATACCGCCTCAGGTTTCAAATTAGGTGCACAAAAGCATTTTTGGTATCCTGTAATACTTAAATTAAAATACTCAGGGTCATTGGGTTGCCATCTGAGCTGTGGGTACTGAATGTTGCTTAGGATGGGGAACCAGGTTTTCCTAAATTCAGTTTTGTCAAATCTTTTGTTTTTTGTCTTCTTCATATTATTGATCTCAAAGAGGTCTAGACCTGCTATTAAAAACCTCTCCGTAGTCATTAGAGTAGTGTGGACAAACGGGAATGATGACTGAATTGTTCTTACGCGGTGCCATTCCGAGTATCATTTAAAATATTGTCTGACTGTTTTCAGATGATTGGGCAACAGAAACTGCGCTGTGTACTTCATGGGAGGTTCTACCCCCATTCCCTCCTTTTGTACACTATTTTTCCCCGGGACAATTATCATGTTATTAAAATGGGGCCAGGCCCGAATAGACACTTCTCCATTGGAATCATTCCAGGAGACTTCTTTCCTTCTGAGAAAGTTCTGATAATTAGCTAATTGATCCTGAAGGGCCATTCCCGAGGTTCTTTCACCTCCTGTAATTTGTGTAATATCTCCCCACAGTTGGCTTGGGTTAAACAATAATGTTGCTTCTTTAAGTGTAGCATACCACGTCCTTTGGTCATTATCTCGGAGTCCTTCCGTAGATGGTCTCTTCCATTCAGTAATATTTTCTTGGAACACTGAGTCGTAACCCCACATCCCTTGCTCAGTCTGTACTTCTATCTCATATTTTTTAGCTCTTTCCTTCAAATTGTTCAATGGGTTTGTTAGATGTGGGAGTCCGGAGCCCACCAGAAATTGATGTATTATCGTAGTATTCTTTTTTCCTTTCTGGTGAGCAGTAAGAGTATTTTCTTTTAGTTCTTTATATGACACAATATGGGGCCATATCAGCATTCCTAAGCTTTCTGTGTCAAACGAGTTCCATCCTAATCCTTTTCCTAACAAAAGGCCGGCTAACTGAGACCATTCCCATGCTTTAAAGAAAACCGTGGGGTCTTTTTCAGCCTCATTATTTAGACATGTCGGAGAAATAGTATACTTATGGTCTCCTTGCCCTTGACCACTAGGTCGTCGACCAATGGAGTTTCTAGATGGGAGTGGACAGGATAGATTGACCGGTAGGTCTTTGGTACAGTCCTCCATTGCTCTTGCCCAATCTTCTCCCCTCATAGGATAAAATTCTGTTTTCTGTATTGTTAGGTTTTTCATTAATGAGCTGATATGCATATCTTACATGAGTAATGTTTATCCTTAGTACTTTGGACAAACATTGCTTAGCCTCAGCCCACCAGGTCGATATTATTGACCCAATTCCTCCAGGGTTGTTGAGTCATCATGGGAATTGCTAGTCCTATCTGATCCCTTCGACACTCACAGGGCTCTTTGTGACAATCATTTCCTTCTTCCATTCCTTTATCATTAAACTGCATGTTATGGCAAAATATACCATTTTCTTGCAGCGCCCCTAATTTGTACCACATGACCCTTCGCTGCACGACAGGGTATTTTAGCCATAATTTCCAAAATTTACTATCTGAGTGCTGATCTGCAATGTACGCCTTTCCTGTCCCGTTAATTTTGTTCTTATTTAGTTCACTGGTGGTGGATAGCAAATGCCATCTCCAATAAACATTGCGTAATCCGGTGTCTCGTGCGTCGGCATCATCTCCATCATTTTCAGGTCCTCTGTTTCTGCAATTTTTTCCTGGTTGACACCTCGGATAAACCTCCTCTTCTCTGAAATGAGTGTCAGGGGGAGGCTTGCCGTCCGACCATGGTCTGGAACCATTTGCCATCAAATAAAAACAATTCTCAAATTGTCTGTCTTCGTGTTTGGAGAGAAGGAACGCAATTTGTTGTTTCTTCTTTCCTTTGTGTTTAGTTTGATTCGCTGCTACTATAGAGGCAAAAATAACACTAGATGATAACAACGTGGTTTATGCCTCTACCTTTTGGAACATTCCTTTAGTGCATAGGCTCTCAAGTGTGTACTCCTGCCATCTTCTCACTCTTCTAGGAGCAGGGTCAGACGGATCAGTGTTTAACACATCGGGGTCAGGGTTGGCCGAAAAAGGCAGGGGGGCTATATCTAACAGGAGCTGTCCTATTTGATTACATTTATCCCATTCATCATTTCCATGCGTTTCCGTGGTTGCCCACAGTTCTTGTTCCCATGTCTTATTATCATAGCTGTCTGGTTCAATTCTTTTGATAATCGGGGCATCCCATATATGGGTAGCATTAATCTTCTGACATGTTTTCGTCTGATAATACCTATCTTCTCCCATCGTCCAGCCTCGTCTCGTCTGTTGGGCAAAAACTCTATAATGGCAGGTTTTAACAGGGCTAATGCCGATGGACCATCCAGAGAGTCTCATCTCCTCATGATTTATTAGCTTTACTTTTACTGTTACGAATTCCTTGGATGTGGGTCCATAACGAGATACTATATCCTCCCAGGTATTGTAACTACATAAGGTTTCGTTCTGCTGACCACACTGAGCCTTGTATCTACACAGCCTTTCATATGCTGCCTGAGATGCCTGAAGAAGCCAGCTCATGAGTCCTTTATCACAATCTGACACGTTGGCACTTTTAAATTGGATATCACAATCTGCGGTGTCCTTCTTATCTGGACTCGCAGATTCTGAAGTGTCATTATTAATTTCAATGTGGTTTGATAATGGGATTGTCTTATTAATAGCAGGCGGGGAAACATAGGTTTCTATTTGGTCAGAGATCAGGGTGGAGATAGGTGTAGCTACAGGATTTGTCGGGGCCGTGGTCGTGACTTCCTGATTTTGTCCGTCTGTTATCGCCATGGTGGTGCTTTCAGATTCAGAAGTAGCTGTGCTAGTGGTCATTTGGTTTTGAGTAGTATTGGCATTTTGTTTCTGACTATTTATAGTGGGGGTAATTGTCATGATGGTAGCTGTCCAAATAGTAGCTGCTTCTGTGATTTTGTTCACAGAGCTTTTCACACTCCGGCGCTGTCTCTGTCTGGGTTTTGCGGTGACAGCCCGACCTGTCATTTCCTGTTCAGCAGATTTTTGCTCAGCATATTGACACGTGCCACTTACAGCTCCGTGTATATTAGGTAGACAACTGCTTGTCTCATCCATAAAGCTTGATCAAATTGAGTGCCATTTTTCTCTGTTGCAATTGGTAGGGGTATTTCTCTAGTTTCTGGAGTCAGAATGGTGCAGTTTTTACAGTGTACTGTTTTTAATTTTATCACGTTTTTTAAGGGCCCTCCCTCTTCTGACCCAGGATTATCGAGATCCTGCGGGTGAGAAGTGGGCGGTGGCATTAATTCTTGCAACTCGGACTCCCTTTTTTCTCCTGATTGGTTCATAATAGCCGAGTTGTTTTTGGGATTATTCCTCTCCCCCTCTGGACCAATCTCATATACAGCTAGGCGGGGCCTCAGGTGCTGCTGGAAAAATGTGCTGCCTGGCATCTCCAGATCCAGAACAGCCTCAGAAAATCCAGTACGATTTAGCTTAGATTTTTTCCTCAGCCAAGCTGACCTCCACCAAGTCAATTTTTCTTTTGCTAAGGGCACAACCGGGATCGAGACATTGGTCAAAATCATCAAATCCCCAGTCTTTACCTCTATGAAGACCCCCAACGGGTACCATGCGATGCGGGTGGACGCAATAAGGACATGGGCCGCCCCGGACACTGTTCGAGGGCCACCTTCAGTAACAAGAATAAGAGTACGCTTAATAGTGCAGACCCTAACTTCTTTTGCTTCATTAGGATGTCTGGGCAAGGTCCCAGAAGTTGTAAAAATCCTTTTATTGTTGGATAAATGGGGGTAGTTGTACACATCAGGGTGGTACACTTTCCCCTTAACCTCCTTATTGTGGGGCCATAATTGTTCGGTCCACCACCTTCCCAAAGAGGTGGATTCCCAATTTCTCCAACTAAAGCCTGGCAAAGATAGGTTTCCGTCTCTAGACAGATGTAAGCCATTCTCCCACTTCCACGGGAGGAAGTCTTCCCATTTCATGGTGGTATCCTTGGGGATCAATGAAAGTTTCCTTTTCAGCTTCGATGACAATTTATCATCACTAGTAGACATTATAGTCTGATATATCAGGATGGGGCAGTTCCAGGAATCAACAGTACTGGCCCTTAAGGCAAGCGGGAGCTGCATGAGGTGATCGTTTGAATGAAAACGATGCCGTAGCGCCAAAAATTGTGCTGGGTTTATCTGCCAGGGGGTGCCTGTATCACACACGGCCCAGTCCCCCGCACTTCGGCCACAGATGCATGGCTTGCAGTTGGTGTCTTTACGTAATATTTGGTATCGACCCCCCCACGACTCCCAGCACCACATGCAGAACGTGAAAGGGGCAGATCTCATTAATTCAACCCCGCCCACCAGGTTTTCAGCTCCTCCTTCCGCGACTCCATTAGTGTTGGATTGGTGCGGGATAGATAAGACATGTCGTATCCCCTCCTGTTCCAACCACGAACGAAAGTGTTGAGAAGTAAACATGGCGGCATTATCCGATCTGAGGCTTCTGACTGGGTTCCCCTGAATAAATGACATCACACACTATTTTGCTGTCGTTGTGGTTTCTTTTTTGATGGGGTAGACTCGGGTGTGTCCTCCCCCATTATCAGCTATTACCAGGAATTTTTTATAATGACCAAAGTGACTCCCCAGGACACCTACGTCCATAGACGCCTGGGAATTCTTCAGCTATTTTGCCTTCTTGATAAGCAATAGGAGGTAACAATCCCTTCTCCATGCATATCTCACAATTATGTCTAACCAGCGATATTGTGTCTTTGAGAGGGCCGGCCTCAATCCCGTTATCAACCATCCATCGCCGCGTTCTCTCATTACCAACATGTAGCAAAGCGCAATATATATGCTGGACATAATCCAGCCTCTCTTCCTGAGGGATGACAAGCTTCCCTTGATCATTCTTCCATTTATCAGGAAAAATCAAGGTGCCCACTACAACTGCTCTCGTCTGCACTAGTCTGTCGACCACATCATTTCCCATGTGATCAAAATCTTGTAGTCCCATGTGACTATTGACATGTGTCACCCACAATTTTATATGTTCCAGCACCTGGTTCACCACTGTCCATAAGTCACGGTGCTCCAGCTCTTTACCTTTATAATTCTGGAAGTCTCGTTGCTGCCAGTATTTAAGGTTATCTTTCACACTTTCACAATCCGTATGGATTTTATTCCCTTCTTTTTCACATATTGTAGCCCGCTGACAACTGCCTGTAGCACGGCTTCCTGTGCTGTTTTGCCTATTCTTCCTTTTTCCTGATATATCGGGTTGTCTCGTTTGTATAACAGAAAACCCCAATATCCCTCGGGAAAAAGTGTGTATATCCCTATATAGTCTGGTTGAGACATCGTAGGGATTTTAGGCTGCTGCCTAGACTTAGCCATTACAAATGACCAATTTGGATCTAGAAGCATTTGCTTCCACTTTCCCCATCTAGAGGCATAAGCTTTAGCAAACTCCACCGTGTCCTTGACCATTTCTTTGGTGAGGTCATTCTGTACTGTACATTTTACATAAACCTGGCCTAAGTTAGAAGGCAGTTCAGTATTGACTTTCCATAATAACCTCAGTTCTCTTTCTGCTGGGGCAAATCGACTTTCAGTGGGTGAATATCTAACAGATACGTAGCAAATCGGTGTGTCATTACTTTCCTCGTAGACTGCCGAGTATCCCCCATTTTCCTTTTCCTCCAACACTACCACGGAGATATTCTGTCCATCTCGATACGGAGCGAGCTTCACCCCATCTGTAAGAATGTGTTGAATAAGACAGTTCCAGGTTTCTGTTTCTTCCGGCGTTAGCATTCTATTGTGCTCTATTAATTTTAGGGACCGCTTGTCGAATGACGTGACCTTATTTTTAATTATCTCAACAGGTCTCGCTAAAGTAGAGTAATAAGGAATCATGCTTCGCAGCCACCCCGATTTTCCAAAGCATTTTTCTAGCTCTTTAAGCGTAGTAGGGTGCACATGTTGGAGATATTCGTTAGTGGAAGTTATCGCGGGCTTTGTAACCAAAACACCCAGATACTTAACTTGCGGTACTCCTATCTCACATTTAGCAATTCCAATCTTCATTCCATGATCTTTCAGTCTCTGGATCACTTCCTCTAAAAGCTCGAGATGTTTTTCTTCTGTCTCTGTGGAGATAAATATATCGTCTATATAACACGTGACTGGCAAGTCATGCAACAATTTCTCCATTCTTTCCTGAAATGCGTTTGGGGAATTTACAAATCCTTGGGGCAGCCTGGTCCACATGTAGCCCTGTCCTTTTATCATAAAACAAGTTTTTGGCCTGCTCTCCTCCGCCAGTGGCACTGACCAGAATCCATTGGCGAGGTCAATACTGGAGTTATATTCTCCCGGGCGTATTTTTAACATGGTTTGTCGGGAATTGATTATTTGTCTAGTATCTTTCACTGTCACGTCATTTAACATTTTCAGATTATGGACAGGCCTAACGGTACCGTCCTTTTTTGGTACTGCCTGCACTGGCATTAAGCAGGGTGGTTCTTTAATTTTCTCAATGACCCCTAATTGGTCTAATTCTTTAAACACTGCCAGCAGTTGATCTTCATATTTTCCTAATGGGTATTGTTTATGTTTACCGGGGAGACCACCCCTAATGACATATGGTTCTGTTTTCATTAATCCTACATCATTTTTAAATCGAGCCCTTTCGGCCGAATAGAGAATCTTTTCTAAGCGTGCCTTGTCTTTTATGTGCGAGGCACATACTAATTTTTCTATGGCCGTAATCCTGTTCTCTCATCCAATTTGAGGAAGGGGCATCAATAATCCATTCTGAATCATTCGGAGAAAATAAAGGGTTAGGCCCTATTGCCACAGTTTTTCCATTAAATATCGATCGAGTTCTTCATCTATCCATTCTCTCGGTAATATGGATATATCTGTTCCAGTATCATAATAGCAATCTCTTTTTTGATCTTTAACCCATATCTGCACTTTATAAGGCCTCATTATTGGGTTTTGGGTTCGTATTTCTCTAACACTTTCCTCTGGGCTGCGGTCAGTTCCCTTCCCTGATCCTGATTTCGCCCTGCCGCTGCAAGTATTACCGCTTCTTTTTGCTCTTGGGTCATCGTTTTCCAGTCCTCGTCGGACACTGGTTTCGGACGGGGGCGATCTTGCCCCTTTGTTTGGGGTCGATTGTCGGCATGATTCTGCCTCCAGCGAGGCTGCCTGTGGGTATTCATGCCTGAGCTATTCATATTCTTGTTGAATGGAGGGCGCTTGGCCCCACCCTGTCTCTCGGGTCTGATGTCTTGCTGGTTTCGATCCTTCCTGGGTGGGAAGGAAGATCGAGTGCGAGGCGGGGCGCGCTGTTGGTTTGCTAGTTTCGATTCGGTAGGGGGAAGGGACTTCCCCCTCTGTTCGTTTTTTGGCTGTCGAGGTTCAGATACATCCTGTTTCTCTTTTTGCTGTCTAAGAGCTCTTCTCACACCCATGAGGGAGCTGTGACGTGTGATAACCTCAGTTTTTGCATCGAGTCCTTTCGCTTTGGAGGAACTCCAGAACTAATTTTGCTTGCTCAGGGCAGTTAATCTGAATCAGAAAACTCTTAACCTGTGACTCATCGGCCCCCTCTTCTGCCAGAAAAGAATAAGCCTGTAAAAGAGACATTTCTCCTCTATTTACTTTATCAACCAGATCTCGTATGGTTGCTTCTACCTGACTAGTAAGTAAAGTAGCCACGTTGGAGGTTAACAAATCCATTAATGTCTGCCCTTGGACTAAATCTAATCCATTCTCTCTGGAGACATATTTGCTAATAAACGGGTCAGTCATTTGAGCAGGAGATAACTCCTTATTCAATCTCCTGACATACTCACAGTTGGATTCTTTATCTCTTCTTTTTGGGAGTGCTTTGCATAGGTCTGCCAGGGTAATTTTATTCGACACCCTGACATCACTGTCTTGCCTGGGCTCCGATAGGGGGCCTCCTGCAAGAATCAACACTGCCAGCTGGGTGCGCTGCCGTCCTATCCTACCTGTGGGGGCCATCCTGCCACCCTGTCTTGGGGGAGTTGGGGGATCTGGCTGCAGACCCAGAGGCGAGTCACTATCGCTGCCGGATTCATCGCTACTCTGATCGTCGGGTTCAGAGGGACATGGAGACTGTCCCTCCCAGGGCTCCGTCGGCTGGCGAGTGGCCCTGGGCATATGAGAGTAAATATCAGTTAATGAATCTCGGTGTGCATCATACCCTCGTGCAAGATACGCCCGCTAAAAAGATTTTGACACTCCTTGCTTAAAAGATTTTGACACTCCTTGCCACTCACCTATTTCCTCTGCTGAGGGAGATCGCATTCTCCGGGCCCTTTCCTTCCTATCATGAGGAAACCACTGGGGTGTAATTATTTCTTTATTCCACCCTGGCTCCGGAGGCTGCTGGTGTACCAGCGGATCATACTCATGAGCCATAGGGTGTTCTCTTAATTCTTCCTCGCCGGGGTCGCACGGCCACTTGGTGGCGTCGTACTCTCCCCAGGTTATCCTACGCCCTCTCGAGTCTTTTGCTCGAACCATTCGGGTGGGCTGGCGGTTAACAGGGGGCGTTGATGGTCGTTCGCCCTGTGGGGACCTGGGTAGAGGGGTTGAGGGGCGTTCGTCACGTGGGGACCTGGGTAGAGAAGTTGGGGGGCATGGTGTAGACGCAGAGGAGGGTCGGAAGAAAACCCGAGGCTCCTCTGGCTCTCTGCGCTCCTCCTCCTCTAGGCCACGCTGCAGCTGAGGAGAATTATCTAGATACATTGCAAAGTTATCCTGTTTTAAAAGTAATACTGTGTCATAGAGTGGTTTTGCCAGCTGTCGGTTTCCTACCAGACACTTAACTGTTTCAAAATAACCCAGTGAGGCCAGCGTCGCATAAGTAGCCGTCATCCATCGTGCTAATTGCGTATTTGTGACAACCCCCAATGATTCAGGAGGATTGAGGTCAAGGGTCACCTTAGACAATTTGGTAAATTACAGAGTCAACTAAATCGTACTATGTCGAGTGATAGAGTCTGAATCTATATCATTGATTCAAAACTCAGAGATAGTAGGATCTATGTATTTACTACCGAACTTTTCCGGTCAGAGTTTCACTCTGGTGTCCAGATTGTACGTTTTTCAATCATGTCCCTGTTCGGGCGCCATGTCGTCGGGTTTGGATTTCAAGGTTTTGTGTACAGGGCAATTGGCAATAACATAAGCCGTCCCAAGTTCCGAGTACACTACCTCCCTTTGCCTTTTTTGGTAAAGGGCCCCCTCGTGTGGTCAACTCAGTCAGCCTATTGTTGCAGACATGGTTCAAAAACTATAATAGATGTATCAACTTCATCTGATTATATTAGTGAGTAGTGTCGGCGCTTCACTGAACGGGTTATTTAATTCGCCCGACCTGTTGAGAAACAGGTTCTTGACCTTACAATGCTACACCTTCTACCGTAGTCTCTGTACTTACCTTCGTTTAGGGACACATGATTAGATCCTCAATCCATTCCTTAAATGAAATATTACCTCAGCCTTCTGAACTACCACTTTATCATTGACATAATAACTCAGGATGGAATAATGTTACCAGTCGAGACATTCACTACATGTGCACAGGGAAGGAAATCAAACATTAATTCAATCGAGCATTAACTCACCTATAACCCAGTTGATGGTAGTACAGGAGCCAGTCGATTCTTTAGTAGTCAGGGATCAATGCCGTTGTGCCTTTTCAGTACTTAATTCGTACTCAGTTTTATTTTGTTTTTATATCAAAAGTATTTCTTCAAAAAATGATAAAAAGGATAACAAAACAGTAAAATTCAAAAAAGGATAATAACAACAATAAAATCAATAAACATCAATAAGCTCAAGGGTATTGCCAGACGCTAATACCCAACAAAGTCAAAGGCACTGCCAGACGCTAGTGCACATACATAAATGTCAAAAAATCATAAAATCAAAATGCGAACAATAAAAAGGATTAAGTCAAAGATCATAAAAATATATTCAAAGCATATGCAATAAAAGAGATTAAGTCAAAAGAATCAATAATAAAAATCAGCCAATCAATAATAAAAACCATAAGAGAACAACAAAATGAGTTAAATCAAATTGCCTAAGAGCAAGAGAAAGAGCACCGTCCCAAGTTAAGATACAAGACCTTACAGCAAACGGATGAAGCCAAAAGCGAGAGAGCAAGAGAGAGAGGGGTCAGTTTATCCTAGACATTTATAGTAACATTGCTGATTTCAATAAACAATCCCCCAATGCGTCATTAATGGATGACGTGTTCTTGTCATCTTCAGTGGAAAGTTTTAATTTATATCACGTGTTCTAGCTGTCGTCCTTTGTGGAAAGTTTTAACTTCATTAGAGACACCCATCATGTCTTATGCAAATGTTTTAGATTTATTGAACATGCTGAGTGTTACTTTCATTGTTTTGATAAATGTAACTTATCTTCTAAGTGAAGACCGCAATGTTCTATTAATACGACGTACCTTCTAAGCGTTAACCATAATTGCAAGCTCAGCTTAAAAACATTGTCTGCTTACAAGTTCACCCTGAGTTCAGAGCATCTAGTAGTTAGTAGCACATGGAATCGACCTTATCTCTAAATTTAAGCTGTCTGAAGTGTTTTTCCAAAGTTATCACCATTTTTAGGTTTGGTGTTCCGGAATCGACCTTATCTCAGGCTGAAAACGCGTTTTCTGCATTGCGCCATAACTTTGCAGGGAAGCTTCAGAACATGAAATTTTCACCTCCCACTATAGCAGAAAGGGTCTTTCTAATAGTTGCATATCAAATCTAAGCTGTCTGAAGTATTTTTCCAAAGTTATCAACATTTTTATGTTTGGCGTTCCGGAATCGACCTAATCTCAGTTCGAAAACGCGTTTTCTGAATTGTGCAATAACTTTGCAGGGAAGCTTCAGAACATGAAATTTTCACCTCCCACTAGAGCAGAAAGGGTCTTTCTACTAGATACACATCAAATCTAAGCTGTCTGAAGTGTTTTGTCAAAGTTATCAACATTTTTATGTTTGGTATTCCAGAATCGACCTTATCTCGGGCTGAAAACGCGTTTTCTGCATTGTGCCATAACTTTGCAGGGAAGCTTCAGAACATGAAATTTTCACCTCCCACTATAGCAGAAGGGGTCTTTCTAGTAGTTGCACATCTAATCTAAGCTGTCTGAATTGTTTTTCCAAAGTTATCAACATTTTTATGTTTGGCGTTCCGGAATCGACCTTATCTCAGGCTGAAAACGTGTTTTCTGCGTTGTGCCATAACTTTGCAGGGAATCCTAAGAACATGAAATTTTCACCTCCCACTATAGTAGAAAGGGTCTTTCTAGTAGTTGCACATCAAATCTAAGCTGTCTGAAGAGTTTTTTTCCAAAGTTATCAACATTTTTATGTTTGGCGTTCAGGAATCGACCTGATCTCAGGCTGAAAACGTGTTTTCTGCATTGTGCCATAACTTGCAGGGAAGCTTCAGAACATGAAATTTTCACCTCCCACTATAGCAGAAAGGGTCTTTCTAGTAGTCGCACATCAAGTCTAAGCGGTCTTAAATGTTTTTCCAAAGTTGTCAACTTTTTTATGTTTGGCGTTCCGGAACCAACCTTATCTCAGGCTGAAAACGCGTTTTCTGCATTGTGCCATGAATTTGCAGGGACGCTTCAGAACATGAAATTTTCAACTCCCACTATAGCAGAAAGGGTCTTTCTAGTAGTTGTACATCAAATCTCAGCTGTCTGAAGTGTTTTTCCAAAGTTATCAACATTTTTATGTTTGGCGTTCCGGAACCCACCTGATCTCAGGCTGAAATCGAGTTTTCTGCTTTGTGCCATAACTTTGCAGGGAAGCTTCAGAACATGAACTTTTCATGTCCCACAATAGCAGAAAGGGTCTTTCTAGCAGTTGCACATCAAATCTAAGCCGTCTGAAGTGTTTTTCCAAAGTTATCAACATTTTTATGTTTGGCGTTCCGGAATCGACCTTATCCTAGGCCGAAAACGTGTTTTACGCATTGTGCCATAACTTTGCAGGGAAGCTTCAGAACATGAAATTTTCACCTCCCACTATGGCAGAAAGGGTCTTTCTAGTAGTTGCACATCTAATCTAAGCTGTCTGAATTGTTTTTCCAAAGTTATCAACATTTTTATGTTTGGCGTTCCGGAATCGACCTTATCTCAGGCTGAAAACGTGTTTTCTGCGTTGTGCCATAACTTTGCAGGGAATCCTAAGAACATGAAATTTTCACCTCCCACTATAGTAGAAAGGGTCTTTCTAGTAGTTGCACATCAAATCTAAGCTGTCTGAAGTGTTTTGTCAAAGTTATCAACATTTTTATGTTTGGTGTTCCAGAATCGACCTTATCTCGGGCTGAAAACGCGTTTTCTGCGTTGTGCCATAACTTTGCAGGGAATCCTAAGAACATGAAATTTTCACCTCCCACTAAAGTAGAAAGGGTCTTTCTAGTAGTTGCACATCAAATCTAAGCTGTCTGAAGAGTTTTTTTCCAAAGTTATCAACATTTTTATGTTTGGCGTTCAGGAATCGACCTGATCTCAGGCTGAAAACGTGTTTTCTGCATTGTGCCATAACTTGCAGGGAAGCTTCAGAACATGAAATTTTCACCTCCCACTATAGCAGAAAGGGTCTTTCTAGTAGTCGCACATCAAGTCTAAGCGGTCTTAAATGTTTTTCCAAAGTTGTCAACTTTTTTATGTTTGGCGTTCCGGAACCAACCTTATCTCAGGCTGAAAACGCGTTTTCTGCATTGTGCCATGAATTTGCAGGGAAGCTTCAGAACATGAAATTTTCACCTCCCACTATAGCAGAAAGGGTCTTTCTAGTAGTTGTACATCAAATCTCAGCTGTCTGAAGTGTTTTTCCAAAGTTATCAACATTTTTATGTTTGGCGTTCCGGAACCCACCTGATCTCAGGCTGAAATCGAGTTTTCTGCTTTGTGCCATAACTTTGCAGGGAAGCTTCAGAACATGAACTTTTCATGTCCCACAATAGCAGAAAGGGTCTTTCTAGCAGTTGCACATCAAATCTAAGCCGTCTGAAGTGTTTTTCCAATGTTATCAACATTTTTATGTTTGGCGTTCCGGAATCGACCTTATCCTAGGCCGAAAACGTGTTTTACGCATTGTGCCATAACTTTGCAGGGAAGCTTCAGAACATGAAATTTTCACCTCCCACTATGGCAGAAAGGGTCTTTCTAGTAGTTGCACATCAAATCTAAGCTGTCTGAAGTGTTTTTCCAAAGTTATCACCATTTTTATGTTTGGCGTTCCGGAACCCACCTTATCTCAGGGAGAAAACGTTTTTTCTGCATTGTGCATTAACTTTGCAGCGAAGCTTCAGAACATGAAATTTTCATGTCCCACTAAAGCAGAAAGGGTCTTTCTAGTAGTTGCACATCAAATCTAAGCTGTCTGAAGTGTTTTTCCTAAGTTATCAACATTTTTAGGTTTGGCGTTCCGGAATCGACCTTATCTCAGGCTGAAAACGGGTTTTACGCATTTTGCCGTAACTTTGCAGGGAAGCTTCAGAACATGAAAATTTCACCACCCACTATAGCAGATACGGTCTTTCTCGTAGTTGCACATCAAATCTAAGCTGTCTGAAGTGTTTTTCCAAAGTTATCAACTTTTTTATGTTTGGCGTTCCGGAATCGACCTTATCTCAGGCTGAAAACGCGTTTTTCGCATTGTCCCATAACTTTGCAGGGAAGCTTCAGAACATGAAATTTTTACCTCCCACTATATCAGAAAGGGTCTTTCTCGTAGTTGCACATCAAATTAAAGCTGTCTGGAGTGTTTTTCCAAACTTATCGCAATTTTTATGTTTGGCGTTCCGGAATCGACCTTATCTCAAGCTGAAAACGCATTTTCTGCATTGTTCCATAACTTTGCAGGGAAGCTTCAGAACATGAAATTTTCACCTCCCACTATATCAGAAAGGGTCTTTCTCGTAGTTGCACATCAAATCTAAGCTGTCTGAAGTGTTTTTCCAAAGTTATCAACATTTTTATGTTTGGCGTTCCGGAATCGACCTAATCTCAGTTTGAAAACGGGTTTTACGCATTTTGCCATAACTTTGCAGGGAAGCTTCAGAACATGAAATTTTCACCTCCCACGATAGCAGAAAGGGTCTTTCTAGTAGATGCACATCAAATCTAAGCGGTCTGAAGTGTTTTGTTAAAGTTATCAACATTTTTATGTTTGGCGTTCCGGAATCGACCTTATCCCAGACTGAAAACGCGTTTTCTGCATTGTGCCATAACTTTGCAGGGAAGCTTCAGAACATGACAATTTCACCCCCCACTATAGCAGAAAGGGTCTTTCTCGTAGTTGCACATCAAATTTAAGCTGTCTGAATTGTTTTTCCAAAGTTATCACCATTTTTATGTTTGGCGTTCCAGAATCGGCCTTATCTCAGGCTGAAAACGCGTTTTCTGCATTATGCCATAACTTTGCAGGGAAGCTTCAGAACACAAAATTTTCACCTCCCACTATAGGAGAATGGGACTCTCTAGTCGTTGCACATCAAATCTAAGCCGTCTGGAGTGTTTTTCCAAAGTTATCAACATTTTTATGTTTGGCGTTCCGGAATCGACCTTATCCTAGGCCGAAAACGTGTTTTACGCATTGTGCCATAACTTTGCAGGGAAGCTTCAGAACATGAAATTTTCACCTCCCACTATGGCAGAAAGGGTCTTTCTAGTAGTTGCACATCAAATCTAAGCTGTCTGAAGTGTTTTTCCAAAGTTATCACCATTTTTATGTTTGGCGTTCCGGAACCCACCTTATCTCAGGGAGAAAACGTTTTTTCTGCATTGTGCATTAACTTTGCAGCGAAGCTTCAGAACATGAAATTTTCACGTCCCACGAAAGCAGAAAGGGTCTTTCTAGTAGTTGCACATCAAATCTAAGCTGTCTGAAGTGTTTTTCCTAAGTTATCAACATTTTTAGGTTTGGCGTTCCGGAATCGACCTTATCTCAGGCTGAAAACGGGTTTTACGCATTTTGCCGTAACTTTGCAGGGAAGCTTCAGAACATGAAAATTTCACCACCCACTATAGCAGATACAGTCTTTCTCGTAGTTGCACATCAAATCTAAGCTGTCTGAAGTGTTTTTCCAAAGTTATAAACTTTTTTATGTTTGGCGTTCCGGAATCGACCTTATCTCAGGCTGAAAACGCGTTTTTCGCATTGTCCCATAACTTTGCAGGGAAGCTTCAGAACATGAAATTTTTACCTCCCACTATATCAGAAAGGGTCTTTCTCGTAGTTGCACATCAAATTAAAGCTGTCTGGAGTGTTTTTCCAAAGTTATCGCAATTTTTATGTTTGGCGTTCCGGAATCGACCTTATCTCAAGCTGAAAACGCGTTTTCTGCATTGTTCCATAACTTTGCAGGGAAGCTTCAGAACATGAAATTTTCTCCTCCCACTATAGCAGAAGGGGTCTTTCTAGTAGTTGCACATCAAATCTATACCGTCTGAAGTGTTTTTCCAAAGTTATCATCATTTTTATGTTTGGCGTTCCGGAACCAACCTTATCTCAGGCTGAAAACGGGTTTTCTGCATTGTGCCAAAACTTTGCAGGGAAGCTTCAGAACATGAAATTTTAACCTCCCACTGTAGCAGAAATGGTCTTTCTAGTAATTGCATATCAAATCTAAGCTGTCTGAAGTGTTTTTCCAAAGTTATCAAGACTTTTATGTTTGGCGTTCCGGAACCCACCTTATCTCAGGCTGAAAACGTGTTTTCTGCATTGTGCCATAACTTTGCAGGGAAGCTTCAGAACATGGACTTTTCACTTCCCAGTATATCAGAATGGATCTTTCTAGTAGTTGCACATCAAATCTCAGCTGTCTGAAGTGTTTTTCCTAAGTTATCTACATTTTTATGTTTGCCGTTCCGGAATCGACCTTATCTCAGGCTGAAAACGTGTTTTACACATTGTGCCATAACTTTGCATAAAGCTTCAGAACATGAAATTTTCACCTCCCACTACAGGAGAAAGGGTCTTTCTAGTCGTTGTACATCAAACCTAAGCTGTCTGAAGTGTTTTTCCAAAGTTATCAACATTTTTATGTTTGGCGTTCCGGAATCAACCTTATCCTAGGCTGAAAACGCGTTTTACGCATTGTGCCATAACTATGTAGGGAAGCGTTAGAACATGAAATTTTCACCTCCCACTATAGCAGAAACGTTCTTTCTAGTAGTTGCACATCAAATCTAAGCTCTCTGAAGTGTTTTTCATAAGTTATCAACATTTTTATGTTTGGCGTTCCGGAATCGACCTTATCTCAGGCTGAAAACGTGTTTTACGCATTGTGCCATAACTTTGCATAAAACTTCAGAACATGTAAATTTCACCCCCCATTATAGCAGAAACGTTATTTCTCGTAGTTGCACATCAAATCTAAGCTGTCTGAATTGTTTTTCCAAAGTTATCACCATTTTTAAGTTTGGCGTTCCGTAATTGACCTTATGTCAGGCTGAAAACGCATTTTTCGCATTGTCCCATAACTTTGCAGGGAAGCTTCAGAACATGAAATTATTACCTCCCACTATATCAGAAAGGGTCTTTATCGTAGTTGGACATCAAATTTAAGCTCTCTGAAGTGTTTTGTCAAAGTTATCAACATTTTTATGTTTGGCATTCCGGAATCGACCTTATCTCAGGCTGAAATCGTGTTTTACGCATTGTGCCATAACTTTGCAGGGAACCTTGAGAACATGAGAATTTCACCTCCCACTATAGCAGAAAGGGTCTTTCTCGTAGTTGCACATCAAATGTAAGCTGTCTGAATTGTTTATCCAAAGTTATCACCATTTTTATGTTTGGCGTTCCGTAATTGACCTTATCTCAGGCTGAAAACGCATTTTTCGCATTGTCCCATAACTTTGCAGGGAAGCTTCAGAACATGAAAATTTCACCACCCACTATAGCAGAAACGGTCTTTCTCGTAGTTGCCCATCAAATGTAAGCTGTCTGAATTGTTTATCCAAAGTTATCACCATTTTTATGTTTGGCGTTCCGTAATTGACCTTATCTCAGGCTGAAAACGCATTTTTCGCATTGTCTCATAACTTTGCAGGGAAGCTTCAGAACATGAAATTATTACCTCCCACTATTTCAGAAAGGGTCTTTCTCGTAGTTGCACATCAAATCTAAGCTGTCTGAAGTGTTTTTCCAAAGTTATCAACATTTTTATGTTTGGCGTTCCGGAATCGACCTTATCTCAGGCTT
Organism: Synchiropus splendidus; assembly: GCF_027744825.2. Taxonomy (NCBI): domain Eukaryota; kingdom Metazoa; phylum Chordata; class Actinopteri; order Syngnathiformes; family Callionymidae; genus Synchiropus; species Synchiropus splendidus. The sequence continues at coordinate 1,450,166 of NW_026527055.1, forward strand.
AAAACGCGTTTTACGCATTTTGTCATAACTTTGCAGGGAAGCTACAGAACATGAAAATTTCACCTCCCACTATAGCAGAAAGGGTCTTTCTAGTAGTTGCACATCAAATCTAAGCTGTCTGCAGTGTTTTTCTAAAGTTATCAACATTTTTTTTTTTTGCGGTTCCGGAACCCACCTTATCTCAGGTTGAAAACACGTTTTCTGCTTTGTGCCATAACTTTGCAGGGAAGCTTCAGAACATGAAATTTTCACCTCCCACTATATCAGAAAGGGTCTTTTTAGTAGTTGCACATCAAATCTAAGCTGTCTGAATTGATTTTCCAAAGTTATCAACATTTTTATGTTTGGCGTTCCGGAATCAACCTTATCCTAGGCTGAAAACGCGTTTTACGCATTGTGCCATAACTATGCAGGGAAGATTTAGAACATGAAATTTTCACCTCCCACTATAGCAAAAACGTTCTTTCTAGTAGTTGCACATCAAATCTAAGCTGTCTGAAGTGTTTTTCCAAAGTTATCAACATTTTTATGTTTGCTGTTCCGGAATCGACCATATCTCAGGCTGAAAACATATTTTACGCATTGTGCCAAAACTTTGCAGGGAAGCTTCAGAACATGAAATTTTCACAGCCCACTATAGCAGAAAGGGTCTTTCTAGTAGTTGCACATCAAATCTAAGCTGTCTGAAGTGTTTTTCCAAAGTTATCAACATTTTTATGTTTGGCGTTCTCGAACTCACATTATCTCAGGCTGAAAACGCGTTTTACGCATTTTACAATAACTTTGCAGGGAAGCTTCAGAACATGAAAATTTCACCACCCACTACAGCAGAAAGGGTCTTTCTAGTAGTTCCACATCAAATCTAAGCTGTCTGAAGTGTTTTTCCTAAGTTATCAACATTTTTATGTTTGGCGTTCCGGAATCGACCTTATCTCAGGATGAAAACGCGTTTTACGCATTTTGCCATAACTTTGCGGGGAAGCTTCAGAACATGAAAATTTCACCACCCACTATAGCAGAAACGGTCTTTCTCGTAGTTGCACATCAAATCTAAGCTGTCTGAATTGTTTTTCCAAAGTTATCACCATTTTTATGTTTGGCGTTCCGTAATTGACCTTATACCAGGCTGAAAACGCATTTTTCGCATTGTCCCATAACTTTGTAGGGAAGCTTCAGAACATGAAATTATTACCTCCGACTATATCAGAAAGGGTCTTTCTCGTAGTTGCACATCAATTCTAAGCTCTCTGAAGTGTTATGTCAAAGTTATCAACATTTTTATGTTTGGCGTTCCGGAATCGACCTAATCTCAGTTTGAAAACGGGTTTTACGCATTTTGCCATAACTTTGCAGGGAAGCTTCAGAACATGAAAATTTCACCACCCACTATAGCAGAAACGGTCTTTCTCGTAGTTGCACATCAAATCTAAGCTGTCTGAAGTGTTTTTCCAAAGTTATCACCATTTTTATGTTTGGCGTTCCGGAATCGACCTTTTCTCAGGCTGAAAACGCGTTTTCTGCATTGTTCCATAACTTTGCAGGGAAGCTTCAGAACATGAAATTTTCACTTCCCACGATAGCAGAAAGGGTCTTTCTAGTAGATGCACATCAAATCTAAGCTGTCTGCAGTGTTTTTCCAAAGTTATCAACATTTTTTTTTTTGCGGTTCCGGAACCCACCTTATCTCAGGTTGAAAACACGTTTTCTGCTTTGTGCCATAACTTTGCAGGGAAGCTTCAGAACATGAAATTTTCACCTCCCACTATATCAGAAAGGGTCTTTCTAGTAGTTGCACATCAAATCTAAGCTGTCTGAATTGATTTTCAAAAGTTATCAACATTTTTATGTTTGGCGTTCCGGAATCAACCTTATCCTAGGCTGAAAACGCGTTTTACGCATTGTGCCATAACTATGCAGGGAAGATTTAGAACATGAAATTTTCACCTCCCACTATAGCAAAAACGTTCTTTCTAGTAGTTGCACATCAAATCTAAGCTGTCTGAAGTGTTTTTCCAAAGTTATCAACATTTTTATGTTTGCTGTTCCGGAATCGACCATATCTCAGGCTGAAAACGTATTTTACGCATTGTGCCAAAACTTTGCAGGGAAGCTTCAGAACATGAAATTTTCACAGCCCACTATAGCAGAAAGGGTCTTTCTAGTAGTTGCACATCAAATCTAAGCTGTCTGAAGTGTTTTTCCAAAGTTATCAACATTTTTATGTTTGGCGTTCTCGAACTCACATTATCTCAGGCTGAAAACGCGTTTTTTGCATTGTGCCAGAACTTTGCAGGGAAGCTTTAGAACATGAAATTTTCACCTCCCACTATAGCAGAAAGGGTCTTTCTAGTAGTACCACATCAAATCTAAGCTGTCTGAAGTGTTTTTCCTAAGTTATCAACATTTTTATGTTTGGCGTTCCGGAACCCACCTTATCTCAGGCTGAAAACGCGTTTTACGCATTTTACAATAACTTTGCAGGGAAGCTTCAGAACATGAAAATTTCACCACCCACTATAGCAGAAAGGGTCTTTCTAGTAGTTCCACATCAAATCTAAGCTGTCTGAAGTGTTTTTCCTAAGTTATCAACATTTTTATGTTTGGCGTTCCGGAATCGACCTTATCTCAGGATGAAAACGCGTTTTACGCATTTTGCCATAACTTTGCGGGGAAGCTTCAGAACATGAAAATTTCACCACCCACTATAGCAGAAACGGTCTTTCTCGTAGTTGCACATCAAATCTAAGCTGTCTGAATTGTTTTTCCAAAGTTATCACCATTTTTATGTTTGGCGTTCCGTAATTGACCTTATACCAGGCTGAAAACGCATTTTTCGCATTGTCCCATAACTTTGTAGGGAAGCTTCAGAACATGAAATTATTACCTCCGACTATATCAGAAAGGGTCTTTCTCGTAGTTGCACATCAAATCTAAGCTGTCTGAAGTGTTTTTCCAAAGTTATCACCATTTTTATGTTTGGCGTTCCGGAATCGACCTTATCTCAGACTGAAAACGCGTTTTCTGCATTGTGCCATAACTTTGCAGGGAAGCTTCAGAACATGACAATTTCACTCCCCACTATAGCAGAAAGGGTCTTTCTCGTAGTTGCACATCAAATCTAACCTGCCTTAAGTGTTTTTCCAAAGTTATCAACATTTTTATGTTTGGCGTTCCGGAATCGACCTAATCTCAGTTTGAAATCGCGTTTTCTGCATTGTGCAATAACTTTGCAGGGAAGCTTCAGAACATGAAACTTGCACCTCCCACTATAGCAGAAAGGGTCTTTCTAGTAGTTCCACATCAAATCTAAGCTGTCTGAAGTGTTTTTCCAAAGTTATCAACATTTTTATGTTTGGCGTTCCGGAATCGACCTTATCTCAGGATGAAAACGCGTTTTACGCATTTTGCCATAACTTTGCGGGGAAGCTTCAGAACATGAAAATTTCACCACCCACTATAGCAGAAACGGTCTTTCTCGTAGTTGCACATCAAATCTAAGCTGTCTGAATTGTTTTTCCAAAGTTATCACCATTTTTATGTTTGGCGTTCCGTAATTGACCTTATACCAGGCTGAAAACGCATTTTTCGCATTGTCCCATAACTTTGTAGGGAAGCTTCAGAACATGAAATTATTACCTCCGACTATATCAGAAAGGGTCTTTCTCGTAGTTGCACATCAAATCTAAGCTGTCTGAAGTGGTTTTCCAAAGTTATCACCATTTTTATGTTTGGCGTTCCGGAATCGACCTTATCTCAGACTGAAAACGCGTTTTCTGCATTGTGCCATAACTTTGCAGGGAAGCTTCAGAACATGACAATTTCACCCCCCACTATAGCAGAAAGGGTCTTTCTCGTAGTTGCACATCAAATCTAACCTGCCTTAAGTGTTTTTCCAAAGTTATCAACATTTTTATGTTTGGCGTTCCGGAATCGACCTAATCTCACTTTGAAATCGCGTTTTCTGCATTGTGCAATAACTTTGCAGGGAAGCTTCAGAACATGAAACTTGCACCTCCCACTATAGCAGAAAGGGTCTTTCTAGTAGTTGCACATCAAACTTAAGCTGTCTGAATTGTTTTTCCAAAGTTATCACCATTTTTATGTTTGGCGTTCGAGAATCGGCCTTATCTCAGGCTGAAAACTCGTTTTCTGCATTATGCCATAACTTTGCAGGGAAGCTTCAGAACATGAAATTTTCACCTCCCACTATAAGAGAATGGGACTCTCTAGTCGTTGCACATCAAATCTAAGCTGTCTGAAGTGTTTTTCCAAAGTTATCACCATTTTTATGTTTGGCCTTCCGGAATCGACCTTATCTCAGTCTGAAAACGCGTTTTACGCATTGTGCCATAACTTTGCATAAAGCTTCAGAACATGAAATTTTCACCTCCCACAATAGCAGAAAGAGACTTTCTAGTAGTTGCAGATCAAATCTAAGCTGTCTGAATTGTTTTTCCAAAGTTATCACCATTTTTAAGTTTGGCGTTCCGTAATTGACCTTATCTCAGGCTGAAAACGCATTTTTCGCATTGTCCCATAACTTTGCAGGGAAGCTTCAGAACATGAAATTATTACCTCCCACTATATCAGAAAGGGTCTTTATCGTAGTTGCACATCAAATTTAAGCTCTCTGAAGTGTTTTGTCAAAGTTATCAACATTTTTATGTTTGGCATTCCGGAATCGACCTTATCTCAGGCTGAAATCGTGTTTTACGCATTGTGCCATAGCTTTGCAGGGAACCTTGAGAACATGAGAATTTCACCTCCCACTATAGCAGAAAGGGTCTTTCTAGGAGTTCCACATCAAATCTAAGCTGTCTGAAGTGTTTTTCCTCGGTTATCAACATTTTTATGTTTGGCGTTCCGGAATCGACCTTATCTCAGGCTGAAAACGCGTTTTACTCATTTTGCCATAACTTTGCGGGGAAGCTTCAGAACATGAAAATTTCACAACCCACTATAGCAGAAACGGTCTTTCTCGTAGTTGCACATCAAATGTAAGCTGTCTGAATTGTTTATCCAAAGTTATCACCATTTTTATGTTTGGCGTTCCGTAATTGACCTTATCTCAGGCTGAAAACGCATTTTTCGCATTGTCCCATAACTTTGCAGGGAAGCTTCAGAACATGAAATTATTACCTCCCACTATTTCAGAAAGGGTCTTTCTCGTAGTTGCACATCAAATCTAAGCTGTCTGAAGTGTTTTTCCAAAGTTATCAACATTTTTATGTTTGGCGTTCCGGAATCGACCTTATCTCAGGCTTAAAACGCGTTTTACGCATTTTGCCATAACTTTGCAGGGAAGCTACAGAACATGAAAATTTCACCTCCCACTATAGCAGAAAGGGTCTTTCTAGTAGTTGCACATCAAATCTAAGCTGTCTGCAGTGTTTTTCCAAAGTTATCAACATTTTTTTTTTTTGCGGTTCCGGAACCCACCTTATCTCAGGCTGAAAACGCGTTTTCTGCTTTGTGCCATAACTTTGCAGGGAAGCTTCAGAACATGAAATTTTCACTTCCCACGATAGCAGAAAGGGTCTTTCTAGTTGATGCACATCAAATCTAAGCTGTCTGAAGTGTTTTGTTAAAGTTATCAACATTTTTATGTTTGGCGTTCCGGAATCGACCTTATCTCAGACTGAAAACGCGTTTTCTGCATTGTGCCATAACTTTGCAGGGAAGCTTCAGAACATGACAATTTCACCCCCCACTATAGCAGAAAGGGTCTTTCTCGTAGTTGCACATCAAATCTAACCTGCCTTAAGTGTTTTTCCAAAGTTATCAACATTTTTATGTTTGGCGTTCCGGAATCAACCTAATCTCAGTTTGAAATCGCGTTTTCTGCATTGTGCAATAACTTTGCAGGGAAGCTTCAGAACATGAAACTTGCACCTCCCACTATAGCAGAACGGGTCTTTCTAGTAGTTGCACATCAAACTTAAGCTGTCTGAATTGTTTTTCCAAAGTTATCACCATTTTTATGTTTGGCGTTCGAGAATCGGCCTTATCTCAGGCTGTAAACTCGTTTTCTGCATTATGCCATAACTTTGCAGGGAAGCTTCAGAACATGAAATTTTCACCTCCCACTATAAGAGAATGGGACTCTCTAGTCGTTGCACATCAAATCTCAGCTGTCTGAAGTGTTTTTCCAAAGTTATCACCATTTTTATGTTTGGCCTTCCGGAATCGACCTTATCTCAGGCTGAAAACGCGTTTTACGCATTGTGCCATAACTTTGCATAAAGCTTCAGAACATGAAATTTTCACCTCCCACAATAGCAGATAGAGACTTTCTAGTAGTTGCAGATCAAATCTAAGCTGTCTGAATTGTTTTTCCAAAGTTATCACCATTTTTAAGTTTGGCGTTCCGTAATTGACCTTATCTCAGGCTGAAAACGCATTTTTCGCATTGTCCCATAACTTTGCAGGGAAGCTTCAGAACATGAAATTATTACCTCCCACTATATCAGAAAGGGTCTTTATCGTAGTTGCACATCAACTTTAAGCTCTCTGAAGTGTTTTGTCAAAGTTATCAACATTTTTATGTTTGGCGTTCCGTAATTGACCTTATCTCAGGCTGAAAACGCATTTTTCGCATTGTCCCATAACTTTGCAGGGAAGCTTCAGAACATGAAATTATTACCTCCCACTATTTCAGAAAGGGTCTTTCTCGTAGTTGCACATCAAATCTAAGCTGTCTGAAGTGTTTTTCCAAAGTTATCAACATTTTTATGTTTGGCGTTCCGGAATCGACCTTATCTCAGGCTTAAAACGCGTTTTACGCATTTTGCCATAACTTTGCAGGGAAGCTACAGAACATGAAAATTTCACCTCCCACTATAGCAGAAAGGGTCTTTCTAGTAGTTGCACATCAAATCTAAGCTGTCTGCAGTGTTTTTCCAAAGTTATCAACACTTTTATGTTTGGCGTTCCGGAATCGACCTTATCTCAGACTGAAAACGCGTTTTCTGCATTGTGCCATAACTTTGCAGGGAAGCTTCAGAACATGACAATTTCACCCCCCACTATAGCAGAAAGGGTCTTTCTCGTAGTTGCACATCAAATCTAACCTGCCTTAAGTGTTTTTCCAAAGTTATCAACATTTTTATGTTTGGCGTTCCGGAATCAACCTAATCTCAGTTTGAAATCGCGTTTTCTGCATTGTGCAATAACTTTGCAGGGAAGCTTCAGAACATGAAACTTGCACCTCCCACTATAGCAGAACGGGTCTTTCTAGTAGTTGCACATCAAACTTAAGCTGTCTGAATTGTTTTTCCAAAGTTATCACCATTTTTATGTTTGGCGTTCGAGAATCGGCCTTATCTCAGGCTGTAAACTCGTTTTCTGCATTATGCCATAACTTTGCAGGGAAGCTTCAGAACATGAAATTTTCACCTCCCACTATAAGAGAATGGGACTCTCTAGTCGTTGCACATCAAATCTCAGCTGTCTGAAGTGTTTTTCCAAAGTTATCACCATTTTTATGTTTGGCCTTCCGGAATCGACCTTATCTCAGGCTGAAAACGCGTTTTACGCATTGTGCCATAACTTTGCATAAAGCTTCAGAACATGAAATTTTCACCTCCCACAATAGCAGATAGAGACTTTCTAGTAGTTGCAGATCAAATCTAAGCTGTCTGAATTGTTTTTCCAAAGTTATCACCATTTTTAAGTTTGGCGTTCCGTAATTGACCTTATCTCAGGCTGAAAACGCATTTTTCGCATTGTCCCATAACTTTGCAGGGAAGCTTCAGAACATGAAATTATTACCTCCCACTATATCAGAAAGGGTCTTTATCGTAGTTGCACATCAACTTTAAGCTCTCTGAAGTGTTTTGTCAAAGTTATCAACATTTTTATGTTTGGCGTTCCGTAATTGACCTTATCTCAGGCTGAAAACGCATTTTTCGCATTGTCCCATAACTTTGCAGGGAAGCTTCAGAACATGAAATTATTACCTCCCACTATTTCAGAAAGGGTCTTTCTCGTAGTTGCACATCAAATCTAAGCTGTCTGAAGTGTTTTTCCAAAGTTATCAACATTTTTATGTTTGGCGTTCCGGAATCGACCTTATCTCAGGCTTAAAACGCGTTTTACGCATTTTGCCATAACTTTGCAGGGAAGCTACAGAACATGAAAATTTCACCTCCCACTATAGCAGAAAGGGTCTTTCTAGTAGTTGCACATCAAATCTAAGCTGTCTGCAGTGTTTTTCCAAAGTTATCAACATTTTTTTTTTTGCGGTTCCGGAACCCACCTTATCTCAGGCTGAAAACGCGTTTTCTGCTTTGTGCCATAACTTTGCAGGGAAGCTTCAGAACATGAAATTTTCACCTCCCACTATATCAGAAAGGGTCTTTCTAGTAGTTGCGCATCAAATTTAAGCTGTCTGAATTGTTTTTCCAAAGTTATCAACATTTTTATGTTTGGCGTTCCGTAATTGACCTTATCTCAGGCTGAAAACGCGTTTTCTGGATTGTGCCATAACTTTGCAGGGAAGCTTCAGAACATGAAATTTTCACCTCCCACTATATCAGAAACGTTCTTTCTAGTAGTTGCACATCAAATCTAAGCTGTCTGAAGTGGTTTTCCAAAGTTATCAACATTTTTATGTTTGGCGTTCCGGAATCGACCATATCTCAGGCTGAAAACGTGTTTTACGCATTGTGCCAAAACTTTGCAGGGAAGCTTCAGAACATGAAATTTTCACAGCCCACTATAGCAGAAAGGTTCTTTCTAGTAGTTGCACATTAAATCTAAGCTGTCTGAAGTGTTTTTCCAAAGTTATCAACATTTTTATGTTTGGCGTTCTGGAACTCACATTATCTCAGGCTGAAAACGCGTTTTTTGCATTGTGCCACAACTTTGCAGGGAAGCTTTAGAACATGAAATTTTCACCTCCCACGAGAGCAGAAATGGTCTTTCTAGCAGTTGCACATCAAATCTAAGCTGTCTGAAGTGTTTTTCCAAAGTTATCAACATTTTTATGTTTGGCGTTCCGGAACACACCTTATCTCAGGCTGAAAACGCGTTTTACGCATTTTACAATAACTTTGCAGGGAAGCTTCAGAACATGAAAATTTCACCACCCACTATAGCAGAAAGGGTCTTTCTAGTAGTTCCACATAAAATCTAAGCTGTCTGAAGTGTTTTTCCCAAGTTATCAACATTTTTATGTTTGGCGTTCCGGAATCGACCTTATCTCAGGCTGAAAACGCGTTTCACGCATTTTGCCATAACTTTGCGGGGAAGCTTCAGAACATGAAAATTTCACCACCCACTATAGCAGAAACGGTCTTTCTCGTAGTTGCACATCAAATCTAAGCTGTCTGAATTGTTTTTCCAAAGTTATCAACATTTTTATGTTTGGCGTTCCGTAAATGACCTTATCTCAGGCTGAAAACGCATTTTTCGCATTGTCCCATAACTTTGCAGGGAAGCTTCAGAACATGAAATTATTACCTCCGACTATATCAGAAAGGGTCTTTCTCGTAGTTGCACATCAATTCTAAGCTCTCTGAAGTGTTATGTCAAAGTTATCAACATTTTTATGTTTGGCATTCCGGAATCGACCGTATCTCAGGCTTAAAACACGTTTTACGCATTTTGCCATAACTTTGCAGGGAAGCTTCAGAACATGAAAATTTCACCTCCCACTATAGCAGAAAGGGTCTTTCTAGTAGTTGCACATCAAATCTAAGCTGTCTGAAGTGTTTTTCCAAAGTTATCACCATTTTTATGTTTGGCGTTCCGTAATTGACCTTATCTCAGGCTGAAAACGCGTTTTCTGCATTGTGCCATAACTTTGCTGGGAATCTTCAGAACATGAAATTTTAACCTCCCACAATAGCATAAAGGGTCTTTCTTGTAGTTGCACATCAAATCTAAGCTGTCTGAAATGTTTTTTCCAAAGTTATCAACATTTTTATGTTTGGCGTTCCGGAACCCACCTTATCTCCGGCTGAAAACGCGTTTTCTGCATTGTTCCTTAACTTTGCAGGGAAGCTTCAGAACGTGAAATTTTCAACTCCAACTATAACAGACAGGGTCTTTCTAGTAGTTGCAAATCAAATCTAAGCTGTCTGAAGTGTTTTTCCAAAATTATCAACATTTTATATGTTTGGCATTCCGGAACCCACCTTATTTCAGCCTGAAAACGCGTTTTCTGCAATGTGCCATAACTTTGCTGGGAAGCTTCAGAACATGAAATTTTCACTTCGCACTATAGCAGAAAGTGTCTTTCTAGTAGTTGCACATCAAATCTAAGCTGTCTGAAGTGTTTTTCCAAAGTTATCAACACTTTTATGTTTGGCGTTCCGGAATAGACCTTATCTCAGGCTGAAAACGCGTTTTCTGTATTGTACCATAACTTTGCAGGGGAGCTTCAGAACATGAATTTTTCACTTCCCACTATAGCAGAAAGGGTCTTTCTAGTAGTTGCATATCAAATCTAAGCTGTCTGAAGTGTTTTTCCAAAGTTATCAACACTTTTATGTTTGCCGCTCCCGAACCCAACTAATATCAGGCTGAAAACGCATTTTCTGCATTGTGCCATAACTTTGCAGGGAAGCTTCAGAACATGAAATTTTCACCTCCCACTATAGAAGAAAGGGTCTTTCTAGTAGTTGCACATCAAATCTAAGCTGTCTGAAATGTTTTTTCCAAAGTTATCAACATTTTTATGTTTGGCGTTCCGAAACCCACCTTATCTCAGTCTGAAAACGCGTTTTCTGCATTGTCCCATAACTTTGCAGGGAAGCTTCAGAACATGAAAATTTAACCTCCCACAATAGCATAAAGGGTCTTTCCTGTTGTTGCACATCAAATCTAAGCTGTCTGAAGTGTTTTTCGAAAGTTATCAACATTTTTACGTTTCCCGTTCCGGAACCCACATTATCTCAGGCTGAAAACGCGTTTTCTGCATTGTGCCATAACTTTGCAGGGAAGCTTCAGAACATGAAATTTTAACCCCCCACTGCAGCAGAAAGGACCTTTCTAGTAGTTGCACATCAAATCTAAGCTGTCTGAAGTGTTTTTCCAAGGATATCAACATTTTTAAGTTTGGCGTTCCGGAACCCACCTTATCTCGGGCTGAAAACGCGTTTACTTCATTGTGCCATAACTTTGCAGGAAAGGTTCAAAAATGAAATTTTCACCACCCACTATAGCAGAAAGGGACTTTCTAGTAGTTGCACATCAAATCTAAGCTGTCTGAAGTGTTTTTCCAAAGTTATCAACATTTTTATGTTTGGCGTTCCGGACCCCACCTTTTCTCAGGCTGAAAACGGGTTTTCCACATTGTGCCATAACTTTGCAGGGAAGCTTCAGAACATGAAATTTTCACCTCCCACTATAGCAGAAAGGGTCTTTCTCGTAGTTGCACAACAAATCTAAGCTATCTGAAGTGTTTTTCCAAAGTTATCAACATTTTTACGTTTGGCATTCCGGAACCCACCTTATCTCGGGCTGAAAACGCGTTTTCTGCATTATGCCATAACTTTGCAGGGAAGCTTCAGAACATGAAATTTTAACCTCCCACTATATAAGAAAGGGTCTTTCAAATCGTTACACATCAAATCTAAGCTGTCTGAAGTGTTTTTCCAAAGTTATAAACATTTTTATGTTTGGCGTTCCGGAACCCACCTTATCTCAGGCTGAAAACGCGTTTTCTGCATTGTTACTTAACTTTGCAGGGAAGCTTCAGAACATGAAATTTTCAACTCCCACCATAACAGACAGGGTCTTTCTAGTCGTTGCACATCAAATCTAAGCTGTCTGAAGTGGTTTTCCAAAGTTATCAACATTTTTATGTTTGGCGTTCCAGAACCCACCTTATCTCAGGCTGAAAACGCGTTTTCTGCTTTGTGCCATAACTTTGCTGCGAAGCTTCAGAACATGAAATTTTAACCACCCACTGTAGCAGAAATGCTCTTTCTAGTAGTTGCATATCAAATCTAAGCTGTCTGAAGTGTTTTTCCAAAGTTATCAACATTTTTATGTTTGGCGTTCCGAAACCAACCCTATCTCAGGCTGAAAACGCGTTTTCTGCATTGTTCCTTAACTTTGCAGGGAAGCTTCAGAACACGAAATTTTCACCTCCCACTATAGCAGAAAGGGTCTTTCTAGTAGTTGCACATCAAATCTAAGCTGTCTGAAGTGTTTTTCGAAAGTGTTGTATATACTGGAAAATCGAAAATATTATAACCATGCTTTACACTTATTATGAGCACTTATTGAATCTGTATGCTTTGCACTTATTATGAGCACTTATTGAATCTGTATGCTTTGCACTTTTGAACTTGCAGGGCATGCTCTAACCTCAGGGTGAATTTGTAAGCAGAACATGTTTTTAAGCCGAGCTTGCGATTATGGTTAACACTTAGAAGGAACGTTGTATTAATAGAACATTGTGGTCTTCACTTAGAACATAAGTTACATTTATCAAAACAATGAAACGAACACTCAGCATGTTCAATGAATCTAAAACATCTGCATAAGACATAAGGGGTGTCTCTAATGAAGTTAAAACTTTCCACTAAGGACGACAGCTAGAACACGTGATGAAAATTAAAACTTTCCACTGAAGATGACAAGAACACGTCACCCATTAATGACGCATTGGGGGATTGTTTATTGAAATCGGCAATGTTACTATAAAGGTCTAGGATAAACTGACCTCTCGCTCTCGCTCTTGATCCACGCTTTTGGCTTCATCCGTTTGCTGTAAGGTCTTGTATCTTAACTTGGGACGGTGCTCTTGCTCTTGCTCTTAGGCCATTTGATTTAACTCTTCTTGTTGTTCTCTTATGGTTTTTTTTTTATTATTGATTGGTTGGTTTTTATGATTAATTCTTTTGACTTATCTCTTTTATTGCATATACTTTGAATATATTTTTTAGGATCTTTGACTTAATCCTTTTTATTGTGTATGCATTTTGATTATATGATTTTTGACATTTATGTATGTGCACTAGCGTCTGGCAGTGCCTTTGACTTTGTTGGGTATTAGCGTCTGGCAATACCCTTGAGTTTATTGATGTTTATTGATTTTATTGTTTTCATTATCCTTTTTTGAATTTTATTGTTTTATCACCCTTTTATCATTTTTGTATTGAATTTGATTCTTTATTGATTTTACTGTTTTGTTATCCTTTTTATCAATTTTTTGGAGAAATACTTTTGACATAAAAACAAAATAAAACTGAGTACGAATTAAGTACTGAAAAGGCACAACGGCATTGATCCCTGACTACTAAGAATCGACTGGCTCCTGTACTACCATCAACTGGGTTATAGGTGAGTTAATGCTGGATTGAATTAATGTTTGATTCCCTTTCCTGTGCACATGTAGTGAATGTCTCGACAGGTAGCATTATTCCATCCTGAATTATTATGTCAATGATAAAGTGGTAGTTCAGAAGGCTGAGGTAATATTTTATTGAAGGAATGGATTGAGGATCTAATCATGTGTCCCTAAACGAAGCTAAGTAAAGAGACTACGGTAGAAGGTGTAGCATTGTAAGGTCAAGAACCTGTTTCTCAACAGGTCGGGCGAATTTAATAACCCGCTCAGTGAAGCGCCGACACTACGCACTAATATAATAGGTGAAGTAGATACATCTATTATAGTTTTAGAACCGTGTCTGCAACAAGAGGCTGACTGAGTTGACCACACGAGGGGGCCCTTTACCAGAGAGGCAGAGGGAGGTAGTGTACTCGGAACTAGGGACGGCTTGTTACAGCCAATTGCCCTGTACACAAAACCTTGAAATCCAAAACCCGAGCGACAGAAAGTTATCAACATTTTTATGTTTGGCGTTCCGGAACCCACCTTGTCTCAGGCTGAAAACGCGTTTTCTGCATTGTGCCATAACTTTGAAGGAAAGCTTCAGAGCATGAAATTTTCACCTCCCACTATAGCAGAAAGGGTCTTTCTCGTAGTTGCACATCAAATCTAAGCTATCTGAAGTGTTTTTCCAAAGTTATCAACATTTTTATGTTTGGCGTTCCGGAACCCACCTTTTCTCTTGCTGAAAACGCGTTTTCTGCTTTGTGCCATAACTTTGCTGGGAATCTTCAGAACATGAAATTTTAACCTCCCACAATAGCATAAAGGGTCTTTCTTGTAGTTGCACATCAAATCTAAGCTGTCTGAAGTGTTTTTCCAAAGTTATCAACATTTTTATGTTTGGCGTTCCGGAACCCACCTTATCTCCGGCTGAAAACGCGTTTTCTGCATTGTTCCTTAACTTTGCAGGGAAGCTTCAGAACGTGAAATTTTCAACTCCAACTATAACAGACAGGGTCTTTGTAGTAGTTGCACATCAAATCTAAGCTGTCTGAAGTGTTTTTCGAAAGTTATCAACATTTTTACGTTTGGCGTTCCGGAACCTACCTTATCTCAGGCTGAAAACGCGTTTTCTGCATTGTGCCATAACTTTGAAGGAAAGCTTCAGAAAATGAAAGTTTCACCTCCCACTATAGCAGAAAGGGTCTTTTGTAGTAGTTGCACATCAAATATAAGCTGTCTGAAGTGTTTTTCCAAAGTTATCAACATTTTTATGTTTGGCGTTCCGGACCCCACCTTTTCTCAGACTGAAAACGGGTTTTCCACATTGTGCCATAACTTTGCAGGGAAGCTTCAGAAAATGAAATTTTCACGTCCCAATATAGCAGAAAGGGTCTTTCTCGTAGTTGCACATCAAATCTAAGCTATCTGAAGTGTTTTTCCGAAGTTATCAACATTTTTACGTTTGGCATTTCGGAACCCACCTTATCTCAGCCTGAAAACGCGTTTTCTGCAATGTGCCATTACTTTGTTGGGAAGCTTCAGAACATGAAATTTTCACCTCCCACTATAGCAGAAAGGGTCTTTGTAGTAGTTGCAAATCAAATCTAAGCTGTCTGAAGTGTTTTTCCAAAATTATCAACATTTATATGTTTGGCATTCCGGAACCCACCTGATCTCAGCCTGAAAACGCGTTTTCTGCAATGTGCCATAACTTTGCTGGGAAGCTTCAGAACATGAAATTTTCACTTCGCACTATAGCAGAAAGGGTCTTTCTAGTAGTTGCACATCAAATCTAAGCTGTCTGAAGTGTTTTTCCAAAGTTATCAACACTTTTATATTTGGCGTTCCGGAATAGACCTTATCTCAGGCTGAAAACACGTTTTCTGCATTGTACCATAACTTTGCAGGGGAGCTTCAGAACATGAATTTTTCACTTCCCACTATAGCAGAAAGGGTCTTTCTAGTAGTTGCATATCAAATCTAAGCTGTCTGAAGTGTTTTTCCAAAGTTATCAACACTTTTATGTTTGCCGCTCCCGAACCCAACTAATATCAGGCTGAAAACGCATTTTCTGCATTGTGCCATAACTTTGCAGGTAAGCTTCAGAACATGAAATTTTCACCTCCCACAATAGCATAAAGGGTCTTTCTTGTAGTTGCACATCAAATCTAAGCTGTCTGAAGTGTTTTTTCCAAAGTTATCAACATTTTTATGTTTGGCGTTCCGGAACCCACCTTTTCTCCGGCTGAAAACGCGTTTTCTGCATTTTTCCTTAACTTTGCAGGGAAGCTTCAGAACGTGAAATTTTCAACTCCAACTATAACAGACAGGGTCTTTGTAGTAGTTAAACATCAAATCTAAGCTGTCTGAAGTGTTTTTCCAAAGTTATCAACATTTTTACGTTTGGCGTTCCGGAACCCACCTTATCTCAGGCTGAAAACGCGTTTTCTGCATTGTGCCATAACTTTGAAGGAAAGCTTCAGAACATGAAATTTTCACGTCCCACTATAGCAGAAAGGGTCTTTCTCGTAGTTGCACATCAAATCTAAGCTATCTGAAGTGTTTTTCCGAAGTTATCAACATTTTTACGTTTGGCATTCCGGAACCCACCTTATCTCAGCCTGAAAACGCGTTTTCTTCAATGTGCCATAACTTTGTTGGGAAGCTTCAGATCATGAAATTATCACCTCCCACTATAGCAGAAAGGGTCTTTTGTAGTAGTTGCACATCAAATATAAGCTGTCTGAAGTGTTTTTCCAAAGTTATCAACTTTTTTATGTTTGGCGTTCCGGACCCCTCCTTTTCTCAGGCTGAAAACGGGTTTTCCAAATTGTGCAATAACTTTGCAGGGAAGCTTCAGAACATGAAATTTTCACGTCCCACTATAGCAGAAAGGGTCTTTCTCGTAGTTGCACATCAAATCTAAGCTATCTGAAGTGTTTTTCCGACGTTATCAACATTTTTATGTTTGGCGTTCCGAAACCCACCTTATCTCAGTCTGAAAACGCGTTTTCTGCATTGTCCCATAACTTTGCAGGGAAGCTTCAGAACATGAAAATTTAACCTCCCACAATAGCATAAAGGGTCTTTCTTGTTGTTGCACATCAAATCTAAGCTGTCTGAAGTGTTTTTCGAAAGTTATTAACATTTTTACGTTTGGCGTTCCGGAACCCACCTTATCTCAGCCTGAAAACGCTTTTTCTGCATTGTGCCCTAACTTTGCAGGGAAGCTTCAGAACATGACATTTTCATATCGCACTATAGCAGAAAAGGTCTTTCTAGTAGTTGCACATCAAATCTAAGCTGTCTGAAGTGTTTTTCCAAAGTTATCAACACTTTTATGTTTGGCGTTCCGGAATAGACCTTATCTCAGGCTGAAAACGCGTTTTCTGCATTGTACCATAACTTTGCAGGGCAGCTTCAGAACATGAATTTTTCACTTCCCACTATAGCAGAAAGGGTCTTTCTAGTAGTTGCATATCAAATCTAAGCTGTCTGAAGTGTTTTTCCAAAGTTGTCAACACTTTTATGTTTGCCGCTCTCGAACCCAACTAATATCAGGCTGAAAACGCATTTTCTGCATTGTGCCATAACTTTGCAGGGAAGCTTCAGAACATGAAATTTTCACCTCCCACTGTAGAAGAAAGGGTCTTTCTAGTAGTTGCACATCAAATCTAAGCTGTCTGAAATGTTTTTTCCAAAGTTATCAACATTTTTATGTTTGGCGTTCCGAAACCCACCTTATCTCAGTCTGAAAACGCGTTTTCTGCATTGTCCCATAACTTTGCAGGGAAGCTTCAGAACATGAAAATTTAACCTCCCACAATAGCATAAAGGGTCTTTCTTGTTGTTGCACATCAAATCTAAGCTGTCTGAAGTGTTTTTCGAAAGTTATTAACATTTTTACGTTTGGCGTTCCGGAACCCACCTTATCTCAGCCTGAAAACGCTTTTTCTGCATTGTGCCCTAACTTTGCAGGGAAGCTTCAGAACATGACATTTTCATATCGCACTATAGCAGAAAGGGTCTTTCTAGTAGTTGCACATCAAATCTAAGCTGTCTGAAGTGTTTTTGCAAAGTTATCAACATTTTTATGTTTTGCGTTCCGGAACCCACCTCATCTCTGCCTGAAAACGCGTTTTCTGCTTTGTGCCATAACTTTGCTGGGAATCTTCAGAACATGGAATTTTAACCTCCCACAATAGCATAAAGGGTCTTACTTGTAGTTGCACATCTAATCTAAGCTGTCTGAAGTGTTTTTCCAAAGTTATCAACATTTTTATTTTTGGCGTTCCGGAACCCACCTTATCTCAGGCTGAAAACGCGTGTTCTGCATTGTTCCTTGACTTTGCAGAGAAGCATCAGAACATGAAATTTTCAACTCCCACTATAACAGACAATGTCTTTCTAGTCGTTGCACATCAAATCTAATCTGTCTGAAGTGTTTTTGGAAAGATATCAACATTTTTATGTTTGGTGTTCCCGAACCCACCTTATCTCAGGCTGAAAACGCGTTTTCTGCATTGTGCCATAACTTTGAAGGAAAGCTTCAGAAAATGAAAATTTCACCTCCCACTATAGCAGAAAGGGTCTTTTGTAGTTGTTGCACATCAAATCTAAGCTGTATGAAGTGTTTTTCCAAAGTTATCAACATTTTTATGTTTGGCGTTCCGGAACCCACCTTATCCCAGGATGAAAACGCGTTTTCTGCTTTGTGCCATAACTTTGCTGGGAAGCTTCAGAACATGAAATTTTAACCACCCACAATTGCATAAAGGGTCTTTCTTGTAGTTGCACATCAAATCAAAGCTGTCTGAAGTGTTTTTCCAAAGTTATCAACATTTTTATGTTTGGCGTTCCGGAATCCACCTTTTCTCAGGCTGTAAACGCTTTTTTTGCATTGTGCCATAACTTTGGAGGGAAGCTTCAGAACACGAAATTTTCACCTCCCACTATAGCAGAAAATGTCTTTCTAGTAGTTGCACATCAAATTTAACCTGTCTGAAGTGTTTTTCCAAAGTTATCAACATTCTTATGTTTGGCGTTCCGGAATCAACCTTATCTCACGCTGAAAACGCGTTTTCTGCACTGTGCCATCACTTTGCAGGAAAGCTGCAGAATAATTAATTTTCACCTCCCACTATAGCAGAAAGGGTCTTTCTAGTAGTTGCACATCAAATCTAAGCTGTCTGAAGTGTTTTTCCAAAGTCATCAACATTCTTATGTTTGGTGTTCCGGAATCAACCTTATCTCAGGCTGAAAACGCGTTTTACGCATTGTGCCATAACTTTGCAGGAAAGCATCAGAACATGAAATTTTCACCTCCCACTATAGCAGAAAGGGTCTTTCTAGTAGTTGCAGATTAAATCTAAGCTGTCTGAAATGTTTTTCCAAAGTTATCAACTTTTTTATGTTTGGCGTTCCGGAACCCACCTTATCTCAGGCTGAAAACGAGTTTTCTTCATTGTTCTTTAACATTGCATAAAGCTTCAGAACATGAAATTTTCAACTCCCACTATAACAGACAGGGTCTTTCTTGTAGTTGCACATCAAATCTAAGTTGTCTGAAGTGTTTTTCGAAAGCTATAAACATTATTATGTTTGGAGTTCCGGAATCGACCTTATCTCAGGCTGAAAACGCGTTTTCTGCATTGTGCCATAACTTTGCAGGGAAGCTTCGGATCATGAAATTTTCACCTCCCACTATAGCAGAAAGGGTCTTTCTAGTAGTCGCACATCAAATCTAAGCTGTCTGAAGTGTTTTTCCAAAGTTATCAACATTTTTATGTTTGGAGTTCCGGAATCGACCTTATCTCAGGCTGAAAACGCGTTTTCTGCATTGTGCCATAACTTTGCAGGGAAGCTTCAGATCATGAAATTTTAACCTCCCACTATAGCAGAAAGGGTCTTTCTTGTTGTTGCACATCAAATCTAAGTTGTCTGAAGTGTTTTTCGAAAGCTATCAATATTTTTATGTTTGGATTTCCGGAAACGACCTTATCTCGGGCTGAAAACGCGTTTTCTGCATTGTGCCATAACTTTGCAGTGAAGCTTCAGAACATGAAATTTTCACCTCCCACTGTAGCAGAAAGGGTCTTTCTAGTAGTTGCACATCAAATCTAAGCTGTCTGAAGTGTTTTTCCAAAGTTATCAACATTTTATGTTTGGCGTTCCGGAACCCACCTTATCTCAGACAGAAAACGCGTTTTCTGCATTGTTCCTTAACTTTGATGGAAAGCTTCAGAACACGAAATTTTCACCTCCCACTCTAGCAGAAAGGGTCTTTCTAGTCGTTGCACATCAAATCTAAGCTGTCTGAAGTGTTTTTCCAAAATTTTCAACATTTTTATTTTTGGTCTTCGGGAACCCACCATATCTCAGGCTGAAAACGCGTTTTACGCATTGTGCCATTACTTTGCATAAAGCTTTAGAACATGAAATTTTCACCTCCCACTAAGCAGAAAGGGTCTTTCTAGTAGTTGCAGATTAAATCTAAGCTGTCTGAAATGTTTTTCCAAAGTTATCACCTTTTTTATGTTTGGCGTTCCGGAACCCACCTTATCTCAGGCTGAAAACCCGTTTTCTTCATTGTTCTTTAACATTGCATAAAGTTTCAGAACATGAAATTTTCAACTCCCACTATAACAGACAGGGTCTTTCTAGTAGTCGCACATCAAATCTAAGCTGTCTGAAGTGTTTTTCCAAAGTTATCAACATTTTTATGTTTGGAGTTCCGGAATCGACCTTATCTCAGGCTGAAAACGCGTTTTCTGCATTGTGCCATAACTTTGCAGGGAAGCTTCAGATCATGAAATTTTCACCTCCCACTATAGCAGAAAGGGTCTTTCCTGTAGTTGCACATCAAATCTAAGTTGTCTGAAGTGTTTTTCGAAAGCTATCAACATTTTTATGTTTGGCTTTCCGGAAACAACCTTATCTCGGGCTGAAAACGCGTTTTCTGCATTGTGCCATAACTTTGCAGTGACGCTTCAGAACATGAAATTTTCACCTCCCACTGTAGCAGAAAGGGTCCTTCTAGTAGTTGCACATCAAATCTAACCTGTCTGAAGTGTTTTTCCAAAGTTATCTACATTCTTATGTTTGGCGTTCCGGAATCAACCTTATCTCACGCTGAAAACGCGTTTTACGCATTGTGCCATAACTTTGCAGGAAAGCTTCAGAACATGAAATTTTCCACTCCCACAATAGCAGAAAGGGTCTTTCTAGTAGTTGCACATCAAATCTAAGCTGTCTGAAGTGTTTTTCCAAAGTTGTCAACATTTTTATGTTTGGCTTTCCGGAATCGACCTTATCTCAGGCTGAAAACGCGTTTCCTGCATTGTGGCATAACTTTGGAGGGAAGCTTCAGAACACGAAATTTTCACCTCCCACTATAGCAGAAAATGTCTTTCTAGTAGTTGCACATCAAATTTAACCTGTCTGAAGTGTTTTTCCAAAGTTATCAACATTCTTATGTTTGGCGTTCCGGAATCAACCTTATCTCACGCTGAAAACGCGTTTTCTGCACTGTGCCATCACTTTGCAGGAAAGCTGCAGAATAATTAATTTTCACCTCCCACTATAGCAGAAAGGGTCTTTCTAGTAGTTGCACATCAAATCTAAGCTGTCTGAAGTGTTTTTCCAAAGTCATCAACATTCTTATGTTTGGTGTTCCGGAATCAACCTTATCTCAGGCTGAAAACGCGTTTTACGCATTGTGCCATAACTTTGCAGGAAAGCATCAGAACATGAAATTTTCACCTCCCACTATAGCAGAAAGGGTCTTTCTAGTAGTTGCAGATTAAATCTAAGCTGTCTGAAATGTTTTTCCAAAGTTATCAACTTTTTTATGTTTGGCGTTCCGGAACCCACCTTATCTCAGGCTGAAAACGAGTTTTCTTCATTGTTCTTTAACATTGCATAAAGCTTCAGAACATGAAATTTTCAACTCCCACTATAACAGACAGGGTCTTTCTTGTAGTTGCACATCAAATCTAAGTTGTCTGAAGTGTTTTTCGAAAGCTATAAACATTTTTATGTTTGGAGTTCCGGAATCGACCTTATCTCAGGCTGAAAACGCGTTTTCTGCATTGTGCCATAACTTTGCAGGGAAGCTTCGGATCATGAAATTTTCACCTCCCACTATAGCAGAAAGGGTCTTTCTAGTAGTCGCACATCAAATCTAAGCTGTCTGAAGTGTTTTTCCAAAGTTATCAACATTTTTATGTTTGGAGTTCCGGAATCGACCTTATCTCAGGCTGAAAACGCGTTTTCTGCATTGTGCCATAACTTTGCAGGGAAGCTTCAGATCATGAAATTTTCACCTCCCACTATAGCAGAAAGGGTCTTTCTTGTTGTTGCACATCAAATCTAAGTTGTCTGAAGTGTTTTTCGAAAGCTATCAATATTTTTATGTTTGGATTTCCGGAAACGACCTTATCTCGGGCTGAAAACGCGTTTTCTGCATTGTGCCATAACTTTGCAGTGAAGCTTCAGAACATGAAATTTTCACCTCCCACTGTAGCAGAAAGGGTCTTTCTAGTAGTTGCACATCAAATCTAAGCTGTCTGAAGTGTTTTTCCAAGGTTATCAACATTTTATGTTTGGCGTTCCGGAACCCACCTTATCTCAGACAGAAAACGCGTTTTCTGCATTGTTCCTTAACTTTGATGGAAAGCTTCAGAACACGAAATTTTCACCTCCCACTCTAGCAGAAAGGGTCTTTCTAGTCGTTGCACATCAAATCTAAGCTGTCTGAAGTGTTTTTCCAAAATTTTCAACATTTTTATTTTTGGTCTTCGGGAACCCACCATATCTCAGGCTGAAAACGCGTTTTACGCATTGTGCCATTACTTTGCATAAAGCTTTAGAACATGAGAGAGAAGAAGGATACACCAAAATGTCAAAACTGTTTGATTTATGGCCCTGGAGGTAATAAAACCCTCCCCTTCCAGAGGTAATAAAACCAACCCCTCCCCCTTTTATATAAAAAAGAAATTAAAATAATAACCCCTCCCCTTTTTTATATAAAAAGAAATTAAAATAATAACCCCTCCCCCTTTTTATATAAAAAGAAATTAAAATAATAACCCCTCCCCTTTTTTATACAAAAAGAAATTAAAATAATAACCCCTCCCCTTTTTATATAAAAAGAAATTAAAATAATAACCCCTCCTCCTTTTATATAAAAAAGAAATTAAAATAATAACCCCTCCCCTTTTTTATATAAAAAGAAATTAAAATAATAACCCCTCCCCCTTTTTATATAAAAAGAAATTAAAATAATAACCCCTCCCCTTTTTTATACAAAAAGAAATTAAAATAATAACCCCTCCCCTTTTTATATAAAAAGAAATTAAAATAATAACCCCTCCCCTTTTTATATAAAAAGAAATTAAAATAATAACCCCACCCTTTTTTTTTTATATCAACAGGGAATTAAAATTATAACCCTCCCCCTTGTTTTATGACAGGAAGGGTAATAATTAACCCTATCATCCCTTGTTTTATAACAGCTGTGTGACCTGTGTGTATATATATTTAACCTTCAGACCGTCACAAGGAGCAAGGAACCAGCAAACACTACCAACTCGCAATGTCTGTCCCTACAACGGCTCGTGGATCACCAGTGATCAGTGAGACAGCTGTGACTGTTATTGAGGACCCGTGGATGGGTGCTGGGGCTCCCCGTAAATCTGTAATGTACCTACGGCGTACGCAGGCGCCACCCGGGGAATCTTTGCGGGATGAGTGGTCTCTAGAGCCTTACGGTCGTCGAGGGAGATGGGGGTACGTGTTTAAGTATGAAACAGCTGAATTGTACATTTACCAACTGGATGACGACGAAACCTTGAGTGCCTATACGGAGATGGCCGTGTTGTCGTCTAACGACTGGGGTGTGCTGAGAGAGGTGAAGCCGGAAAATCTTCCAAGGGCTGAAGAAGAAGAAGAAGAACAACAACATCGTCAGAAGGCTGGAGCCGGGTCTAACAAAGCTGATCGAATGGAGAGGAAGCCGTCCTTCGTGGCTATATGGCTGGCTAAAATCTCAGGATCAGGACGGTGGTCCTTCAGAGCCCTCCATAAAGTATCAACAGGAGTCACGAGTGAAGTAGAAGAAGATTTCGTCCTGGAGTATTTTAATTCTGATTGCGGTGTATTTCGTACTCTGTTAACCATACCTTTGGATGCTTGGAGTGAAAAAATCCGCGAGATTTCTCCAAAAATCGACGGTCTCTTCTACCATAGCCGCTTATGGGATGATACCCTTGTGTTGAAAAAAGCACTGACCTTTTAGTCCAGCCCTTTGGACCGCCTACTCGCTGACGGTTGCTATAAAGAGGGTGTTTTCCAGAGCGACACTCTGCAGACGTACCCGACGGAACAAACGCATCCAGGACAACGATGAGGACCGAAGGTGTTCCGAGACGTATTGCCACTATCTTCCTCGGAGCTGCTACAGGCGGTGCTGGGTACGGAATGAACAACCCCACGCCGACCCGTCTACTTCCTGTGGTAGAGGACGATACAGGTGATGGTCATGAGTACGAGGGTTCTAACAACGGCATGGCGGACGGAGCCTGTCCTTCATTGACCATCAAAGACGACACAGACGACTCTGATGCAACTGAAATGGAAGACGTGGACGATGAGGAGGAACCTGTAGGGAGAGCAACAACCTCCTGTCCCGAGAACGAAACTGTCGGCGTGCATCCGCCTGCTTCATCCTCAGCTTCTCAAGACCAAGAACCAGCAGCTAATGATGAAACGGATGGATGGATAAGCGGTTTCTTCCTGAAAGCTGTAAAGACAGTTGTATTTCATCTACTAGGTAAAGCCATGCGCAGATATTGGAGGGAGATCTGCTACGGCTGCCAAGTAGACCATCCCAGCCAAGTACAACACAGCTGTCTTGAAGAGATGGAGGATGATTTCTACAGCCTTAACTTCTACCCGTTGATGAAAAGACTCTGTAACAACAACTTTCTGCCTGCTATACAACACTACTTGACCGTGAATGACATACAACCGGAGAAAATGAGAACCAAGGCTACGGCTGAGACAGTCTTGCTCGAAATGAGGTCTCCAAAATCAAGCGTCTGGAACGAATACATCAAATACGAGCCAGAGGATCTTCTAATTGAACGTCTGGAATCAGCAAGTAGAATCTGGAATAGAACGCCGGTCCTGGACGATGTCACAAACACGAGATACCCTCGTATGTGATATTTTTTTTTGCTTTTACTGTCTTTGTATAACTTTACGAACGAATCCTGACATAACCTGTTTAATAAAAAACATTAAGAAGCATATTCGGATCTCGGCTCATTCATTTCTCATTTAACATGTCGGTGAAACACATCATTAAAAGAGTTTATTACAATCCTCTTCACCCCGGGAGCTACGGAGGTGCGGATCGCCTTCGTCGAGGGGTGCAGGCTGAGACTGGAAAACCAGTCAGTTCTAAATCTATTAAAGATTTTTTATCAAAACAGGATGCTTACACCCTGCATAAACCGGTCAGAGTAAACTTTCCGAGAAACAGAGTATTTGTTCACAGGCCACTTCAACAATTCCAGGCCGACCTATGCGACATGCAGGCGTTGGCTAGATATAACGATGATCAAAATTACTTGTTGACCGTTATAGATGTATTTTCAAAGAAGGCCTATGTACGCGTTTTAAAAAGAAAGACTGCGATTGAGACAATGAAGGCGTTTGAATCAGTGCTGGAGGAGAGCGGGACGCCTGCAAAGCTACAGACGGATGATGGGAAAGAATTTTTTAACAAGAGTTTCAGGGCTTTGATGGAAAGGAAGGGTATTAATCATTTTTCAACAGCGAGTGACGTTAAGGCCT
Organism: Synchiropus splendidus; assembly: GCF_027744825.2. NCBI lineage: Eukaryota > Metazoa > Chordata > Actinopteri > Syngnathiformes > Callionymidae > Synchiropus > Synchiropus splendidus. The sequence goes on from NW_026527055.1 coordinate 1,475,316, forward strand.
CTGTGGTTGAGAGATTTAACCGCACTCTTAAAAATCGGATGTGGAGATATTTTACAGCTAAAAACACTCTACGTTACATCGAGGTTTTACAGGATCTAGTAAAGAGTTATAATCACAGCTATCACAGTAGTATAAAAATGACACCGATGGAAGTAACTAAAGAAAATACTCTGCAAGTGTTTGACAATCTTTACATTAGACCGTCGAGAGGTCGACAGAAGCCGAAATTTAAGGAGGGCGATCATGTTAGGATATCAAAACTACGAGGTGTATTTGACAAAAAGTATGAGCAGAGTTTTACAGACGAGATATTTACGATAACTGAATGTATTCACCGCAACCCGCCTGTGTATAAATTGAAAGATTTCGACGGCGAACCCATCCAGGGGTCATTTTATGATCAAGAATTACAAAAAGTACAACTCGTTAAGGATAAAGTATTTCACGTTGAAAAGATTCTCAAGGAACGCCGCGTTAAAGGAGAGAGACAGGTCTTTGTCCAGTGGAAGAACTGGCCTGAAAAATTCAACAGTTGGGTAAAAGCTTCAGATATAAAAAATATATAAGACGATCCTTCTTTACACCAGGCGTCATATCATCATGTACGGCTCAAAGAACACTGGCTTCTATGTGACTTTACCATCAAACGCCAGCGCAAAAGTTTTTAAAGACAACTCGATCGGTACTTTCCGCGTTGATTTAGCACAACATATCGATTTAAACGGGAAATGGGAGGTGGCTTTGACGGAGATTACATACCCTCACACATGGCATAATATTCCGGAGGATGCGGCGTCATTTTACTGGAAACCGAACCCTAGAGGAACTGATTCCAACACAAACACGGCTCCCCCAAGAGGATCAGATTCAGATGCTAACACGTCGAGGCGGCATAAAGATGAATTTCATAGAGCCATGGCGAGACTTAGGGCTCCGGATCCTGACGCCAGCGCCTCACCTCAGAGGAAAAAAGACGAATCACGAGGGGTTGATCGACATTTCAAAACTGCAGGAACAGATATTTCTAAACTGAAGTTCAAGGGTGGATATTACAGCTCTATTAATCAGATTACAACCGAGTTGGAGCAAACCTTTAAAAAAACCAATAACAATATACGCTTCCTGTTTGACGGTGCACGGCAAAAAATTGATCTTCAAGGAGACGGGCAGAACCTAGTGCTTTTTAACTCGCCTTTAGCTTACATGTTAGGTGTAGAGCCTGGTCATTGGATCAATTTTTGCGAGTTCAGAGCGCCCCACCCAGTTGATTTAAAAGCGGGGTTTTACCATCTTTACTGTTACAGCGACGTTGTAAGACCTCAGCTTGTAGGGGATGCATATGCACCGCTTTTAAGAACGGTGGAAATCAAGGGTCGTTACTCAGATATTATCACACAACATTTTAACCCTGCTTACTATTTACCAGTTGCCAAGAACCATATTGAAAATATTCAGGTACAAATTAAATCAGATCTTAACAAGCCAGTCAATTTTACCTTTGGAAAAGTGGTGGTGACTCTACACTTTAGACCTGTTACTTGAGAGGATATTATATAACCCTCGTATCGTCGTCTGGAAATCCATTCATCATCACAACGCCGGAGAGAGATAACCCTCCTTTGCAGAACACGTCATAAACAAACACAATGGTGCATGCAGGCTTAAGAGACGACCCGCACAGATTTGTACAATATTATGAAAAACAGGTGGGCGGAGATCTACCCGGGTTCTACGGTGCCCCGGTTATGTACGGACGAGGCATCGGTTCCCTCTTCTCAAAAATGTTTCGGTTTGTATCACCTCTGTTGAAAAGAGGTATTGCCATAGCAAAGCCTCATCTCAAATCAGCAGTGGGTAACATAGCATCGGATATGTTCACCCGTACCGTGAGAGGAATGAGCGATCAACAGAGACAGGAAGGGTCAGGTGGTATAGCCGTCTTATCGCGAAGGACAAAGAGACGACCACCAGGACGACGTGTAACACAGAGCTCAAATAAACGTACAAACAAAAAAAGAAAGAAGCCAGTTGACAGAAGCAAACGGGCCAAGAGGAAGTCCAGAGGGAGCTCCGATATATTTTAAAAAACCTTATATACAGTAACATGGCGCTCCTACACCAGAAATCTACTGAATGCACATTGGCAGAACTGGATTTATTCACACCGCCGATGACGCAGCTTTCCATCGAGGACAAAATTTACACAGAAATTGCTCCAGTAGCCGCTATCAGCGAAGGAGGACCGATTGAGTTTTTTATACCGGGAGACGGCGAAAAGTATCTAGACCTAAACGACACCCTTCTACACGTGCGTGCAAGAATTACTAATGCCGATGGCACCCCGCTGGCTAACGACGCAGCAGTCGGACTCATCAATTATCCTCTAAACACAATCTTTGATCAGTGCGATGTGGTTCTGGGGGATCGGATGATTTCGCAGTCCAGTTCCACTCACCCGTACAGAGCTATGATTGAAACACTTCTCAACTTTTCCGGCGACACTCTTAAAACACAGTTTAGCGCCGGTCTTTTTTACCAAGACACACCCGGGTCGGTCGACTCGATCGTCACTGTAAACGGACCCAACGCTGGCCTTAATAAACGGGCAGAGTTCACGAGCAGATCCAGAGAAGTACACCTTCTTGGTCCTCTTCACAGCGACATATTTTTCTGCGAGAGACTGTTATTAAACTCGGTCGATTTAAGAATTAAACTCACCAGGGCGAACGATGCCTTCTGTCTGACCGGGCCCCGCGACTCCACCTTTCGTCTGAAAATCCTCGGCGCCTCTCTGTTTGTGAAGAAAGTCACTGTTTCGCCAGCTGTGAGAATAGGTCATGCAGCGGGTTTGTTAAAAGGAAATGCTCTCTACCCCCTCTCACGAGTCAACGTAAAAACATACTCCATTCCAGAAAACTCAAGAATATGTACCCAGGAGAATTTATTTCTGGGTTCAATACCTAAATACGTGGTTTTAGGGATGGTGCATCATGAGGCATATTTCGTCGTCAACACACACCCGGCACATAAACCAGGAGAGCACTGGTTGGCTTTAACTCTCGAAGAAGACGGTAGAACAACTTTCTTTGACTCATTCGGAATGGGGCCGTACTTTTCACATTACCCTGAAAATATTTTAAAGTTTCTCAAGAAACATTCAGGCAACATCAAGTACAACAATGGCCAACTACAGCATGCTCTATCGTTTGTATGTGGTCATCATTGCGTCTTCTACCTCTGTCATCGTGCTAGAGGTCTGTCTATGGAAGAAGTATTAAGTCTATACAGCGACGATACCCTAAAAAACGACCTCATGGTATACAACTTTGTGAAAGGACATCAAAAATGTCTAAAAAGATGTGCACACTGTCCGTGGAAACAACAAAACTGTTCTCTTCTGTATTTTAAAGACTATTGTAACGTGTGACTAATCTTATTTTGTTTGTGCGTGTGTTTAAAAGAAAAATCTGTAATCACATAATAATTCAATAAAACATTTTATTGATGAAAAGACAATAACCGTGTACAAGACAATTATTCAGGAAAACCATCGAGGTGTTAGAGACAATTTCTTCCCTTTGGTCACTACACGCGTCAAGCGTCGTCGAGGTGTCGCTTTAGGATCCTTTGGGTCGGGAGACCAGCTCTCAGCTATACTTTTCTTTCGCGAGATAGAATTCGATTTAAGTCTCTGATATTGAGCCCTCGCTTCAGGATTGGACAGCAGTGTGAGAGGGATGTTTAGCTTTAATAATGTGACGAGAAACTCGGACCATCCCTCAGGTAATGAAGAACTCGTTTTCTTATACGGTAGGGAAAGGTACTTGAATATATCAATCACATGAGAGCCTTTTACAGCATTTCCTTCATACATAAATTCGCCATTCATATTCCAACCATCACCGTTTTTGGATATCCTCTGGATAATGTATTCAGCATTTCTTCGAGCTTTTGACGGAAGGCTATTTAGAATATCCTTACCCAAGTCGTCTGTTACAGAGGGTGTTTTTAGAACACTTTCGATACGACTGTTAGAGTCGTGGGGATGATCGCTGACTCCGTCTCGTTGTAAAGTCAGAGTTACTCTCCTTTGGTCTCTCTGATCCTGTTTTGTAAAGGTTAAATATCTTTGCAATAGAGCATCGTACTTTTTAATCTTCTCATACGAGTTTAACTGAGAATCATTTAGAATGGATCTCATCTTGTCATTTAATTCATCTTCGGCAGTTTCACGGATGTCGGGGGTTGGACGTGATAACCGGTTAATTTGCTGAGGAGAGACGAGATACATTTTCTGGACAGTCTTCATGGTGTTTTACTTCTTTACAAGTCCTCCTATTAGATTTCCAATGATTGGAACGGCAGCCGCTAGCAACGGCAAAATGAATCCTCCCGATTGCTTTTTAAGAATCCTTCGTTTACGCTTCACGCACGCCTTTTTATTAGCCAAGAGTCTGATGTTTTTCTTCTGTTTTTTCAGTTTTTTGAACTGAGCCTGCGACAATGGTACATTCCCCTTCAAAACATTCAGGGCGATCTCACCGAGAGCTTGAATAAAGTCCCGAGAACTACGCATCAAAATGTCTTTACGTTTCTTTGACGGAGCATGGTATAGTTCCTTAAGTAAACCCGCGTTTCTTTTTATACGCGCTGACATAACTTAAGCAGACGTTTTTGGTATGTACACCGTGTGACGTTGATGAGGAAGTATCCCGGTCCTTAGTCTGTAGCGTTCTGGACATGAGGGTGTTAGATCAACAATTAAGTACCCGTGTGCGTCAGCTGTAGCATCTTCAAAGCTTTCAAGAAAGAAAGCTCTTTGAGACGGGTAAACCTGTTGAGCAAGAACTTTTATCTGCATTTTATCGCGAGGATTCTTAAACAGTACAAAGTAATTGCTATTCAGACTAATAGTACGACTATATTTACCACGATGAAATAAGTTTTGCGTCAGCATTATAACACTCATATTTTTATGATGTCTGTACTGTGTAAAAATGACAACCTCAGGGTTTTCAGAAGCTTAAAAAATAACATCGTCAAGAATAATCAAATGTTTTCTATCAGAAGGAAATACATCTTCATTTTCAAAAGATTCAGGTAAACCTTCAATGAATTTGATATTTTTATTCATCTTTTGCAATTCACTGTACATCGGTTGAAAAGTATAAATCCATACAATATTTACATTGGCATCATCCATAACATGTTCACAATTTTCAAGTATACATTTTACAAAATGGGTCTTTCCTGACCCTGATGGTCCCACCACTAGACATGAAAATGGTGTTTTCAAACGAGGATCGAAATGAATTTCTTCCATAATGACCCCTCATCCACTCAAAACTCAGAACCCGAAAGGTTTGGTTGTGCCGTCTGAAAACAAACGCCTTTTATCGTACACGACCCGGAGTTTTTTAGTAACTGATCTGTTTTTTAAAGTGATGTTCTTTTTATCCCTCACAATGCTGTGTTGACGGGTCTCAAGCAGCCCATCAGGTGAATTCTGTAAATAGCCCTCTACAAGATCTCTGACAGAGTCAAAGTTTATCTGCTGACAAGCCTCTTTTGTTTGCGTGATACCTTTAACTTTCATCACAACCTTCTTCTGTCCTTTGGTCCTATAAGCATACGTCTTAGGACCCGCCGAAACAAAGTCCTCGATGCTATCCCCGTCGAGTTCATCAGTCAGATCACCGAGATAGTTACCTAATTTTAAAGGCGTCTCGCCGTCTTTCACCACATATATCAAGCTGTCTGTGTCAACATAGAGAACATTCTCCTGCAATTTCTCCATGTAACTGTACAACTTCAGACGTGCATAAGCAGTGGTAAAAGCTCCGATAAAAACATTGCTGCTTTTACCAGGAGGGTAGAGACCCTTGTAACGCCACTGGATCACAACTTTTTTCTCATCCAGTACGTTAAAGTAGCTGACCTCGTATTTCCCTGAAAACAAGAAACTGAAAAACTCGTTAGGGTCTGACACTACAGAAACCTGAGACATGTTCTCCCTCTGGCAGAACTTGCCCCACAGGCTATTAAGACAAGCTTTAGCCACCTGTCTCTTTGCTGGGTTGTGACAAATCTTATCAGCACAAAGCAAAATCCCCTGATGGGTTTGATAATCCTTAATGTATTTGTCGCGGCTTTCCTGATCAACGGCCTCAGCAGGGTAACCAGAAGCCTCCTGCCCTTCAGGAATGTACGGATGTAACCTGTGAAAATACAATCGCTAGAGCTATCAAAATGCCATACTTCAATAATCTTGGCCACCCTGTATCCCTTGTCCAGAGCCTTGTTGAACTCAACCGTGACCCAGACCCCTGTCAAAGCACGCTCATCATCATTATGCGTACAGCCATTGTCTTGAACATTATGACTTGAACAGATACGGCATAACGTGAAGTGTAATTTACCCCCTGGTCCTCTGTAGGGTAAAACGGGTACATATAAACCCCTAGGAGGATAGACAACCGCCTTGATAAGACCAAAGTACTGTCTGGGATCCCCAAAGTCCTTGTGAATTATTCGGGGGTGACCTAGGGGATAGGAACACGTGCTGTTGACATAAGGATACAGAGACGTGACATCAGCGTAATAAACTTTTTCACCAGGCTTAGCCGTGTAACGCAACTTTAAAGCGCTGGTTCTACCACCGTAGAGGGCATTACGAGGGTTGAGAGGCTCAGGGGTGTCAAAATCTAAGAGAAAGTCTCTGAGATCATCACACGATTGTCGAAGTGAACGCCATTTGTGTTCCCAGATGGTAATAAGACGCACCCCATGATCAGACTTTAACGCCTGCTCTCTCTCCATCGTAGCAGAGTAGAATTCACCATATGGTCTACCTCTTAACGGGCAGACTGCATGAGGGTCAACACATGAGGGACAACCGTGGAAGAAACATCCATAAAACTCCCAGACCTGCTTAACACCGTCAACTTCAGCATAACCGTCAACAAAATACTGACCAAACACCATCTCCCCACGGTTCAAGGCATGTTGTATGGAAATGCCCTGTCTGTGTGATTCCCATTGCAACCACTGGATGGAAGCGTCTGAGAACCTCTTGTTACCTCTTGTTACATAATTGTTGGGACATGGTATGGCTAATGTGTCTGGTTTTAAAAAGTTGGTCCTGAAAACAGCCATACACGCAGAGGCGATTGTTACGGACGAGAGTGCATCAACACCTGTTTCTTTAAAAAACTCCTCTCTAAATATCACACACCCTCTGGCCAGAATGTCGACATCGTTTTTACAATAGTGAATAGCTTCACTCCTGAAATTGAAAGAATTCTCACACACAGATTCGTACCAGCTGTAAAAATCTCTCTGTTCAGGGTCTGACATGCCCTCAACGCCGTAGTCTGTCGGAGGAGGATAGGCCCCAATGTAATGCAGACGGTCTTTCGAGCTAAACTTGTGTGGAAAAAAACCCTTGCACTGATCGGTGAAACCTAGAGCTTTAGGCATGGAGCTGAGTCGCATGGTTAGAAATGAGAGAGAGTCGATGAATTTTAGCTTGTAGTGAGGATCCTCAAGACAAAGTATCTTACTACCGGTCATGATTAACCTCTTTGGTATTAACCCTTCATCAAGCATACCTCTCAAGACAATGACACTGTCAAAACCCCTGGCATTATGCGCAACAAAAACACAGCCTCTAAACCGGTTCTTTCTGAAATATAAAAGAAACGCTCTAACACAGTCGAGACCATAAAACACCTGTTCTTCACCTCTCTGCGTCTTTGCACACACTAAAAAAGGGACATGTCTACCCTGGTCGTCTGTAAACGTTTCAAAATCGTAAAAAACCAGATCGGGATGCTCCGTCTTCCTGGCAACCGGCTGAATGTAGCACTGATGGACCTCGTTTGTCGATGATAATTTTACATTGCAGATGTTACATTTAAGCACAACACAACAATGGTTGGGTTTACCCGTTTTTAACGGCATATACCGACACCTTCCGCATTTTTCACATTTTTTGTATCTCTGACAGAGACTTGACCCGTTAGCGCCAATCTCTTTGTGTCTCACGATGCATGATGGCGTTCTACAAACCCGACGACAGTCGCCGCAAGTTACAGGGTCTGGAACCTCTGTAGGGCAAACAGGATTGTGACAAACGCTACAATGACCTTTGCAGATGTGTTTTGATTTATCTTCATACCCCTTATGACAGCTGACGCAAAAGTAGCGTGTTCCTAAAAAACCCTTTGGATTCTTCACCCCGTAATAGTGTCCCTGAAGTAGAAACAAGTATAAGGGATCCAAACCATCAGCTAAACCTGTGACATAATGTGCTAATGGTTGGTTTGGTGTCGTTTTATGAAACACAACAATTTTACGCCTCACTATCCGTTCAAACAGGGGTATATCTGTGAATGTGATAGGTGTTTGAGAATCTAAACCAGCTTTGCTTTGTAATTCCCTCCCCAAATCAACACAATCTTGATATGTACGGTGAGGATTAAGGAGACAAGAAAGGCTGATTGCGAAGCAAAGCTGATCAGTTCCATCACCATCAACTACATAGAGATGTCGTCTTTTTTTACTGATAATTTCGGCATCCAGTGTCTTCTCGAGTTTGCGTTTAGTGCCTCCTCGAGGGTTATGTACAATTTGGACCGTTAATTCAATTCTCATACCCATAGCGATGACTCTGTCGGATTGCACGGTGTTGCTAAGGAGGTCCTCAAAAGCGGGGTAGATATTTCCCCCGTCGCCTTCAACCACAACATTAACGTGTTCTTGAACACCTTCACCGACCACTTCAAGCTGAACCACATCCTCTCGATCTGCCAGTCTCTGCGCTTCATCAGCCAACTCTCTGACCTGTTGCATCAAACCTCTGTAGAAAGTAGCTAGATCAGGAGTGTCTGGTACAGCAGGACGTGTTAGCACCCTTCTCATCCTATCGGTGTTAAAAGCCTCTATGACTTCTGATTCAATACCGGCACCTCCAACACAGCATCCTTCCTGTACAAAATCACCGTCATCATCAACACTGTCATCGCTGCAGCTAGAGTCAGACGGGTCTATCAGAGGGTCAAGAGCAGGTATCCCTGAATCGGTCGTCTGTAGGTTATCAACAAACCTTTCTAACCAATTGTTGTTGTCTAAAGAGGTATCAACCCTACCCTCGCATGATGATGCAGGAACCATATTTAAAATACGATTATCCTCTCTCTCAGCGAAAAAAATGGACTCCATGTTTTCATTTATACTCGGATCATAGACCGGCTCTACATCCTCCTCCTCAGACATGCCGTCAAACAAGCCAGACAGAAACATTCGTGTCGGTGAAGCACTCTGGTCAATGAGGTGTGGTGTAGTGTCCTGGTTGTGGGTGGATTCAGGGTCAGAACCAGAAGGAAAACCATCATGATCGGCCATAATTTAATAATAATAACGATAACAATGAAATAATAATTAAAAGAATTTAATAAACCAAACAGCAACCTCAAAACACAATCACCTGCGGTGCCTTTAAATAATCAGACTCCGACGGGACCTTACTGTGGCTGAACTTCATTCAGATCAGTCCACGACGTCTGTTGCCACCAGGTCCTTGTAGTTTTAGGAGTCTCACAATTTCAGACAGTAGCGCTTTATTTGTGATCTCCTTCCTGACGTTTTCTGTAACGATGATAATAATAATATATAAGACATATGCATCACAGCTGATTACTCATTGAAAAAAAAAAGTTGATAATCTTACCTTCACGTAGATTTCTCGTCAACCGTCGATATCTACGTGCTTGACGTGCTCGAAGTGCTAGACGACGTTCAAGCGTACGCACTCGGCATTCAAGCTGTTGTTTTACAGTTGTTGTAGCATAGAATGCCAATCGGGTCTGTGATGGTTGTGATGGTGGAGTCTGGGGTCGGTTTTGGGGCGATGCGACAGAGCTCTCGGGGTCTGGAAGTAGAGTCCGGGGGTGGTTGAGGGGTGATGTGCCGTAAGTCGCCGGCTGTGTCCGAGGCGCTGTCCGGAGGGTGTCTGAGGCCGCTGTCGGTGTTGGTGATGTTGACGGTGGTGGTGGTGGTGGAGGTGTGGGGTGGCCGGATGCTGACGGTGAGTCCACGGTAGGGAACGATCCAGATAGTAGACCCAGTGGAACCGTAGAAACCGGTGTCGATGTCTCCCACAAAGGCCAAGACCCAGGAGGGAGAGCTGGAACAGAATATCAGCAACAATACAAAATGTAAATACAATCTCGAAGCAAGACGCCAGATAGCAGTTATTACCATATGAATATAAGCAGAGTAGTATGAAAATAAGCTGAATAAAATATGAAAAAAAATACGACCTACAGAAAAACACAATTATGTAATTATATAACTGTGTAAAGCCAGGTTGTTTTCTAGCGATGACAATAATAAAACAAAATGTGTAGCATCCTTATCAATACTCATAGGAAAACCATCATCACAACAGAAGCAAATAGTGAAGAGCAGTAAAAAAAAAAAAAAAAATAAAATAAAATAAAATGAAAAAAATATATAATAATAATAATAATAAATAGTAATTAAATAAATAATAAAATACAATAATAACTAAATGTAGGGATCTACTCAGGATCAACATTTAAAGCATAAAAAACAAATAGTAAATCACTAGTGTATACTGTCATTAAAGCACATTACAATTGGTAAAATCACGACCTCTAGTGACCGCTGTCGTTAAAGCATAGTATAAAATAGTAATCACGACCTCTAGTGGCCGCCGTCGTTAAAGCATAGTATAAAATAGTAATCACGACCTCTAGTGGCCGCCGTCGTTAAAGCATAGTGTAAAATAGTAATCACGACCTCTAGTGGCCGTCGTCGTTAAAGCAAAGTGTGAAATAGTAATCGCGACCTCTAGTGGCCACCGTCGTTAAAGCATAGTAGTAAAATCACAATGACGCTTAGCAACAGTTACTCAAACACCTTCAATAGTAAAATGACGCCGTCTAAAGCACATAGCTAGAACATAGACAAACCGCATTAGAGATAACACACACACACACACACACACACACACACACGCACACACACACACACACAGACACACACACACACACACACACACACACACACACACAGCAAACATACAGCCATTCAACTGATACTGAATGGTGGAGATGTGTGTTGAAAAAAAATTGAGATTCACATCTTACCAAACGTTGGAGAAGGCGATGAAGTGACAGGTAGAGGGCGCGATGTACTCGTTGTCTTTGTATCTGTTTTTTCACATGAAAAAATAAATAAATACATTTGTGAACGTAAACTATCACTCTAAAAATGTTTTTTCTCACCTCCTATCAGTTGTGGTGTCTGGTGAGTGAACGGATCGCCGAGTGAACACACTACTCCTCCGACCTCTGACTGATCGTCTGTTTTCATACGCACAGACGTTGAATAAAACAAAAAAAAACATAGGAAAGTTAAATATAAAGCACATCGACACAATGTGGTTAAAATACTTTTTTTTTTTTTTTTTTTTTTTTTTTAATTTTTTTATTTTATTTTGACTGAACTGGATGTTTTGCTCGCACCGTCGAACAGTTGAAGCGTCCCGTCCAATGAATGACCCGACTCCGCGGTGTCCGGACGAGTTCCCAGCCGCGTCTGATTTCCTGGTTCCTGGTGGCCTTTTCATGTACACACACACACACACACACATCCATTATTCTTTACCTAGTTAACGTAATAATGATTAGAATCGGTGTCTCCTTCTCACCGATGGTTCGCAATGGTCCTGTCTTCTGTGATGAATTATACCGACGCTTACGACTCAGAGAGCGTTGATTTCTTCCCGACGGTTGATTTCCAGTACTCGGTCCCGGACAAGGAGTGGTGAACTCGTCCTCGCTGTCGATTATTATAATAGACGGCGTGTTCGGAGCTGCGGGAGGGTAAATCACCTCAGCGCTGCTCTCTCGAATCCTCACTCTCGGATTCACCGCCGTCGGATCCGTGTGGACACCGTCGTATTCAAAACTTGGACGCATTAACTGCTCGAGCTCCTCAACGTCTATCAACCTCTCAGGGAAGTTATTCGAGGAGCCAATAATGTCTGAAATATAGAAGAAAGGCTGTTGTAGTACATAATTGAGATATTAACATCAAATTATAAAATAATTAAATGTTTTTACCTGTATCACTCTGTGTTAAATGAACGTCACACAGATGGGTGACGACGTCTGTGAATGAAAAGAGATGTGATAAACATGACATAACGTTTTATATAATTCTTATAATACTTGTATATGTAGATACACAGATATACTGTATACATATAGATATATTCACCTACGGAGTGCAGAGGAGGAGGCGTCCATAGCGCAATTGGTGTCCGTTTGAAAAGGAGTTGGATGGAGTTCTGGATGGTCTGGTCAGCAGCAAAGGATACCCTGAACTGATGTAAAGCATGGTCTGGATCATGGTCACCTAAATACTCCTTAGCGTGGGAAGGGTCTAGGTGATACCTTGTTGATTTTGGATAAAACAATGTTGGAAGAGCTCAGCGTTTGCTAGATAGCTCAGAGGTGTAAACTTTTCCGTTGTTAAATGATGCAATTTTAAAAGGTGTCGTATGAAGTTGTGTAAGGCCTGGTCAACAGCAAAGGTTACACCTGAACCGTTGTAAAATGTGGTCTGATCGGTGTCATCTAAATACTCCATTCGTGCGGGTAGGGGCTAGACGATACCTGTGTTGATTTTGGATTAAACAATGTTGGAAGAGCTCAGCGTTTGCTAGATAGCTCAGAGGAGTAAACTTTTCCACCGTCAAATGATGCAATTTTAAAAGGTGTCGTATGAAGTTGTGTAAGGCCTGGTCAACAGCAAAGGTTACACCTGAACCGTTGTAAAATGTGGTCTGATCGGTGTCATCTAAATACACCATTCGTGCGGGTAGGGGCTAGACGATACCTGTGTTGATTTTGGATTAAACAATGTTGGAAGAGCTCAGCATTTGCTAGATAGCTCAGAGGAGTAAACTTTTCCGCCGTCAAATGATGCAATTTGAAAAGGAGGGGTCTACAGCCGGGTGACCTGTGTGTGTGTGTGTGTGTGTGTGTGTGTGTGTGCCTGCCTGCCTGCCTGCCTGCCTGCCTGCCTGCCTGCCTGCGTGCGTGCGTGTGTGTGTGTGTGTGTGTGTGTGTGTGTGTGTGTGTGCTCACTCAGTCTGAACAGCGAGGTTTGCCTTCAGATAGACGAATGAGGTTTGTCTTCAGACAGACCTCTCTGTCTTCAGATTGTCTCTTTTGAAGATTCAACCGTCCGGGAAAGAACTCACATCTCCTCAGCAAATTAACCGGACTCTGTTTCAGTGTCTGAGAAAAGAGTCAGACCTAATGACTGTTGTCCCCCTCTGTTGACCTCATTTTTTCAAAGTATTTCCTGAGTAAGTAAAAATGCATTGTTTCAAACTCACACAGGGTATAAAATTAAATAGACTAATTCAACAGAAACTCATGCGAATTGGATAGCTGTGTCATTTGAACTAATGCTGAAAATGAAGGGTATTTCTTTCTTTTGTTTTATCCTTGTTCACTCAACCTTATTTTCTGAAAACTAAAGGTATTTCTTTCTTTTGTTTTATCCTTGTTCACTCAACCTTATTTTCTGAAAAACTAAAAGTATTTTACAAGTAGAAATTATCTGTTTTAAACACATTTTGAAAAAATGATGCATGAGTTGTGTAGCTGTGTCATTTGAACTATTAGTGAAGACAAAAAAAAAAGTGTTTTCTTTCTACTGTTTTATCTTTAAGAAATATTTCAAGAATTATAAACTGTTTCATAAGATGTTAAATAACTTCTAAAACGTTTAAACCAGAATTAATATTGTAGCTACTATCACGTTTAGATTATTTAGTCTACAATGCAGAAACAGCTTGAACATTGACTAATGCTGAAACTTTAAAGTTTTATTTTCAACATCTTATTTTTTTCTTTTTTTTTTCCCCCCACATTCTTAAGGTAATCCTCCAGAGCCGCTCAAACCACTCCCTCGAGCAGACCCTACCTGACCTCCTACCAGACCTAACCGTTTGTTGCGGCTGCGAGGATGTAGCAGCCTCCCACCCGTGCATCACACAGGTTGACCTTGACCTTCGAGGGAAGGGTTATTATTTTAATTTCTTTTTATATAAAAAGGGGAGGGGTTATTATTTTAATTTCTTTTTATATAAAAAAGGGGAGGGGTTATTATTTTAATTTCTTTTTTATATAAAAAGGGGGAGGGGTTGGTTTTATTACCTCTGGAAGGGGAGGGGTTTTATTACCTCCAGGGCCATAAATCAAACAGTTTTGACATTTTGGTGTATCCTTCTTCTCTCTAACATGAAATTTTCACCTCCCACTAAGCAGAAAGGGTCTTTCTAGTAGTTGCAGATTAAATCTAAGCTGTCTGAAATGTTTTTCCAAAGTTATCAACTTTTTTATGTTTGGCGTTCCGGAACCCACCTTATCTCAGGCTGAAAACCCATTTTCTTCATTGTTCTTTAACATTGCATAAAGTTTCAGAACATGAAATTTTCAACTCCCACTATAACAGACAGGGTCTTTCTTGTAGTTGCACATCAAATCTAAGTTGTCTGAAGTGTTTTTCGAAAGCTATCAACATTTTTATGTTTGGAGTTCCGGAATCGACCTTATCTCAGGCTGAAAACGCGTTTTCTGCATTGTGCCATAACTTTGCAGGGAAGCTTCAGATCATGAAATTTTCACCTCCCACTATAGCAGAAAGGGTCTTTCTAGTAGTCGCACATCAAATCTAAGCTGTCTGAAGTGTTTTTCCAAAGTTATCAACATTTTTATGTTTGGAGTTCCGGAATCGACCTTATCTCAGGCTGAAAACGCGTTTTCTGCATTGTGCCATAACTTTGCAGGGAAGCTTCAGATCATGAAATTTTCACCTCCCACTATAGCAGAAAGGGTCTTTCTTGTAGTTGCACATCAAATCTAAGTTGTCTGAAGTGTTTTTCGAAAGCTATCAACATTTTTATGTTTGGCTTTCCGGAAACAACCTTATCTCGGGCTGAAAACGCGTTTTCTGCATTGTGCCATAACTTTGCAGTGACGCTTCAGAACATGAAATTTTCACCTCCCACTGTAGCAGAAAGGGTCCTTCTAGTAGTTGCACATCAAATCTAACCTGTCTGAAGTGTTTTTCCAAAGTTATCTACATTCTTATGTTTGGCGTTCCGGAATCAACCTTATCTCACGCTGAAAACGCGTTTTACGCATTGTGCCATAACTTTGCAGGAAAGCTTCAGAACATGAAATTTTCCACTCCCACAATAGCAGAAAGGGTCTTTCTAGTAGTTGCAGATTAAATCTAAGCTGTCTGAAATGTTTTTCCAAAGTTATCAACTTTTTTATGTTTGGCGTTCCGGAACCCACCTTATCTCAGGCTGAAAACCCGTTTTCTTCATTGTTCTTTAACATTGCATAAAGTTTCAGAACATGAAATTTTCAACTCCCACTATAACAGACAGGGTCTTTCTTGTAGTTGCACATCAAATCTAAGTTGTCTGAAGTGTTTTTCGAAAGCTATCAACATTTTTATGTTTGGAGTTCCGGAATCGACCTTATCTCAGGCTGAAAACGCGTTTTCTGCATTGTGCCATAACTTTGCAGGGAAGCTTCAGATCATGAAATTTTCACCTCCCACTATAGCAGAAAGGGTCTTTCTAGTAGTCGCACATCAAATCTAAGCTGTCTGAAGTGTTTTTCCAAAGTTATCAACATTTTTATGTTTGGAGTTCCGGAATCGACCTTATCTCAGGCTGAAAACGCGTTTTCTGCATTGTGCCATAACTTTGCAGGGAAGCTTCAGATCATGAAATTTTCACCTCCCACTATAGCAGAAAGGGTCTTTCTTGTAGTTGCACATCAAATCTAAGTTGTCTGAAGTGTTTTTCGAAAGCTATCAACATTTTTATGTTTGGCTTTCCGGAAACAACCTTATCTCGGGCTGAAAACGCGTTTTCTGCATTGTGCCATAACTTTGCAGTGACGCTTCAGAACATGAAATTTTCACCTCCCACTGTAGCAGAAAGGGTCCTTCTAGTAGTTGCACATCAAATCTAACCTGTCTGAAGTGTTTTTCCAAAGTTATCTACATTCTTATGTTTGGCGTTCCGGAATCAACCTTATCTCACGCTGAAAACGCGTTTTACGCATTGTGCCATAACTTTGCAGGAAAGCTTCAGAACATGAAATTTTCCACTCCCACAATAGCAGAAAGGGTCTTTCTAGTAGTTGCACATCAAATCTAAGCTGTCTGAAGTGTTTTTCCAAAGTTGTCAACATTTTTATGTTTGGCTTTCCGGAATCGACCTTATCTCAGGCTGAAAACGCGTTTCCTGCATTGTGGCATAACTTTGCAGGGACGCTTCAGAACATGAAATTTTCAGCTCCCACTTAAGCAGAAAGGGTCTTTCTAGCAGTTGCAGATCAAATCTAAGCTGTCTGAAATGTTTTTCCAAAGTTATCAACATTTTTATGTTTGGCGTTCTGGAACCCACCTTATCTCAGTCTGCAAACGTGTTTTTTGCATTGTGCCATAACTTTGCAGGGAAGCTACAGAACATGAAATTTTCAACTCCCACTATAACAGACAGGGTCTTTCTAGTAGTTGCACATCAAATCTAAGTTGTCTGAAGTGTTTTTCGAAAGCTATCAACATTTTTTAGGTTTGCGTTCCGGAAACGACCTTATCTCGGGCTGAAAACGCATTTTCTGCATTGTGCCATAACTTTGCAGGGAAGCTTCAGAACATGAAATTTTCACCTCCCACTATAGCAGAAAGGGTCTTTCTAGTCGATGCACATTAAATCTAAGCTGTCTGAAGTGTTTTTCAAAGTTATCAACATTTTTACGTTTGCCGCTCCGGAACCCACATTATCTCGGGCTGAAAACGGGTTTTCTGCATTGTGCCATAACTTTGCAGGGAAGCTTCAGAACATGAAATTTTAACCTCCCACTGTAGCAGAAAGGGTCTTTCTAGTCGTTGCACATTAAATCTAAGCTGTCTGAAGTGTTTTTCCAAAGTTATCAACATTTTTATGTTTGGCGTTCCGAAACCCACCTTATCTCAGGCTGAAAACGCGTTTTCTGCATTGTTCCTTAACTTTGCAGGGAAGCATCAGAACATGAAATTTTCGGCTCCCACTATGACAAACAGGGTCTTTCTAATAGTTGCACATCAAATCTAATCTGTCTGAAGTGTTTTTCGAAAGTTATCAACATTTTTATGTTTGGCGTTCCGGAACCCACCTTATCTCAGGCTGAAAACGCATTTTGTGCATTGAGCCATTAATTCTCAGGGAAGATTCAGAAAATGAAATTTTCACCTCCCACTATAGCAGAAAGGGTCTTTCTAGTAGTTGCACATCACATCTAAGCTGTCTGAAGTGTTTTTCCAAAGTTATCAACATTTTTATGTTTGGCGTTCTGGAATCGACCTTTTCTCAGGCTGAAAACGCGTTTTCTGCATTGTGCCATAACTTTGCAGGGAAGCTTCAGAACATGAAATTTTAACCTCCCCCTCTTGCAGAAAGTGTCTTTCTAGGAGTTGCACATCAAATCTAACCTGTCTGAAATGTTTTTCCAAAGTTATCAACATTTTTATGTTTGGCGTTCCGGAATCAACCTTATCTCAGGCTGAAGACGCGTTTTACGCATTGTGACATAACTTTGCAGGGAAGTTCCAGAAAATGAAATTTTCACCTCCCACTATGGCAGAAAGGGTTTTTCTAGTAGTTGCACATCAAATCTAAGCTGTCTGAAGTGTTTTTCCAAAGTTATCAACATTTTTATGTTTGGCGTCCCGGAATCGACCTTATGTCAGTTTGAAAAATTGTTTTCTGCATTATCCCATAACTTTCCAGGGAAGCTTCAGAACATGAAATTTTCACCTCCCTCAATAGCAGAAAGGGTATTTCTATTAGTTGCACATCAAATCTAAGCTGTCTGAAGTGCTTTTTGAAAATTATCAACATTTTTATGTTTGGCGTTCCGGAACACACCTTATCTCAAGCTGAAAACGCGTTTTCTGCATTATGTCATTACTTTGCAGGGAAGCTTCAGAACATGAAATGTTCACCTCCCACTATAGCAGAAAGGGTCTTTCCAGTAGCTGCACATCAAATCTAAGCTGTCTGATGTGTTTTTCCAAAGTTATCAACATTTTTATGTATGGCGTTCCGGAATCGACCTTATCTCAGGCTGAAAACGCGTTTTACGCATTGTGCCATGACTATGCAGGGAAGCTTCAGAAAATGCAATTTTCACCTCCCACTATAGCAGAAAGGGTCTTTCTAGTAGTTGCACATCAAATCTAAGCTGTATGAAGTTTTTTTCCAAAGTTATCAACATTTTTATGTTTGGCGTTCCGGAACCCACCTTATGTCAGGCTGAAAACGCGGTTTCTGCATTGTTCCTTAACTTTGCAGGGAAGCTTCAGAACATGAAATTTTCAACTCCCACTATAACAGACAGGGTCTTTCTAGTAGTTGCACATCAAATCTAAGTTGTCTGAAGTGTTTTTCGAAAGCTATCAACATTTTTTAGGTTGGCGTTCCGGAAACGACCTTATCTCGGGCTGAAAACGCGTTTTCTGCATTATGCCATAACTTTGCAGGGAAGCTTCAGAACATGAAATTTTAACCTCCCACTATATAAGAAAGGGTCTTTCAAGTCGTTACACATCAAATCTAAGCTGTCTGAAGTGTTTTTCCAAAGTTATAAACATTTTTATGTTTGGCGTTCCGGAACCCACCTTATCTCAGGCTGAAAACGCGTTTTCTGCATTGTTACTTAACTTTGCAGGGAAGCTTCAGAACATGAAATTTTCAACTCCCACCATAACAGACAGGGTCTTTCTAGTCGTTGCACATCAAATCTAAGCTGTCTGAAGTGGTTTTCCAAAGTTATCAACATTTTTATGTTTGGCGTTCCAGAACCCACCTTATCTCAGGCTGAAAACGCGGTTTCTGCATTGTTCCTTAACTTTGCAGGGAAGCTTGAGACCATGAAATTTTCAACTCCCACTATAACAGACAGGGTCTTTCTAGTAGTTGCAGATCAAATCTAAGTTGTCTGAAGTGTTTTTCGAAAGCTATCAACATTTTTTAGGTTGGCGTTCCGGAAACGACCTTATCTCGGGCTGAAAACGCGTCTTCTGCATTGTGCCATAACTTTGCAAGGAAGCTTCAGAACATGAAATTTTAACCTCCCACTATAGCAGAAAGGGTCTTTCAAGTCGTTGCACATCAAATCTAAGCTGTCTGAAGTGTTTTTCCAAAGTTATAAACATTTTTATGTTTGGCGTTCCGGAACCCACCTTATCTCAGGCTGAAAACGCGTTTTCTGCATTGTTCCTTAACTTTGCAGGGAAGCTACAGAACATGAAATTTTCAACTCCCACTATAACAGACAGGGTCTTTGTAGTAGTTGCACATCAAATCTAAGTTGTCTGAAGTGTTTTTCGATAGCTATCAACATTTTTTAGGTTGGCGTTCCGGAAACGACCTTATCTCGGGCAGAAAACGCGTCTTCTGCATTGTGCCATAATTTTGCAGGGAAGCTTCAGAACATGAAATTTTAACCTCCCACTATAGCAGAAAGGGTCTTTCAATTCGTTGCACATCAAATCTAAGCTGTCTGAAGTGTTTTTCCAAAGTTATCAACATTTTTACGTTTGCCGCTCCGGAACCCACATTATCTCGGGCTGAAACACGTTTTCTGCATTGTGCCATAACTTTGCAGGGAAGCATCAGAACATGAAATTTTCGGCTCCCTCTATGACAAACAGGGTTCTTCTAATAGTTGCACATCAAATCTAATCTGTCTGAAGTGTTTTTCGAAAGTTATCAACATTTTTATGTTTGGCGTTCCGGAACCCACCTTGTCTCAGGCTGAAAACGCGTTTTCTGCTTTATGCCATAACTTTGCTGGGAATCTTCAGAACATGAAATTTTCACCTCCCACTATAGCAGAATGGGTCTTTCTAGTAGTTGCACATCAAATCTAAGCTGTCTGAAATGTTTTTTCCAAAGTTATCAACATTTTCATGTTTGGCGTTCCGGAACCCAACTTATCTCAGGCTGAAAACGCGTTTTCTGCATTGTGCCATAACTTTGCAGGGAAGCTACAGAAAAAGAAATTTTAACCACCCACTGTAGCAGAAAGGCTCTCAGGCTGAAAACGCGTTTTCTACATTGTTCCTTAACTTTGCAGGGAAGCATCAGAACATAAAATTTTCAGCTCCCACTATGACAAACAGGGTCTTTCTAATAGTTGCACATCAAATCTAATCTGTCTGAAGTGTTTTTCGAAAGTTATCAACATTTTTATGTTGGGCGTTCCGGAACCCACCTTATCTCAGGCTGAAAATGTGTTTTCTGCATTGTCCCATAACTTTGAAGGAAAGCTTCAGAACATGGAAGTTTCACCTCCCACTATAGCATAAAGGGTCTTTCTAGTAGTTGCACATCAAATATAAGCTGACTGAAATGTTTTTCCAAAGTTATCAACATTTTTATGTTTGGCGTTCCGGAATCGACCTTATCTCAGGCTGAAGACGCGTTTTACGCATTGTGCCATAACTTTGCAGGGAAGTTCCAGAAAATGAAATTTTCACCTCCCACTGTAGCAGAAAGGGTTTTTCTAGTAGTTGCACATCAAATCTAAGATGTCTGAAGTGTTTTTCGAAAGTTATCAACATTTTTATGTTTGGTGTTCCGGAATCGACCTTATCTCAGGCTGAAAACGCGTTTTACGCATTGTCCCATAACTTTCCAGGGAAGCTTCAGAACATGACATTTTTACCTCCCACTATGTCAGAAAGAGTCTTTCTAGTAGTTGCACATCAAATCTAAGCTGTCTGAAGTGTTGTTCCAAAGTTATCAACATTTTTACGTTTGGAGTTCCGGAACCCTCCCCCTGGAACTGCAACCTTATCGTGGTGGGGGAGTTTGTGTACCTTGAATGATCCTAGGAGCTATGTTGTCGGGGGCGTTATGCTCCTGGTAGGGTCTCCCATGGCAAACAGGTCCTAGGTGACGGGTCAGACTAAGAGCAGTTCAGAAGCCCCGATGACAAAACCAAAAACATCGAGGACCGTGACGTCGCCCGGCATGGCGCAGCCGGGGCCCCACCCTGGAGCCAGGCCTGGGGTTGGGGCTCGAATGCGAGCGCCTGGTGGCCGGGCCTCTGCCCATGGGGCCCGGCCGGGCCAAGCCCGAACGAATGACATGGGCCGTCCCTCCTGCGGACCCACCACCCACAGAGGGAGTCATAGGGGTCGGGTGCATAGAGAACTAGGTAGCAGTCGAGGCCGGGGGGCCCGACGACCTGGTTCGTGTGGACATTCTCTGGCTCTTGGGACATGGAATGTCACTTCGCTGGGGGGGAAAGAGCCTGAGCTTGTGCAGGAGGTTGAGAGGTACCGGCTAGATATAGTCGGGCTCTCCTCCACGCACAGCCTGGGCTCTGGAACCCAACTCCTTGAGAAAGGCTGGACCCTCTACTTTTCTGGAGTTGTCCGCGGGGAGAGGCGGCGGGCTGGCGTAGGCTTGCTCATAGCCCCGCAGCTCTGCAGCTTCGTGTTGGGGTTTACCCCGGTGAACGAGAGGGTCGCGTCCCTACGCCTACGGGTTGGGGACAGGTGTCTCACAGCGGTTGCGGCTTACGGGCCGAACAGCAGTGTAGACTACCCGGCTTTCTTGGAGTCACTGGGAGGGGTACTCGACAGTGCCCCAACCGGGGACTCCATTGTTCTACTGGGAGACTTCAACGCCCACGTGGGCAATGACAGCAAGACCTGGAGGGGCGTGATTGGGAAGAACGGCCTACCCGATCTGAACCTGAGCGGTGTTCTATTACTGGACTTCTGTGCCACCCACAGTTTGTCCATAACGAACACCATGTTTGAGCACAAGGGTGTCCATAAGTGCTCATGGCACCAGGACACCCTTGGCCGGAGGTCTATGATAGACTTTGTGATCGTGTCATCTGACCTTCGGCCACGTGTCTCGGACACTCGGGTGAAGAGAGGGGCAGAGCTGTCAACCGATCACCACCTGGTGGTGAGTGCGATCCGCTGGCAGGGGAGGAAGCCGGTCAGACCGGGCAGGCCCAAACGTATTGTGAGGGTCTGCTGGGAACGCCTGGCGGAACCCACTGTCAGTGGGGTCTTTAACTCCCACCTTCGGGAGAGTTTCTCCCAGATCCCGAGGGAGGTAGGTGACATGGAGTCTGAGTGGTCCATGTTCTCCTCCTCCATTGTCAGTGCGGCTGCACGCAGTTGTGGTCGCTAGGTCTCCGGTGCCTGTCGCGGCGGCAATCCCCGAACCCGGTGGTGGACACCGAAAGTAAGGGATGCCGTCAGGCTGAAGAAGGAGTCCTATCGGGTCTTGATGGCCTGTGGGACTCCTGAGGCAGCTGACGTGTACCGGCAGGCCAGGCGTGCCGTTTCCCGTGCAGTCTTGGAGGCAAAAACTCGGGTCTGGGAGGAGTTCGGAGAGGTCATGGAGGAAGACTATTGGTCGGCCTCGAAGAAATTCTGGCAAACCGTCCGTCGCCTCAGAAGGGGGAAGCAGTGCCTCACCAGTGCTGTTTACAGCGAGGGTGGGAGACTGCTGACCTCGACTGGTGATGTTGTCGGGCGGTGGAAAGAATACTTCGAGGGTCTCCTCAATCCCGTCGTCACGTCTTCCACTCAGGAAGCGGGGACTGAGGACTCGGATGGCTCTCTCATCACCCGGGCCGAAGTCACCGAGGTTGTTCGTAAGCTCCTCGGTGGTAGGGCCCCGGGAGTGGATGAGATCCGTCCGGAGTATCTGAAATCCCTGGATGTTGTAGGGCTGTCGTGGCTGACACGTCTCTGCAACATCGCGTGGCAGTCGAGGACAGTGCCTCTGGATTGGCAGACCGGGGTGGTGGTCCCCCTGTTTAAGAAAGGGGACCGGAGGGTGTGTTCCAACTATAGCGGGATCACACTCCTCAGCCTCCCTGGAAAGGTCTATTCCAGGGTACTAGAGAGGAGACTTCGGCCAATAGTCGAACCTCGGATCCAGGAGGAACAGTGTGGTTTTCGTCCCGGTCGTGGAACACTGGACCAGCTCTATACCCTCCACCGGGTGCTCGAGGGTTCATGGGAGTTCGCCCAACCAGTCCACATGTGCTTTGTGGATTTGGAGAAGGCGTTCGACCGTGTCCCTCGCGATGTCCTGTGGGGGGTGCTCCGGGAATATGGGGTGCGGGACCCTCTGCTAGGGGCTGTCCGCTCCTTGTATGACCGGAGCAGGAGCATGGTTCGCATTGCCGGCAGGAAATCAGACCTGTTCCCGGTGCATGTTGGTCTCCGCCAGGGCTGCCCTTTGTCACCGGTTCTGTTCATCACTTTTATGGACAGAATTTCTAGGCGTAGCCAGGGGGCGGAGGGGATCCGGTTCGGGAACCATAGAATTTCATCTCTGCTATTTGCGGACGATGTTGTTCAGCAGCATGCGCTGGGTCGGTTTGCAGCCGAGTGTGAAGCGGCCGGGATGAGGATCAGCACCTCCAAGTCTGAGGCCATGGTTCTCGGCCGGAACACGGTGGTTTGCTCTCTCCAGGTTGGTGGAGAGTTCTTGCCTCAAGTGGCGGAGTTTAAGTAACTCGGGGTCTTGTTCTCGAGTGAGGGAAAAAGGGAGCGTGAGATTGTTAGACGGGTTGGTGCAGCGGCGGCAGTGATGCGGTCGCTGTATCGGACCGTCCCTGGGGAGTTGTTCCGGGCATGTCCTACCGGGAGGAGACCCCGGGGAAGACCCAGGACTCGCTGGAGAGATTATGTCTCCGGTCTGGCCTGGAAACGCCTCGGGATCCCCCGGGAGGAGCTGGAGGAGGTTTGTGCGGACCGGGAAGTTTGGGCTTCCTTGCTCCGAATGCTGCCTCCGCGACCCGACCCCGGATAAGCGGCAGAAGAAGGTGAAGGTGGTGAAGGTGAGTTCCGGAACCCACCTTATCTCAGGCTGAAAACGCATTTTGTGCATTGAGCCATTAATTCTCAGGGAAGATTCAGAAAATGAAATTTTCACCTCCCACTATAGCAGAATGGGTCTTTCTAGTAGTTGCACATCAAATCTAAGCTGTCTGAAGTGTTTTTCCAAAGTTATCAACATTTTTAAGTTTGGCGTTTCGGAACCCACCTTATCTCAGGCTGAAAACGCGTTTTCTGCATTGTGCCATAACTTCTCAGGGAAGCTTCAGAACATGAAATGTTCACCTCCCACTATTGCTGAAAGGGTCTTTCTAGTAGTTGCACATCAAATCTAAGCAGTCTAAAGTGTTTTTCCAAAGTTATCAACATTTTTATGCTTGGCGTTCTGGAATCGACCTTATCTCAGGCTGAAAACGTGTTTTACGCATTGTGCCATAACTTTACAGGGAAGCTTCAGAAAATGAAATTTTCACCTCCCACTATAGCAGAATGGGTCTTTCTAGTAGTTGCACATCAAATCTAAGCCGTCTGAAGTGTTTTTCCAAAGTTATCAACATTTTTATGTTCGGCGTTCCGGAACCCACCTTATCTCAGGCTGAAAACGCGTTTTCTGCATTGCGCCATAACTTTGCGGGGAAGCTTCAGAACATGAAATTTTAACCTCCCACTATTGCAGACAGGGTCTTTCTAGTAGTTTCACATCAAATCTAAGCTGTCTGATGAGTTTTTCCAAAGTTATCAACATTTTTATGTTTGGCGTTCCGGAATCTACCTTATCTCAGGCTGAAAACGCTTTTTACGCTTTGTGCCATAACTTTGCAGGGAAGCTTCAGAAAATGAAATTTTCACCCCCCACTATAGCAGAAAGGGTTTTTCTAGAAGTTGCACATCAAATCTAAGCATTCTGAAGTGTTTTTCGAAAGTTATCAACATTTTTATGTTTGGCGTTCCGGAATCGACCTTATCTCAGGCTGAAAACGCGTTTTCTGCATTGTTCCTTAACTTTGCAGGGAAGCTTCAGAACAAGAAAGTTTCAACTCCCACTATAACAGACAGGGTCTTTCTAGTAGTTGCACATCAAATCTAAGTTGTCTGAAGTGTTTTTCGAAAGCTATCAACATTTTTATGTTTGGCGTTCCGGAACCCTCCTTATCTCAGGCTGAAAACGCGTTTTCTGCATTGTGCCATAACTTTGCAGGGAAGCTTCAGAACATGAAATTTTAACCTCCCACTGTAGCAGAAAGGGTCTTTCTAGTAGTTGCACATCAAATCTAAGCTGTCTGAAGTGTTTTTCGAAAGTTATCAACATTTTTATGTTTGGCGTTCCGGAACCCACCTTGTCTCAGGCTGAAAACGCGTTTTCTGCATTGTGCCATAACTTTGAAGGAAAGCTTCAGAACACGAAAGTTTCACCTCCCACTATAGCAGAAAGGGTCTTTCTAGTAGTTGCACATCAAATCTAAGCTGTCTGAAGTGGTTTTCCAAAGTTATCAACATTTTTATGTTTGGCGTACCGGAACCCACCTTTTTTCAGGCTGAAAACGCGTTTTCTGCATTGTTCCTTAACTTTGCAGGAAAGCTTCAAAAATGAAATTGTCACCTCCCACTATAGCAGAAAGGGTCTTTCTAGTAGTTGCACCTCAAATCTAAGCTGTCTGAAGTGTTTTTCCAAAGTTGTCAACATTTTTATTTTTGGCGTTCCGGAAAACATCTTATCTCAGGCTGAAAACGCGTTTTCTGCATTGTGCCATAACTTTGAAGGGAAGCTTCAGAACACGAAAGTTTCATCTACCACTATAGCAGAAATTGTCTTTCTAGTAGTTGCACATCAAATCTAAGCTGTCTGAAGTGGTTTTCCAAAGTTATCAACATTTTTATGTTTGGCGTTCCGGAACCCACCTTTTTTCAGGCTGAAAACGCGTTTTCTGCATTGTGCCATAACTTTGCAGGGAAGCTTCAGAACATGAAATTTTCACATCCCACTACAGCAAAAAGGGTCTTACTGGTAGTTGCACATCAAATCTAAGCTGTCTGAAGTGTTTTTCCAAAGTTATCAACATTTTTATGTTTGGCGTTCCGGAACCCATCAAATCTCAGGCTGAAAACACGTTTTCTGCATTGTGCCATAACTTTGCAGGGAAGCTTCAGAACATGAAATTTTAACCTCCCACTATAGCAAAAATGGTCTTTCTAGTAGTTGCACATCAAATCTAAGCTGGCTGAAGTGTTTTAACAAAGTTATCAACAGTTTTATGTATGGCGTTCCGGAATCGACCTTATCTCAGGCTCAAAATGCATTTTCTGCATTGTGCCATAACTTTGCAGGGAAACTTCAGAACATGAAATTTTAACCTCCCACTATAGCACAAAGGGTCTTTCTAGTAGTTGGACATCAAATCTAAGCTGTCTGAAGTGTTTTTCCAAAGTTATCAACATTTTTATGTTTGGCGTTCCGGAACCCACCTTATCTCAGGCTGAAAACGCGTTTTCGGCATTGTGCCATAACTTTGCAGGGAAGCTTCAGAACATGAAATTTTCACGTCCCACTATAGCAGAAAGGGACTTTCTAGTAGTTGCACATCAAATCTAGGCTGTCTGAAATGTTTTCCGAAAGTTATCAACATTTCTATGTTTGGCGTTCCAGAATCGACCTTAACTCAGGCTGAAAATGCGATTTCTGCATTGTGCCATAACTTGGCATGGAAGCTTCCGAATATGAAATTTTAACCTCCCACTATAGCAGAAAGGGTCTTTCTAGTAGTTGCACATCAAATCTAAGCTGTCTGATGTGTTTTTCCAAAGTTAATAACATTTTTATGTTTGGCGTTCCGGAATCGACCTCATCTCAGGCTGAAAACGCGTTTTCTGCATTGTTCCTTAACTTTGCAGGGAAGCTTCAGAACAAGAAAGTTTCAACTCCTGTTGTGGAATAATTTGACCTGTGTCATTAGAGTTACAAGGATGACTTGTTTCTCAGTACCAATGGAATGTTTAACAGATATCTACCCACTCTGTATTCCAAATACGCCAGAGATGGCTACCTTGGGGTGGAGACAGGAATGTATGTTTTGTCTGGAGCTGCCAGAAGCTCTTGTGATTCAGACAGAAGGCCAAATGTGAATATGCATGTTTGTGACGACGTATCTGGTCCAAGGAGCGCCCTTGATCCAGCCCCTACTTAATGTGTCTGTACTTTGAACAATTTGATACTGAGCGATGTCAAGCGAAGAGATGATGTTACGCTGATGTGGAATAAAACAAAGCTTGTATCCCACTACTTCTGTGGTTTCTTCCGCTCCCAACTCGACGCCCTGAGAAGTGTATACCCCGCTGGCCGGACCACATAATTGGCGCCCAAACGTTCGCACCGAGGATTGAGGAACGTCTGACTCGATCCCCGCAGCACAAGGCGCCCTGAGGTAAGATACCGTTTTCTTCCTCAATGTGCTGCTGGGTGAGAGCTGGATGCAGAATTGACCTCACGGTGAAAGAACCAGAGAGTGGGGGGACGGAAATCCACAGAAGTAGTGCCAAACCGATGTGTACACAAAAAAAACATCAACAAAAAGGCTATTTGATACTGAGAAGCACTTGCATACCGAGAAGTGCTTGTGTGTTCTGTGAAAGCGCTGTAAATTGAGATGCGCTTGTGAGTTGCAACAAGTTTTAGAAACGTGTATTGTTTGTTTACTGCGCAGGCCTTGATGCCCGAGGTTGGTTTTTCCGGTGAATAACGATGCGGGAGTGTGACTATTTGGATAAGGGACGAAATGAGCCCGTGGCCTCCAGTTTTTGATAAAAACTGGACACCCACTCGTTGCCATGACCGATGCTCTCAGGGGCTAGCTGATTAACGTTTAAGGCTTCCATACCGACAAGCTAGGCGTGGCCTATAATGTATATACGAAAATATTTTATATTTTCTAGTTTCCTTTAGAGATCTTCACTCTTCCACGTCAAGATCTCTAAAAGAATACCACGGATGAGAATCTGGTGGAAACAACCTGTGACAAGTTGTGGAAAAATACAAACGTCCAGTCATTGTGAAACCAGGTCGTGAGATCCTGAATAAACGACAGCACACTCACTAGGGGCTCATAATCAATGATGCTATTATTACTATGAACAAATGCTGCATATAAAGAGCAGGACAGAGACCTCCACTTAAAATAAGGACAGACGAACTGTGTGTGTATGTGTGTGTCGTCATGACGTGTGTGACAGTGTGTGTACCTATGTGAAGTTTAAAACGTTTATCTACCTCAACTACGTAGAACTCTCATGCCACAGAACGGAGAGAGCTGTGTGGGTATATGTGTATGGCCATGATGTGTGGATGATATTGTTATTGATATTATTGACATTGGGTGTTGTGGATTGAAGTGTCGAAGTTTACCTTTTAGACTATACTTGTACTGTATGCAATTTTCATGACAAAGAACAGAGCAATGTGTGTGTGTGTGTGTGTGTGAAGGCGCGCTGACGTGCGACGGGATGAGAAATACAGAATCAACAGTAGAAGGTTTGAACAGATAGCAGGTTTTAAACAGGAGTTAAAAAAAAAAAAAAAAAAAAAAAAAAAAAAAAAAGCAGGGAGGAAAGGGAAGGAAAGGAACATAAGTGATATAAAACGGGCTCGAAGCTCTGGGACTCTCTTTCTCGTTTTCTATCCAGAAACCATAAGCAGTTGAAACATATTGGTGTCTTGATGCATAGTAAAAAAAAGTCAAAAGTTGAGTTTGCTCAAGGTTGAAAGTAAGATCAGACGCTACTAGATTTGTGCAGTTGTTGCAGACATCTGGAGGGAACGCACTGCCTCCGCTATGTACCACCCCCACATGAGCCGGCTGCTTGTACAACTAGGCCTGACTTCCAAGCAGTTGGAATCTGGAAGTTGAGATTGTGTGTGTGCACTGTCCTCTCCTCCATAAACACTGCTCGTTTCCCAATACAGAGGTGGAACAAACAGGAGGTGATCGCAAAGTCACTCATCCACCGTAAAAGATATACAAATAATTGTGTCTGCACATAGGTGGTGTGCGAGGGAGATAGAGGAGTCGCCGTTGAGGACTCAACCCCCCCCACTCCGGTCGCTGTGTGTGTGCAGCTTCGTCAACACCCTGACCTTCAGCGCACTCAGACCCATACCCAGTAAGAAAAACACACATTTACGACACAACATTAAGCTGAAGAATAACACAATCAATACTGCAGGTGATAACCCAAGATCAAAATGAGCGTCACACCAGTTGTCATTGTGAGTGCCAAATACCCTGAGCAGGCAAAAGAAATCCAAAAACTGTCAACTAAATGGGAAAAAAGAACAAGAAAGCTGAACCAAAGCTGGCCAAAAGAAGGCACATTCGACCCACATATGTGTGAAATCATGGAGGTGAGGATCGAAGACTACAAAGCAAAAGATCACAGCAAGAAACGTGAGGAAAAGAGAAAATATGAACACAACATTATAAACATGTTCAAAATGGAAGGACAACGCTACAGAAGAAACATCAAGGCTGTGTTGGCTAAGAGTTTGGGTGCAAGCGCGATGGAGAACCTCCTACGTCACAGTGGAAATGTCTGGATGTTAGACATGATGGCCGACGGGACCGAGTTCAATCCATACCGGCCAATGCTGTGGAGAGTGTTGAGAGGTGAATTCCCATCCAAGATTGACCCAAAGGCACTGAAAGGAGAACCACTTGGAGAGAACGAGAACCCAGCTGCGTACATAAGCAGGCAACTGAAGAGATGGAAACAAGAGACAGAGGAGGAAGCCGAAAACAGTCCTCTGCTATCAACTCTGTTCCGCACCTACGTCATCGAAGCCCTGCCACAACAAGTACAGAGCAAGCTGGAAGACGTCGTGGGGTTGACATCCATGCCTCACAGAGAATTCCGCGACCACGTTGTACACGCCATCGAGAGACACCGGAGAGATGAGCAAAGACAAGATGAACAAGAGAGGGCTCAACAAAGAAAGCTCACTCAACTGCAGCTCACAGATCTCCAGAGCAGATTGAAGACAAAGATTCAAGCCGCCGTGATGGACCAAGGTGCCACCATTGGGTCAACACCACCGCCACAGCCACCAACACCAGCAACACAGCCAACAGCGCCACCCATCCATCAGCCACCGGTTGCCAATGCCTATCAACAACAGCCGTTCGGGCGACGACCCACACAAATGAGACAGTCTCAATTTCGAACTTGGGGAAGAGGCATGACAAGGCCATCAAAAATGCAAGGCCCCCCAGGACTATGTTGGAGCTGTGGTGAACCTGGTCACCTAGCCCGCAACTGCCAAATGACCGGCCCCGGAATGCCAGTGGCACAGATGCAGCCCATACAACAAAGAGGACCAGCAAACCCCTGGGCAGGTGCAAATTATGGAGAATCCTACCGGGGAGGGCCAGCTTTCAAGCCAAACAGGAGAAGCTGGCAGAGAACCAATCATTCAAGTGAAATTGGAAGACAGGCAAGTTCCAATGTTAATTGATACTGGAGCCACTTACACCTGCGTGAGTCCAAAGTATGCCACCCACCTCCCCATGAAAATCCCCATCCAAGAAAATGCAGACGAAAATGAAAAGGTTTTGTGGAAACAAAGAGGAGCTACTCTGGACAATAAGGGTCTCTGGCGATCACATGAAGGCCTGCTCGTAGCTCCAGCTGCACTTTTGACCATCTTGATTTCTGAGGTGCACAGTGCAGATCACTGTGCAAGGGGGGAAGTGGTGAAGAAAATCAGACAGCAGGGATATTGGTCCCCATTTTTGCAGACAACAACAGATGAAGTGCTGAATCAATGTGAGATTTGTGCAGAAAACAATGTACGAAAAAACATCAAGACACCAATAGGTCATATTCCAGTCCCAGAAGGTCCATTTAAACATCTTGTGATCGATTACGTTGACATGATAAAAACGGTTCAAGGGAAACGCTACATGTTGGTGGTAGTTGATTGGTTTAGCCGCTGGGTTGAAGCAGCACCATCCAAAGACTTGAGTGCTGAAACAGTAATCAAATTCCTGACCAGAGAAATCATTCCTCGATTTGGCATTCCATCAGAAATAAGCTCAGACAACGGTGCTGCATTTGTACAAAAGGTTGTGAAGGGCATCTTGCAGCAACTTCGAATCAAACAACGATTGGGTGCCGTTTATCACCCCCAGAGTCAGGGAATGGTTGAGAGGATAAATGGAACTCTGAAAGCGAAACTGAACAAGATCTGTGCAACCACGAAGCTAAACTGGGTTGATGCGTTACCATTAGCACTGATGAGTTATCGCATGCAAACTCATCGAAGCACACATTTGACACCACATGAGATGTTGACGGGACGGCCGATGCCAGCACCACATTTGAGGGGACCCTACAAGGGGCCTCCACTTGAGCAACTACAATCTGAACTTAGAAGTTATATGAAGCAATTAACTTCTATCCATAAGACTATCTATCTGCAGGAGAGAAAACGGGAGCTTGAGGCCGATCGTGAGGTCGGGCATTTGGTGGTTCCCGGCGACCAGGTGTATATCAAGGTCTTCCGAAGGAAGTGGCACCAGCCGAGACGTGAAGGTCCATACACCGTGGTCCGAGCAACACCAACAGCTGTCCAAGTCGAAGGCAGCTCCACTTGGTACCATCTGAGCCATTGCACAAAGGCACAAGGCCCCACTACCAAACAGGAAAGAAAACAGGGCAGTGAAGTCAATGATTTAGATAGTCAAAATGTTGATGACAAGGCTTGCTGTGATAATAAGTTGTCTGGTTTGGTTGTCACCAGGAGACGAGCTCGCGCAGCGACGGACGGGAACCGCGAGACCGGAGCAGCCGACCAAAGTCCAGACCGTGACACCCAAAGTTCCAGCTAAAAAACTCCAGCAGAACAGCGACTCAGCTAAGTACGATGCGATCACCCGTTGTGTGAAACATGCCCAGAAACACAAACCGTTAAGCAATGGATAAACTTAGAGATTTAAAAAATGAGATAAAAGAGCATGCAGGGGCTAAAAGTGGGGCCTGGGATTGGTTAGATGGACATCTAGGAAAATGGGGAGCATTTTTTGCAGAAGTGGGGACGACTGCTGCATTCATACTAATTGTCATTTTTCTTCTGGCATGTTGCATCGTACCCATGATGAGGAAACTGTGTCTGCGAATGATCGAGAAGCAGTTAGCAGTCACGACGGGACTTTGGAACGCACAGATGCTGAACATGATGCCTGCTGAACAACTGGCTCTCGTGGTGACTGAGAGACCACATCTGTACCCATCACCTGATTAATTGGAGGACTCTCATCATACTCCAGACGTGACTGAAGAAGGAGGTGTTGTTATGATTACATTACAAATGTGTTTAAACCATGATCTTATGTTTCTTTGCTGGTATAATTAATTGCTTGATTACTGTTTAAAAAAAAAAAAAAAAAAAAAGGGGGGAAGTCTCACCTATGACAAGAAGCAACAAAAGCGAAAATAGACTTCCAGAAAAAAAGAGAATACCATTTAGGTAGTAACATTTTTATTGTTTGGTGTTCATTATGTTTCATTGTCCTGTAATATGATTGCATAACCATGTGTTCTAATTCATCATATTGTTTATGTTCACACATTGTTTTTGGTTAATTTTGTGTTCAATCCATGTGTTCGGGTTTTACAAATTCAAAATGATTTCAAGAAAGTTCAAATTAGTTCAGCATGCATCATGTCAGCAAGTAAGAGTACAATTCGGGAAAACTTTTGACGCTTCCGGAAGCGAACTGACTAACACTTTCCTGCGACGGGTACTAACAATGCGCGCGGTTGAGATTTTTTATTTAACCAGACAGCAGTAAACCTATTGAACTAACTTCAGCTATATTAATCATGTAGTTAACATTTTCTACATTCTTACATCCAGTATATTGTCACTGCTCTGTTACAGTACTAAATAATCTTCAGTAAAATAAAATGGGATAGCTTGCTAAATTCGGTGTGTGGGTCTGAGACCCACAAAGGGGGGATATGTTGTGGAATAATTTGACCTGTGTCATTAGAGTTACAAGGATGACTTGTTTCTCAGTACCAATGGAATGTTTAACAGATATCTACCCACTCTGTATTCCAAATACGCCAGAGATGGCTACCTTGGGGTGGAGACAGGAATGTATGTTTTGTCTGGAGCTGCCAGAAGCTCTTGTGATTCAGACAGAAGGCCAAATGTGAATATGCATGTTTGTGACGACGTATCTGGTCCAAGGAGCGCCCTTGATCCAGCCCCTACTTAATGTGTCTGTACTTTGAACAATTTGATACTGAGCGATGTCAAGCGAAGAGATGATGTTACGCTGATGTGGAATAAAACAAAGCTTGTATCCCACTACTTCTGTGGTTTCTTCCGCTCCCAACTCGACGCCCTGAGAAGTGTATACCCCGCTGGCCGGACCACACTCCCACTATAACAGACAGGGTCTTTCTAGTAGTTGCACATCAAATCTAAGTTGTCTGAAGTGTTTTTCGAAAGCTATCAACATTTTTATGTTTGGCGTTCCGGAACCCTCCTTATCTCAGGCTGAAAACGCGTTTTCTGCATTGTGCCATAACTTTGCAGGGAAGCTTCAGAACATGAAATTTTAACCTCCCACTGTAGCAGAAAGGGTCTTTCTAGTAGTTGCACATCAAATCTAAGCTGTCTGAAGTGTTTTTCGAAAGTTATCAACATTTTTATGTTTGGCGTTCCGGAACCCACCTTGTCTCAGGCTGAAAACGCGTTTTCTGCATTGTGCCATAACTTTGAAGGAAAGCTTCAGAACACGAAAGTTTCACCTCCCACTATAGCAGAAAGGGTCTTTCTAGTAGTTGCACATCAAATCTAAGCTGTCTGAAGTGGTTTTCCAAAGTTATCAACATTTTTATGTTTGCTGTACCGGAACCCACCTTTTTTCAGGCTGAAAACGCGTTTTCTGCATTGTTCCTTAACTTTGCAGGAAAGCTTCAAAAATGAAATTGTCACCTCCCACTATAGCAGAAAGGGTCTTTCTAGTAGTTGCACCTCAAATCTAAGCTGTCTGAAGTGTTTTTCCAAAGTTGTCAACATTTTTATTTTTGGCGTTCCGGAAAACATCTTATCTCAGGCTGAAAACACGTTTTCTGCATTGTGCCATAACTTTGAAGGGAAGCTTCAGAACACGAAAGTTTCATCTACCACTATAGCAGAAATTGTCTTTCTAGTAGTTGCACATCAAATCTAAGCTGTCTGAAGTGGTTTTCCAAAGTTATCAACATTTTTATGTTTGGCGTTCCGGAACCCACCTTTTTTCAGGCTGAAAACGCGTTTTCTGCATTGTGCCATAACTTTGCAGGGAAGCTTCAGAACATGAAATTTTCACATCCCACTACAGCAAAAAGGGTCTTACTGGTAGTTGCACATCAAATCTAAGCTGTCTGAAGTGTTTTTCCAAAGTTATCAACATTTTAATGTTTGGCGTTCCGGAACCCATCAAATCTCAGGCTGAAAACACGTTTTCTGCATTGTGCCATAACTTTGCAGGGAAGCTTCAGAACATGAAATTTTAACCTCCCACTATAGCAAAAATGGTCTTTCTAGTAGTTGCACATCAAATCTAAGCAGGCTGAAGTGTTTTAACAAAGTTATCAACAGTTTTATGTATGGCGTTCCGGAATCGACCTTATCTCAGGCTCAAAATGCATTTTCTGCATTGTGCCATAACTTTGCAGGGAAACTTCAGAACATGAAATTGTAACCTCCCACTATAGCACAAAGGGTCTTTCTAGTAGTTGGACATCAAATCTAAGCTGTCTGAAGTGTTTTTCCAAAGTTATCAACATTTTTATGTTTGGCGTTCCGGAACCCACCTTATCTCAGGCTGAAAACGCGTTTTCGGCATTGTGCCATAACTTTGCAGGGAAGCTTCAGAACATGAAATTTTCACGTCCCACTATAGCAGAAAGGAACTTTCTAGTAGTTGCACATCAAATCTAGGCTGTCTGAAATGTTTTCCGAAAGTTATCAACATTTCTATGTTTGGCGTTCCAGAATCGACCTTAACTCAGGCTGAAAATGCGATTTCTGCATTGTGCCATAACTTGGCATGGAAGCTTCCGAATATGAAATTTTAACCTCCCACTATAGCAGAAAGGGTCTTTCTAGTAGTTGCACATCAAATCTAAGCTGTCTGATGTGTTTTTCCAAAGTTAATAACATTTTTATGTTTGGCGTTCCGGAATCGACCTCATCTCAGGCTGAAAACACGTTTTCTGCATTGTTCCTTAACTTTGCAGGGAAGCTTCAGAACAAGAAAGTTTCAACTCCCACTATAACAGACAGGGTCTTTCTAGTAGTTGCACATCAAATCTAAGTTGTCTGAAGTGTTTTTCGAAAGCTATCAACATTTTTATGTTTGGCGTTCCGGAACCCTCCTTATCTCAGGCTGAAAACGCGTTTTCTGCATTGTGCCATAACTTTGCAGGGAAGCTTCAGAACATGAAATTTTAACCTCCCACTGTAGCAGAAAGGGTCTTTCTAGTAGTTGCACATCAAATCTAAGCTGTCTGAAGTGTTTTTCGAAAGTTATCAACATTTTTATGTTTGGCGTTCCGGAATCGACCTCATCTCAGGCTGAAAACGCGTTTTACGCATTGTGCCATAACTTTGCAGGGAAGCTTCAGAACATGAAATTTTCAACTCTCACTATAACAGACAGGGTCTTTCTAGTAGTTGCATATCAAATATAAGTTGTCTGAAGTGTTTCTCGAAAACTATCAACATTTTTATGTTTGGCGTTCCAGAATCGATCTTATCTCAGGCTGAAAACGCGTTGTGTGCATTGTGCCATAACTTTGCACGGAAGCTTCAGAACATGAAATGTTCACCTCCCACTATAGCAGAAAGGCTCTTTCCAGTAGTTGCACATCAGATCTAAGCTGTCCGAAGTGTTTTTCGAAAGTTATCAACATTTTTATGTTTGGCGTTCCGGAATCGACCTTATCTCAGGCTGAAAACACGTTTTCTGCATTGTCCCATAACTTTCCAGGGAAGCTTCAGAACATGAAATGTTCACCTCCCACTTTTGCAGAAAGGGTCTTTCTAGTAGTTGCACATCAAATCTAAGCTGTCTGATGTGTTTTTCCAAAGTTATCAACGTTGTTATGTATGGCGTTCCGGAATCAACCTTATCTCAGGCTGAAAACGCGTTTTACGCATTGTGCCATAACTTTGCAGGGAAGCTTCAGAACATGAAATGTTCACCTCCCACTATAGCAGAAAGCGTCTTTCTAGTAGTTGCACATCAAATTTAAGCTGTCTGAAGTGTTTTTTAAAAGTTATCAACATTTTTATGTTTGGCGTTCCGTAATTGACCTTATCTCAGGCTGAAAACGCGTTTTCTGCATTGTGCCATAACTTTGCTGGGAATCTTCAGAACATGAAATTTTAACCTCCCACAATAGCATAAAGGGTCTTTCTAGTATTTGCACATCAAATCTAAGCTGTCTGAAGTGTTTTTCCAAAGTTATCAACATTTTTATGTTTGGCGTTCCGTAATTGACCTTATCTCAGGCTGAAAACGCGTTTTCTGCATTGTGCCATAACTTTGCTGGGAATCTTCAGAACATGAAATTTTAACCTCCCACAATAGCAGAAAGGGTCTTTCTAGTAGTTGCACATCAAATCTAAGCTGTCTGAAGTGTTTTTCCTAAATTATGAACATTTTTATGTTTGGCGTTCCGGAACCCACCTTATCTCAGGCTGAAAACGCGTTTTCTGCATTGTGCCATATCTTTGCAGGGAAGCTTCAGAACATGAAAATTTAACCTCCCACTATAGCAGAAAGGGTCCTTCTAGTAGTTGCACATCAAATCTAAGCTGTTTGAAGTGTTTTTCCAAAGTTATCAACATTTTTATGTTTGGCGATCCGGAATCAACCTTATCTCAGGCTGAAAACGCATTTTCTGCATTGTGCCATAACTTCTCAGGGAAGCTTCAGAACATGAAATGTTCACCTCCCACGATTGCAGAAAGGGTCTTTCTAGTAGTTGCACATCAGATCTAAGCTGTCCGAAGTGTTTTTCGAAAGTTATCAACATTTTTATGTTTGGTGTTCCGGAATCGACCTTATCTCAGGATGAAAAATCGTTTTCTGCATTGTCCCATGACTTTCCAGGGAAGCTTCAGAACATGAAATTTCGACCTCCCACTGTAGCAGAAAGGGTCTTTCTAGTAGTTGCACATCAAATCTAAGCTGTCTGAAGTGTTTTTCCAAAGTTATCAACATTTTTATGTTTAGCGTTCTGGAACCCTCCTTATGTGAGGCTGCAAACGTCTTTTCTGCGTTGTGCCATAACTTTCCAAACTTTGCGGGGAAGCTTCAGAACATGAAATTTTCACATCCCACTACAGCAAAAAGGGTCTTACTGGTAGTTGCACATCAAATCTAAGCTGTCTGAAGTGTTTTTCCAAAGTTATCAACATTTTTATGTTTGGCGTTCCGGAACCCATCAAATCTCAGGCTGAAAACACGTTTTCTGCATTGTGCCATAACTTTGCAGGGAAGCTTCAGAACATGAAATGTTCACCTCCCACTTTTGCAGAAAGGGTCTTTCTAGTAGTTGCACATCAAATCTAAGCTGTCTGAAGTGCTTTTCGAAAGTTATCAACATTTTTATGTTTGGCGTTCCAGAATCGACCTTATCTCAGGCTGAAAACGCGTTGTCTGCATTGTGCCATAACTTTGCATGGAAGCTTCCGAACATGAAATTTTAACCTACCACTATAGCAGAAAGGGTCTTTCTAGTAGTTGCACATCAAATCTAAGCTGTCTGATGTGTTTTTCCAAAGTTATCAACG
This sequence comes from Synchiropus splendidus, assembly GCF_027744825.2. NCBI lineage: Eukaryota > Metazoa > Chordata > Actinopteri > Syngnathiformes > Callionymidae > Synchiropus > Synchiropus splendidus. Next base: position 1,513,156 of record NW_026527055.1, read on the forward strand.
TTATGTATGGCGTTCTGGAACCCACCTTATCTCAGGCTGAAAACGCGTTTTCTGCATTGTGCCATATCTTTGCAGGGAAGCTTCAGAACATGAAAATTTAACCTCCCACTATAGCAGAAAGGGTTTTTCTAGTAGTTGCACATCAAATCTAAGCTGTCTGATGTGTTTTTCCAAAGTTATCAACTTTATGTATGGCGTTCCGGAATCAACCTTATCTCAGGCTGAAAACGCGTTTTACGCATTGTGCCATAACTTTGCAGGGAAGCTTCAGAACATGAAATGTTCACCTCCCACTATAGCAGAAAGGGTCTTTCTAGTAGTTGCACATCAAATTTAAGCTGTCTGAAGTGTTTTTTAAAAGTTATCAACATTTTTATGTTTGGCGTTCCGGAACCCACCTTATCTCAGGCTGAAAACGCGTTTTCTGCATTGTGCAATATCTTTGCAGGGAAGCTTCAGAACATGAAAATTTAACCTCCCACTATAGCAGAAAGGGTCCTTCTAGTAGTTGCACATCAAATCTAAGCTGTTTGAAGTGTTTTTCCAAAGTTATCAACATTTTTATGTTTGGCGATCCGGAATCAACCTTATCTCAGGCTGAAAACGCATTTTCTGCATTGTGCCATAACTTCTCAGGGAAGCTTCAGAACATGAAATGTTCACCTCCCACGATAGCAGAAAGGGTCTTTCTAGTAATTGCACATCAGATCTAAGCTGTCCGAAGTGTTTTTCGAAAGTTATCAACATTTTTATGTTTGGTGTTCCGGAATCGACCTTATCTCAGGATGAAAAATCGTTTTCTGCATTGTGCCATATCTTTGCAGGGAAGCTTCAGAACATGAAATTTTAACCTCCCACTATAGCAGAAAGGGTTCTTCCAGTAGTTGCACATCAAATCTAAGCTGTTTGAAGTGTTTTTCCAAAGTTATCAACATTTTTATGTTTGGCCTTCCGGAATCAACCTTATCTCAGGCCGAAAACGCATTTTCTGCATTGTGCCATAACTTCTCAGGGAAGCTTCAGAACATGAAATGTTCACCTCCCACGATAGCAGAAAGGGTCTTTCTAGTAGTTGCACATCAAATCTAAGCTGTCTGAGGTGTTTTTCCAAAGTTATCAACATTTTTATGTTTGGCGTTCCAGAATCGACCTTATCTCAGACTGAAAAAGCGTTTTACGCATTGTGCCATAACTTTGCAGGGAAGCTTGAGAAAATGAAATTTTCACCTCCCACTAAAGCAGAAAGGGTCTTTCTAGTAGTTGCACATCAAATCTAAGCTGTCTGATGTGTTTTTCCAAAGTTATCAACGTTGTTATGTATGGCGTTCCGGAATCAACCTTATCTCAGGCTGAAAACGCGTTTTACGCATTGTGCCATAACTTTGCAGGGAAGCTTCAGAACATGAAAATTTAACCTCCCACTATAGCAGAAAGGGTTTTTCTAGTAGTTGCACATCAAATCTAAGCTGTCTGATGTGTTTTTCCAAAGTTATCAACGTTATGTATGGCGTTCCGGAATCAACCTTATCTCAGGCTGAAAACGCGTTTTACGCATTGTGCCATAACTTTGCAGGGAAGCTTCAGAACATGAAATGTTCACCTCCCACTATAGCAGAAAGGGTCTTTCTAGTAGTTGCACATCAAATTTAAGCTGTCTGAAGTGTTTTTTAAAAGTTATCAACATTTTTATGTTTGGCGTTCCGGAACCCACCTTATCTCAGGCTGAAAACGCGTTTTCTGCATTGTGCCATATCTTTGCAGGGAAGCTTCAGAACATGAAAATTTAACCTCCCACTATAGCAGAAAGGGTCCTTCTAGTAGTTGCACATCAAATCTAAGCTGTTTGAAGTGTTTTTCCAAAGTTATCAACATTTTTATGTTTGGCGATCCGGAATCAACCTTATCTCAGGCTGAAAACGCATTTTCTGCATTGTGCCATAACTTCTCAGGGAAGCTTCAGAACATGAAATGTTCACCTCCCACGATAGCAGAAAGGGTCTTTCTAGTAATTGCACATCAGATCTAAGCTGTCCGAAGTGTTTTTCGAAAGTTATCAACATTTTTATGTTTGGTGTTCCGGAATCGACCTTATCTCAGGATGAAAAATCGTTTTCTGCATTGTCCCATGACTTTCCAGGGAAGCTTCAGAACATGAAATTTCGACCTCCCACTGTAGCAGAAAGGGTCTTTCTAGCAGTTGCACATCAAATCTAAGCTGTCTGAAGTGTTTTTCCAAAGTTATCAACATTTTCACGTTTGGCGTTCCGGAACCCACCTTATCTCAGGCTGAAAACGCGTTTTCTGCATTGTGCCATATCTTTGCAGGGAAGCTTCAGAACATGAAATTTTAACCTCCCACTATAGCAGAAAGGGTTCTTCCAGTAGTTGCACATCAAATCTAAGCTGTTTGAAGTGTTTTTCCAAAGTTATCAACATTTTTATGTTTGGCGTTCCGGAATCAACCTTATCTCAGGCCGAAAACGCATTTTCTGCATTGTGCCATAACTTCTCAGGGAAGCTTCAGAACATGAAATGTTCACCTCCCACGATAGCAGAAAGGGTCTTTCTAGTAGTTGCACATCAAATCTAAGCTGTCTGAGGTGTTTTTCCAAAGTTATCAACATTTTTATGTTTGGCGTTCCAGAATCGACCTTATCTCAGACTGAAAACGCGTTTTACGCATTGTGCCATAACTTTGCAGGGAAGCTTGAGAAAATGAAATTTTCACCTCCCACTAAAGCAGAAAGGATCTTTCTAGTAGTTGCACATCAAATCTAAGCTGACTGAAGTGTTGTTCCAAAGTTATCAACATTTTTACGCTTGGCGTCTCGGAACCCACCTTATCTCATAACTAAGCCATTACTTCTCAGGGAAGCTTCAGAACATGAAATGTTCACCTCCCACTATAGAAGAAAGGGTCTTTCTAGTAGTTGCACATCAAATCTAAGCTGTCTGAAGTGCTTTTCGAAAGTTATCAACATTTTTATGTTTGGCGTTCCAGAATCGACCTTATCTCAGGCTGAAAACGCGTTGTCTGCATTGTGCCACAACTTTGCATGGAAGCTTCCGAACATGAAATTTTAACCTACCACTATAGCAGAAAGGGTCTTTCTAGTAGTTGCACATCAAATCTAAGCTGTCTGATGTGTTTTTCCAAAGTTATCAACGTTGTTATGTATGGCGTTCCGGAATCAACCTTATCTCAGGCTGAAAACGCGTTTTACGCATTGTGCCAAAACTTTGCAGGGAAGCTTCAGAACATGAAATGTTCACCTCCCACTATATCAGAAAGGGTCTTTCTAGTAGTTGCACATCAAATTTAAGCTGTCTGAAGTGTTTTTTAAAAGTTATCAACACTTTTATGTTTGGCGTTCCGGAACCCACTTTATCTCAGGCTGAAAACGCGTTTTCTGCATTGTGCCATATCTTTGCAGGGAAGCTTCAGAACATGAAAATTTAACCTCCCACTATAGCAGAAAGGGTCCTTCTAGTAGTTGCACATCAAATCTAAGCTGTTTGAAGTGTTTTTCCAAAGTTATCAACATTTTTATGTTTGGCGTTCCGGAATCAACCTTATCTCAGGCTGAAAACGCATTTTCTGCATTGTGCCATAACTTCTCAGGGAAGCTTCAGAACATGAAATGTTCACCTCCCACGATAGCAGAAAGGGTCTTTCTAGTAGTTGCACATCAGATCTAAGCTGTCCGAAGTGTTTTTCGAAAGTTATCAACATTTTTATTTTTGGTGTTCCGGAATCGACCTTATCTCAGGATGAAAAATCGTTTTCTGCTTTGTCCCATGACTTTCCAGGGAAGCTTCAGAACATGAAATTTCGACCTCCCACTATAGCAGAAAGGGTCTTTCTAGTAGTTGCACATCAAATCTAAGCTGTCTGAAGTGTTATTCCAAAGTTATCAACATTTTTATGTTTGGCGTTCCAGAATCGACCTTATCTCAGGCTGAAAACACGTTTTACGCATTGTGCCATAACTTTGCAGGGAAGCTTCAGAACATGAAATTTTCACCTCCCACTGTAACAGAAAGGGTCTTTCTAGTACTTGCACATCAATTCTAAGCTGTCTGAAGTGTTGTTCCAAAGTGATCAACATTTTTATGTTTGGCGTTTCGGAACCCACCTTATCTCAGGCTGAAAACGCGTTTTCTGCGTTGTCCCATAACTTTCCAGGGAAGCTTCAGAACATGAAATTTTGACCTCCCACTATAGCAGAAAGGGTCTTTCTAGTAGTTGCACATCAAATCTAAGCTGTCTGAGGTGTTTTTCCAAAGTTATCAACATTTTTATGTTTGGCGTTCCAGAATCGACCTTATCTCAGGCTGAAAACGCGTTTTCTGCATTGTGCCATAACTTTGCAGAGAAGCTTCAGAACATGAAATTTTCACCTCCCACTATAGCAGAAAGGGTCTTTCTAGTAGTTGCACATCAAATCTAAGCTGTTTGAAGTGTTTTTCCAAAGTTATCAACATTTTTATGTTTGGCGTTCCGGAACCCACCTTATTGAAAACGCCTTTTCTGCATTGTGCCATAACTTTGCAGGGAAGCTTCAGAACATTAAATTTTCAACTCCCACTATAGCAGAAAGGGTCTTTCTTGTAGTTGCACGTCAAATCTAAGCTGTCTGAAGTGTTTTTCCAAAGTTATCAACATTTTTATGTTTGGCATTCCAGAATCGACCTTATCTCTGGCTGAAAACGCGTTTTCTGCATTGTGATATAACTTTGCAGGGAAGCTTCAGAACATGAAATTTTCAACTCCCACTATAGCAGAAAGGATCTTTCTAGTAGTTGCACGTCAAATATAAGCTGTCTGAAGTGTTTTTCCAAAGTTATCAACATTTTTATGTTTGGCGTTCCGAAACCCACCTTATCTCACTCTGTAAGCGCGTTTTCTGCATTGTGCCATACCTTTGGAGGAAAGCTTCAGAATATGAAATTTTCACATCCCACTATAGCAGAAAGGGTCTTTCTAGTAGTTGCACAACAAATTTAAGCTGTCTGAAGTGTTTTTCGAAAGTTCTCAAAATTTTTATGTTTGGCGTTTTGGAACCCACCTTATCTCAGGCTGAAAACGCGTTTTCTGCATAGTGCCATAACTTTGCAGGACAGCTGCAGAATATGAAATTTTCACTTCCCAATATAGCAGAAAGGGTCTTTCTAGTAGTTGCACATCAAATCTGAGCTGTTTGAAGTGTTTTTCCAAAGTTATCAACATTTTTATGTTTGGCGTTCCGGAATCAACCTTATCTCAGGCTGAAAACGCGTTTTCTGCATTGTGCCATAACTTTGCAGGGAAGATTCAGAACATGAAATTTTCTCCTCCCACTATAGCATAAAGGGTCTCTCTATTAGTTGCACATCAAATCTAAGCTGTTTGAAGTGTTTTTCCAAAGTTATCAACATTTTTATGTTTGGCGTTCCGGAATCAACCTTATCTCAGGCTGAAAACGCCTTTTCTGCATTGTGCCATAACTTTGCAGGGAAGCATCAGAACAAAAAAATTTCACCTCCCACTATAGCAGAAAGGGTCTTTCTAGTAGTTGCACATCAAATCTAAGCTGTCTGAAGTGTTTTTCCGAAGATATTAACATTTTTATGTTTGGCGTTCCGGAATCGACCTTATCTCAGGCTGAAAACGCGTTTCCTGCATTGTGGCATAACTTTGCAGGGAAGCTTCAGAACATCGAATTTTCACTTCGACAATGGCAGAAATGGTCTTTCTAGTAGTTGCACATCAAATCTAAGCTGTCTGAAGTGTTTTTCCAGAATTATGAACCTTTTTATGTTTGGCGTTCCGGAATCGACCTTATCTCAGGCTGAAAACGCGTTTTACGCATTGTTCCATAACTTTGCAGGAAAGCTTCAGAACATGAAATTTTCACCTCCCACTATAGCAGAAAGGGTCTTTCTAGTAGTTGCACATCAAATCTAAGCTGTCTAAAGAGTTTTTCCAAAGTTATCAACACTTTCATGTTTGGTGTTCCGGAATCAACCTTATCTCAGGCTGAAAACGCGTTTTACGCATTGTGCCATAACTTTGCAGGAAAGCTTCAGAACATGAAATTTTCAACTCCCACTATAGCAGAAAGGGTCTTTCGAGTAGTTGCACATCAAATCTAAGCTGTCTAAAGAGTTTTTCCAAAGTTATCAATATTTTTATGTTTGGCGTTCCGGAATCGACCTTATCTCAGGCTGAAAACGCGTTTTACGCATGGTGCCATAACTTTGCAGGGAAGCTTCAGAACATCGAATTTTCACGTCCCACTATAGCAGAAACGGTCTTTCTAGTAGTTGCACATCAAATCTAAGCAGTATCAAGTGTTTTTCCAAAGTCATCAACACTTTTATGTTTGGCGTACCAGAATCTATCTTATCTCAGGCTGAAGACGTGTTTTCTGCATTGTGCCATAACTTTGCAGGGAAGCTTCAGAACATGAAATTTTAAACTTGCGCTATAGCAGAAAAGGTCTTTCTAGTAGTTGCACATCAAATCTAAGCTGTCTGAAGTGTCTTTTCAAAGTTATCAACACTTTTATGTTTGGCGTTCCGGAATCGACCTTATCTCAGGCTGAAAACGCGTTTTCGGCATTGTGCCATAACTTTGCAAGGAAGCTTCAGACCATGAAATTTTAAACTTCCACTATAGCAGAAAGGGTCTTTCTCGGAGTTGCACATCAAATCTAAGCTGTCTGAAGTGTTTTTCGAAAGTTTTCAACATTTTTATGTTTGGCGTTCCGGAACCCACCTTATCTCAGGCTGTAAACGCGTTTCCTGCATTGTGCCATAACTTTGCAGGGAAGCTTCAGAACAAGAAATTTTCACCTCCCACTATATCAGAAAGGGTCTTTCTAGTAGTTGCACATCAAATCTAAGCTGTTTGAACTGTTTTTCGAAAGTTATCAACATTTTTATGTTTGGCGTTCCGGAATGGACCTTATCTCAGGCTGAAAACACGATTTACGCATTCTGCCATAACTTTGCAGGAAAGTTTCAGAACATGAATTTTCACCTCCCACTATCGCAGAAAGGGTCTTTCTAGTAGTTGCACATCAAATCTAATCTGTTTGAAGTGTTTTTCCAAAGTTATCAACATTTTTATGTTTGGCGTTCTGAAATCAACCTCATCTCAGACTGAAAACGAGTTTTACGCATTGTGCCATAACTTTGCAGCGAAGCTTCAGAACATGAAATTTTAACTTCCCACTATAGCAGAAAGGGTCTTTCTAGTAGTTGCACATCAAATCTAAGCTGTCGAAGTTGTTTTTCCAAAGTTATCAACATTTTTATGTTTGGCGTTCCGGAATCAACCTTATCTCAGGCTGAAAACGCATTTTCTGCATTGTGCCATAACTTCTCAGGGAAGCTTCAGAACATGAAATGTTCACCTCCCACGATAGCAGAAAGGGTCTTTCTAGTAGTTGCACATCAGATCTAAGCTGTCCGAAGTGTTTTTCGAAAGTTATCAACATTTTTATTTTTGGTGTTCCGGAATCGACCTTATCTCAGGATGAAAAATCGTTTTCTGCATTGTCCCATGACTTTCCAGGGAAGCTTCAGAACATGAAATTTCGACCTCCCACTATAGCAGAGAGGGTCTTTCTAGTAGTTGCACATCAAATCTAAGCTGTCTGAAGTGTTATTCCAAAGTTATCAACATTTTTATGTTTGGCGTTCCAGAATCGACCTTATCTCAGGCTGAAAACACGTTTTACGCATTGTGCCATAACTTTGCAGGGAAGCTTCAGAACATGAAATTTTCACCTCCCACTGTAACAGAAAGGGTCTTTCTAGTACTTGCACATCAATTCTAAGCTGTCTGAAGTGTTGTTCCAAAGTGATCAACATTTTTACGTTTGGCGTTTCGGAACCCACCTTATCTCAGGCTGAAAACGCGTTTTCTGCATTGTCCCATAACTTTCCAGGGAAGCTTCAGAACATGAAATTTTGACCTCCCACTATAGCAGAAAGGGTCTTTCTAGTAGTTGCACATCAAATCTAAGCTGTCTGAGGTGTTTTTCCAAAGTTATCAACATTTTTATGTTTGGCGTTCCAGAATCGACCTTATCTTAGGCTGAAAACGCGTTTTCTGCATTGTCCCATAACTTTCCAGGGAAGCTTCAGAACATGAAATTTTGACCTCCCACTAAAGCAGAAAGGATCTTTCTAGTAGTTGTACATCAAATCTAAGCTGTTTGACGTGTTTTTCCAAAGTTATCAACATTTTTTTGTTTTGCGTTCCGGAACCCACCTTATCACAGGCTGAAAACGCTTTTTCTGCCTTGTCCCATAACTTTGCAGGGAAGCTTCAGAACATGACATTTTCACATCCCACTATTGCAGAAAGGGTCTTTCTAGTAGTTGCACATCAAATCTAAGCTGTTTGAAGTGTTTTTCCAAAGTTAGCAACATTTTTATGTTTGGCGTTCCGGAATCAACCTTATCTCAGGCTGAAAATGCCTTTTCTGCATTGTGCCATAACTTTGCACGGAAGCTTCAGAACATGAAATTTTCACCTCCCACTGTAGCAGAAAGGGTCTTTCTAGTAGTTGCACATCAAATCTAAGCTGTCTGAAGTGTTTTTCAAAATTTATCATATTTTTGTATTTGGCGTTCCGGAATTGACCTTGTCTCATGCTGAATACGTGTTTTCTGCATTGTGCCATAACTTTGCAGGGAAGCTTCAGAACATTAAATTTTCAACTCCCACTATAGCAGAAAGGGTCTTTCTTGTAGTTGCACGTCAAATCTAAGCTGTCTGAAGTGTTTTTCCAAAGTTATCAACATTTTTATGTTTGGCATTCCAGAATCGACCTTATCTCTGGCTGAAAACGCGTTTTCTGCATTGTGATATAACTTTGCAGGGAAGCTTCAGAACATGAAATTTTCAACTCCCACTATAGCAGAAAGGGTCTTTCTAGTAGTTGCACGTCAAATATAAGCTGTCTGAAGTGTTTTTCCAAAGTTATCAACATTTTTCTGTTTGGCGTTCCGAAACCCACCTTATCTCACTCTGTAAGCGCGTTTTCTGCATTGTGCCATACCTTTGGAGGAAAGCTTCAGAATATGAAATTTTCACATCCCACTATAGCAGAAAGGGTCTTTCTAGTAGTTGCACAACAAATTTAAGCTGTCTGAAGTGTTTTTCGAAAGTTCTCAAAATTTTTATGTTTGGCGTTTTGGAACCCACCTTATCTCAGGCTGAAAACGCGTTTTCTGCATCGTGCCATAACTTTGCAGGACAGCTGCAGAATATGAAATTTTCACTTCCCACTATAGCAGAAAGGGTCTTTCTAGTAGTTCCACATCAAATCTGAGCTGTTTGAAGTGTTTTTCCAAAGTTATCAACATTTTTATGTTTGGCGTTCCGGAATCAACCTTATCTCAGGCTGAAAACGCGTTTTCTGCATTGTGCCATAACTTTGCAGGGAAGATTCAGAACATGAAATTTTCTCCTCCCACTATAGCATAAAGGGTCTCTCTATTAGTTGCACATCAAATCTAAGCTGTTTGAAGTGTTTTTCCAAAGTTATCAACATTTTTATGTTTGGCGTTCCGGAATCAACCTTATCTCAGGCTGAAAACGCCTTTTCTGCATTGTGCCATAACTTTGCAGGGAAGCATCAGAACAAAAAAATTTCACCTCCCACTATAGCAGAAAGGGTCTTTCTAGTAGTTGCACATCAAATCTAAGCTGTCTGAAGTGTTTTTCCGAAGATATTAACATTTTTATGTTTGGCGTTCCGGAATCGACCTTATCTCAGGCTGAAAACGCGTTTCCTGCATTGTGGCATAACTTTGCAGGGAAGCTTTAGAACATCGAATTTTCACTTCGACAATGGCAGAAATGGTCTTTCTAGTAGTTGCACATCAAATCTAAGCTGTCTGAAGTGTTTTTCCAGAATTATGAACCTTTTTATGTTTGGCGTTCCGGAATCGACCTTATCTCAGGCTGAAAACCCGTTTTACGCATTGTGCCATAACTTTGCAGGAAAGCTTCAGAACATGAAATTTTCACCTCCCACTATAGCAGAAAGGGTCTTTCTAGTAGTTGCACATCAAATCTAAGCTGTCTAAAGAGTTTTTCCAAAGTTATCAACACTTTCATGTTTGGTGTTCCGGAATCAACCTTATCTCAGGCTGAAAACGCGTTTTACACATTGTGCCATAACTTTGCAGGAAAGCTTCAGAACATGAAATTTTCAACTCCCGCTATAGCAGAAAGGCTCTTTCGAGTAGTTGCACATCAAATCTAAGCTGTCTAAAGAGTTTTTCCAAAGTTATCAATATTTTTATGTTTGGCGTTCCGGAATCGACCTTATCTCAGGCTGAAAACGTGTTTCACGCATGGTGCCATAACTTTGCAGGGAAGCTTCAGAACATCGAATTTTCACCTCCCACTATAGCAGAAACGGTCTTTCTAGTAGTTGCACATCAAATCTAAGCAGTATGAAGTGTTTTTCCAAAGTTATCAACACTTTTATGTTTGGCGTACCAGAATCTATCTTATCTCAGGCTGAAGACGTGTTTTCTGCATTGTGCCATAACTTTGCAGGGAAGCTTCAGAACATGAAATTTTAAACTTGCGCTATAGCAGAAAAGGTCTTTCTAGTAGTTTCACATCAAATCTAAGCTGTCTGAAGAGTCTTTTCAAAGTTATCAACACTTTTATGTTTGGCGTTCCGGAATCGACCTTATCTCAGGCTGAAAACGCGTTTTACGCATTGTGCCATAACTTTGCAGGAAAGCTTCAGAACATGAAATTTTCAACTCCCACTATAGCAGAAAGGGTCTTTCGAGTAGTTGCACATCAAATCTAAGCTGTCTAAAGAGTTTTTCCAAAGTTATCAATATTTTTATGTTTGGCGTTCCGGAATCTACCTTATCTCAGGCTGAAAACGCGTTTTACGCATGGTGCCATAACTTTGCAGGGAAGCTTCAGAACATCGAATTTTCACCTCCCACTATAGCAGAAACGGTCTTTCTAGTAGTTGCACATCAAATCTAAGCAGTATGAAGTGTTTTTCCAAAGTTATCAACACTTTTATGTTTGGCGTACCAGAATCTATCTTATCTCAGGCTGAAGACGTGTTTTCTGCATTGTGCCATAACTTTGCAGGGAAGCTTCAGAACATGAAATTTTAAACTTGCGCTATAGCAGAAAAGGTCTTTCTAGTAGTTGCACATCAAATCTAAGCTGTCTGAAGTGTTTTTCGAAAGTTTTCAACATTTTTATGTTTGGCGTTCCGGAACCCACCTTATCTCAGGCTGTAAACGCGTTTCCTGCATTGTGCCATAACTTTGCAGGGAAGCTTCAGAACAAGAAATTTTCACCTCCCACTATATCAGAAAGGGTCTTTCTAGTAGTTGCACATCAAATCTAAGCTGTTTGAACTGTTTTTCGAAAGTTATCAACATTTTTATGTTTGGCGTTCCGGAATGGACCTTATCTCAGGCTGAAAACACGATTTACGCATTCTGCCATAACTTTGCAGGAAAGTTTCAGAACATGAATTTTCACCTCCCACTATCGCAGAAAGGGTTTTTCTAGTAGTTGCACATCAAATCTAATCTGTTTGAAGTGTTTTTCCAAAGTTATCAACATTTTTATGTTTGGCGTTCTGAAATCAACCTCATCTCAGACTGAAAACGAGTTTTACGCATTGTGCCATAACTTTGCAGCGAAGCTTCAGAACATGAAATTTTAACTTCCCACTATAGCAGAAAGGGTCTTTCTAGTAGTTGCACATCAAATCTAAGCTGTCGAAGTTGTTTTTCCAAAGTTATCAACATTTTCATGTTTGGCGTTCTGGAACCCACCTTATCTCAAGCTAAAAACGCGTTTTCTGGATAGTGCCATAACTTTGCAGGGAGACTTCAGAACATGAAATTTTAACATCCCACTATAGCAGAAAGGGTCTTTCTAGTAGTTGCACATCAAATCTAAGCTGTCGAAATTGTTTTTCCAAAGTTATCAACATTCTTATGTTTTGCGTTCCGGAATCAACCTTATCTCAGGCTGAAAACGCGTTTTACGCATTGTGCCATAACTTTGCAGGAAAGCTTCAGAACATGAAATTTTCTACTCCCACGAAAGCAGAAAGGGTCTTTCCAGTGGTTGCACATCAAATCAAAGCTGTCTGAAGTGTTTTTCCAAAGTTATCAATATTTTTATGTTTGGCGTTCCGGAATCGACCTTATCTCAGGCTGAAAACGCGTTTCTTGCATTGTGGCATAACTTTGCAGGGAAGCTTCAGAACATGAAATTTTCACCTCCCACTGTAGCAGAAAGGGTCTTTCTAGTACTTGCACATCAAATCTAAGCTGTCTGAAGTGTTTTTCCAAAGTTATCAACACTTTTATGTTTGGCGTTCCTGAATCAACCTTATCTCAGGCTGAAAACGCGTTTTATGCATTGTGCCATAACTTTGCAGGGAAGGCTCAAAACATGAAATTTTCAGCTCCCACTATAGCAGAAAGGGTCTTTCTCGTAGTTGCACATCAAATCTAAGCTGTCTGAAGTGTTTTTCCAAAGTTATCAACATTTTTATGTTTGGCGTTCCGGAATCGACCTTATCTCAGGCTGAAAACGCGTTTTCTGCATTGTGCCAAAACTTTGTAGGTAAGCTCCAGAACATGAAATTTTCACCTCCCACTATAGCAGAAAGGGTCTTTCTAGTAGGTGCACATCAAATCGAAGCTTTCTGAAGTGTTTTTCCAAAGTTATCAACACTTTTATGTTTGGCGTTCCGGAATCGACCTTATCTCAGGCTGAAAACGCGTTTCCTGCATTGTGCCATAACTTTGCAGTGAAGCTTCAGAACATGAAATTTTCACCTCCCACTGTAGCAGAAAGGGTCTTTCTAGTAGTTGCACATCAAATCTAAGCTGTCTGTCGAGTTTTTCCTGAGTTATCAACATTCGTATGTTTGGCGTTCCGGAATCAACCTTATCTCAGGCTGAAAACGCGTTTTACGCATTGTGCCATAACTTTGCAGGAAAGCTTCAGAACATGAAATTTTCACCTCCCACTATAGCAGAAAGGGTCTTTCTAGTAGGTGCACATCAAATCTAAGCTGTCTGAAGTGTTTTTCCAAAGTTATCAATATTTTTATGTTTGGCGTTCCGGAATCGACCTTATCTCAGGCTGAAAACGCGTTTTCTGCATTGTGCCATAACTTTGCAGGGAAGCTTCAGAACATGAAATTTTCACCTCCCACTGTAGCAGAAAGGGTCTTTCTAGTAGTTGCACATCAAATCTAAGCTGTCTGTAGAGTTTTTCCTGAGTTATCAACATTCTTATGTTTGGCGTTCCGGAATCAACCTTATCTCAGGCTGAAAACGCGTTTTACGCATTGTGCCATGACTTTGCAGGAAAGCTTCAGAACATGAAATTTTCTACTCCCACTATAGCAGAAAGGGTCTTTCCAGTAGTTGCACATCAAATCTAAGCTGTCTGAAGTGTCTTTCCGAAGTTATTAACATTTTAATGTTTGGCGTTCCGGAATCGACCTTATCTCAGGCTGAAAACGCGTTTCCTGCATTGTGGCATAACTTTGCTGGGAAGCTTCAGAACATCGAATTTTCACCTCCCACAATGGCAGAAATGGTCTTTCTAGTAGTTGCACATCAAATCTAATCTGTCTGTAGAGTTTTTCGTGAGTTATCAACATTTTTATGTTTGGGGTTCTGAAATCAACCTCATCTCAGGCTGAAAACGCGTTTTACGCATTGTGCCATAACTTTGCAGGGAAGCTTCAGAACATGATATTTTCAACTCCCACTATAGCAGAAAGGGTCTTTCTAGTAGTTGCACATCAAATCTAAGCTGTCTGAAGTGTTTTTCCAAAGTTATCAATATTCTTATGTTTGGCGTTCCGGAATCAACCTTATCTCAGGCTGAAAACGCGTTTTACGCATTGTGCCATAACTTTGCAGGAAAGCTTCAGAACATGAAATTTTCAACTCCCACAATAGCAGAAAGGGTCTTTCTAGTAGTTGCACATCAAATCTAAGCTGTCTGAAGTGTTTTTCCAAAGTTGTCAACATTTTTATGTTTGGCGTTCTGGAACCCACCTTATCTCAAGCTAAAAACGCGTTTTCTGGATTGTGCCATAACTTTGCAGGGAGACTTCAGAACATGAAATTTTAACATCCCACTATAGCAGAAAGGGTCTTTCTAGTACTTGCACATCAAATCTAAGCTGTCTGAAGTGTTTTTCCAAAGTTATCAACACTTTTATGTTTGGCGTTCCTGAATCAACCTTATCTCAGGCTGAAAACGCGTTTTATGCATTGTGCCATAACTTTGCAGGGAAGCCTCAAAACATGAAATTTTCAGCTCCCACTATAGCAGAAAGGGTCTTTCTCGTAGTTGCACATCAAATCTAAGCTGTCTGAAGTGTTTTTCCAAAGTTATCAACATTTTTATGTTTGGCGTTCCGGAATCGACCTTATCTCAGGCTGAAAACGCGTTTTCTGCATTGTGCCAAAACTTTGTAGGTAAGCTCCAGAACATGAAATTTTCACCTCCCACTATAGCAGAAAGGGTCTTTCTAGTAGGTGCACATCAAATCGAAGCTTTCTGAAGTGTTTTTCCAAAGTTATCAACACTTTTATGTTTGGCGTTCCGGAATCGACCTTATCTCAGGCTGAAAACGCGTTTCCTGCATTGTGCCATAACTTTGCAGTGAAGCTTCAGAACATGAAATTTTCACCTCCCACTGTAGCAGAAAGGGTCTTTCTAGTAGTTGCACATCAAATCTAAGCTGTCTGTCGAGTTTTTCCTGAGTTATCAACATTCGTATGTTTGGCGTTCCGGAATCAACCTTATCTCAGGCTGAAAACGCGTTTTACGCATTGTGCCATAACTTTGCAGGAAAGCTTCAGAACATGAAATTTTCACCTCCCACTATAGCAGAAAGGGTCTTTCTAGTAGGTGCACATCAAATCTAAGCTGTCTGAAGTGTTTTTCCAAAGTTATCAATATTTTTATGTTTGGCGTTCCGGAATCGACCTTATCTCAGGCTGAAAACGCGTTTTCTGCATTGTGCCATAACTTTGCAGGGAAGCTTCAGAACATGAAATTTTCACCTCCCACTGTAGCAGAAAGGGTCTTTCTAGTAGTTGCACATCAAATCTAAGCTGTCTGTAGAGTTTTTCCTGAGTTATCAACATTCTTATGTTTGGCGTTCCGGAATCAACCTTATCTCAGGCTGAAAACGCGTTTTACGCATTGTGCCATGACTTTGCAGGAAAGCTTCAGAACATGAAATTTTCTACTCCCACTATAGCAGAAAGGGTCTTTCCAGTAGTTGCACATCAAATCTAAGCTGTCTGAAGTGTCTTTCCGAAGTTATTAACATTTTAATGTTTGGCGTTCCGGAATCGACCTTATCTCAGGCTGAAAACGCGTTTCCTGCATTGTGGCATAACTTTGCTGGGAAGCTTCAGAACATCGAATTTTCACCTCCCACAATGGCAGAAATGGTCTTTCTAGTAGTTGCACATCAAATCTAATCTGTCTGTAGAGTTTTTCCTGAGTTATCAACATTTTTATGTTTGGGGTTCTGAAATCAACCTCATCTCAGGCTGAAAACGCGTTTTACGCATTGTGCCATAACTTTGCAGGGAAGCTTCAGAACATGATATTTTCAACTCCCACTATAGCAGAAAGGGTCTTTCTAGTAGTTGCACATCAAATCTAAGCTGTCTGAAGTGTTTTTCCAAAGTTGTCAACATTTTTATGTTTGGCTTTCCGGAATCGACCTTATCTCAGGCTGAAAACGCGTTTCCTGCATTGTGGCTTAACTTTGCAGGGATGCTTCAGAACATGAAATTTTCACCTCCCACTGTAGCAGAAAGGGTCTTTCTAGTAGTTGCACATCAAATCTAAGCTGTCTGAAGTGTTTTTCCAAAGTTATCAACATTTTTATGTTTGGCGTCCTGGAACCCTCCTAATCTCAGGCTGAAAACGCGTTTTCTGCATTGTGCCATAACTTTTCAGGGAAGCTTCAGAACATGAAACGTTCGCCTACCACTATAGCGGATAGGGTCTTTCTAGAAGTTGCACATCAAATCTAAGCTGTCTGAAGTGTTTTTCCAAAGTTATCAACATTTTTATGATTGGCATTCTGGAACCCACCTTATCGGAGGCTGAAAACGCGTTTTCTGCATTGTGCTGTAACTTTGCAGGGACACATCAGAACATGAAATTTTTTCCTCCCACGATAGCAGAAAGGGTATTTCCAATAGTTGCACATCAAATCTAAGTTGTCTGAAGTGTTTTTCCAAAGTTATCAACATTCTTATGTTTGGCTTTCCGGAAACAACCCTATGTCAGACTGAAAACGTGTTTTCTGCATTGTGCCATAACTTTGCAGGGAAACTTCAGAACATGAAATTTTAACCTCGCAATATAGCAGAAAGGGTCTTTCTAGTAGTTGCACATCAAATCTAAGCTGTCGAAGTTGTTTTTCCAAAGTTATCTACATTCTTATGTTTGGCGTTCCGGAATCAACCTTATCTCAGGCTGAAAACGCGTTTTACGCATTGTGCCATAACTTTGCAGGAAAGCTTCAGAACATGAAATTTTCCACTCCCACAATAGCAGAAAGGGTCTTTTTAGTAGTTGCACATCAAATCTAAGCTGTCTGAAGTGTTTTTCCAAAGTTGTCAACATTTTTATGTTTGGCTTTCCGGAATCGACCTTATCTCAGTCTGCAAACGTATTTTTTGCATTGTGCCATAACTTTGCAGGGAAGGTACAGAACATGGAATTTTCAACTCCCACTATAACAGACAGGGTCTTTCTAGTAGTTGCACATCAAATCTAAGTTATCTGAAGTGTTTTTCGAAAGCTATCAACATTTTTTAGGATAGCGTTCCGGAAACGACCTTATCTCGGGCTGAAAACGCATTTTCTGCATTGTGCCATAACTTTGCAGGGAAGCTTCAGAACATGAAATTTTCACCTCCCACTATAGCAGAAAGGGTCTTTCTAGTCGATGCACATTAAATCTAAGCTGTCTGAAGTGTTTTTCCAAAGTTATCAACATTTTTACGTTTGCCGCTCCGGAACCGACATTATCTCAGGCTGAAAACGCATTTTGTGCATTGAGCCATTAATTCTCAGGGAAGATTCAGAAAATGAAATTTTCACCTCCCACTATAGCAGAAAGGGTCTTTCTAGTAGTTGCACAACAAATCTAAGCTGTCTGAAGTGTTTTTCCAAAGTTATCAACATTTTTATGTTTGGCGTTCTGGAATCGACCTTATCTCAGGCTGAAAACGCCTTTTCTGCATTGTGCCATAACTTTGCAGGGAAGCTTCAGAACAAGAAATTTTAACCTCCACCTCTTGCAGAAAGTGTCTTTCTAGTAGTTGCACATCACATCTAAGCTGTCTGAAATGTTTTTCCAAAGTTATCAACATTTTTATGTTTGGCGTTCCGGAATCAACCTTATCTCAGGCTGAAAACGTGTTTTACGCATTGTCCCATAACTTTGCAGGGAAGTTCCAGAAAATGAAATTTTCACCTCCCACTATGGCAGAAAGGGTCTTTCTAGTAGTTGCACATCAAATCTAAGCTGTCTGAAGTGTTTTTCGAAAGTTATCAACATTTTTATGTTTGGCGTTCTGGAACCCACCTTATCTCAGGCTGAAAACGCGTTTTTTGCATTGTGCCATAACTTTGCAGGGAAGCTTCAGAACATGAAATTTTGAAATTCCTCTAAAGCAGAAACAGTCTTTGTAGTAGTTGCACATCAAATCTAAGCTGTCTGAAGTGTTGTTCCAAAGTTATCAACATTTTTATGCTTGGCGTTCCGGAACCCACCTTATCTCAAGCTGAAAACGTGTTTTCTGCATTGTGCCATAACTTCTCAGGGAAGCTTCAGAACATGAAATTTTCACCTCCCACTATCGCAGATAGGGTCTTTCTAGTAGTTGCACATCAAATCTAAGCTGTCTGAAGTGTTTTTCCAAAGATATCAACATTTTTATGTTTGGCGTTCCGGAACCCACCTTATCTCAGGCTGAAAACGCGTTTTCTGCTTTGTGCCATAACTTTGCAGGGAAGCTTCAGAACATGAAATTTTGAAATTCCTCTAAAGCAGAAACAGTCTTTGTAGTAGTTGCACATCAAATCTAAGCTGTCTGAAGTGTTTTTCCAAAGTTATCAACATTTTTACGTTTGGCGTTCCGGAACCCACCTTATCTCAAGCTGAAAACGTGTTTTCTGCATTGTGCCATAACTTCTCAGGGAAGCTTCAGAACATGAAATTTTCACCTCCCACTATCGCAGATAGGGTCTTTCTAGTAGTTGCACATCAAATCTAAGCTGTCTGAAGTGTTTTTCCAAAGATATCAACATTTTTATGTTTGGCGTTCCGGAACCCACCTTATCTCAGGCTGAAAACGCGTTTTCTGCTTTGTGCCATAACTTTGCAGGGAAGCTTCAGAACATGAAATTTTCAACTCCCACTATAACAGACAGGGACTTTGTGGTCGTTGCACATCAAATCTAAGCTGTCTGAAGTGTTTTTCGAAAGTTATCAACATTTTTATGTTTGGCGTTCCGGAACCCACCTTGTCTCAGGCTGTAAACGCGTTTTCTGCATTGTGCCACAACTTTGCAGGGAAGCTTCAGAACATGAAATTTTAACCACCCACTATAGCAGAAAGGGTCTTTCTAGTAGTTGCACATCATATCTAAGCTGTCTGAAGTGTTTTTCCAAAGTTATAAACATTTTTATGTTTGGCGTTCCGAAACCCACCTTATCTCAGGCTGAAAACGCGTTTTCTGCTTTGTTCCTTAACTTTGCAGGGAAGCATCAGAACATTAAACTTTCAGCTCCCACTATGACAAACAGGTTCTTTCTAATAGTTGCACATCAAATCTTATCTGTCTGAAGTGTTTTTTGTAAGTTATCAACATTTTTATGTTTGGCGTTCCGGAATCGACCTTATCTCAGGCTGAAAACGTGTTTTACGCATTGTCCCATAACTTTCCAGGGAAGCTTCAGAACATGAAATTTTGACCTCCCACTATGGCAAAAAGGGTCTTTCTAGTAGTTGCACATCAAATCTAAGCTGTCTGAAGTGTTGTTCCAAAGTTATCAACATTTTTATGTTTGGCGTTCTGGAACACACCTTATCTCAGGCTGAAAACACGTTTTGTGCATTGTGCCTTAAATTCTCAGGGAAGATTCAGAAAATGAAATTTTCACCTCCCACTATAGCAGAAAGGGTCTTTCTAGTAGTTGCACATGAAATCTAAGCTGTCTGATGAGTTTTTCCAAAGTTATCAACATTTTCATGTTTGGCGTTCCGGAATCGACCTTATCTCAGGCTGAAGACGCGTTTTACGCATTGTGACATAACTTTGCAGAGAAGTTCCAGGAAATGAAATTTTCACCTCCCACTATTGCAGAAAGGGTTTTTCTAGTAGTTGCACATCAAATCTAAGGTGTCTGAAGTGTTTTTCGAAAGTTATCAACATTTTTATGTTTGGCGTCCCGGAATCGACCTTATGTCAGTTTGAAAAATTGTTTTCTGCATTATCCCATAACTTTCCAGGGAAGCTTCAGAACATGAAATTTTGACATCCCTCAATAGCAGAAAGGGTATTTCTAGTAGTTGCACATCAAATCTAAGCTGTCTGAAGTGCTTTTTGAAAATTATCAACATTTTTATATTTGGCGTTCCGGAACACACCTTATCTCAAGCTGAAAACGCGTTTTCTGCATTATGTCATTACTTTGCAGGGAAGCTTCAGAACATGAAATGTTCACCTCCCACTATAGCAGAAAGGGTCTTTCTAGTAGTTGCACATCAAATCTAAGCTGTCTGATGTGTTTTTCCAAAGTTATCAACATTTTTTTGTATGGCGTTCCGGAATCGACCTTATCTCAGGCTGAAAACGCGTTTTACGCATTGTGCCATGACTATGCAGGGAAGCTTCAGAAAATGCAATTTTCACCTCCCACTATAGCAGAAAGGGTCTTTCTAGTAGTTGCACATCAAATCTAAGCTGTATGAAGTTTTTTTCCAAAGTTATCAACATTTTTATGTTTGGCGTTCCGGAACCCACCTTATCTCAGGCTGAAAACGCGGTTTCTGCATTGTTCCTTAACTTTGCAGGGAAGCTTCAGAACATGAAATTTTCAACTCCCACTATAACAGACAGGGTCTTTCTAGTAGTTGCACATCAAATCTAAGTTGTCTGAAGTGTTTTTCGAAAGCTATCAAAATTTTTTAGGTTGGCGTTCCGGAAACGACCTTATCTCGGGCTGAAAACGCGTTTTCTGCTTTGTGCCATAACTTTGCAGGGAAGCTTCAGAACATGAAATTTTAACCTCCCACTATATAAGAAAGGGTCTTTCAAGTCGTTGCACATCAAATCTAAGCTGTCTGAAGTGTTTTTCCAAAGTTATCAACATTTTCATGTTTGGCGTTCCGGAATCGACCTTATCTCAGGCTGAAGACGCGTTTTACGCATTGTGACATAACTTTGCAGAGAAGTTCCAGGAAATGAAATTTTCACCTCCCACTATTGCAGAAAGGGTTTTTCTAGTAGTTGCACATCAAATCTAAGGTGTCTGAAGTGTTTTTCGAAAGTTATCAACATTTTTATGTTTGGCGTCCCGGAATCGACCTTATGTCAGTTTGAAAAATTGTTTTCTGCATTATCCCATAACTTTCCAGGGAAGCTTCAGAACATGAAATTTTGACATCCCTCAATAGCAGAAAGGGTATTTCTAGTAGTTGCACATCAAATCTAAGCTGTCTGAAGTGCTTTTTGAAAATTATCAACATTTTTATATTTGGCGTTCCGGAACACACCTTATCTCAAGCTGAAAACGCGTTTTCTGCATTATGTCATTACTTTGCAGGGAAGCTTCAGAACATGAAATGTTCACCTCCCACTATAGCAGAAAGGGTCTTTCTAGTAGTTGCACATCAAATCTAAGCTGTCTGATGTGTTTTTCCAAAGTTATCAACATTTTTATGTATGGCGTTCCGGAATCGACCTTATCTCAGGCTGAAAACGCGTTTTACACATTGTGCCATGACTATGCAGGGAAGCTTCAGAAAATGCAATTTTCACCTCCCACTATAGCAGAAAGGGTCTTTCTAGTAGTTGCACATCAAATCTAAGCTGTATGAAGTTTTTTTCCAAAGTTATCAACATTTTTATGTTTGGCGTTCCGGAACCCACCTTATCTCAGGCTGAAAACGCGGTTTCTGCATTGTTCCTTAACTTTGCAGGGAAGCTTCAGAACATGAAATTTTCAACTCCCACTATAACAGACAGGGTCTTTCTAGTAGTTGCACATCAAATCTAAGTTGTCTGAAGTGTTTTTCGAAAGCTATCAAAATTTTTTAGGTTGGCGTTCCGGAAACGACCTTATCTCGGGCTGAAAACGCGTTTTCTGCTTTGTGCCATAACTTTGCAGGGAAGCTTCAGAACATGAAATTTTAACCTCCCACTATATAAGAAAGGGTCTTTCAAGTCGTTGCACATCAAATCTAAGCTGTCTGAAGTGTTTTTCCAAAGTTATCAACATTTTTATGTTTGGCGTTCCGGAACCCACCTTATCTCAGGCTGAAAACGCGGTTTCTGCATTGTTCCTTAACTTTGCAGGGAAGCTTCAGAACATGAAATTTTCAACTCCCACTATAACAGACAGGGTCTTTCTAGTAGTTGCACATCAAATCTAAGTTGTCTGAAGTGTTTTTCGAAAGCTATCAAAATTTTTTAGGTTGGCGTTCCGGAAACGACCTTATCTCGGGCTGAAAACGCGTTTTCTGCTTTGTGCCATAACTTTGCAGGGAAGCTTCAGAACATGAAATTTTAACCTCCCACTATATAAGAAAGGGTCTTTCAAGTCGTTGCACATCAAATCTAAGCTGTCGGAAGTGTTTTTCCAAAGTTATAAACATTTTTATGTTTGGCGTTCCGGAACCCACCTTATCTCAGGCTGAAAACGCGTTTTCTGCATTGTTACTTAACTTTGCAGGGAAGCTTCAGAACATGAAATTTTCAACTCCCACCATAACAGACAGGGTCTTTCTAGTAGTTGCACATCAATTCTAAGCTGTATGAAGTTTTTTTTTCCAAAGTTATCAACATTTTTATGTTTGGCGTTCCGGAATCAACCTTATCTCAGGCTGAAAACGCGTTTTCTGCATTGTGCCATAACTTTGCAAGGAAGTTTCAGAACATGAAATTTTCACCTCCCACTATAGCAGAAAGGGTCTTTCTAGTCGTTGCACATCAAATCTAAGCTGTCTGAAGTGTTTTTCCAAAGTTATCAACATTTTTATGTTTGGCGTTCCGGAACCCACCTCATCTCAGGCTGAAAACGCATTTTCTGCTTTGTGCCATAACTTTGCTGGGAATCTTTTGAACATGAAATTTTAACCTCCCACAATAGCATAATGGGTCTTTCTTGTAGTTGCACATCAAATCTAAGCTGTCTGAAGTGGTTTTCCAAAGTTATCAACATTTTTATGTTTGGCGTTCCAGAACCCACCTTATCTCAGGCTGAAAACGCGGTTTCTGCATTGTTCCTTAACTTTGCAGGGAAGCTTGAGACCATGAAATTTTCAACTCCCATTATAACAGACAGGGTCTTTCTAGTAGTTGCAGATCAAATCTAAGTTGTCTGAAGTGTTTTTCGATAGCTATCAACATTTTTTCGGTTAGCGTTCCGGAAACGACCTTATCTCGGGCTGAAAACGTGTTTTCTGCATTGTGCCATAACTTTGCAGGGAAGCTTCAGAACATGAAATTTTCAACTCCCACTATAACAGACAGGGTCTTTCTAGTAGTTGCACATCAAATCTAAGCTGTCTGAAGTGGTTTTCCAAAGTCATCAACATTTTTATGTTTGTCGTTCCGGAACCCACCTTATCTCAGGCTGAAAACGCGTTTTCTGCATTGTTCCTTAACTTTGCAGCGAAGCTTCAGAACATGAAACTTTCAACTCCCACTATAACAGACAGGGTCTTTCTAGTAGTTGCACATCAAATCTAAGCTGTCTGAAGTGGTTTTCCAAAGTTATCAACATTTTTATGTCTGGCGTTCCGGAAGCAACCTTTTTTCAGGCTGAAAACGCGTTTTCTGCATTGTGCCATAACTTTGCAGGGAAGCTTCAGAACATGAAATTTTCAACTCCCACTATAACAGACAGGGTCTTTCTAGTAGTTGCACATCAAATCTAAGTTGTCTGAAGTGTTTTTCGAAAGCTATCAACATTTTTTAGGTTGGCGTTCCGGAAACGGCCTTATCTCGGGCAGAAAACGCGTCTTCTGCATTGTGCCATAATTTTGCAGGGAAGCTTCAGAACATGAAATTTTAACCTCCCACTATAGCAGAAAGGGTCTTTCAAGTCGTTGCACATCAAATCTAAGCTGTCTGAAGTGTTTTTCCAAAGTTATCAACATTTTTACGTTTGCCGCTCCGGAACCCACATTATCTCGGCCTGAAAACACGTTTTCTGCATTGTGCCATAACTTTGCAGGGAAGCTTGAGAAAATGAAATTTTCACCTCCCACTAAAGCAGAAAGGATCTTTCTAGTACTTGCACATCAAATCTAAGCTGTCTGAACTGTTGTTCCAAAGTGATCAACATTTTTACGTTTGGCGTTTCGGAACCCACCTTATCTCAGGCAGAAAACGCGTTTTCTGCATTGTCCCATAACTTTCCAGGGAAGCTTCAGAACATGAAATTTTGACCTCCCACTAAAGCAGAAAGGGTCTTTCTAGTAGTTGCACATCAAATCTAAGCTGTCTGAGGTGTTTTTCCAAAGTTATCAACATTTTTATGTTTTGCGTTCCAGAATCGACCTTATCTCAGGCTGAAAACGCGTTTTACGCATTGTGCCATAACTTTGCAGGGAAGCTTGAGAAAATGAAATTTTCACCTCCCACTAAAGCAGAAAGGATCTTTCTAGTAGTTGCACATCAAATCTAAGCTGACTGAAGTGTTGTTCAAAAGTTATCAAAATTTTTACCCTTGGCGTTCCGGAACCCACCTTATCTCACGCTGAAAATGCGTTTTCTGCATTGTGCCATAACTTCTCAGGGAAGCTTCAGAACATGAAATGTTCACCTCCCACTATAGAAGAACGGGTCTTTCTAGTAGTTGCACATCAAATCTAAGCTGTCTGAAGTGTTTTTTAAAAGTTATCAACATTTTTACGTTTGGCGTTCCGGAACCCACCTTATCTCAGGCTGAAAACGCGTTTTCTGCATTGTGTCATATTTTTGCAGGGAAGCTTCAGAACATGAAATTCTAACCACCCACTATAGCAGAAAGGGTGCTTCTAGTAGTTGCACATCAAATCTAAGCTGTCTGAAGTGTTTTTCCAAAGTTATCAACATTTTTATGTTTGGCGTTCCGGAATCGACCTTATCTCAGGATGAAAACGCTTTTTACGCTTTGTGCCATAACTTTGCAGGGAAGCTTCAGAAAATGAAATTTTCACCTCCCACTATAGCAGAAAGGGTTTTTCTAGTAGTTGCACATCAAATCTAAGCAGTTTGAAGTGTTTTTCCAAAGTTATCAACATTTTTATGTTAGGCGTTCCGGAACCCACCTTATCTCAGGCAGAAAACGCGTTTTCTGCATTGTCCCATAACTTTCCAGGGAAGCTTCAGAACATGAAATTTTGACCTCCCACTATAGCAGAAAGGGTCTTTCTAGTAGTTGCACATCAAATCTAAGCTGTCTGAGGTGTTTTTCCAAAGTTATCAACATTTTTATGTTTTGCGTTCCAGAATCGACCTTATCTCACGCTGAAAACGCGTTTTACGCATTGTGCCATAACTTTGCAGGGAAGCTTGAGAAAATGAAATTTTCAACTCCCACTAAAGCAGAAAGGATCGTTCTAGTAGTTGCACATCAAATCTAAGCTGACTGAAGTGTTGTTCCAAAGTTATCAAAATTTTTACCCTTGGCGTTCCGGAACCCACCTTATCTCAGGCTGAAAACGCGTTTTCTGCATTGTGCCATAACTTCTCAGGGAAGCTTCAGAACATGAAATGTTCACCTCCCACTATAGAAGAAAGGGTCTTTCTAGTAGTTGCACATCAAATCTAAGCTGTCTGAAGTGTTTTTTAAAAGTTATCAACATTTTTACGTTTGGCGCTCCGGAACCCACCTTATCTCAGGCTGAAAACGCGTTTTCTGCATTGTGTCATATTTTTGCAGGGAAGCTTCAGAACATGAAATTCTAACCTCCCACTATAGCAGAAAGGGTCCTTCCAGTAGTTGCACATCAAATCTAAGCTGTTTGAAGTGTTTTTCCAAAGTTATCAACATTTTTATGTTTGGCGTTCCGGAATCAACCTTATCTCAGGCTGAAAATGCATTTTCTGCATTGTGCCATAACTTCTCAGGGAAGCTTCAGAACATGAAATGTTCACATCCCACGATAGCAGAAAGGGTCTTTCTAGTAGTTCCACATCAGATCTAAGCTGTCCGAAGTGTTTTTCGAAAGTTATCAACATTTTTATGTTTGGTGTTCCGGAACCCACCTTATCTCAGGCTGAAAACGCGTTTTCTGCATTGTGCCATATCTTTGCAGGGAAGCTTCAGAAAATGAAATTTTAACCTCCCACTATAGCAGAAAGGGTCGTTCTAGTAGTTGCACATCAAATCTAAGCTGTCTGAAGTGTTTTTCCAAAGTTATCAACATTTTTATGTTTGGCGTTCCGGAATCGACCTTATCTCAGGCTGAAAACGCTTTTTACGCTTTGTGCCATAACTTTGCAGGGAAGCTTCAGAAAATGAAATTTTCACCTCCCACTATAGCAGAAAGGGTTTTTCTAGTAGTTGCACATCAGATCTAAGCTGTTTGAAGTGTTTTTCCAAAGTTATCAACATTTTTATGTTAGGCGTTCCGGAATCAACCTTATCTCAGGCTGAAAACGCATTTTCTGCATTGTGCCATAACTTTGCAAGGAAGCTTCAGAACATGAAATTTCGACCTCCCACTATAGCAGAAAGGGTCTTTCTAGTTGTTGCACATCAAATCTAAGCTGTCTGAAGGGTTTTTCGAAAGTTATCAATATTTTTATGTTTGGCGTTCCGGAACCCACCTTATCTCAGGCTGAAAACGCGTTTTCGGCATTGTGCCATAACTTTGCTGGGAAGCTTCAGAACATGAAATTTTCACATCCCACTATAGCAGAAAGGGTCTTTCTTGTAGTTGCACATCAAATCTAAGCTGTCTGATGTGTTTTTCGAAAGTTATCAACATTTTTATGTTTGGCGTTCCGGAATCGACCTTATCTCAGGCTGAAAATGCTTTTTACGCTTGGTGCCATAACTTTGCAGGGAAGCTTCAGGAAATGAAATTTTCACCTCCCACTATAGCAGAAAGGGTCTTTCTAGAAGTTGCACATCAAATCTAAGCTGTCTGAAGTGTTTTTCCAAAGTTATCAACATTTTTATGTTTGGCGTTACAGAATCGACCATATCTCAGGATGAAAAAATGTTTTCTGCATTGTCCCATATCTTCTCAGGGAAGCTTCAGAACATGAAATTTTGACCTAACACTATAGCAGAAAGGGTCTTTCCAGTAGTTGCACATCAAATCTAAGCTGTCTGATGTGTTTTTCCAAAGTTATCAACATTGTTATGTTTGGCGTTCCGGAATCGACCTTATCTCAGGCTGAAAACGCGTTTTCTGCATTGTGCCATAACTTCTCAGGGAAGCTTCAGAACATGAAATGTTCACCACCCACTATAGCAGAAAGGGTCCTTCTAGTAGTTGCACATCAAATCTAAGCTGTCTGAAGTGTTTTTCCAAAGTTATCAACATTTTTATGTTTGGCGTTCCGGAATCGACCTAATCTCTGGCTGAAAACGCTTTTTACGCTTTGTGCCATAACTTTGCAGGGAAGCTTCAGAAAATGAAATTTTCACCTCCCACTATAGCAGAAAGGGTCTTTCTAGTAGTTGCACATCAGATCTAAGCTGTCCGAAGTGTTTTTCGAAAGTTATCAACATTTTTATGTTTGGCGTTCCGGAATCGACCTTATCTCAGGCTGAAAACGCGTTTTACGTATTGTGCCATAACTTTGCAGGGAAGCTTCAGGACCTTGAATTTTCACCATCCACTATCAGAAAGGGTCTTTCTAGTAGTTGCACCTCAAATCTAAGCTGTCTGAAGTGTTTTTCCAAAGTTATCAACATTTTTATGTTTGGCGTTCCAGAATCGACCTTATGTCAGGCTGAAAACGCGTTGTCTGCATTGTGCCATAACTTTGCATGGAAGCTTCCGAACATGAAATTTTAACCTCCTACTATAGCAGAAAGGCTCTTTCTAGTAGTTGCACATCAAATCTAAGCTGTCTGAAATGTTTTTCCAAAGTTATCAACATTTTTATGTTTGGCGTTCCGGAACCCCCCTAATCTCAGGCTGAAAACGCGTTTTCTGCATTGTGCCATAACTTTGCAGGGAAGCTTCAGAACATGAAATTTTAACCTCCCACTGTAGCAGAAAGGGTCTTTCTAGTAGTTGCACATCAAATCTAAGCTGTCAGAAGTGTTTTTCGAAAGTTTTCAACATTTGTATGTTTGGTGTTCCAGAATCGACCTTATCTCAGGCTCAAAACGCGTTTTCTGCATTGTGCCATAACTTTGCAGGGAAGCTTCAGAACATGAAATGTTCACCTCCCACTATAGCAGAAAGGGTCTTTCTAGTAGTTGCACATCAAATGTAAGCTGTCTGAAGTGTTTTTCCAAAGTTATCAACATTTTTATGTTTGGCGTTCCGGAATCGACCTTATCTCAGGCTGAAAACGCGTTTTCTGCATTGTGTCATATTTTTGCAGGGAAGCTTCAGAACATGAAATTCTAACCTCCCACCATAGCAGAAAGGGTCCTTCTAGTAGTTGCACATCAAATCTAAGATGTCTGAAGTGTTTTTCGAAAGTTATCAACATTTTTATGTGTGGCGTTCCGGAATCTACCTTATCTCAGGCTGAAAATGCATTTTCTGCATTGTCCCATAACTTTCCAGGGAAGCTTCAGAACATGAAATTTTGACCTCCCACTATAGCAGAAAGGGTCTTTCTAGTAGTTGCACGTCAAATCTCAGCTGTCTGAAGTGTTTTTCGAACGTTATCAACATTTTTATCTTTGGCGTTCCAGAATCGACCTTATCTCAGGCTGAAAACGCATTGTCTGCATTGTGACATAACTTTGCATGGAAGCTTCCGAACATGAAATTTTAACCTCCCACTATAGCAGAAAGGGTCTTTCTAGTAGTTGCACATCAAATCTAAGCTGTCTGAAGTGTTTTTCCAAAGTTATCAACATTTTTATGTTTGGTGTTCCGGAATCGACATTATCTCAGTCTGAAAACGCATTTTCTGCATTGTGCCATAACTTTGCAAGGAAGCTTCAGAACATGAAATTTTTTCCTCCCACTATAGCAGAAAGGGTCTTTCTAGTAGTTGCACAGTAAATCTAAGCTGTCTGAAGTGTTTTTCGAAAGTTATCAACATTTTTTTGTTTGGCATTCCGGAATCGACCTTATCTCAGGATGAAAATGCGTTGTCTGCATTGTGCCATAACTTTGCATGGAAACATCAGAACATGAAATTTTGACCTCCCACTATAGCAGAAAGGGTCTTTCTAGTAGTTGCACATCAAATCTAAGCTGTCTGAAGTGTTTTTCCAAAGTTATCAACATTTTTATGTTTGGCGTTCCTGAATCAACCTTATCTCAATCTGAAAACGCGTTTTACGCATTGCGCCATAACTTTGCAGGGAACCTTTAGAACATGAAATTTAGACCTCCCACAATAGCAGAAAGGGTCTTTCCAGTAGTTGCACATGAAATCTAAGCTGTCTGAAGTGTTGTTCCAAAGTAATCAACATTTTTACGGTTGGCGTTCCGGAACCCACCTTATCTCAGGCTGAAAGCGCTTTTTCTGCATTGTGCCATAGCTTCTCAGGGAAAGTTCAGAACATGAAATTTTCATCTCCCACTATAGCAGAAAGGGTCTTTCTAGTAGTTGCACATCAAATCTAAGCTGTCTGATGTGTTTTTCCAAAGTTATCAACATTTTTATGTATGGTGTTCCGGAATCGACCTTATCTCAGGCTGAAAACGCGTTTTCTGCATTGTGCCATAACTTCTCAGGGAAGCTTCAGAACATGAAATGTTCACCTCCCACTGTAGCAGAAAGGGTCTTTCTAGTAGTTGCACATCAAATCTAAGCTGTCTGAAGTGTTTTTCCAAAGTTATCAACATTTTTATGTTTGGCGTTCCGGAACCCACCTTATCTCAGGTTGAAAACGCGTTTTCTGCATTGTGCCATAACTTTGCAGGGAAGCTTCAGAACATGAAATTTTAACCTCCCAGTATAGCAGAAAGGGTCTTTCTAGTAGTTGCACATCAAATCTAAGCTGTCTGAAGTGTTTTTTGAAAGTTATCAACATTTTTATGTGTGGCGTTCTGGAATCTACCTTATCTCTGGATGAAAATGCATTTTCTGCATTGTCCCATAACTTTCCAGGGAAGCTTCAGAACATGAAATTTTGACCTCCCACTATAGCAGAAAGGTTCTTTCTAGTAGTTGCGCATCAAATCTAAGCTGTCTGAAGTGTTTTTCCAAAGTTTTCAACATTTTTATATTTGGCGTTCCGGAATCGACCTTATCTCAGTCTGAAAACGCGTTTTACGCATTGTGCCATAACTTTGCAGGGAACCTTTAGAACATGAAATTTTCACCTCCCACTATAGCAGAAAGGGTCTTTCTAGTAGTTGCACATCAAATCTAAGCTGCCTGAAGTGTTTTTCGAAAGTTATCAACATTTTTATGTTTGGCGTTCCGGAACCCACCTTATCTCAAGCTGAAAACGCGTTGTTTGCATTGTGCCATAACTTTGCAGGGAAGCTTCAGAACATGAAATGGTCACCTCCCACTATAGCAGAAAGGGTCTTTCTAGTAGTTGCACATCAGATCTAAGCTGTCTGAAGTGTTTTTCGAAAGTTATCAACATTTTAATGTTTGGTGTTACAGAATCGACCGTATCTCAGGATGAAAAATTGTTTTCTGCATTGTCCCATAACTTTCCAGGGAATCTTCAGAACATGAAATTTTGACCTAACACTATAGCAGAAAGGGTCTTTCTAGTAGTTGCACATCAAATCTAAGCTGTCTGAAGTGTTGTTCCAAAGTTATCAACATTTTTACGTTTGGCGTTTCGGAAACCACCTTGTCTCAGGCTGAAAATGCGTTTTCTGCATTGTGCCATAACTTCTCAGGGAAGCTTCAGAACATGAAATGTTCACCTCCCACTATAGCAGAAAGGGTCTTTCTAGTAGTTGCACATCAAATGTAAGCTGTCTGAAGTGTTTTTCCAAAATTATCAACATTTTTATGTTTGGCGTTCCGGAACCCACCTTATCTTAGGCTGAAAACGCGTTTTCGGCATTGTGCCATAACTTTGCAGGGAAGCTTCAGAACATGAAATTTTCACCTCCCACTACAGCAGAAAGGGTCTTTCTAGTAGTTGCACATCAAATCTAAGCTGTCTGAAATGTTTTTCCAAAGTTATCAACATTTTTACGTTTGGCGTTTCAGAATCGACCTTATCTCAGGCTGAAAACGCGTTGTCTGCATTGTGCCATAACTTTGCATGGAAGCTTCTGAACATGAAAATTTAACCTCCCACTATATCAGAAAGGGTCTTTCTAGTAGTTGCAGATCAAATCTAAGCTGTCTGATGTGTTTTTCCAAAGTTATCAACATTTTTATCTTTGGCGTTCCGGAATCGACCTTATCTTAGGCTGAAAACGCGTTTTACGCATTGTGCCATAACTTTGCAGGGAAGCTTCAGAACATGAAATGTTCACCTCCCACTATAGCAGAAAGGGTCTTTCTAGTCGTTGCACATCAAATGTAAGCTGTCTGAAGTGTTTTTCCAAAGTTATCAACATTTTTATGTTTGGCGTTCCGGAATCGACCTTATCTCAGTCTGAAAACGCGTTTCACGCATTGTGCCATAACTTTGCAGGGAAGGTTCAGAAAATGAAATTTTCACCTCCCACTATAGCAGAAAGGGTATTTCTAGTAGTTGCACATTAAATCTAAGCTGTCTGAAGTGTTGTTCCAAAGTTATCAACATTTTTACGTTTGGCGTTTCGGAATCGACCTTATCTTAGGCTGAAAACGCGTTTTACGCATTGTGCCATAACTTTGCAGGGAAGCTTCAGAACATGAAATTTTCACCTCCCACTACAGCAGAAATGGTCTTTCTAGTAGTTGCACATCAAATGTAAGCTGTCTGAAGTGTTTTTCCAAAGTTATCAACGTTTTTATGTTTGGCGTTCCGGAATCGACCTTATCTCAGGCTGAAAACGCGTTTCACGCATTGTGCCATAACTTTGCAGGGAAGGTTCAGAAAATGAAATTTTCACCTCCCACTATAGCAGAAAGGGTATTTCTAGTAGTTGCACATTAAATCTAAGCTGTCTGAAGTGTTTTTCCAAAATTATCAACATTTTTATGTTTGGCGTTCCGGAACCAACCTTATCTCAGGCTGAAAACGCGTTTTCGGCATTGTGCAATAACTTTGAAGGGAAGCTTCAGAACATGGAATTTTCAGCTCCCACTCTAGCAGAAAGGGTCTTTCCAGTAGTTGCACATGAAATCTAACCTGTCTGATGTGTCTTTCGAAAGTTTTCAACATTTTTATGTTTGGTGTTCCTGAATCGACCTTATCTCAGGCTGAAAATGCGTTTCCTGCATTGTGCCATAACTTTGCAAGGAATCTTCAGAACATGAAATTTTCACCTCCCACTACAGCAGAAAGGGTCTTTCTAGTAGTTGCACATCAAATCTAAGCTGTCTGAAATGTTTTTCCAAAGTTATCAACATTTTTACGTTTGGCGTTCCAGAATCGACCTTATCTCAGGCTGAAAACGCGTTGTCTGCATTGTGCCATAACTTTGCATGGAAGCTTCCGAACATGAAAATTTAACCTCCCACTATAGCAGAAAGGGTCTTTCTAGTAGTTGCAGATCAAATCTAAGCTGTCTGATGTGTTTTTCCAAAGTTATCAACATTTTTATGTTTGGCGTTCCGGAATCGACCTTATCTTAGGCTGAAAATGTGTTTTACGCATTGTGCCATAACTTTGCAGGGAAGCTTCAGAACATGAAATGTTCACCTCCCACTATAGCAGAAAGGGTCTTTCTAGTAGTTGCACATCAAATGTAAGCTGTCTGAAGTGTTTTTCCAAAGTTATCAACATTTTTATGTTTGGCGTTCCGGAACCCACCTTATCTCAAGCTGAAAACGCTTTTTCTGCATTGTGCCATAACTTTGCAGGGAAGCTTCAGAACATGCAATGTTCACATGCCACTATAGCAGAAAGGGTATTTCTAGTAGTTGCACATTAAATCTAAGCTGTCTGAAGTGTTGTTCCAAAGTTATCAACATTTTTACGTTTGGCGTTTCGGAAACCACCTTGTCTCAGGCTGAAAACGCGTTTTCTGCATTGTGCCATAACTTCTCAGGGAAGCTTCAGAACATGAAATGTTCACCTCCCACTATAGCAGAAAGGGTCTTTCTAGTAGTTGCACATCAAATCTAAGCTGTCTGAAGTGTTTCTCGAAAGTTTTAAACATTTTTATGTTTGGTGTTCCTGAATCGACCTTATCTCAGGCTGAAAACGCGTTTCCTGCATTGTGCCATAACTTTGCAGGGAATCTTCAGAACATGAAATTTTCACCTCCCACTACAGCAGAAAGGGTCTTTCTAGTAGTTGCACATCAAATCTAAGCTGTCTGAAATGTTTTTCCAAAGTTATCAACATTTTTACGTTTGGCGTTTCAGAATCGACCTTATCTCAGGCTGAAAACGCGTTGTCTGCATTGTGCCATAAATTTGCAGGGAAGGTTCAGAAAATGAATTTTTCACCTCCCACTATAGCAGAAAGGGTATTTCTAGTAGTTGCAAATTAGATCTAAGCTGTCTGAAGTGTTGCTCCAAAGTTATCAACATTTTTACGTTTGGCGTTTCGGAAACCACCTTGTCTCAGGCTGAAAACGCGTTTTATGCATTGTGCCATAACTTCTCAGGGAAGCTTCAGAACATGAAATGTTCACCTCCCACTATAGCAGAAAGGGTCTTTCGAGTAGTTGCACATCAAATCTAAGCTGTCTGAAGTGTTTTTCCAAAATTATCAACATTTTTATGTTTGGCGTTCCGGAACCCACCTTATCTCAGGCTGAAAACGCGTTTTCGGCATTGTGCCATAACTTTGCAGGGAAGCTTCAGAAAATGAAATTTTCACCTCCCACTACAGCAGAAAGGGTCTTTCTAGTAGTTGCAGATCAAATCTAAGTTGTCTGATGTGTTTTTCCAAAGTTATCAACATTTTTATGTTTGGTGTTCCGGAATCGACCTTATCTCAGGCTGAAAACGCGTTTTACGCATTGTGCCATAACTTTGCAGGGAAGGTTCAGAAAATGAAATTTTCACCTCCCACTATAGCAGAAAGGGTATTTCTAGTAGTTGCACATTAAATCTAAGCTATCTGAAGTGTTGTTCCAAAGTTATCAACATTTTTACGGTTGGCGTTCCGGAACCCACCTTATCTCAGGCTGAAAGCGCTTTTTCTGCATTGTGCCATAGCTTCTCAGGGAAAGTTCAGAACATGAAATTTTCACCTCCCACTATAGCAGAAAGGGTCTTTCTAGTATTTGCACATCAAATCTAAGCTGTCTGATGTGTTTTTCCAAAGTTATCAACATTTTTATGTATGGCGTTCCGGAATCGACCTTATCTCAGGCTGAAAACGCGTTTTCTGCATTGTGCCATAACTTCTCAGGGAAGCTTCAGAACATGAAATGTTCACCTCCCACTGTAGCAGAAAGGGTCTTTCTAGTAGTTGCACCTCAAATCTAAGCTGTCTGATGTGTTTTTCGAAAGTTTTCAACATTTTTATGTTTGGTGTTCCTGAATCGACCTTATCTCAGGCTGAAAACGCGTTTCCTGCATTGTGCCATAACTTTGCAAGGAATCTTCAGAACATGAAATTTTCACCTCCCACTACAGCAGAAAGGGTCTTTCTAGTAGTTGCACATCAAATCTAAGCTGTCTGAAATGTTGTTACAAAGTTATCAACATTTTTACGTTTGGCGTTTCGGAAACCACCTTATCTCAGGCTGAAAACGCGTTTTCGGCATTGTGCCATAACTTTGCTGGGAAACTTCAGAACATGAAATTTTCACGTCCCACTATAGCAGAAAGGGTCTTTCTAGTATTTGCACATCAGATCTAAGCTGTCTGAAGTGTTTTTCGAAAGTTATCAACATTTTTATGTTTGGCGTTCCGGAATCGACCTTATCTCAGGATGAAAAATCGTTTTCTGCATTGTCCGATAACTTTGCAGGGAAGCTTCAGAACATGAAATTTTCACATCCCACTACAGCAGAAAGGGTCTTTCTAGTATTTGCACATCAAATCTAAGCTGTCTGAAGTGTTTTTCGAAAGTTATCAACATTTTTATGTTTGGTGTTCCGGAACCCACGTTATCACAAGCTGAAAACGCGTTTTCTGCATTGTGCCATAACTTTGCAGGGAAGCTTCAGAACATGAAATTTTCAGGTCCCACTATTGCAGAATGGGTCTTTCTAGTAGATGCACATCAAATCTAAGCTGTCTGAAGTGTTTTTCGAAAGTTATCAACATTTTTATGTTTGGCGTCCCGGAATCGACCTTATCTCAGACTGAAAATGCGTTTTCGGCATTGTGCCATAACTTTGCATGGAAGCTTTCGAACATGAAATTTTAACCTCCCACTATAGCAGAAAGGGTCTTTCTAGTATTTGAACATCAAATCTCAGCAGTCTGAAGTGTTTTTCGAACGTTATCAACATTTTTATGTTTGGCCTTCCAGAATCGACCTTATCTCAGGCTGAAAACGCATTGTCTGCATTGTGACATAACTTTGCATGGAAGCTTCCGAACATAAAATTTTAACCTCCCACTATAGCAGAAAGGGTCCTTCTAGTAGTTGCACATCAAATCTAAGATGTCTGAAGTGTTTTTCGAAAGTTATCAACATTTTTATGTGTGGCGTTCCGGAATCTACCTTATCTCAGGATGAAAATGCATTTTCTGCATTGTCCCATAACTTTCCAGGGAAGCTTCAGAACATGAAATTTTGACCTCCCACTATAGCAGAAAGGGTCTTTCTAGTAGTTGCACGTCAAATCAAAGCTGTCTGAAGTGTTTTTCCAAAGTTATCAACATTTTTATGTTTGGCGATCCGGAATCGACATTATCTCAGTCTGAAAACGCATTTTCTGCATTGTGCCATAACTTTGCAAGGAAGCTTCAGAACATCAAATTTTGACCTCCCACTACAGCAGAAAGGGTCTTTCTAGTAGTTGCACAGCAAATCTAAGCTGTCTGAAGTGTTTTTCGAAAGTTATCAACATTTTTTTGTTTGGCATTCCGGAATCGACCTTATCTCAGGATGAAAATGCGTTGTCTGCATTGTGCCATAACTTTGCATGGAAGCTTCAGAACATGAGATTTTGACCTCCCACTATAGCAGAAAGGGTCTTTCTAGTAGTTGCACATCAAATCTAAGCTGTCTGAAGTGTTTTTCCAAAGTTATCAACATTTTTATGTTTGGCGTTCCTGAATCGACCTTATCTCAATCTGAAAACGCGTTTTACGCATTGTGCCATAACTTTGCAGGGAACCTTTAGAACATGAAATTTTGACCTCCCACAATAGCAGAAAGGGTCTTTCCAGTAGTTGCTCATCAAATCTAAGCTGTCTGAAGTGTTGTTCCAAAGTAATCAACATTTTTACGATTGGCGTTCCGGAACCCACCTTATCTCAGGCTGAAAGCGCTTTTTCTGCATTGTGCCATAGCTTCTCAGGGAAAGTTCAGAACATGAAATTTTCACCTCCCACTATAGCAGAAAGGGTCTTTCTAGTAGTTGCACATCAAATCTAAGCTGTCTGAAGTGTTTTTCCAAAGTTATCAACATTTTTATGTTTGGCGTTCCGGAACCCACCTTATCTCAGGTTGAAAACCCGTTTTCTGCATTGTGCCATAACTTTGCAGGGAAGCTTCAGAACATGAAATTTTAACCTCCCAGAATAGCAGAAAGGGTCTTTCTAGTAGTTGCACTTCAAATCTAAGCTGTCTGAAGTGTTTTTTGGAAGTTATCAACATTTTTATGTGTGGCATTCTGGAATCTACCTTATCTCTGGATGAAAATGCATTTTCTGCATTGTCCCATAACTTTCCAGGGAAGCTTCAGAACATGAAATTTTGACCTCCCACTATAGCAGAAAGGTTCTTTCTAGTAGTTGCGCATCAAATCTAAGCTGTCTGAAGTGTTTTTCCAAAGTTATCAACATTTTTATATTTGGCGTTCCGGAATCGACCTTATCTCAGTCTGAAAACGCGTTTTACGCATTGTGCCATAACTTTGCAGGGAACCTTTAGAACATGAAATTTCCACCTCCCACTATAGCAGAAAGGGTCTTTCTAGTAGTTGCACATCAAATCTAAGCTGCCATAAAGTGTTTTTCGAAAGTTATCAACATTTTTATGTTTGGCGTTCCGGAACCCACCTTATCTCAAGCTGAAAACGCGTTGTCTGCATTGTGCCATAACTTTGCAGGGAAGCTTCAGAACATGAAATGTTCACCTCCCACTATAGCAGAAAGGGTCTTTCTAGTAGTTGCACATCAGATCTAAGCTGTCTGAAGTGTTTTTCGAAAGTTATCAACATTTTAATGTTTGGCGTTACAGAATGGACCGTATCTCAGGATGAAAAATTGTTTTCTGCATTGTCCCATAACTTTCCAGGGAAGCTTCAGAACATGAAATTTTGACCTAACACTATAGCAGAAAGGGTCTTTCTAGTAGTTGCACATCAAATCTAAGCTGTCTGAAGTGTTTTTCGAAAGTTATCAACATTTTTATGTTTGTCGTTCCGGAATCGACCTTATCTCAGGCTGAAAATGCTTTTTACGCTTTGTGCCATAACTTGGCATGGAAGCTTCCGAACATGAAATGTTCACCTCCCAATATAGCAGAAAGGGTCTTTCTAGTAGTTGCACATCAAATCTAAGCTGTCTGAAGTGTTTTTCCAAAGTTATCAACATTTTTATGTTTGGCGTTCCGGAATCAACCTTATCTCTGGCTGAAAACGCGTTTTACGCATTGTGCCATAACTTTTCAGGGAAGCTTCAGAACATCAAATGTTCACCTAACATTATCGCAGAAAAGGTCTTTCTAGTAGTTGCACATCAAATCTAAGCTGTCTGAAGTGTTTTTCCAAAGTTATGAACATTTTTATGTTTGGCGTTCCGGAATCGACCTTATCTCAGGCTGAAAACGCGTTTTACGTATTGTGCCATAACTTTGCAGGGAAGCTTCAGGACCTTGAATTTTCACCATCCACTATATCAGAAAGGGTCTTTCTAGTAGTTGCACCTCAAATCTAAGCTGTCTGAAGTGTTGTTCCAAAGTTATCAACATTTTTACGTTTGGCGTTTCGGAAACCACCTTGTCTCAGGCTGAAAACGCGTTTTCTGCATTGTGCCATAACTTCTCAGGGAAGCTTCAGAACATGAAATGTTCACCTCCCACTATAGCAGAAAGGGTCTTTCTAGTAGTTGCACATCAAATCTAAGATGTCTGAAGTGTTTTTCGAAAGTTTTCAACATTTTTATGTTTGGTGTTCCTGAATCGACCTTATCTCAGGCTGAAAACGCGTTTCCTGCATTGTGCCATAACTTTGCAGGGAATCTTCAGAACATGAAATTTTCACCTCCCACTACAGCAGAAAGGGTCTTTCTAGTAGTTGCACATCAAATCTAAGCTGTCTGAAATGTTTTTCCAAAGTTATCAACATTTTTACGTTTGGCGTTTCAGAATCGACCTTATCTCAGGCTGAAAACGCGTTGTCTGCATTGTGCCATAACTTTGCAGGGAAGGTTCAGAAAATGAAATTTTCACCTCCCACTATAGCAGAAAGGGTATTTCTAGTAGTTGCACATTAAATCTAAGCTGTCTGAAGTGTTGTTCCAAAGTTATCAACATTTTTACGTTTGGCGTTTCGGAAACCACCTTGTCTCAGGCAGAAAACGCGTTTTCTGCATTGTGCCATAACTTCTCAGGGAAGCTTCAGAACATGAAATGTTCACCTCCCACTATAGCAGAAAGGGTCTTTCTAGTAGTTGCACATCAAATCTAAGCTGTCTGAAGTGTTTTTCCAAAATTATCAACATTTTTATGTTTGGCGTTCCGTAACCCACCTTATCTCAGGCTGAAAACGCGTTTTCGGCATTGTGCCATAACTTTGCAGGGAAGCTTCAGAACATGAAATTTTCACCTCCCACTACAGCAGAAAGGGTCTTTCTAGTAGTTGCACATCAAATCTAAGCTGTCTGATGTGTTTTTCCAAAGTTATCAACATTTTTATGTTTGGTGTTCCGGAATCGACCTTATCTTAGGCTGAAAACGCGTTTTACGCATTGTGCATTAACTTTGCAGGGAAGCTTCAGAACATGAAATTTTAACCTCCCACTATAGCAGAAAGGCTCTTTCTAGTAGTTGCACATCAAATCTAAGCTGTCTGAAATATTTTTCCAAATTTATCAACATTTTTACGTTTGGCGTTCCTGAATCGACCTTATCTCAGGCTGAAAACGCGTTTTCTGCATTGTGCCATAACTTTGCAGGGAAGCTTCAGAACATGAAATTTTCACCTCCCACTACAGCAGAAAGGGTCTTTCTAGTAGTTGCACATCAAATCTAAGCTGTCTGAAGTGTTTTTCCAAAATTATCAACATTTTTATGTTTGGCGTTCCGGAACCCACCTTATCTCAGGCTGAAAACGCATTTTCGGCATTGTGCCATAACTTTGCAGGGAAGCTTCAGAACATGAAATTTTCACCTCCCACTACAGCAGAAAGGGTCTTTCTAGTAGTTGCACATCAAATCTAAGCTGTCTGATGTGTTTTTCCAAAGTTATCAACATTTTTGTGTTTGGTGTTCCGGAATCGACCTTATCTTAGGCTGAAAACGCGTTTTACGCATTGTGCCATAACTTTGCAGGGAAGCTTCAGAACATGAAATGTTCACCTCCCACTATAGCAGAAAGGGTCTTTCTAGTAGTTGCACATCAAATGTAAGCTGTCTGAAGTGTTTTTCCAAAGTTATCAACATTTTTATGTTTGGCGTTCCGGAATCGACCTTATCTCAGGCTGAAAACGCATTTCACGCATTGTACCATAACTTTGCAGGGAAGGTTCAGAAAATGAAATTTTCACCTCCCACTATAGCAGAAAGGGTCTTTCTAGTAGTTGCACATTAAATCTAAGCTCTCTGAAGTGTTGTTCCAAAGTTATCAACATTTTTACGTTTGGCGTTTCGGAAACCACCTTGTCTCTGGCTGAAAACGCGTTTTCTGCATTGTGCCATAACTTCTCAGGGAAGCTTCAGAACATGAAATGTTCACCTCCTACTATAGCAGAAAGGGTCTTTCTAGTAGTTGCACATCAAATCTAAGCTGTCTGAAGTGTTTTTCCTAAATTATGAACATTTTTATGTTTGGCGTTCCGGAACCCACCTTATCTCAGGCTGAAAACGCGTTTTCTGCATTGTGCCATAACTTTGCAGGGAAGCTTCAGAACATGAAATTTTCAGCTCCCACTATAGCAGAAAGGGTCTTTCTAGTAGTTGCACATGAAATCTAAGCTGTCTGAAGTGTTTTTCGAAAGTTATCAACATTTTTATGTTTGGCGTTCCGGAATCGACCTTATCTCAGGATGAAAAATCGTTTTCTGCATTGTCCCATAACTTTGCAGGGAAGCTTCAGAACATGAAATTTTCACCTCCCACTACAGCAGAAAGGGTCTTTCTAGTAGTTGCACATCAAATCTAAGCTGTCTGATGTGTTTTTCCAAAGTTATCAACATTTTTATGTTTGGTGTTCCGGAATCGACCTTATCTTAGGCTGAAAACGTGTTTTACGCATTGTGCCATAACTTTGCAGGGAAGCTTCAGAACATGAAATGTTCACCTCCCACTATAGCAGAAAGGGTCTTTCGAGTAGTTGCACATCAAATGTAAGCTGTCTGAAGTGTTTTTCCAAAGTTATCAACATTTTTATGTTTGGCGTTCCGGAATCGACCTTATCTCAGGCTGAAAACGCGTTTCACGCATTGTGCCATAACTTTGCAGGGAAGGTTCAGAAAATGAAATTTTCACCTCCCACTATAGCAGAAAGGGTCTTTCTAGTAGTTGCACATTAAATCTAAGCTCTCTGAAGTGTTGTTCCAAAGTTATCAACATTTTTACGTTTGGCGTTTCGAAAACCACCTTGTCTCAGGCTGAAATCGCGTTTTCTGCATTGTGCCATAACTTCTCAGGGAAGCTTCAGAACATTAAATGTTCACCTCCTACTATAGCAGAAAGGGTCTTTCTAGTAGTTGCACATCAAATCTAAGCTGTCTGAAGTGTTTTTCCTAAATTATCAACATTTTTATGTTTGGCGTTCCGGAACCCACCTTATCTCAGGCTGAAAACGCGTTTTCTGCATTGTGCCATAACTTTGCAGGGAAGCTTCAGAACATGAAATTTTCAGCTCCCACTATAGCAGAAAGGGTCTTTCTAGTAGTTGCTCATGAAATCTAAGCTGTCTGAAGTGTTTTTCGAAAGTTATCAACATTTTTATGTTTGGCGTTCCGGAATCGACCTTATCTCAGGATGAAAAATCGTTTTCTGCATTGTCCCATAACTTTGCAGGGAAGCTTCAGAACATGAAATTTTCACCTCCCACTATACCAGAAAGGGTCTTTCTAGTAGTTGCACATCAAATCTAAGCTGTCTGATGTGTTTTTCGAAAGTTTTCACCATTTTTATGTTTGGTGTTCCTGAATCGACCTTATCTCAGGCTGAAAACGCGTTTCCTGCATTGTGCCATAACTTTGCAAGGAATCTTCAGAACATGAAATTTTCACATCCCACTACAGCAGAATGGGTCTTTCTAGTAGTTGCACGTCAAATCTAAGCTGTCTGTAGAGTTTTTCCTGAGTTATCAACATTTTTATGTTTGGCGTTCCGGAATCGACCTTATCTCAGGCTGAAAACACGATTTACGCATTCTGCCATAACTTTGCAGGGAAGCTTCAGAACATGAAATTTTCACCTCCCACTATAGCAGAAAGGGTCTTTCTAGTAGTTGCACATCAAATCTAAGCTGTCTGAAGTGTTTTTCCAAAGTTTTCAACATTCTTATGTTTGGCGTTCCGGAATCAACCTTATCTCAGGCTAAAAAGGCGTTTTACGCATTGTGCCATAACTTTGCAGGAAAGCTTCAGAACATGAAATTTTCAACTCCCACTATAGCAGAAAGGGTCTTTCTAGTAGTTGCACATCAAATCTAAGCTGTCTGAAGTGTTTTTCCAAAGTTATCAACACTTTCATGTTTGGTGTTCCGGAATCAACCTTATCTCAGGCTCAAAACGCGTTCTCTGCATTGTGCCATCACTTTGCAGGAAAGCTGCAGAATATGAAATTTTAACCTCCCACTATAGCAGAAAGGGTCTTTCGAGTAGTTGCACAACAAATCTAAGCTGTCTGAAGAGTTTTTCGAAAGTTATCAACATTTTTATGTTTGGCGTTCCGGAACACACCTTATTGAAAACGCCTTTTCTGCATTGTGCCATAACTTTGCAGGGAAACTTCAGAACATGAAATTTTCACCTCCCACAATAGCAGAAAGGGTCTTTCTAGTAGTTGCACATCAAATCTAAGCTGTCTGAAGTGTTTTTCCAAAGTTAACAACATTTTTATGTTTGCCGTTCTGAAATCGACCTTATCTCAGGCTGAAAACGTGTTTTACGCATTGTGCCATAACTTTGCAGGGAAGATTCAGAACATGAAATTTTCACTACCCACTATAGCAGAAAGGGTCTTTCTAGTAGTTGCACATCAAATCTAAGCTGTCTGATGAGTTTTTCCAAAGTTATCAACATTTTCATGTTTGGCGTTCCGGAATCGACCTTATCTCAGGCTGAAGACGCGTTTTACGCATTGTGACATAACTTTGCAGAGAAGTTCCAGGAAATGAAATTTTCACCTCCCACTATGGCAGAAAGGGTTTTTCTAGTAGTTGCACATCAAATCTAAGGTGTCTGAAGTGTTTTTCGAAAGTTATCAACATTTTTATGTTTGGCGTCCGGGAATCGACCTTATGTCAGTTTGAAAAATTGTTTTCTGCATTATCCCATAACTTTCCAGGGAAGCTTCAGAACATGAAATTTTGACATCCCTCAATAGCAGAAAGGGTATTTCTAGTAGTTGCACATCAAATCTAAGCTGTCTGAAGTGCTTTTTGAAAATTATCAACATTTTTATATTTGGCGTTCCGGAACACACCTTATCTCAAGCTGAAAACGCGTTTTCTGCATTATGTCATTACTTTGCAGGGAAGCTTCAGAACATGAAATGTTCACCTCCCACTATAGCAGAAAGGGTCTTTCTAGTAGTTGCACATCAAATCTAAGCTGTCTGATGTGTTTTTCCAAAGTTATCAACATTTTTATGTATGGCGTTCCGGAATCGACCTTATCTCAGGCTGAAAACGCGTTTTACGCATTGTGCCATGACTATGCAGGGAAGCTTCAGAAAATGCAATTTTCACCTCCCACTATAGCAGAAAGGGTCTTTCTAGTAGTTGCACATCAAATCTAAGCTGTATGAAGTTTTTTTCCA
Organism: Synchiropus splendidus; assembly: GCF_027744825.2. Taxonomy (NCBI): domain Eukaryota; kingdom Metazoa; phylum Chordata; class Actinopteri; order Syngnathiformes; family Callionymidae; genus Synchiropus; species Synchiropus splendidus. The sequence goes on from NW_026527055.1 coordinate 1,555,962, forward strand.
AAGTTATCAACATTTTTATGTTTGGCGTTCCGGAACCCACCTTATCTCAAGCTGAAAACGCGGTTTCTGCATTGTTCCTTAACTTTGCAGGGAAGCTTCAGAACATGAAATTTTCAACTCCCACTATAACAGACAGGGTCTTTCTAGTAGTTGCACATCAAATCTAAGTTGTCTGAAGTGTTTATCGAAAGCTATCAAAATTTTTTAGGTTGGCGTTCCGGAAACGACCTTATCTCGGGCTGAAAACGCGTTTTCTGCTTTGTGCCCGAACTTTGCAGGGAAGCTTCAGAACATGAAATTTTAACCTCCCACTATATAAGAAAGGGTCTTTCAAGTCGTTGCACATCAAATCTAAGCTGTCTGAAGTGTTTGTCCAAAGTTATCAACATTTTTATGTTTGGCGTTCCGGAACCCACCTTATCTCAGGCTGAAAACGCGGTTTCTGCATTGTTCCTTAACTTTGCAGGGAAGCTTCAGAACATGAAATTTTCAACTCCCACTATAACAGACAGGGTCTTTCTAGTAGTTGCACATCAAATCTAAGTTGTCTGAAGTGTTTTTCGAAAGCTATCAAAATTTTTTAGGTTGGCGTTCCGGAAACGACCTTATCTCGGGCTGAAAACGCGTTTTCCGCTTTGTGCCATAACTTTGCAGGGAAGCTTCAGAACATGAAATTTTCACCTCCCACTATATAAGAAAGGGTCTTTCAAGTCGTTGCACATCAAATCTAAGCTGTCTGAAGTGTTTTTCCAAAGTTATAAACATTTTTATGTTTGGCGTTCCGGAACCCACCTTATCTCAGGCTGAAAACGCGTTTTCTGCATTGTTACTTAACTTTGCAGGGAAGCTTCAGAACATGAAATTTTCAACTCCCACCATAACAGACAAGGTCTTTCTAGTAGTTGCACATCAATTCTAAGCTGTATGAAGTTTTTTTTTCCAAAGTTATCAACATTTTTATGTTTGGCGTTCCGGAATCAACCTTATCTCAGGCTGAAAACGCGTTTTCTGCATTGTGCCATAACTTTGCAAGGAAGTTTCAGAACATGAAATTTTCACCTCCCACTATCTAGTCGTTGCACATCAAATCTAAGCTGTCTGAAGTGTTTTTCCAAAGTTATCAACATTTTTATGTTTGGCGTTCCGGAACCCACCTCATCTCAGGCTGAAAACGCATTTTCTGCTTTGTGCCATAACTTTGCTGGGAATCTTTTGAACATGAAATTTTAACCTCCCACAATAGCATAATGGGTCTTTCTTGTAGTTGCACATCAAATCTAAGCTGTCTGAAGTTGTTTTCCAAAGTTATCAACATTTTTATGTTTGGCGTTCCAGAACCCACCTTATCTCAGGCTGAAAACGCGGTTTCTGCATTGTTCCTTAACTTTGCAGGGAAGCTTGAGACCATGAAATTTTCAACTCCCATTATAACAGACAGGGTCTTTCTAGTAGTTGCAGATCAAATCTAAGCTGTCTGAAGTGTTTTTCGATAGCTATCAACATTTTTTCGGTTAGCGTTCCGGAAACGACCTTATCTCGGGCTGAAAACGTGTTTTCTGCATTGTGCCATAATTTTGCAGGGAAGCTTCAGAACATGAAATTTTCAACTCCCACTATAACAGACAGGGTCTTTCTAGTAGTTGCACATCAAATCTAAGCTGTCTGAAGTGGTTTTCCAAAGTTATCAACATTTTTATGTTTGGCGTTCCGGAAACAACCTTTTTTCAGGCTGAAAACGCGTTTTCTGCATTGTGCCATAACTTTGCAGGGAAGCTTCAGAACATGAAATTTTCACCTCCCACTATAACAGACAGGGTCTTTCTAGTAGTTGCACATCAAATCTAAGTTGTCTGAAGTGTTTTTCGAAAGCTATCAACATTTTTTAGGTTGGCGTTCCGGAAACGGCCTTATCTCGGGCAGAAAACGCGTCTTCTGCATTGTGCCATAATTTTGCAGGGAAGCTTCAGAACATGAAATTTTAACCTCCCACTATAGCAGAAAGGGTCTTTCAAGTCGTTGCACATCAAATCTAAGCTGTCTGAAGTGTTTTTCCAAAGTTATCAACATTTTTACGTTTGCCGCTCCGGAACCCACATTATCTCGGCCTGAAAACACGTTTTCTGCATTGTGCCATAACTTTGCAGGGAAGCTTGAGAAAATGAAATTTCCACCTCCCACTAAAGCAGAAAGGATCTTTCTAGTACTTGCACATCAAATCTAAGCTGTCTGAACTGTTGTTCCAAAGTGATCAACATTTTTACGTTTGGCGTTTCGGAACCCACCTTATCTCAGGCAGAAAACGCGTTTTCTGCATTGTGCCATATCTTTGCAGGGAAGCTTCAGAAAATGAAATTTTAACCTCCCACTATAGCAGAAAGGGTCGTTCTAGTAGTTGCACATCAAATCTAAGCTGTCTGAAGTGTTTTTCCAAAGTTATCAACATTTTTATGTTTGGCGTTCCGGAATCGACCTTATCTCAGGCTGAAAACGCTTTTTACGCTTTGTGCCATAACTTTGCAGGGAAGCTTCAGAAAATGAAATTTTCACCTCCCACTATAGCAGAAAGGGTTTTTCTAGTAGTTGCACATCAAATCTAAGCTGTTTGAAGTGTTTTTCCAAAGTTATCAACATTTTTATGTTAGGCGTTCCGGAATCAACCTTATCTCAGGCTGAAAACGCATTTTCTGCATTGTGCCATAACTTTGCAAGGAAGCTTCAGGACATGAAATTTCAACCTCCCACTATAGCAGAAAGGGTCTTTCTAGTTGTTGCACATCAAATCTAAGCTGTCTGAAGGGTTTTTCGAAAGTTATCAATATTTTTATGTTTGGCGTTCCGGAACCCACCTTATCTCAGGCTGAAAACGCGTTTTCGGCATTGTGCCATAACTTTGCTGGGAAGCTTCAGAACATGAAATTTTCACGTCCCACTATAGCAGAAAGGGTCTTTCTTGTAGTTGCACATCAAATCTAAGCTGTCTGATGTGTTTTTCGAAAGTTATCAACATTTTTATGTTTGGCGTTCCGGAATCGACCTTATCTCAGGCTGAAAATGCTTTTTACGCTTGGTGCCATAACTTTGCAGGGAAGCTTCAGGAAATGAAATTTTCACCTCCCACTATAGCAGAAAGGGTCTTTCTAGAAGTTGCACATCAAATCTAAGCTGTCTGAAGTGTTTTTCCAAAGTTATCAACATTTTTATGTTTGGCGTTACAGAATCGACCATATCTCAGGATGAAAAAATGTTTTCTGCATTGTCCCATATCTTCTCAGGGAAGCTTCAGAACATGAAATTTTGACCTAACACTATAGCAGAAAGGGTCTTTCCAGTAGTTGCACATCAAATCTAAGCTGTCTGATGTGTTTTTCCAAAGTTATCAACATTGTTATGTTTGGCGTTCCGGAATCGACCTTATCTCAGGCTGAAAACGCGTTTTCTGCATTGTGCCATAACTTCTCAGGGAAGCTTCAGAACATGAAATGTTCACCACCCACTATAGCAGAAAGGGTCCTTCTAGTAGTTGCACATCAAATCTAAGCTGTCTGAAGTGTTTTTCCAAAGTTATCAACATTTTTATGTTTGGCGTTCCGGAATCGACCTTATCTCTGGCTGAAAACGCTTTTTACGCTTTGTGCCATAACTTTGCAGGGAAGCTTCAGAAAATGAAATTTTCACCTCCCACTATAGCAGAAAGGGTCTTTCTAGTAGTTGCACATCAGATCTAAGCTGTCCGAAGTGTTTTTCGAAAGTTATCAACATTTTTATGTTTGGCGTTCCGGAATCGACCTTATCTCAGGCTGAAAACGCGTTTTACGTATTGTGCCATAACTTTGCAGGGAAGCTTCAGGACCTTGAATTTTCACCATCCACTATCAGAAAGGGTCTTTCTAGTAGTTGCACCTCAAATCTAAGCTGTCTGAAGTGTTTTTCCAAAGTTATCAACATTTTTATGTTTGGCGTTCCAGAATCGACCTTATGTCAGGCTGAAAACGCGTTGTCTGCATTGTGCCATAACTTTGCATGGAAGCTTCCAAACATGAAATTTTAACCTCCTACTATAGCAGAAAGGCTCTTTCTAGTAGTTGCACATCAAATCTAAGCTGTCTGAAGTGTTTTTCCAAAGTTATCAACATTTTTATGTTTGGCGTTCCGGAATCGACCTTATCTCAGGCTGAAAACGCGTTTTCTGCATTGTGTCATATTTTTGCAGGGAAGCTTCAGAACATGAAATTCTAACCTCCCACCATAGCAGAAAGGGTCCTTCTAGTAGTTGCACATCAAATCTAAGATGTCTGAAGTGTTTTTCGAAAGTTATCAACATTTTTATGTGTGGCGTTCCGGAATCTACCTTATCTCAGGATGAAAATGCATTTTCTGCATTGTCCCATAACTTTCCAGGGAAGCTTCAGAACATGAAATTTTGACCTCCCACTATAGCAGAAAGGGTCTTTCTAGTAGTTGCACGTCAAATCTCAGCTGTCTGAAGTGTTTTTCGAACGTTATCAACATTTTTATGTTTGGCGTTCCAGAATCGACCTTATCTCAGGCTGAAAACGCATTGTCTGCATTGTGACATAACTTTGCATGGAAGCTTCCGAACATGAAATTTTAACCTCCCACTATAGCAGAAAGGGTCTTTCTAGTAGTTGCACATCAAATCCAAGCTGTCTGAAGTGTTTTTCCAAAGTTATCAACATTTTTATGTTTGGCGCTCCGGAATCGACATTATCTCAGTCTGAAAACGCATTTTCTGCATTGTGCCATAACTTTGCAAGGAAGCTTCAGAACATGAAATTTTTTCCTCCCACTATAGCAGAAAGGGTCTTTCTAGTAGTTGCACAGCAAATCTAAGCTGTCTGAAGTGTTTTTCGAAAGTTATCAACATTTTTTTGTTTGGCATTCCGGAATCGACCTTATCTCAGGATGAAAATGCGTTGTCTGCATTGTGCCATAACTTTGCATGGAAACATCAGAACATGAAATTTTGACCTCCCACTATAGCAGAAAGGGTCTTTCTAGTAGTTGCACATCAAATCAAAGCTGTCTGAAGTGTTTTTCCAAAGTTATCAACATTTTTATGTTTGGCGTTCCTGAATCAACCTTATCTCAATCTGAAAACGCGTTTTACGCATTGCACCATAACTTTGCAGGGAACCTTTAGAACATGAAATTTAGACCTCCCACAATAGCAGAAAGGGTCTTTCCAGTAGTTGCACATCAAATCTAAGCTGTCTGATGTGTTTTTCCAAAGTTATCAACATTGTTATGTTTGGCGTTCCGGAATCGACCTTATCTCAGGCTGAAAACGCGTTTTCTGCATTGTGCCATAACTTCTCAGGGAAGCTTCAGAACATGAAATGTTCACCACCCACTATAGCAGAAAGGGTCCTTCTAGTAGTTGCACATCAAATCTAAGCTGTCTGAAGTGTTTTTCCAAAGTTATCAACATTTTTATGTTTGGCGTTCCGGAATCGACCTTATCTCTGGCTGAAAACGCTTTTTACGCTTTGTGCCATAACTTTGCAGGGAAGCTTCAGAAAATGAAATTTTCACCTCCCACTATAGCAGAAAGGGTCTTTCTAGTAGTTGCACATCAGATCTAAGCTGTCCGAAGTGTTTTTCGAAAGTTATCAACATTTTTATGTTTGGCGTTCCGGAATCGACCTTATCTCAGGCTGAAAACGCGTTTTACGTATTGTGCCATAACTTTGCAGGGAAGCTTCAGGACCTTGAATTTTCACCATCCACTATCAGAAAGGGTCTTTCTAGTAGTTGCACCTCAAATCTAAGCTGTCTGAAGTGTTTTTCCAAAGTTATCAACATTTTTATGTTTGGCGTTCCAGAATCGACCTTATGTCAGGCTGAAAACGGGTTGTCTGCATTGTGCCATAACTTTGCATGGAAGCTTCCGAACATGAAATTTTAACCTCCTACTATAGCAGAAAGGCTCTTTCTAGTAGTTGCACATCAAATCTAAGCTGTCTGAAATGTTTTTCCAAAGTTATCAACATTTTTATGTTTGGCGTTCCGGAACCCCCCTAATCTCAGGCTGAAAACGCGTTTTCTGCATTGTGCCATAACTTTGCAGGGAAGTTTCAGGAAATGAAATTTTCACCTCCCACTATAGCAGAAAGGGTCTTTCTAGAAGTTGCACATCAAATCTAAGCTGTCTGAAGTGTTTTTCCAAAGTTATCAACATTTTTATGTTTGGCGTTACAGAATCGACCATATCTCAGGATGAAAAAATGTTTTCTGCATTGTCCCATATCTTCTCAGGGAAGCTTCAGAACATGAAATTTTGACCTAACACTATAGCAGAAAGGGTCTTTCCAGTAGTTGCACATCAAATCTAAGCTGTCTGATGTGTTTTTCCAAAGTTATCAACATTGTTATGTTTGGCGTTCCGGAATCGACCTTATCTCAGGCTGAAAACGCGTTTTCTGCATTGTGCCATAACTTCTCAGGGAAGCTTCAGAACATGAAATGTTCACCACCCACTATAGCAGAAAGGGTCCTTCTAGTAGTTGCACATCAAATCTAAGCTGTCTGAAGTGTTTTTCCAAAGTTATCAACATTTTTATGTTTGGCGTTCCGGAATCGACCTTATCTCTGGCTGAAAACGCTTTTTACGCTTTGTGCCATAACTTTGCAGGGAAGCTTCAGAAAATGAAATTTTCACCTCCCACTATAGCAGAAAGGGTCTTTCTAGTAGTTGCACATCAGATCTAAGCTGTCCGAAGTGTTTTTCGAAAGTTATCAACATTTGTATGTTTGGTGTTCCAGAATCGACCTTATCTCAGGCTCAAAACGCGTTTTCTGCATTGTGCCATAACTTTGCAGGGAAGCTTCAGAACATGAAATGTTCACCTCCCACTATAGCAGAAAGGGTCTTTCTAGTAGTTGCACATCAAATGTAAGCTGTCTGAAGTGTTTTTCCAAAGTTATCAACATTTTTATGTTTGGCGTTCCGGAATCGACCTTATCTCAGTCTGAAAACGCGTTTTCTGCATTGTGTCATATTTTTGCAGGGAAGCTTCAGAACATGAAATTCTAACCTCCCACCATAGCAGAAAGGGTCCTTCTAGTAGTTGCACATCAAATCTAAGATGTCTGAAGTGTTTTTCGAAAGTTATCAACATTTTTATGTGTGGCGTTCCGGAATCTACCTTATCTCAGCATGAAAATGCATTTTCTGCATTGTCCCATAACTTTCCAGGGAAGCTTCAGAACATGAAATTTTGACCTCCCACTATAGCAGAAAGGGTCTTTCTAGTAGTTGCACGTCAAATCTCAGCTGTCTGAAGTGTTTTTCGAACGTTATCAACATTTTTATGTTTGGCGTTCCAGAATCGACCTTATCTCAGGCTGAAAACGCATTGTCTGCATTGTGACATAACTTTGCATGGAAGCTTCCGAACATGAAATTTTAACCTCCCACTATAGCAGAAAGGGTCTTTCTAGTAGTTGCACATCAAATCCAAGCTGTCTGAAGTGTTTTTCCAAAGTTATCAACATTTTTATGTTTGGCGTTCCGGAATCGACATTATCTCAGTCTGAAAACGCATTTTCTGCATTGTGCCATAACTTTGCAAGGAAGCTTCAGAACATGAAATTTTTTCCTCCCACTATAGCAGAAAGGGTCTTTCTAGTAGTTGCACAGCAAATCTAAGCTGTCTGAAGTGTTTTTCGAAAGTTATCAACATTTTTTTGTTTGGCATTCCGGAATCGACCTTATCTCAGGATGAAAATGCGTTGTCTGCATTGTGCCATAACTTTGCATGGAAACATCAGAACATGAAATTTTGACCTCCCACTATAGCAGAAAGGGTCTTTCTAGTAGTTGCACATCAAATCAAAGCTGTCTGAAGTGTTTTTCCAAAGTTATCAACATTTTTATGTTTGGCGTTCCTGAATCAACCTTATCTCAATCTGAAAACGCGTTTTACGCATTGCGCCATAACTTTGCAGGGAACCTTTAGAACATGAAATTTAGACCTCCCACAATAGCAGAAAGGGTCTTTCCAGTAGTTGCACATCAAATCTAAGCTGTCTGAAGTGTTGTTCCAAAGTAATCAACATTTTTACGGTTGGCGTTCCGGAACCCACCTTATCTCAAGCTGAAAACGCGTTTTCTGCATTGTTCCTTAACTTTGCAGCGAAGCTTCAGAACATGAAACTTTCAACTCCCACTATAACAGACAGGGTCTTTCTAGTAGTTGCACATCAAATCTAAGCTGTCTGAAGTGGTTTTCCAAAGTTATCAACATTTTTATGTTTGGCGTTCCGGAAGCAACCTTTTTTCAGGCTGAAAACGCGTTTTCTGCATTGTGCCATAACTTTGCAGGGAAGCTTCAGAACATGAAATTTTCACCTCCCACTATAACAGACAGGGTCTTTCTAGTAGTTGCACATCAAATCTAAGTTGTCTGAAGTGTTTTTCGAAAGCTATCAACATTTTTTAGGTTGGCGTTCCGGAAACGGCCTTATCTCGGGCAGAAAACGCGTCTTCTGCATTGTGCCATAATTTTGCAGGGAAGCTTCAGAACATGAAATTTTAACCTCCCACTATAGCAGAAAGGGTCTTTCAAGTCGTTGCACATCAAATCTAAGCTGTCTGAAGTGTTTTTCCAAAGTTATCAACATTTTTACGTTTGCCGCTCCGGAACCCACATTATCTCTGGCTGAAAACACGTTTACTGCATTGTGCCATAACTTTGCAGGGAAGCTTGAGAAAATGAAATTTTCACCTCCCACTAAAGCAGAAAGGATCTTTCTAGTACTTGCACATCAAATCTAAGCTGTCTGAACTGTTGTTCCAAAGTGATCAACATTTTTACGTTTGGCGTTTCGGAACCCACCTTATCTCAGGCAGAAAACGCGTTTTCTGCATTGTCCAATAACTTTCCAGGGAAGCTTCAGAACATGAAATTTTGACCTCCCACTATAGCGGAAAGGGTCTTTCTCGTAGTTGCACATCAAATCTAAGCTGTCTGAGGTGTTTTTCCAAAGTTATCAACATTTTTATGTTTTGCGTTCCAGAATCGACCTTATCTCAGGCTGAAAACGCGTTTTACGCATTGTGCCATAACTTTGCAGGGAAGCTTGAGAAAATGAAATTTTCACCTCCCACTAAAGCAGAAAGGATCTTTCTAGTAGTTGCACATCAAATCTAAGCTGACTGAAGTGTTGTTCCAAAGTTATCAAAATTTTTACCCTTGGCGTTCCGGAACCCACCTTATCTCACGCTGAAAATGCGTTTTCTGCATTGTGCCATAACTTCTCAGGGAAGCTTCAGAACATGAAATGTTCACCTCCCACTATAGAAGAACGGGTCTTTCTAGTAGTTGCACATCAAATCTAAGCTGTCTGAAGTGTTTTTTAAAAGTTATCAACATTTTTACGTTTGGCGTTCCGGAACCCACCTTATCTCAGGCTGAAAACGCGTTTTCTGCATTGTGTCATATTTTTGCAGGGAAGCTTCAGAACATGAAATTCTAACCTCCCACTATAGCAGAAAGGGTCCTTCTAGTAGTTGCACATCAAATCTAAGCTGTCTGAAGTGTTTTTCCAAAGTTATCAACATTTTTATGTTTGGCGTTCCGGAATCGACCTTATCTCAGGCTGAAAACGCTTTTTACGCTTTGTGCCATAACTTTGCAGGGAAGCTTCAGAAAATGAAATTTTCACCTCCCACTATAGCATAAGGGTTTTTCTAGTAGTTGCACATCAAATCTAAGCAGTTTGAAGTGTTTTTCCAAAGTTATCAACATTTTTATGTTAGGCGTTCCGGAACCCACCTTATCTCAGGCAGAAAACGCGTTTTCTGCATTGTCCCATAACTTTCCAGGGAAGCTTCAGAACATGAAATTTTGACCTCCCACTATAGCAGAAAGGGTCTTTCTAGTAGTTGCACATCAAATCTAAGCTGTCTGAGGTGTTTTTCCAAAGTTATCAACATTTTTATGTTTTGCGTTCCAGAATCGACCTTATCTCACGCTGAAAACGCGTTTTACGCATTGTGCCATAACTTTGCAGGGAAGCTTGAGAAAATGAAATTTTCACCTCCCACTAAAGCAGAAAGGATCGTTCTAGTAGTTGCACATCAAATCTAAGCTGACTGAAGTGTTGTTCCAAAGTTATCAAAATTTTTACCCTTGGCGTTCCGGAACCCACCTTATCTCAGGCTGAAAACGCGTTTTCTGCATTGTGCCATAACTTCTCAGGGAAGCTTCAGAACATGAAATGTTCACCTCCCACTATAGAAGAAAGGGTCTTTCTAGTAGTTGCACATCAAATCTAAGCTGTCTGAAGTGTTTTTTAAAAGTTATCAACATTTTTACGTTTGGCGCTCCGGAACCCACCTTATCTCAGGCTGAAAACGCGTTTTCTGCATTGTGTCATATTTTTGCAGGGAAGCTTCAGAACATGAAATTCTAACCTCCCACTATAGCAGAAAGGGTCCTTCCAGTAGTTGCACATCAAATCTAAGCTGTTTGAAGTGTTTTTCCAAAGTTATCAACATTTTTATGTTTGGCGTTCCGGAATCAACCTTATCTCAGGCTGAAAATGCATTTTCTGCATTGTGCCATAACTTCTCAGGGAAGCTTCAGAACATGAAATGTTCACATCCCACGATAGCAGAAAGGGTCTTTCTAGTAGTTCCACATCAGATCTAAGCTGTCCGAAGTGTTTTTCGAAAGTTATCAACATTTTTACGTTTGGCGCTCCGGAACCCACCTTATCTCAGGCTGAAAACGCGTTTTCTGCATTGTGTCATATTTTTGCAGGGAAGCTTCAGAACATGAAATTCTAACCTCCCACTATAGCAGAAAGGGTCCTTCCAGTAGTTGCACATCAAATCTAAGCTGTTTGAAGTGTTTTTCCAAAGTTATCAACATTTTTATGTTTTGCGTTCCAGAATCGACCTTATCTCACGCTGAAAACGCGTTTTACGCATTGTGCCATAACTTCTCAGGGAAGCTTCAGAACATGAAATGTTCACATCCCACGATAGCAGAAAGGGTCTTTCTAGTAGTTCCACATCAGATCTAAGCTGTCCGAAGTGTTTTTCGAAAGTTATCAACATTTTTATGTTTGGTGTTCCGGAACCCACCTTATCTCAGGCTGAAAACGCGTTTTCTGCATTGTGCCATATCTTTGCAGGGAAGCTTCAGAAAATGAAATTTTAACCTCCCACTATAGCAGAAAGGGTCGTTCTAGTAGTTGCACATCAAATCTAAGCTGTCTGAAGTGTTTTTCCAAAGTTATCAACATTTTTATGTTTGGCGTTCCGGAATCGACCTTATCTCAGGCTGAAAACGCTTTTTACGCTTTGTGCCATAACTTTGCAGGGAAGCTTCAGAAAATGAAATTTTCACCTCCCACTATAGCAGAAAGGGTTTTTCTAGTAGTTGCACATCAAATCTAAGCTGTTTGAAGTGTTTTTCCAAAGTTATCAACATTTTTATGTTAGGCGTTCCGGAATCAACCTTATCTCAGGCTGAAAACGCATTTTCTGCATTGTGCCATAACTTTGCAAGGAAGCTTCAGAACATGAAATTTCGACCTCCCACTATAGCAGAAAGGGTCTTTCTAGTTGTTGCACATCAAATCTAAGCTGTCTGAAGGGTTTTTCGAAAGTTATCAATATTTTTATGTTTGGCGTTCCGGAACCCACCTTATCTCAGGCTGAAAACGCGTTTTCGGCATTGTGCCATAACTTTGCTGGGAAGCTTCAGAACATGAAATTTTCACGTCCCACTATAGCAGAAAGGGTCTTTCTTGTAGTTGCACATCAAATCTAAGCTGTCTGATGTGTTTTTCGAAAGTTATCAACATTTTTATGTTTGGCGTTCCGGAATCGACCTTATCTCAGGCTGAAAATGCTTTTCACGCTTGGTGCCATAACTTTACAGGGAAGCTTCAGGAAATGAAATTTTCACCTCCCACTATAGCAGAAAGGGTCTTTCTAGAAGTTGCACATCAAATCTAAGCTGTCTGAAGTGTTTTTCCAAAGTTATCAACATTTTTATGTTTGGCGTTACAGAATCGACCATATCTCAGGATGAAAAAATGTTTTCTGCATTGTCCCATATCTTCTCAGGGAAGCTTCAGAACATGAAATTTTGACCTAACACTATAGCAGAAAGGGTCTTTCCAGTAGTTGCACATCAAATCTAAGCTGTCTGATGTGTTTTTCCAAAGTTATCAACATTGTTATGTTTGGCGTTCCGGAATCGACCTTATCTCAGGCTGAAAACGCGTTTTCTGCATTGTGCCATAACTTCTCAGGGAAGCTTCAGAACATGAAATGTTCACCACCCACTATAGCAGAAAGGGTCCTTCTAGTAGTTGCACATCAAATCTAAGCTGTCTGAAGTGTTTTTCCAAAGTTATCAACATTTTTATGTTTGGCGTTCCGGAATCGACCTTATCTCTGGCTGAAAACGCTTTTTACGCTTTGTGCCATAACTTTGCAGGGAAGCTTCAGAAAATGAAATTTTCACCTCCCACTATAGCAGAAAGGGTCTTTCTAGTAGTTGCACATCAGATCTAAGCTGTCCGAAGTGTTTTTCGAAAGTTATCAACATTTTTATGTTTGGCGTTCCGGAATCGACCTTATCTCAGGCTGAAAACGCGTTTTACGTATTGTGCCATAACTTTGCAGGGAAGCTTCAGGACCTTGAATTTTCACCATCCACTATCAGAAAGGGTCTTTCTAGTAGTTGCACCTCAAATCTAAGCTGTCTGAAGTGTTTTTCCAAAGTTATCAACATTTTTATGTTTGGCGTTCCAGAATCGACCTTATGTCAGGCTGAAAACGCGTTGTCTGCATTGTGCCATAACTTTGCATGGAAGCTTCCGAACATGAAATTTTAACCTCCTACTATAGCAGAAAGGCTCTTTCTAGTAGTTGCACATCAAATCTAAGCTGTCTGAAATGTTTTTCCAAAGTTATCAACATTTTTATGTTTGGCGTTCCGGAACCCCCCTAATCTCAGGCTGAAAACGCGTTTTCTGCATTGTGCCATAACTTTGCAGGGAAGCTTCAGAACATGAAATTTTAACCTCCCACTGTAGCAGAAAGGGTCTTTCTAGTAGTTGCACATCAAATCTAAGCTGTCAGAAGTGTTTTTCGAAAGTTTTCAACATTTGTATGTTTGGTGTTCCAGAATCGACCTTATCTCAGGCTCAAAACGCGTTTTCTGCATTGTGCCATAACTTTGCAGGGAAGCTTCAGAACATGAAATGTTCACCTCCCACTATAGCAGAAAGGGTCTTTCTAGTAGTTGCACATCAAATGTAAGCTGTCTGAAGTGTTTTTCCAAAGTTATCAACATTTTTATGTTTGGCGTTCCGGAATCGACCTTATCTCAGGCTGAAAACGCGTTTTCTGCATTGTGTCATATTTTTGCAGGGAAGCTTCAGAACATGAAATTCTAACCTCCCACCTCAGCAGAAAGGGTCCTTCTAGTAGTTGCACATCAAATCTAAGATGTCTGAAGTGTTTTTCGAAAGTTATCAACATTTTTATGTGTGGCGTTCCGGAATCTACCTTATCTCAGGATGAAAATGCATTTTCTGCATTGTCCCATAACTTTCCAGGGAAGCTTCAGAACATGAAATTTTGACCTCCCACTATAGCAGAAAGGGTCTTTCTAGTAGTTGGACGTCAAATCTCAGCTGTCTGAAGTGTTTTTCGAACGTTATCAACATTTTTATGTTTGGCGTTCCAGAATCGACCTTATCTCAGGCTGAAAACGCATTGTCTGCATTGTGACATAACTTTGCATGGAAGCTTCCGAACATGAAATTTTAACCTCCCACTATAGCAGAAAGGGTCTTTCTAGTAGTTGCACATCAAATCCAAGCTGTCTGAAGTGTTTTTCCAAAGTTATCAACATTTTTATGTTTGGCGTTCCGGAATCGACATTATCTCAGTCTGAAAACGCATTTTCTGCATTGTGCCATAACTTTGCAACGAAGCTTCAGAACATGAAATTTTTTCCTCCCACTATAGCAGAAAGGGTCTTTCTAGTAGTTGCACAGCAAATCTAAGCTGTCTGAAGTGTTTTTCGAAAGTTATCAACATTTTTTTGTTTGGCATTCCGGAATCGACCTTATCTCAGGAGGAAAATGCGTTGTCTGCATTGTGCCATAACTTTGCATGGAAACATCAGAACATGAAATTTTGACCTCCCACTATAGCAGAAAGGGTCTTTCTAGTAGTTGCACATCAAATCTAAGCTGTCTGAAGTGTTTTTCCAAAGTTATCAACATTTTTATGTTTGGCGTTCCTGAATCAACCTTATCTCAATCTGAAAACGCGTTTTACGCATTGCGCCATAACTTTGCAGGGAACCTTTAGAACATGAAATTTAGACCTCCCACAATAGCAGAAAGGGTCTTTCCAGTAGTTGCACATCAAATCTAAGCTGTCTGAAGTGTTGTTCCAAAGTAATCAACATTTTTACGGTTGGCGTTCCGGAACCCACCTTATCTCAGGCTGAAAGCGCTTTTTCTGCATTGTGCCATAGCTTCTCAGGGAAAGTTCAGAACATGAAATTTTCATCTCCCACTATAGCAGAAAGGGTCTTTCTAGTAGTTGCACATCAAATCTAAGCTGTCTGATGTGTTTTTCCAAAGTTATCAACATTTTTATGTATGGTGTTCCGGAATCGACCTTATCTCAGGCTGAAAACGCGTTTTCTGCATTGTGCCTTAACTTCTCAGGGAAGCTTCAGAACATGAAATGTTCACCTCCCACTGTAGCAGAAAGGGTCTTTCTAGTAGTTGCACATCAAATCTAAGCTGTCTGAAGTGTTTTTCCAAAGTTATCAACATTTTTATGTTTGGCGTTCCGGAACCCACCTTATCTCAGGTTGAAAACGCGTTTTCTGCATTGTGCCATAACTTTGCAGGGAAGCTTCAGAACATGAAATTTTAACCTCCCAGTATAGCAGAAAGGGTCTTTCTAGTAGTTGCACATCACATCTAAGCTGTCTGAAGTGTTTTTTGAAAGTTATCAACATTTTTATGTGTGGCGTTCTGGAATCTACCTTATTTCTGGATGAAAATGAATTTTCTGCATTGTCCCATAACTTTCCAGGGAAGCTTCAGAACATGAAATTTTGACCTCCCACTATAGCAGAAAGGTTCTTTCTAGTAGTTGCGCATCAACTCTAAGCTGTCTGAAGTGTTTTTCCAAAGTTATCAACATTTTTATATTTGGCGTTCCGGAATCGACCTTATCTCAGTCTGAAAACGCGTTTTACGCATTGTGCCATAACTTTGCAGGGAACCTTTAGAACATGAAATTTTCACCTCCCACTATAGCAGAAAGGGTCTTTCTAGTAGTTGCACATCAAATCTAAGCTGCCTGAAGTGTTTTTCGAAAGTTATCAACATTTTTATGTTTGGCGTTCCG
Source organism: Synchiropus splendidus (assembly GCF_027744825.2). Classification (NCBI taxonomy): domain Eukaryota; kingdom Metazoa; phylum Chordata; class Actinopteri; order Syngnathiformes; family Callionymidae; genus Synchiropus; species Synchiropus splendidus. The sequence goes on from NW_026527055.1 coordinate 1,571,389, forward strand.
GAACCCACCTTATCTCAAGCTAAAAACGCGTTGTTTGCATTGTGCCATAACTTTGCAGGGAAGCTTCAGAACATGAAATGGTCACCTCCCACTATAGCAGAAAGGGTCTTTCTAGTAGTTGCACATCAGATCTAAGCTGTCTGAAGTGTTTTTCGAAAGTTATCAACATTTTAATGTTTGGCGTTACAGAATCGACCGTATCTCAGGATGAAAAATTGTTTTCTGCACTGTCCCATAACTTTCCAGGGAATCTTCAGAACATGAAATTTTGACCGAACACTATAGCAGAAAGGGTCTTTCTAGTAGTTGCACATCAAATCTAAGCTGTCTGAAGTGTTGTTCCAAAGTTATCAACATTTTTACGTTTGGCGTTTCGGAAACCACCTTGTCTCAGGCTGAAAATGCGTTTTCTGCATTGTGCCATAACTTTGCAGGGAAGCTTCAGAACATGAAATTTTAACCTCCCAGTATAGCAGAAAGGGTCTTTCTAGTAGTTGCACATCACATCTAAGCTGTCTGAAGTGTTTTTTGAAAGTTATCAACATTTTTATGTGTGGCGTTCTGGAATCTACCTTATTTCTGGATGAAAATGAATTTTCTGCATTGTCCCATAACTTTCCAGGGAAGCTTCAGAACATGAAATTTTGACCTCCCACTATAGCAGAAAGGTTCTTTCTAGTAGTTGCGCATCAACTCTAAGCTGTCTGAAGTGTTTTTCCAAAGTTATCAACATTTTTATATTTGGCGTTCCGGAATCGACCTTATCTCAGTCTGAAAACGCGTTTTACGCATTGTGCCATAACTTTGCAGGGAACCTTTAGAACATGAAATTTTCACCTCCCACTATAGCAGAAAGGGTCTTTCTAGTAGTTGCACATCAAATCTAAGCTGCCTGAAGTGTTTTTCGAAAGTTATCAACATTTTTATGTTTGGCGTTCCGGAACCCACCTTATCTCAAGCTGAAAACGCGTTGTTTGCATTGTGCCATAACTTTGCAGGGAAGCTTCAGAACATGAAATGGTCACCTCCCACTATAGCAGAAAGGGTCTTTCTAGTAGTTGCACATCAGATCTAAGCTGTCTGAAGTGTTTTTCGAAAGTTATCAACATTTTAATGTTTGGCGTTACAGAATCGACCGTATCTCAGGATGAAAAATTGTTTTCTGCACTGTCCCATAACTTTCCAGGGAATCTTCAGAACATGAAATTTTGACCGAACACTATAGCAGAAAGGGTCTTTCTAGTAGTTGCACATCAAATCTAAGCTGTCTGAAGTGTTGTTCCAAAGTTATCAACATTTTTACGTTTGGCGTTTCGGAAACCACCTTGTCTCAGGCTGAAAATGCGTTTTCTGCATTGTGCCATAACTTCTCAGGGAAGCTTCAGAACATGAAATGTTTACCTCCCACTATAGCAGAAAGGGTCTTTCTAGTAGTTGCACATCAAATCTAAGCTGTCTGAAATGTTTTTCCAAAGTTATCAACATTTTTACGTTTGGCGTTTCAGAATCGACCTTATCTCAGGCTGAAAACGCGTTGTCTGCATTGTGTCATAACTTTGCATGGAAGCTTCTGAACATGAAAATTTAACCTCCCACTATATCAGAAAGGGTCTTTCTAGTAGTTGCAGATCAAATCTAAGCTGTCTGATGTGTTTTTCCAAAGTTATCAACATTTTTATGTTTGGCGTTCCGGAATCGACCTTATCTTAGGCTGAAAACGCGTTTTACGCATTGTGCCATAACTTTGCAGGGAAGCTTCAGAACATGAAATGTTCACCTCCCACTATAGCAGAAAGGGTCTTTCTAGTAGTTGCACATCAAATGTAAGCTCTCTGAAGTGTTTTTCCAAAGTTATCAACATTTTTATGTTTGGCGTTCCGGAATCGACCTTATCTCAGTCTGAAAACGCGTTTCACGCATTGTGCCATAACTTTGCAGGGAAGGTTCAGAAAATGAAATTTTCATCTCCCACTATAGCAGAAAGGGTATTTCTAGTAGTTGCACATTAAATCTAAGCTGTCTGAAGTGTTGTTCCAAAGTTATCAACATTTTTACGTTTGGCGTTTCGGAATCGACCTTATCTTAGGCTGAAAACGCGTTTTACGCATTGTGCCATAACTTTGCAGGGAAGCTTCAGAACATGAAATTTTCACCTCCCACTACAGCAGAAAGGGTCTTTCTAGTAGTTGCACATCAAATGTAAGCTGTCTGAAGTGTTTTTCCAAAGTTATCAACGTTTTTATGTTTGGCGTTCCGGAATCGACCTTATCTCAGGCTGAAAACGCGTTTCACGCATTGTGCCATAACTTTGCAGGGAAGGTTCAGAAAATGAAATTTTCACCTCCCACTATAGCAGAAAGGGTATTTCTAGTAGTTGCACATTAAATCTAAGCTGTCTGAAGTGTTTTTCCAAAATTATCAACATTTTTATGTTTGGCGTTCCGGAACCCACCTTATCTCAGGCTGAAAACGCGTTTTCGGCATTGTGCCATAACTTTGAAGGGAAGCTTCAGAACATGGAATTTTCAGCTCCCACTCTAGCAGAAAGGGTCTTTCCAGTAGTTGCACATGAAATCTAAGCTGTCTGATGTGTCTTTCGAAAGTTTTCAACATTTTTATGTTTGGTGTTCCTGAATCGACCTTATCTCAGGCTGAAAATGCGTTTCCTGCATTGTGCCATAACTTTGCAAGGAATCTTCAGAACATGAAATTTTCACCTCCCACTACAGCAGAAAGGGTCTTTCTAGTAGTTGCACATCAAATCTAAGCTGTCTGAAATGTTTTTCCAAAGTTATCAACATTTTTACGTTTGGCGTTCCAGAATCGACCTTATCTCAGGCTGAAAACGCGTTGTCTGCATTGTGCCATAACTTTGCATGGAAGCTTCAGAACATGCAATGTTCACCTGCCACTATAGCAGAAAGGGTCTTTCTAGTAGTTGCACATCAAATCTAAGCTGTCTGAAGTGTTTCTCGAAAGTTTTAAACATTTTTATGTTTGGTGTTCCTGAATCGACCTTATCTCAGGCTGAAAACGCGTTTCCTGCATTGTGCCATAACTTTGCAGGGAATCTTCAGAACATGAAATTTTCACCTCCCACTACAGCAGAAAGGGTCTTTCTAGTAGTTGCACATCAAATCTAAGCTGTCTGAAATGTTTTTCCAAAGTTATCAACATTTTTACGTTTGGCGTTTCAGAATCGACCTTATCTCAGGCTGAAAACGCGTTGTCTGCATTGTGCCATAAATTTGCAGGGAAGGTTCAGAAAATGAATTTTTCACCTCCCACTATAGCAGAAAGGGTATTTCTAGTAGTTGCACATTAGATATAAGCTGTCTGAAGTGTTGTTCCAAAGTTATCAACATTTTTACGTTTAGCGTTTCGGAAACCACCTTGTCTCAGGCTGAAAACGCGTTTTCTGCATTGTGCCATAACTTCTCAGGGAAGCTTCAGAACATGAAATGTTCACCTCCCACTATAGCAGAAAGGGTCTTTCGAGTAGTTGCACATCAAATCTAAGCTGTCTGAAGTGTTTTTCCAAAATTATCAACATTTTTATGTTTGGCGTTCCGGAACCCACCTTATCTCAGGCTGAAAACGCGTTTTCGGCATTGTGCCATAACTTTGCAGGGAAGCTTCAGAAAATGAAATTTTCACCTCCCACTACAGCAGAAAGCGTCTTTCTAGTAGTTGCAGATCAAATCTAAGTTGTCTGATGTGTTTTTCCAAAGTTATCAACATTTTTATGTTTGGTGTTCCGGAATCGACCTTATCTCAGGCTGAAATCGCGTTTTACGCATTGTGCCATAACTTTGCAGGGAAGGTTCAGAAAATGAAATTTTCACCTCCCACTATAGCAGAAAGGGTATTTCTAGTAGTTGCACATTAAATCTAAGCTATCTGAAGTGTTGTTCCAAAGTTATCAACATTTTTACGGTTGGCGTTCCGGAACCCACCTTATCTCAGGCTGAAAGCGCTTTTTCTGCATTGTGCCATAGCTTCTCAGGGAAAGTTCAGAACATGAAATTTTCACCTCCCACTATAGCAGAAAGGGTCTTTCTAGTAGTTGCACATCAAATCTAAGCTGTCTGATGTGTTTTTCCAAAGTAATCAACATTTTTATGTATGGCGTTCCGGAATCGACCTTATCTCAGGCTGAAAACGCGTTTTCTGCATTGTGCCATAACTTCTCAGGGAAGCTTCAGAACATGAAATGTTCACCTCCCACTGTAGCAGAAAGGGTCTTTCTAGTAGTTGCACCTCAAATCTAAGCTGTCTGATGTGTTTTTCGAAAGTTTTCAACATTTTTATGTTTGGTGTTCCTGAATCGACCTTATCTCAGGCTGAAAACGCGTTTCCTGCATTGTGCCATAACTTTGCAAGGAATCTTCAGAACATGAAATTTTCACCTCCCACTACAGCAGAAAGGGTCTTTCTAGTAGTTGCACATCAAATCTAAGCTGTCTGAAATGTTTTTCCAAATTTATCAACATTTTTACGTTTGGCGTTCCAGAATCGACCTTATCTCAGGCTGAAAACGCTTTGTCTGCATTGTGCCATAACTTTGCATGGAAGCTTCAGAACATGAAATTTTCACGTCCCACTATAGCAGAAAGGGTTTTTCTAGTAGTTGCACATCAAATCTAAGCTGTCTGAAGTGTTGTTCCAAAGTTATCAACATTTTTATGTTTGGCGTTCCGGAATCGACCTTATCTCAGGATGAAAAATCGTTTTCTGCATTGTCCGATAACTTTGCAGGGAAGCTTCAGAACATGAAATTTTCACATCCCACTACAGCAGAAAGGGTCTTTCTAGTATTTGCACATCAAATCTAAGCTGTCTGAAGTGTTTTTCGAAAGTTATCAACATTTTTATGTTTGGCGTTCCGGAACCCACGTTATCACAAGCTGAAAACGCGTTTTCTGCATTGTGCCATAACTTTGCAGGGAAGCTTCAGAACATGAAATTTTCAGGTCCCACTATAGCAGAATGGGTCTTTCTAGTAGATGCACATCAAATCTAAGCTGTCTGAAGTGTTTTTCGAAAGTTATCAACATTTTTATGTTTGGCGTCCCGGAATCGACCTTATCTCAGACTGAAAATGCGTTTTCGGCATTGTGCCATAACTTTGCATGGAAGCTTTCGAACATGAAATTTTAACCTCCCACTATAGCAGAAAGGGTCTTTCTAGTATTTGAACATCAAATCTCAGCTGTCTGAAGTGTTTTTCGAACGTTATCAACATTTTTATGTTTGGCGTTCCAGAATCGACCTTATCTCAGGCTGAAAACGCATTGTCTGCATTGTGACATAACTTTGCATGGAAGCTTCCGAACATGAAATTTTAACCTCCCACTATAGCAGAAAGGGTCTTTCTAGTAGTTGCACATCAAATCTAAGCTGTCTGAAGTGTTGTTCCAAAGTTATCAACATTTTTATGTTTGGCGATCCGGAATCGATATTATCTCAGTCTGAAAACGTATTTTCTGCATTGTGCCATAACTTTGCAAGGAAGCTTCAGAACATCAAATTTTGACCTCCCACTATAGCAGAAAGGGTCTTTCTAGTAGTTGCACTGCAAATCTAAGCTGTCTGAAGTGTTTTTCGAAAGTTATCAACATTTTTTTGTTTGGCATTCCGGAATCGACCTTATCTCAGGATGAAAATGCGTTGTCTGCATTGTGCCATAACTTTGCATGGAAGCTTCAGAACATGAAATTTTCACCTCCCACTATAGCAGAAAGGGTCTTTCTAGTAGTTGCACATCAAATCTAAGCTGTCTGAAGTGTTTTTCCAAAGTTATCAACATTTTTATGTTTGGCGTTCTGGAACCCACCTTATCACAAGCTGAAAACGCGTTTTCTGCATTGTGCCACAACTTTGCAGGGAAGCTTCAGCACATGAAATTTTCACGTCCCACGATACCAGAAAGGGTCTTTCTAGTAGTTGCACATCAGATCTAAGCTGTCTGAAGTGTTTTTCGAAAGTTATCAACATTTTAATGTTTGGCGTTACAGAAAGGACCGTATCTCAGGATGAAAAATTGTTTTCTGCATTGTCCCATAACTTTCCAGGGAAGCTTCAGAACATGAAATTTTGACCTAACACTATAGCAGAAAGGGTCTTTCTAGTAGTACCACATCAAATCTAAGCTGTCTGAAGTGTTTTTCGAAAGTTATCAACATTTTTATGTTTGTCGTTCCGGAATCGACCTTATCTCAGGCTGAAAATGCTTTTTACGCTTTGTGCCATAACTTGGCATGGAAGCTTCCGAACATGAAATGTTCACCTCCCAATATAGCAGAAAGGGTCTTTCTAGTAGTTGCACATCAAATCTAAGCTGTCTGAAGTGTTTTTCCAAAGTTATCAACATTTTTATGTTTGGCGTTCCGGAATCAACCTTATCTCTGGCTGAAAACGCGTTTTACGCATTGTGCCATAACTTTTCAGGGAAGCTTCAGAACATCAAATGTTCACCTAACATTATCGCAGAAAAGGTCTTTCTAGTAGTTGCACATCAAATCTAAGCTGTCTGAAGTGTTTTTCCAAAGTTATGAACATTTTTATGTTTGGCGTTCCGGAATCGACCTTATCTCAGGCTGAAAACGCGTTTTACGTATTGTGCCATAACTTTGCAGGGAAGCTTCAGGACCTTGAATTTTCACCATCCACTATATCAGAAAGGGTCTTTCTAGTAGTTCCACCTCAAATCTAAGCTGTCTGAAGTGTTGTTCCAAAGTTATCAACATTTTTACGTTTGGCGTTTCGGAAACCACCTTGTCTCAGGCTGAAAACGCGTTTTCTGCATTGTGCCATAACTTCTCAGGGAAGCTTCAGAGCATGAAATGTTCACCTCCCACTATAGCAGAAAGGGTCTTTCTAGTAGTTGCACATCAAATCTAAGCTGTCTGAAGTGTTTTTCGAAAGTTTTCAACATTTTTATGTTTGGTGTTCCTGAATCGACCTTATCTCAGGCTGAAAACGCGTTTCCTGCATTGTGCCATAACTTTGCAGGGAATCTTCAGAACATGAAATTTTCACCTCCCACTACAGCAGAAAGGGTCTTTCTAGTAGTTGCACATCAAATCTAAGCTGTCTGAAATGTTTTTCCAAAGTTATCAACATTTTTACGTTTGGCGTTTCAGAATCGACCTTATCTCAGGCTGAAAACGCGTTGTCTGCATTGTGCCATAACTTTGCAGGGAAGGTTCAGAAAATGAAATTTTCACCTCCCACTATAGCAGAAAGGGTATTTCTAGTAGTTGCACATTAAATCTAAGCTGTCTGAAGTGTTGTTCCAAAGTTATCAACATTTTTACGTTTGGCGTTTCGGAAACCACCTTGTCTCAGGCAGAAAACGCGTTTTCTGCATTGTGCCATAACTTCTCAGGGAAGCTTCAGAACATGAAATGTTCACCTCCCACTATAGCAGAAAGGGTCTTTCTAGTAGTTGCACATCAAATCTAAGCTGTCTGAAGTGTTTTTCCAAAATTATCAACATTTTTATGTTTGGCGTTCCGTAACCCACCTTATCTCAGGCTGAAAACGCGTTTTCGGCATTGTGCCATAACTTTGCAGGGAAGCTTCAGAACATGAAATTTTCACCTCCCACTACAGCAGAAAGGGTCTTTCTAGTAGTTGCACATCAAATCTAAGCTGTCTGATGTGTTTTTCCAAAGTTATCAACATTTTTATGTTTGGTGTTCCGGAATCGACCTTATCTTAGGCTGAAAACGCGTTTTACGCATTGTGCATTAACTTTGCAGGGAAGCTTCAGAACATGAAATTTTAACCTCCCACTATAGCAGAAAGGCTCTTTCTAGTAGTTGCACATCAAATCTAAGCTGTCTGAAATATTTTTCCAAATTTATCAACATTTTTACGTTTGGCGTTCCTGAATCGACCTTATCTCAGGCTGAAAACGCGTTTTCTGCATTGTGCCATAACTTTGCAGGGAAGCTTCAGAACATGAAATTTTCACCTCCCACTACAGCAGAAAGGGTCTTTCTAGTAGTTGCACATCAAATCTAAGCTGTCTGAAGTGTTTTTCCAAAATTATCAACATTTTTATGTTTGGCGTTCCGGAACCCACCTCATCTCAGGCTGAAAACGCATTTTCGGCATTGTGCCATAACTTTGCAGGGAAGCTTCAGAACATGAAATTTTCACCTCCCACTACAGCAGAAAGGGTCTTTCTAGTAGTTGCACATCAAATCTAAGCTGTCTGAAGTGTTTTTCCAAAATTATCAACATTTTTATGTTTGGCGTTCCGGAACCCACCTCATCTCAGGCTGAAAACGCATTTTCGGCATTGTGCCATAACTTTGCAGGGAAGCTTCAGAACATGAAATTTTCACCTCCCACTACAGCAGAAAGGGTCTTTCTAGTAGTTGCACATCAAATCTAAGCTGTCTGATGTGTTTTTCCAAAGTTATCAACATTTTTGTGTTTGGTGTTCCGGAATCGACCTTATCTTAGGCTGAAAACGCGTTTTACGCATTGTGCCATAACTTTGCAAGGAAGCTTCAGAACATGAAATGTTCACCTCCCACTATAGCAGAAAGGGTCTTTCTAGTAGTTGCACATCAAATGTAAGCTGTCTGAAGTGTTTTTCCAAAGTTATCAACATTTTTATGTTTGGCGTTCCGGAATCGACCTTATCTCAGGCTGAAAACGCGTTTCACGCATTGTACCATAACTTTGCAGGGAAGGTTCAGAAAATGAAATTTTCACCTCCCACTATAGCAGAAAGGGTCTTTCTAGTAGTTGCACATTAAATCTAAGCTCTCTGAAGTGTTGTTCCAAAGTTATCAACATTTTTACGTTTGGCGTTTCGGAAACCACCTTGTCTCAGGCTGAAAACGCGTTTTCTGCATTGTGCCATAACTTCTCAGGGAAGCTTCAGAACATGAAATGTTCACCTCCTACTATAGCAGAAAGGGTCTTTCTAGTAGTTGCACATCAAATCTAAGCTGTCTGAAGTGTTTTTCCTAAATTATGAACATTTTTATGTTTGGCGTTCCGGAACCCACCTTATCTCAGGCTGAAAACGCGTTTTCTGCATTGTGCCATAACTTTGCAGGGAAGCTTCAGAACATGAAATTTTCAGCTCCCACTATAGCAGAAAGGGTCTTTCTAGTAGTTGCACATGAAATCTAAGCTGTCTGAAGTGTTTTTCGAAAGTTATCAACATTTTTATGTTTGGCGTTCCGGAATCGACCTTATCTCAGGATGAAAAATCCTTTTCTGCATTGTCCCATAACTTTGCAGGGAAGCTTCAGAACATGAAATTTTCACCTCCCACTACAGCAGAAAGGGTCTTTCTAGTAGTTGCACATCAAATCTAAGCTGTCTGATGTGTTTTTCCAAAGTTATCAACATTTTTATGTTTGGTGTTCCGGAATCGACCTTATCTTAGGCTGAAAACGTGTTTTACGCATTGTGCCATAACTTTGCAGGGAAGCTTCAGAACATGAAATGTTCACCTCCCACTATAGCAGAAAGGGTCTTTCTAGTAGTTGCACATCAAATGTAAGCTGTCTGAAGTGTTTTTCCAAAGTTATCAACATTTTTATGTTTGGCGTTCCGGAATCGACCTTATCTCAGGCTGAAAACGCGTTTCACGCATTGTGCCATAACTTTGCAGGGAAGGTTCAGAAAATGAAATTTTCACCTCCCACTATAGCAGAAAGGGTCTTTCTAGTAGTTGCACATCAAATCTAAGCTGTCTGAAGTGTTTTTCCTAAATTATCAACATTTTTATGTTTGGCGTTCCGGAACCCACCTTATCTCAGGCTGAAAACGCGTTTTCTGCATTGTGCCATAACTTTGCAGGGAAGCTTCAGAACATGAAATTTTCAGCTCCCACTATAGCAGAAAGGGTCTTTCTAGTAGTTGCACATGAAATCTAAGCTGTCTGAAGTGTTTTTCGAAAGTTATCAACATTTTTATGTTTGGCGTTCTGGAATCGACCTTATCTCAGGATGAAAAATCGTTTTCTGCATTGTCCCATAACTTTGCAGGGAAGCTTCAGAACATGAAATTTTCACCTCCCACTATACCAGAAAGGGTCTTTCTAGTAGTTGCACATCAAATCTAAGCTGTCTGATGGGTTTTTCGAAAGTTTTCACCATTTTTATGTTTGGTGTTCCTGAATCGACCTTATCTCAGGCTGAAAACGCGTTTCCTGCATTGTGCCATAACTTTGCAAGGAATCTTCAGAACATGAAATTTTCACCTCCCACTACAGCAGAATGGGTCTTTCTAGTAGTTGCACGTCAAATCTAAGCTGTCTGTAGAGTTTTTCCTGAGTTATCAACATTTTTATGTTTGGCGTTCCGGAATCGACCTTATCTCAGGCTGAAAACACGATTTACGCATTCTGCCATAACTTTGCAGGGAAGCTTCAGAACATGAAATTTTCACCTCCCACTATAGCAGAAAGGGTCTTTCTAGTAGTTGCACATCAAATCTAAGCTGTCTGAAGTGTTTTTCCAAAGTTTTCAACATTCTTATGTTTGGCGTTCCGGAATCAACCTTATCTCAGGCTAAAAACGCGTTTTACGCATTGTGCCATAACTTTGCAGGAAAGCTTCAGAACATGAAATTTTCAACTCCCACTATAGCAGAAAGGGTCTTTCTAGTAGTTGCACATCAAATCTAAGCTGTCTGAAGTGTTTTTCCAAAGTTATCAACACTTTCATGTTTGGTGTTCCGGAATCAACCTTATCTCAGGCTCAAAACGCGTTCTCTGCATTGTGCCATCACTTTGCAGGAAAGCTGCAGAATATGAAATTTTAACCTCCCACTATAGCAGAAAGGGTCTTTCGAGTAGTTGCACAACAAATCTAAGCTGTCTGAAGTGTTTTTCGAAAGTTATCAACATTTTTATGTTTGGCGTTCCGGAACACACCTTGTTGAAAGCGCCTTTTCTGCATTGTGCCATAACTTTGCTGGGAAACTTCAGAACATGAAATTTTCACCTCCCACAATAGCAGAAAGGGTCTTTCTAGTAGTTGCACATCAAATCTAAGCTGTCTGAAGTGTTTTTCCAAAGTTAGCAACATTTTTATGTTTGCCGTTCTGAAATCGACCTTATCTCAGGCTGAAAACGTGTTTTACGCATTGTGCCATAACTTTGCAGGGAAGCTTCAGAACATGAAATTTTCACTACCCACTATAGCAGAAAGGGTCTTTCTTATAGTTGCACATCAAATCTAAGCTGTCTGAAGTGTTTTTCAAAAGTTATCAACATTTTTATGTTTGGCGTTCCGGAATCGATCTTATCTCGGGCTGAATTCGCGTTTTCTTCATTGTGCCATAACTTTGCAGGGAATTTTCAGAACATGAAATTTTCACCTTCCACTATAGCATAAAGGGTCTCTCGAGCAGTTGCACATCAAATCTAAGCTGTCTGAAGTGTTTTTCGGAAGTTATCAACATTTTTATGTTTGGCATTCCAGAATCGACCTTATCTCTGGCTGAAAACGCGTTTTCTGCATTGTGCCATCACTTTGCAGGAAAGCTGCAGAATATGAAATTTTAACCTCCCACTATAGCAGAAAGGGTCTTTCGAGTAGTTGCACAACAAATCTAAGCTGTCTGAAGTGTTTTTCGAAAGTTATCAACATTTTTATGTTTGGCGTTCCGGAACACACCTTATTGAAAACGCCTTTTCTGCATTGTGCCATAACTTTGCAGGGAAACTTCAGAACATGAAATTTTCACCTCCCACAATAGCAGAAAGGGTCTTTCTAGTAGTTGCACATCAAATCTAAGCTGTCTGAAGTGTTTTTCCAAAGTTAGCAACATTTTTATGTTTGCCGTTCTGAAATCGACCTTATCTCAGGCTGAAAACGTGTTTTACGCATTGTGCCATAACTTTGCAGGGAAGCTTCAGAACATGAAATTTTCACTACCCACTATAGCAGAAAGGGTCTTTCTTATAGTTGCACATCAAATCTAAGCTGTCTGAAGTGTTTTTCAAAAGTTATCAACATTTTTACGTTTGGCGTTCCGGAATCGATCTTATCTCGGGCTGAATACGCGTTTTCTTCATTGTGCCATAACTTTGCAGGGAATTTTCAGAACATGAAATTTTCACCTTCCACTATAGCATAAAGGGTCTCTCGAGCAGTTGCACATCAAATCTAAGCTGTCTGAACTGTTTTTCGGAAGTTATCAACATTTTTATGTTTGGCATTCCAGAATCGACCTTATCTCTGGCTGAAAACGCGTTTTCTGCATTGTGCCATAACTTTGCAAGGAAGCTTCAGAACATGAAATTTTAAAATTGCGCTATAGCAGAAAGGGTCTTTCTAGTAGTTGCAGATCAAAACTAAGCTTTCTAAGAATTTTTTCCAAAGTTATCTACAGTTTTATGTTTGGCATTCCGGAATCGACCTTATCTCAGGCTGTAAACGCGTTTTTGCGTATGGTGCCATAACTTTGCTGGGAAGCTTCAGAACATCAAATGTTCACCTCCCACAATGGCAGAAAGGGTCTTTCTAGTAGTTGCACATTAAAAGCTAAGCTGTCTGAAGGGTTTTTCCAAACTTATCAACATTTTTATGTTTGGCGTTCGGGAACCCATCTTATCTCAGGCTGAAAACGCGTTTGCTGCATTGTGCCATACCTTTGCAGGGAAGCTTCAGAACATGAAATGTTCACCTCCCACTATAGCAGAAAGGGTCTTTCTAGTAGTTGCACATCAAATCTAAGCTGTCTGAAGTGTTTTTCCAAACTTTTCAACATTTTTACGTTTGGCGTTCGGGAACCCACCTTATCTCAAGCTGAAAACGCGTTTTCTGCATTGTGCCATAACTTTGCAGGAAACTTCAGAATATGAAATTTTATCCTCCCACTATTGCAGAAAGGGCCTTTCTAGTAGTTGCACATCAAATCTAAGCTGTCTGAAGTGTTTTTCCAAATTTATCAACATTTTTATGTTTGCCGTTCTGGAACCCACCTTTTCTCAGTCTGAAAACGTGTTTTCTGCATTGTGCCATAACTTTGCAGGGAAGCCTCAGAACATGAAATTTTCACCTACCGCTATAGAAGAAAGGGTCTTTCTAGTAGTTGAACATCAAATCTAAGCAGTCTGAAGTGTCTTTCATAAGTTATCAACATTTTTATGTTTGGCGTTCCGGAATCAACCTTATCTCAGGCTGAAAACGCGTTTTACGCATTGTGCCATAACTTTGCAGGGAAGCTTCAGAACATGAAATTTTCAAATCCCACTGTAGCAGAAAGGGTCTTTTTAGTAGTTGCACATCAAATCAAAGCTGTCTGAAGTGTTCTTCCAAAGTTATCAACATTTTTATGTTTGGCGTTCCTGAATCGAAGTTATCTCAGGCTGAAAATGCGTTTTCTGCAATGTGCCATAACTTTGCAGGGAAGTTTCAGAACATGAAATTTTCAACTCCCACTATAGCAGAATGGGTCTTTCTAGTAGTTGCACATCAAATCTAAGCTGTCTGAAGTGTTTTTCCAAAGTTATCAACATTTTTATGTTTGGCGTTCCGGAATCGACCTTATCTCAGGCGGAAAACGCGTTTTACGCATTGTACCATAACTGTGCATAAAACTTCAGAACATTACATTTTCACAACCCACTATAGCAGAAAGGGTCTTTCTCGTAGTTGCACGTCAAATCTAAGCTGACTGATGTGTTTTTCCGAAGTTATCAACATTTTTATGTTTGGCGTTCCGGAATCGACCTTATCTCAGGCTGAAAACGCGTTTTACGCATTGTGCCATAGCTTTGCAGGGAAGCTTCAGAACATGAAATTTTCACCTGCCACTATAGCAGAAAGGGTCTTTCGAGTAGTTTCACATCAAATCTAAGCTGTCTGAAGTGTTTTTCCAAAGTTAACAACATTTTTATGTTTGGCGTTCCGGAATCGACCTCATCTCAGTCTGAAAACGCGTTTTCTGCATTGTGCCGTAACTTTGCATAGAAGCTTCAGAAAATGAAGTTTTCACTTCCAACTACAACAGAAAGGGTGTTTCTAGCAGTTGCACATCAAATCTAAGCTGTCTGAAGTGTTTTTCAAATGTTATCAACATTTTTATGTTTGGCGTTCCGGAATCAACCTTATCTCAGGCTGAAAACGTGTTTTACGCATTGTGCTATATCTTTACAGGGAAGCTTCAGAACATGAAATGTTCACCTCCCACTGTAGCAGAAAGGGTCTTTCTAGTAGTTGCACATCAAATCGAAGCTGTCTGAAGTGTTTTTCCAATGTTATCAACATTTTTATGTTTGGCGTTCCGGAATCGACCTTATCTCGGGCTGAAAACGCGTTTTCTGCATTGTGCCATAACTTTGCATGGATGCTTCCGAACATGAAATTTTGGCCTCCTACTATAGCAGAAAGGGTCTTTTTAGTAGTTGCACATCAAATCTAAGCTGTCTGAAGTGTTTTTCCAATGTTATCAACATTTTTATGTTTGGCATTCCGGAATCCACCTCATCTCAGGCTGAAAACGCGTTTTCTGCATTGTGCCATAACTTTGCATGGATGCTTCCGAACATGAAATTTTCATGTCCCACTATCGCAGAAAGGGTCTTTCTAGTAGTTGCACATCAAATCTAAGCTGTCTGAAGTGTTTTTCCAAAGTTATCAACATTTTTATGTTTGGCATTCCGGAATCGACCTTATCTCAGGCTTAAAACGCGTTTTCTGCATTGTGCCATAACTTTGCATGGATGCTTCCGAACATGAAATTTTCATGTCCCACCATCGCAGAAAGGGTCTTTCTAGTAGTTGCACATCAAATCTAAGCTGTCTGAAGTGTTTTTCCAAAGTTATCAATATTTTTATGTTTGGCATTCCGGAATCGACCTTATCTCAGGCTGAAAACGCGTTTTCTGCATTGTGCCATAACTTTGCAGGGAAGCTTCAGAACATGAAATTTTCACCTCCCACTTTTGCAGAAAGGGTCTTTCGAGTAGTTGCATATCAAATCAATGCGGTCTGAAGTGTTTTTCAAAAGTTATCAACATTTTTATGTTTGCCGTTCCGGAATCGACCTTATCTCAGGCTGAAAACGCGTTTTCTGCTTTTTGGCATAACTATGCAGGGAAGTCTCAGAACATGAAGTTTTCACATCCCACTATAGCAAAAAGGGTCTTTCTAGTACTTGCACATCAAATCTAAGCTGTCTGAAATGTTTTTCCAAAGTTATCAACATTTTTATGTTTGGCGTTCCAGAATCGACCTTATCTCAGGCTGAAAATGCGTTTTCTGCATTGTGCCATAACTTTGCAGGGAAGCTTCAGAACATGAAATTTTCACATCCCACTATAGCAGAAATGGTCTTTCTAGTAGTTGCACATCAAATCTAAGCTGTCTGAAATGTTTTTCCAAAGTTATCAACATTTTTATGTTTGGCGTTCCGGAACCCACCTTATCTCAGGCTGAAAACGCGTTTTCTGCATTGTGCCATAACTTTGCAGAGAAGCTTCAGAACATGAAATTTTCACCTCCCACTATAGTAGAAAGGGTCTTTGTAGTTGTTGCACATCTAATCTAAGCTGTCTGAAGTGTTTTTCCAAAGTTATCAACATTTTTATGTTTGGCGTTCCGGAACCCACCTTATCTCATGCTGAAAATGCGTTTTCTGCAATGTGCCATAACTTTGCAGGGAAGCTTCAGAACATGAAATTTTCACATCCCACTATACCAGAAAGGGTCGTTCTAGTACTTGCACATCAAATCTAAGCTGTGTGAAATGTTTTTCCAAAGTGATCAACATTCTTATGTTTGGCGTTCCGGAACCCGCCTTATCTCAGGCGAAAACGCGTTTCCTGCATTGCGCCATAACTTTGCAGAGAAGCTTCAAAACATGAAATTTTCACCTCCCACTATCGCAGAAAGGGTCTTTCTAGTAGTTGCACATCAAATCGTAGCAGTCTTAAGTGTTTTTCCAAAGTTATCAAAATCTTTATGTTTGGCGTTCCGGAACCCACCTTATGTCAGGCTGAAAACGCGTTTTCTGCATTGTGTCATAACTTTGCAGAGAAGCTTCAGAACATGAAATTTTCACATCCCACTATAGCAGAAAGGGTCTTTCTAGTAGTTGCACATCAAATCTTAGCTGTCTGAAGTGTTATTCCAAAGTTATCAACTTTTTTTATTTTTGGCCTTCCGGAATCGACCTTATCTCAGGCTGAAAACATGATTTACGCATTGTGCCATAACTTTGCAGGGAAGCTTCAGAACATAAAATTTTATTTTCATCTCCCACTATAGAAGAAATGGTCTTTCTCGTAGTTGAACATTAATTCTATGCAGTCTGAAGTGTTTTTCCAAAGTTATCAACATTTTTATGTTAGCGTTCCGGAAACGACCTTATCTAAGGCTGAAATCACATTTTCTGCATTGTGCCATAACTTTGCAGTTAAGCTTGAGAACATGGAATGTTCTCGTCCCACTACAGCAGAAAGGGTCTTTCTAGTAGTTGCTGATCAAATCTCAGCTGTCTGAAATGTTTTTCCAAACTTATCAACATTTTTATGTTTGGCGTTCCGGAACCCTCCTAATCTCAGGCTAAAAACGTGTTTTCTGCATTGTGCCATAACTTTGCGGTGAAGCCTCAGAACATGAAATTTTCACCTCCCACTATAGTAGAAAGGGACTTTCTAGTAGTTGCACATCAAATCTAAGCTGTCTGAAGTGTTTTTCCAAAGTTATCAACATTTTTATGTTTGGCGTTCAGAACCCACCTTATCTCAGGCTGAAAACGTGTTTCTTTCTTTGTGCCATAACTTTGCAGGGAAGCTTCAGAACATGAAATTTTCACCTCTGACTATATCAGAAAGGGTTTTTCTAGTAGTTGCACATCATATCTAAGCTGTCTGAAGAGTTTTTCCAAAGTTATCAACATTTTTATGTTTTTGTGTTCCGGAATCCACCTCATCTCAGGCTGAAAACGCGTTTCCTGCTTTGTGCCATAACTTTGCAGGGAAGCTTCAGAACATGGAATTTTAACCTCCCACTAAAGCAGAAAGGGTCTTTCTAGTAGTTGCACATCAAATCTAAGCTGTCTGAAGTTTTTTTCCAAAGTTATCAACATTTTTATTCATGGCGTTCCGGAACCCATCTTATCTCAGGTTGAAAACGCGTTTTCTGCTTTGTGCCATAACTTTGCAGGGAAGCTTCAGAACATGAAATTTTCACATCCCACTATCGCAGAAAGGGTCTTTCTAGTAGTTGCACATCAAATCTAAGCTATCTGAAGTGTTTTTCCAAAGGTATCAACTTTTTTATGTTTGGCGTTCCGGAATTGACCTTATCTCAGGCTGAAAACGCGTTTTACGCATTGTGCCATAACTTTGCAGGGAAGCTTCAGAACATGAAATTTTCACCTGCCACTATAGCAGAAAGGGTCTTTCGAGTAGTTTCACATCAAATCTAAGCTGTCTGAAGTGTTTTTCCAAAGTTATCAACATTTTTATGTTTGGCGTTCCGGAATCGACCTCATCTCAGTCTGAAAACGCGTTTTCTGCATTGTGCCGTAACTTTGCAGAGAAGCTTCAGAACATCAAATTTTGACCTCCAACTACAACAGAAAGGGTGTTTCTAGCAGTTGCACATCAAATCTTAGCTGTCTGAAGTGTTTTTCAAAAGTTATCAACATTTTTATGTTTGGCGTTCCGGAATCGACCTTATCTCAGCCTGAAAACGTGTTTTACGCATTGTGCCATAACTTTACAGGGAAGCTTCAGAACATGAAATTTTCATCTCCCACTATAGCAGAAAGGGTCTTTCTCGTAGTTGCACATCAAATCGAAGCTGTCTGAAGTGTTTTTCTAAAGTTATCAACCTTTTTTTTTGTTTGGCGTTCCGGAACCCACCTCATCTCAGTCTGAAAACGCGTTTTCTGCATTGTGCCGTAACTTTGCAGAGAAGCTTCAGAACATGAAATTTTGACCTCCAACTACAACAGAAAGGGTGTTTCTAGCAGTTGCACATCAAATCTTAGCTGTCTGAAGTGTTTTTCAAAAGTTATCAACATTTTTATGTTTGGCGTTCCGGAATCGACCTCATCTCAGTCTGAAAACGCGTTTTCTGCATTGTGCCGTAACTTTGCATAGAAGCTTCAGAAAATGAAGTTTTCACTTCCAACTACAACAGAAAGGGTGTTTCTAGCAGTTGCACATCAAATCTAAGCTGTCTGAAGTGTTTTTCAAATGTTATCAACATTTTTATGTTTGGCGTTCCGGAATCAACCTTATCTCAGGCTGAAAACGTGTTTTACGCATTGTGCTATATCTTTACAGGGAAGCTTCAGAACATGAAATGTTCACCTCCCACTGTAGCAGAAAGGGTCTTTCTAGTAGTTGCACATCAAATCGAAGCTGTCTGAAGTGTTTTTCCAATGTTATCAACATTTTTATGTTTGGCGTTCCGGAATCGACCTTATCTCGGGCTGAAAACGCGTTTTCTGCATTGTGCCATAACTTTGCATGGATGCTTCCGAACATGAAATTTTCATGTCCCACTATCGCAGAAAGGGTCTTTCTAGTAGTTGCACATCAAATCTAAGCTGTCTGAAGTGTTTTTCCAAAGTTATCAACATTTTTATGTTTGGCATTCCGGAATCGACCTTATCTCAGGCTTAAAACGCGTTTTCTGCATTGTGCCATAACTTTGCATGGATGCTTCCGAACATGAAATTTTCATGTCCCACCATCGCAGAAAGGGTCTTTCTAGTAGTTGCACATCAAATCTAAGCTGTCTGAAGTGTTTTTCCAAAGTTATCAACATTTTTATGTTTGGCATTCCGGAATCGACCTTATCTCAGGCTGAAAACGCGTTTTCTGCATTGTGCCATAACTTTGCAGGGAAGCTTCAGAACATGAAATTTTCACCTCCCACTTTTGCAGAAAGGGTCTTTCGAGTAGTTGCATATCAAATCAATGCGGTCTGAAGTGTTTTTCAAAAGTTATCAACATTTTTATGTTTGCCGTTCCGGAATCGACCTTATCTCAGGCTGAAAACGCGTTTTCTGCTTTTTGGCATAACTATGCAGGGAAGTCTCAGAACATGAAGTTTTCACATCCCACTATAGCAAAAAGGGTCTTTCTAGTACTTGCACATCAAATCTAAGCTGTCTGAAATGTTTTTCCAAAGTTATCAACATTTTTATGTTTGGCGTTCCAGAATCGACCTTATCTCAGGCTGAAAATGCGTTTTCTGCATTGTGCCATAACTTTGCAGGGAAGCTTCAGAACATGAAATTTTCACATCCCACTATAGCAGAAATGGTCTTTCTAGTAGTTGCACATCAAATCTAAGCTGTCTGAAATGTTTTTCCAAAGTTATCAACATTTTTATGTTTGGCGTTCCGGAACCCACCTTATCTCAGGCTGAAAACGCGTTTTCTGCATTGTGCCATAACTTTGCAGAGAAGCTTCAGAACATGAAATTTTCACCTCCCACTATAGTAGAAAGGGTCTTTGTAGTTGTTGCACATCTAATCTAAGCTGTCTGAAGTGTTTTTCCAAAGTTATCAACATTTTTATGTTTGGCGTTCCGGAACCCACCTTATCTCATGCTGAAAATGCGTTTTCTGCAATGTGCCATAACTTTGCAGGGAAGCTTCAGAACATGAAATTTTCACATCCCACTATACCAGAAAGGGTCGTTCTAGTACTTGCACATCAAATCTAAGCTGTGTGAAATGTTTTTCCAAAGTGATCAACATTCTTATGTTTGGCGTTCCGGAACCCGCCTTATCTCAGGCGAAAACGCGTTTCCTGCATTGCGCCATAACTTTGCAGAGAAGCTTCAAAACATGAAATTTTCACCTCCCACTATCGCAGAAAGGGTCTTTCTAGTAGTTGCACATCAAATCGTAGCAGTCTTAAGTGTTTTTCCAAAGTTATCAAAATCTTTATGTTTGGCGTTCCGGAACCCACCTTATGTCAGGCTGAAAACGCGTTTTCTGCATTGTGTCATAACTTTGCAGAGAAGCTTCAGAACATGAAATTTTCACATCCCACTATAGCAGAAAGGGTCTTTCTAGTAGTTGCACATCAAATCTTAGCTGTCTGAAGTGTTATTCCAAAGTTATCAACTTTTTTTATTTTTGGCCTTCCGGAATCGACCTTATCTCAGGCTGAAAACATGATTTACGCATTGTGCCATAACTTTGCAGGGAAGCTTCAGAACATAAAATTTTATTTTCATCTCCCACTATAGCAGAAATGGTCTTTCTCGTAGTTGCACATTAATTCTATGCAGTCTGAAGTGTTTTTCCAAAGTTATCAACATTTTTATGTTAGCGTTCCGGAAACGACCTTATCTAAGGCTGAAATCGCATTTTCTGCATTGTGCCATAACTTTGCAGTTAAGCTTGAGAACATGGAATGTTCTCGTCCCACTACAGCAGAAAGGGTCTTTCTAGTAGTTGCTGATCAAATCTCAGCTGTCTGAAATGTTTTTCCAAACTTATCAACATTTTTATGTTTGGCGTTCCGGAACCCTCCTAATCTCAGGCTAAAAACGTGTTTTCTGCATTGTGCCATAACTTTGCGGTGAAGCCTCAGAACATGAAATTTTCACCTCCCACTATAGTAGAAAGGGACTTTCTAGTAGTTGCACATCAAATCTAAGCTGTCTGAAGTGTTTTTCCAAAGTTATCAACATTTTTATGTTTGGCGTTCAGAACCCACCTTATCTCAGGCTGAAAACGTGTTTCTTTCTTTGTGCCATAACTTTGCAGGGAAGCTTCAGAACATGAAATTTTCACCTCTGACTATATCAGAAAGGGTTTTTCTAGTAGTTGCACATCATATCTAAGCTGTCTGAAGAGTTTTTCCAAAGTTATCAACATTTTTATGTTTTTGTGTTCCGGAATCCACCTCATCTCAGGCTGAAAACGCGTTTCCTGCTTTGTGCCATAACTTTGCAGGGAAGCTTCAGAACATGGAATTTTAACCTCCCACTAAAGCAGAAAGGGTCTTTCTAGTAGTTGCACATCAAATCTAAGCTGTCTGAAGTTTTTTTCCAAAGTTATCAACATTTTTATTCATGGCGTTCCGGAACCCATCTTATCTCAGGTTGAAAACGCGTTTTCTGCTTTGTGCCATAACTTTGCAGGGAAGCTTCAGAACATGAAATTTTCACATCCCACTATCGCAGAAAGGGTCTTTCTAGTAGTTGCACATCAAATCTAAGCTATCTGAAGTGTTTTTCCAAAGGTATCAACTTTTTTATGTTTGGCGTTCCGGAATTGACCTTATCTCAGGCTGAAAACGCGTTTTACGCATTGTGCCATAACTTTGCAGGGAAGCTTCAGAACATGAAATTTTCACCTGCCACTATAGCAGAAAGGGTCTTTCGAGTAGTTTCACATCAAATCTAAGCTGTCTGAAGTGTTTTTCCAAAGTTATCAACATTTTTATGTTTGGCGTTCCGGAATCGACCTCATCTCAGTCTGAAAACGCGTTTTCTGCATTGTGCCGTAACTTTGCAGAGAAGCTTCAGAACATCAAATTTTGACCTCCAACTACAACAGAAAGGGTGTTTCTAGCAGTTGCACATCAAATCTTAGCTGTCTGAAGTGTTTTTCAAAAGTTATCAACATTTTTATGTTTGGCGTTCCGGAATCGACCTTATCTCAGCCTGAAAACGTGTTTTACGCATTGTGCCATAACTTTACAGGGAAGCTTCAGAACATGAAATTTTCATCTCCCACTATAGCAGAAAGGGTCTTTCTCGTAGTTGCACATCAAATCGAAGCTGTCTGAAGTGTTTTTCTAAAGTTATCAACCTTTTTTTTTGTTTGGCGTTCCGGAACCCACCTCATCTCAGTCTGAAAACGCGTTTTCTGCATTGTGCCGTAACTTTGCAGAGAAGCTTCAGAACATGAAATTTTGACCTCCAACTACAACAGAAAGGGTGTTTCTAGCAGTTGCACATCAAATCTTAGCTGTCTGAAGTGTTTTTCAAAAGTTATCAACATTTTTATGTTTGGCGTTCCGGAATCGACCTTATCTCAGCCTGAAAACGTGTTTTACGCATTGTGCCATAACTTTTCAGGGAAGCTTCAGAACATGAAATTTTCACCTCCCACTATAGCAGAAAGGGTCTTTCTAGTAGTTGCACATCAAATCGAAGCTGTCTGAAGTGTTTTTCTAAAGTTATCAACCTTTTTTTTTGTTTGGCGTTGCGGAACCCACCTCATCTCAGGCTGAAAACGCGTTTTCTGCATTGTGCCATAACTTTGCATGGATGCTTCCGAACATGAAATTTTCAGTCCCACTATCGCAGAAAGGGTCTTTCTAGTAGTTGCACATCAAATCTAAGCTGTCTGAAGTGTTTTTCCAAAGTTATCAACATTTTTATGTTTGGCATTCCGGAATCGACCTTATCTCAGGCTGAAAACGCGTTTTCTTTATTGTGCCATAAATTTGCATGGATGCTTCCGAACATGAAATTTTCATGTCCCACTATCGCAGAAAGGGTTTTTCAAGTAGTTGCACATCAAATCTAAGCTGTCTGAAGTGTTTTTCCAAAGTTATGAACATTTTTATGTTTGGCGTTCCAGAATCGACCTTATCTCAGGCTGAAAACGCGTTTTCTGCATTGTACCATAACTTTGCAGAGAAGCTTCAGAACATGAAATTTTCACCTCCCACTATAGCAGAAAGGGTCTTTCTAGTTGTTGCACATCTAATCTAAGCTGTCTGAAGTGTTTTTCCAAAGTTATCAACATTTTTATGTTTGGCGTTCCGGAATCGACCTTATCTCAGGCTGAAAACACGTTTTCTGCATTGTGCCATAACTTTGCAGGGAAGCTTGAGAACATGGAATGTTCACCTCCCACTATAGCAGAAATGGTCTTTCTAGTAGTTGCACATTAATTCTATGCAGTCTGAAGTGTTTTTCCAAAGTTATCAACATTTTTCTGTTTGGCGTTCCGGAACCCACCTTATCTCAGGCTGAAAACGCATTTTCTGCTTTGTGCCATAACTTTGCAGGGAAGCTTCAGAACATGAAATTTTCACATCCCACGATCGCAGAAAGGGTCTTTCTAGTAGTTGCACATCAAATCTAAGCTATCTGAAGTGTTTTTCCAAAGGTATCAACTTTTTTATGTTTGGCGTTCCGGAATTGACCTTATCTCAGGCTGAAAACGCATTTTACGCATTGTGCCATAACTTTGCAGGGAATCTTCAGAACATGAAATTTTCACCTGCCACTATAGCAGAAAGGGTCTTTCGAGTAGTTTCACATCAAATCTAAGCTGTCTGAAGTGTTTTTCCAAAGTTATCAACATTTTTATGTTTGGCGTTCCGGAATCGACCTCATCTCAGTCTGAAAACGCGTTTTCTGCATTGTGCCGTAACTTTGCAGAGAAGCTTCAGAACATCAAATTTTGACCTCCAACTACAACAGAAAGGGTGTTTCTAGCAGTTGCACATCAAATCTTAGCTGTCTGAAGTGTTTTTCAAAAGTTATCAACATTTTTATGTTTGGCGTTCCGGAATCGACCTTATCTCAGCCTGAAAATGTGTTTTACGCATTGTGCCATAACTTTACAGGGAAGCTTCAGAACATGAAATTTTCATCTCCCACTATAGCAGAAAGGGTCTTTCTAGTAGTTGCACATCAAATCGAAGCTGTCTGAAGTGTTTTTCTAAAGTTATCAACCTTTTTTTTTGTTTGGCGTTCCGGAACCCACCTCATCTCAGTCTGAAAACGCGTTTTCTGCATTGTGCCGTAACTTTGCAGAGAAGCTTCAGAACATGAAATTTTGACCTCCAACTACAACAGAAAGGGTGTTTCTAGCAGTTGCACATCAAATCTTAGCTGTCTGAAGTGTTTTTCAAAAGTTATCAACATTTTTATGTTTGGCGTTCCGGAACCCACCTCATCTCAGGCTGAAAACGCGTTTTCTGCATTGTGCCATAACTTTGCATGGATGCTTCCGAACATGAAATTTTCAGTCCCACTATCGCAGAAAGGGTCTTTCTAGTAGTTGCACATCAAATCTAAGCTGTCTGAAGTGTTTTTCCAAAGTTATCAACATTTTTATGTTTGGCATTCCGGAATCGACCTTATCTCAGGCTGAAAACGCGTTTTCTTTATTGTGCCATAAATTTGCATGGATGCTTCCGAACATGAAATTTTCATGTCCCACTATCGCAGAAAGGGTTTTTCAAGTAGTTGCACATCAAATCTAAGCTGTCCGAAGTGTTTTTCCAAAGTTATGAACATTTTTATGTTTGGCGTTCCAGAATCGACCTTATCTCTGGCTGAAAACGCGTTTTCTGCATTGTGCCATAACTTTGCAGAGAAGCTTCAGAACATGAAATTTTCACCTCCCACTATAGCAGAAAGGGTCTTTCTAGTTGTTGCACATCTAATCTAAGCTGTCTGAAGTGTTTTTCCAAAGTTATCAACATTTTTATGTTTGGCGTTCCGGAATCGACCTTATCTCAGGCTGAAAACACGTTTTCTGCATTGTGCCATAACTTTGCAGGGAAGCTTGAGAACATGGAATGTTCACCTCCCACTATAGCAGAAATGGTCTTTCTAGTAGTTGCACATTAATTCTATGCAGTCTGAAGTGTTTTTCCAAAGTTATCAACATTTTTCTGTTTGGCGTTCCGGAACCCACCTTATCTCAGGCTGAAAACGCATTTTCTGCTTTGTGCCATAACTTTGCAGGGAAGCTTCAGAACATGAAATTTTCACATCCCACTATCGCAGAAAGGGTCTTTCTAGTAGTTGCACATCAAATCTAAGCTATCTGAAGTGTTTTTCCAAAGGTATCAACTTTTTTATGTTTGGCGTTCCGGAATTGACCTTATCTCAGGCTGAAAACGCGTTTTACGCATTGTGCCATAACTTTGCAGGGAAGCTTCAGAACATGAAATTTTCACCTGCCACTATAGCAGAAAGGGTCTTTCGAGTAGTTTCACATCAAATCTAAGCTGTCTGAAGTGTTTTTCTAAAGTTATCAACATTTTTATGTTTGGCGTTCCGGAATCGACCTCATCTCAGTCTGAAAACGCGTTTTCTGCATTGTGCCGTAACTTTGCAGAGAAGCATCAGAACATCAAATTTTGACCTCCAACTACAACAGAAAGGGTGTTTCTAGCAGTTGCACATCAAATCTTAGCTGTCTGAAGTGTTTTTCAAAAGTTATCAACATTTTTATGTTTGGCGTTCCGGAATCGACCTTATCTCAGCCTGAAAACGTGTTTCACGCATTGTGCCATAACTTTACAGGGAAGCTTCAGAACATGAAATTTTCATCTCCCACTATAGCAGAAAGGGTCTTTCTAGTAGTTGCACATCAAATCGAAGCTGTCTGAAGTGTTTTTCTAAAGTTATCAACCTTTTTTTTGTTTGGCGTTCCGGAACCCACCTCATCTCAGTCTGAAAACGCGTTTTCTGCATTGTGCCGTAACTTTGCAGAGAAGCTTCAGAACATGAAATTTTGACCTCCAACTACAACAGAAAGGGTGTTTCTAGCAGTTGCACATCAAATCTTAGCTGTCTGAAGTGTTTTTCAAAAGTTATCAACATTTTTATGTTTGGCGTTCCGGAATCGACCTTATCTCAGCCTGAAAACGTGTTTTACGCATTGTGCCATAACTTTTCAGGGAAGCTTCAGAACATGAAATTTTCACCTCCCACTATAGCAGAAAGGGTCTTTCTAGTAGTTGCACATCAAATCGAAGCTGTCTGAAGTGTTTTTCTAAAGTTATCAACCTTTTTTTTTGTTTGGCGTTCCGGAACCCACCTCATCTCAGGCTGAAAACGCGTTTTCTGCATTGTGCCATAACTTTGCATGGTTGCTTCCGAACATGAAATTTTCAGTCCCACTATCGCAGAAAGGGTCTTTCTAGTAGTTGCACATCAAATCTAAGCTGTCTGAAGTGTTTTTCCAAAGTTATCAACATTTTTATGTTTGGCATTCCGGAATCGACCTTATCTCAGGCTGAAAACGCGTTTTCTTTATTGTGCCATAAATTTGCATGGATGCTTCCGAACATGAAATTTTCATGTCGCACTATCGCAGAAAGGGTTTTTCAAGTAGTTGCACATCAAATCTAAGCTGTCTGAAGTGTTTTTCCAAAGTTATGAACATTTTTATGTTTGGCGTTCCAGAATCGACCTTATCTCAGGCTGAAAACGCGTTTTCTGCATTGTGCCATAACTTTGCAGAGAAGCTTCAGAACATGAAATTTTCACCTCCCACTATAGCAGAAAGGGTCTTTCTAGTTGTTGCACATCTAATCTAAGCTGTCTGAAGTGTTTTTCCAAAGTTATCAACATTTTTATGTTTGGCGTTCCGGAATCGACCTTATCTCAGGCTGAAAACACGTTTTCTGCATTGTGCCATAACTTTGCAGGGAAGCTTGAGAACATGGAATGTTCACCTCCCACTATAGCAGAAATGGTCTTTCTAGTAGTTGCACATTAATTCTATGCAGTCTGAAGTGTTTTTCCAAAGTTATCAACATTTTTATGTTAGCGTTCCGGAAACGACCTTATCTAAGGCTGAAATCGCATTTTCTGCATTGTGCCATAACTTTGCAGTTAAGCTTGAGAACCTGGAATGTTCTCGTCCCACTATAGCAGAAAGGGTCTTTCTAGTAGTTACTGATCAAATCTCAGCTGTCTGAAATGTTTTTCCAAACTTATCAACATTTTTATGTTTGGCGTTCCGGAACCCTCCTAATCTCAGGCTAAAAACGTGTTTTCTGCATTGTGCCATAACTTTGCGGTGAAGCCTCAGAACATGAAATTTTCACCTCCCACTATAGTAGAAAGGGACTTTCTAGTAATTGCACATCAAATCTAAGCTGTCTGAAGTGTTTTTCCAAAGTTATCAACATTTTTATGTTTGGCGTTCAGAACCCACCTTATCTCAGGCTGAAAACGTGTTTCTTTCTTTGTGCCATAACTTTGCAGGGAAGCTTCAGAACATGAAATTTTCACCTCTGACTATAGCAGAAAGGGTTTTTCTAGTAGTTGCACATCATATCTAAGCTGTCTGAAGAGTTTTTCCAAAGTTATCAACATTTTTATGTTTTTGTGTTCCGGAATCCACCTCATCTCAGGCTGAAAACGCGTTTCCTGCTTTGTGCCATAACTTTGCAGGGAAGCTTCAGAATATGGAATTTTAACCTCCCACTAAAGCAGAAAGGGTCTTTCTAGTAGTTGCACATCAAATCTAAGCTGTCTGAAGTTTTTTTCCAAAGTTATCAACATTTTTATTCATGGCGTTCCGGAACCCATCTTATCTCAGGTTGAAAACGCGTTTTCTGCATTGTGCCATAACTTTGCAGGGAAGCTTCAGAACATGGAATTTTAACCTCCCGCGAAAGCAGAAAGGGTCTTTCTAGTAGGTGCACATCAAATCTAAGCTGTCTGAAGTGTTTTTCCAAAGTTATCAACATTTTTATGTTTGGCGTTCCGGAACCCACCTTATCTCAGGCTGAAAACTTCTTTCATTCTTTGTGCCAGAACTTTGCATGGAAGCTTCAGAACATGAAATTTTCACATCCCACTATCGCAGAAAGGGTCTTTCTAGTAGTTGCACATCAAATCTAAGCTATCTGAAGTGTTTTTCCAAAGGTATCAATTTTTTTAGGTTTGGCGTTCCGGAATTGACCTTATCTCAGGCTGAAAACGCGTTTTACGCATTGTGCCATAACTTTGCAGGGAAGCTTCAGAACATGAAATTTTCACCTGCCACTATAGCAGAAAGGGTCTTTCGAGTAGTTTCACATCAAATCTAAGCTGTCTGAAGTGTTTTTCCAAAGTTATCAACATTTTTATGTTTGGCGTTCCGGAATCGACCTCATCTCAGTCTGAAAATGCGTTTTCTGCATTGTGCCGTAACTTTGCAGAGAAGCTTCAGAACATCAAATTTTGACCTCCAACTACAACAGAAAGGGTGTTTCTAGCAGTTGCACATCAAATCTTAGCTGTCTGAAGTGTTTTTCAAAAGTTATCAACATTTTTATGTTTGGCGTTCCGGAATCGACCTTATCTCAGCCTGAAAACGTGTTTTACGCATTGTGCCATAACTTTACAGGGAAGCTTCAGAACATGAAATTTTCATCTCCCATTATAGCAGAAAGGGTCTTTCTAGTAGTTGCACATCAAATCGAAGCTGTCTGAAATGTTTTTCTAAAGTTATCAACCTTTTTTTTTGTTTGGCGTTCCGGAACCCACCTCATCTCAGTCTGAAAACGCGTTTTCTGCATTGTGCCGTAACTTTGCAGAGAAGCTTCAGAACATGAAATTTTGACCTCCAACTACAACAGAAAGGGTGTTTCTAGCAGTTGCACATCAAATCTTAGCTGTCTGAAGTGTTTTTCCAAAGGTATCAACTTTTTTATGTTTGGCGTTCCGGAATTGACCTTATCTCAGCCTGAAAACGTGTTTTACGCATTGTGCCATAACTTTTCAGGGAAGCTTCAGAACATGAAATTTTCACCTCCCACTATAGCAGAAATGGTCTTTCAAGGAGTTCCACATTAATTCTATGCAGTCTGAAGTGTTATTCCAAAGTTATCAACTTTTTTATTTTTGGCGGTCCAGAATCGACCTTATCTCAGGCTGAAAACGCGTTTTACGCATTGTGCCATAACTTTGCAGGGAAGCTTCAGAACAAGAAATTTTCACATCCCACTATAGCAGAAAGGGTCTTTCTAGTAGTTGCACATCAAATCTAAGCTGTCTGAAGTGTTTTTCCAAAGTTATCAACATTTTTATGTTTGGCGTTCCGGAACCCACCTTATCTCAGGCTAAAAACGTGTTTTCTGCATTGTGCCATAACTTTGCAGTGAAGCCTCAGAACATGAAATTTTCACCTCTCACTATAGCAGAAAGGGCCTTTCTAGTGGTTGCACCTCAAATCTAAGGTGTCTGAAATGTTTTTCCAAAGTTACCAACATTTTTATGTTTGGCGTTCCGGAATCGACCTTATCTCAGGCTGAAAACGCGTTTTACCCATTGTGCAATAACTTTGCATGGAAGCTTTAGAACATGAAATTTTCACCTGCCACTATAGCATAAAGGGTCTTTCTAGTAGTTGCACATCAAATCTAAGCTGTCTGAAATGTTTTTCCAAACTTATCAACATTTTTATGTTTGGTGTTCCGGAACCGACCTTATCTCAGGCTGAAAACGCGTTTTACACATTGTGACATAACTTTGCAGGTAAGGTTCAGATCATAAAATTTTATTTTCACCTCCCACTATCACAGAAAGGGTCTTTCTAGTAGTTGCACATCAAATCGAAGCTGTCTGAAGTGTTTTTCCAAAGATATCAATATTTTAATGTTTGGCGTTCCGGAATCGACATTATCTCAGACTGAAAACGCGTTTTACGCATTGTGCCATAACTTTGCAGTGAAGCCTCAGAACATGACATTTTCTCCTCTCACTATAGTAGAAAGGGCCTTTCTAGTAGTTGCACATCAAATCTAAACTGTCTGAAGTGTTTTTCCAAAGTTATCAACATTTTTATGTTTGGCGTTCCGGAATCGACCTTTTCTCAGGCTGAAAATGCGTTTTCTGCATTGTCCCATAACTTTGCAGTGAAGCCTCAGAACATGAAATTTTCACCTCTCACTATAGCAGAAAGGGTCTATCTCGTAGTTGCACATCAAATCTAAGCAGTCTGAAGAGTTTTTCCAAAGTTATCAACATTTTTATGTTTGCCGTTCCGGAATCGTTCTTATCTCAGGATGAAAGGGCGTTTTCTTCATTGTGCCATAACTTTGGAGGGAAGCTTCAGAACATGAAAATTTCACCACCCACTATGGCAGAAAGGGTCTTTCTAGTAGTTGCACATCAAATCTAAGCTGTCTGAAGTGTTTTTCGAAAGTTATCAAAATTTTTATGTTTGGCGTTCCGGAACCCACCTTATCTCAGGCTGAAAACGTTTTTTCTCCTTTGTGCCATAACTTTGCAGGAAAGCTTCAGAACATAAAATTTTCACCTCCCACTATAGCAGAAAGGGTCTTTCTCGTAGTTGCACATCAAATCTAAGCTGTCTGAAGTGTTTTCCCAAAGTTATCAACATTTTTATGGTGGGCGTTCCGGAATCGACCTCATCTCAGGCTGTAAACGTGTTTTACGCATTGTGTAATAACTTTGCAGGGAAGCTTCAGAACATGGAATTTTCACCTCCCACTAAAGCAGAAATGGTCTTTCTAGTAGTTGCACATCAAGTCTAAGCTGTCTGAAGTGTTTTTCCAAAGTTATCAACATTTTTATGTTTGGCGTTCCGGAACCCTCCTTATATCATGCTGAAAACGCGTTTTCTACATTGTGCCATAAATTTGCAGGGATGCTTCAGAACATTAAATTTTCAGATCCCACTATAGCAAAAACAGGTTTTCAAGCAGTTGCACATCAAATCTAAGCTGTCTGAAGTGTTTTTCCAAAGTTATCAACATTTTTATGTTTGGCGTTCCGGATTCGACCTTATCTCAAGCTAAAAACGCGTTTTCTGCATTTTGCCATAACTTTGCAGGGAAGCTTCAGAACATGAAATTTTCACCTCCCACTATAGCAGAAAGGGTCTTTCGAGGAGTAGCACATCAAATCTAAGCTGTATGAAGTGTTTTTCGAAAGTTATCAACATTTGTATGTTTGGCGTTCCGGAACCCACCTTATCTCAGGGTGAAAACGCGGTTGCTGCTTTGTGGCATAACTTTGCAGGGAAGCTTCAGAACATGAAATTTTCACATTCCACTGTAGCAAAAAGGGTCTTTCTAACAGTTGCACATCAAATCTAAGCTGTCTGAAGTGTTTTTCTAAAGTTATCAACATTTTTATGTTTGGCGTTCCAGAATCGACCTCATCTCGGGCTGTAAATGCGTTTTACGCATTGTGCCATAACTTTGCAGGGAAGCTTCAGAACATGAAATTTTCACCTCCCACTATAGCAGAAAGGTTCTTTCGAGTAGTTGCACATCAAATCTAAGCTGTCCGAAGTGTTTTTCCAAAGTTATCAACATTTTTATGTTTGGCGTTCCGGAACCCACCTTATCTCAGGCTGAAAGCGCGTTTTCTGCATTTTTCATAACTTTGCAAGGAAGCTTCAGCACATGACATTTTCACCACCCACTATTGCAGAAAGGGTCTTTCAAGTAGTTGCACATCAAATCCAAGCTGTCTGAAGTGTTTTTCCAAGGTTATCAACATTTTTATGTTTGGCGTTACGGAACCCACCTTATCTCCGGCTGAAAACGCGTTTTCTGCATTGTGCCATAACTTTGCAGGGAAGCTTCCGAACATGAAATTTTCACTTCCCAGTATAGCAAAAAGGGTCTTTCTAGTAGTTGCACATCAAATCTAAGCTGTCTGATGTGTTTTTCCAAAGTTATCAACATTTTTATGTTTGGCGTTCCGGAACCCACCTTATGTCAGGCTGAAAATGCATTTTCTCCTTTGTGCCATAACTTTGCAGGGAAGTTTCAGATCATTAAATTTTCCCCTCCCACAATAGCAGAAAGGGTCTTTCTAGTAGTTTCACATCAAATCTAAGCTGTCTGAAGTGTTTTTCGAAAGTTATCAACATTTTTATGTTTGTCAGTCTCAAAACCACCGTCACTCTGCCTGAAAACGCGTTTTCTGTACTGTTCACTCATTGCTCAGCGAGGCCTCTGAACATGAAAATTCTACCTGCCAAAATAGTAGAAACAGTCTTTCTAGTAGCTGCAGGAGGGTTTTAACCTGTCTATAGTGGTTTCAGAGAGTTAGCAACATTTTTATTTTTGTCGGTCTGTGAACCACCTTTTCTTGGGCTGAATACGGGTTCTCTTAAGGTACGTTCTCACCGAACGCGAGTTTTTTGTTGCCGTAGCGCCAGTCGTCAGTAGCAGGTAGCTTGCTCAAGAAGTGATTAGTTGCCTCCTGCCTATCTTTTTGAAAAAAAAAAGGAAAAAACTACGTGTGTGGGTGCTCGGATTTCCCATGAGGAAACCAACTACTGGCGCTCAATCCCTGAACGGCTGTCCATTTGCCTTCGGTAAGGTAGTCAATGTGTCGTGTTATGATGTGCAGAAGTCAATCTCAATCTCTCTCTCTCTTTCTCTCTCTCTCTCTCTCTCTCTCTATATATATATATATATATATATATATATATATATATATATATATGCACGTGGTTACAGTAACAATTACTGTATGCATGACGTCATTTGCAAGATACACAGACTGCAAACCTCGAATATATTATGACAAGTGGATGTTTAAAATAAAAACTTTGTGAAAATTGTCAGTGGGTACCAGTGGCGAAAACTTAATTCAACAGTTAGAAAGTCAATATGTATTGTGCGAAGGTACTGTTTTAAGATTAATATTTTTTTTTTTTGTTCTCATGCTTACGTATTCATGTAGATGAATATCTATACAGTATTCGTGTTTATGTATTCACCAGTATTTATTCAATTTTGCAGGTATCTTGCAACTGGAGGTTCCCTCAGGACCATCGCCAACAGCTTCCATGTTGGTGTGTCAACTGTCCAAGGATTTGTCCCAGAAGTTGCAGCTGCCATTTGGGATTGCCTTGTGGGTGAGTTCATGGCTGTGCCCTCCACAGCCGAGTGGCAGTCCATTGTTCAACAATTTGAAGAGCGATGGAACTTTCCGCTTTGCTGTGGGGCCCTGGACGGGAAACACATCATCATGAAATCCCCACCAAACTCAGGATCTCTTTTTTACAACTACAAGGGAACGTTTTCTCTAGTTCTCCTTGCAGTTGTAGACTCCAGATAATGCTACCGAGTGATTGATGTTGGTGGGTACGGTAGAAGTAGCGATGGTGGGATCGTGGGAAATTCAGCCTTTGGTCAGGCTCTAAGATCCGGTTCTCTCTCCCTGCCTGCTGACCGTCCACTTCCCGGAGATGGCCGCAGAGGACTTTTACATACGGATGTCAACAGGGGATACATCAGCAAGACAGTGCGTGCCATTTGTTGCAGGCAAGGTACTTCTAGGTCTGGGTTGTGTTGCAGCCACCAACCAAAGCAGGGAAGTTCTCGGGTGAGGGAAACCTTTGTGGAGTACTTCTCTACAGAGGGGGCAGTTCCATGGCAGCCACAAACCTAGAGCACATTCAGTGCACCACAATGGCTCTTGTAAGAGCCACACACCTATTTCAAAAGATGAAATGTCTGCAATAAAATGAAACTGTGTCCCTTTTGTTTAACTTGAGTCGTTGAGTTATGCACTGTTTTTCAGTTTCTTACTAGAAACTAAGCATTTCTACAACAAAACCAAGGTTCCCATTCAACACATTTATTCACAAAAAGACATTTCTGTACATACAAAACTTAAATAGACTTTCTTTATGAAAGGAGCTTGCCTGGAGGAATGAGGGACTTGAGAGAGAAGAGGAAGGACAGGGAGACTGGTTCCTATGATCCAGAAATTGGAAATGAAAAATACATAAATAAATAAAGAAATTAAACAAGAACAGAATTTAATAACCTAATCAGCTGCTTGTTTCTCTAGTACGTTCATAAACTAAATTGTGTATGTCCAAAAGAAGAGCTTCTTTTTTTTCTAAAGACAATCTCTGGATCATAGGAACCAGGCTCAGCAAAAATGACTCCTCTGCTGAGGGAGGTGGAGCAGTGGGTTTGGACAGAGAGGCGATGAGAACCTCGCAACTCTCTGTCCTCCTCTTCCACAGATGATGTGGATGACGCTTCCTTTTTTGTTCTGTAAATAAGGCATATATTGATATCAATTATACAAGTCAATGATGACTAAAAACAATAACCTCTATATCATAAATCACATATAAAGGATAAGTAAAATGACGTTGCTATGACATTTTATGTCATGGAGTTTAAACATTTTAATTCAATATTGTATGCATAAAAATTGTTTTTATACATACTTCGGGGACCAGCAGAGGATGTGGATGGGCCAGTGGCAGGTGAAGGTGGAGGAGGTGACGCAGCAGCATCAGCACCAGATGAGGAAGCAGGAGGTTCCACCTCTGTACCTTCATCAAGGGTTTCTTCAAATTCCTCCTCTTCCTCATCATCAACATGATGGCATATTTCTGTAAAATGAGAACATAGTGTGATTATGTTTCCTATTCAGAAAGCAGATTACACTGTAATATAGCAAGTATTTAGATTCTCAACAACAACTATTACCTGCTGGTGGTGGTGGTGGTGGTGCTGCTGCTGCAGTCATGTTCCCCGACGTCTCCCTCGGGGTGATGAAGGGGTCCAGGAAGGAGAGGACGGCGAACCTCCTCCACTTTAACTGGCTGGATGCTGCTGACCCATTCTTTTTCTCCATGGCCTTCCTCATCTCTCTCATGTATTTATCCCTGAGTCCCTTCCATTTTTTTGCAGATCTCCACTGAAGGAAAGGTAAATATTTATGTTTAATATCCCAACAATACAGCCACTATAGCGCGTGCACTACGTATATTAAGCAAAATGATAAATATCACAACTCACTAGGGACGTCAATGGTACAGCGACTGGTCGCAGTAGTTCAAAAAAATTGAACTACTGCGACTCTTTTCCTGGTCAGAAACCGAGCTTCTCTCGTGCTGAAAACGCGTTATCAGCACTGTTCACTCCCTGATCAGAATAGCCTCAGAACATGAAAACATGACCTAAATTAACATCAACTAACATTACTTATTACCTGTCATAGGAAAAAACACTCTTTCTAGTATATTCAACACTAAACCTCTAAGAACAGGGCGCTGCGACTGGCCTACAATCAGCCAAACCTTTCCACATTTCCTGCTTCTAAGCCATGGGATGAGTTTGAGTGTTGTGTTGAAGTTCCAAGCCATGGGATGAGTTTGACGAGAGCCAGACGCTGCTATGAGGTGGACCCGGAGAATCTGTTCGCAGAGTTGTCTGAGTTCCGTGTGGTGGAGTCAGGCAGGTTCCGACATGATCTTCACCCGTGCCTCATGGCATCCGCTGTCCGTCGTATCGAAGTTGAGCTCTCTCTCCACCGCCAGCTCAAGAATCATCCCACTTCACTAACGGCCTGCTGGCGTTGGATGGCGAGACTACACACAGGGCACGACCGCATGTTGTGTGCCCACAACTAGCCGTTATGCGCGATGTGCTCGCTACAGGTACTCGACCTCACCCCTGAGGAGTGACCATGCCACCCGGCACTGACAGAGCCACCCTCGCGCAGTGGAATGGTGTCTACACCATCGGCAACCAACTCATGCACTTGAGAACATCATCGCGCTCTTTATGAGCTCCGTGGAGAGCCTCAACCATCGCAGAACCTCTCTTACTCCACCAGAGATTTTGGAGATTCAACAGTCCGTCGACGTGGTGCACTGCTCGCGGCGCCTCCTCCACACACAGCCGCCTCCCACGGGGAACACCGTCGCTGATCAAAGGGGCGGAATGAGCCCAGCTGTCCGGATCATAGCCGCGTTGGTCATCGATGCTCCTCTTGGAGAGACCAATTGGCTGCTCTCACCTCAGCTCCCTCCAAAAGCATAGGAAGAAAACTTTGTGTCTAAATGTATGCATCTAAACCAAAGTCGATGCCTTACTTTGGTTTTGGGTCTGTTTCTTCTCTGCCCAAAATTAGGGTTTATCACCCGTCAAGTTCTCTTCCGGTTCCAGTCAGTGCGAACTCCGGCTACAAAAATTTGTTTGTTTGACATCGTCTCAGGAGACCGATCAGTATAGTAACGGTCTCTCTGCCTCCTTGTCCCTGACGCCAGAACTGTCCCTGGGGAAGTTTCTGGAGCTAAGACGTTACGTTGTTTTTTTTTTTTTCCACTGCTTCTCCACAATAAGAAGCATAGTCGTCACTCTTTCCCGGTTCTCAACAGATCCCGGTTCCAGCCAAAATTCAGAAGAGTTTCAATTCTGCCATTCACTCTTCTTATTCCTCAGACTCGCAAGTTTCCAGTAGGGGTCACCACAGGACCGCGAAAGCCACCTCTTCAGAGTATCACACAGTAGGCGCTGCATACCAGACCAGCTCTGTTCTCAGCTCCCTCGCACGATGTCTGATGCAATGTCTGTCTGCGATTCTGTTCTCTGCAGCCCTCCAAACCTGTCAGAGGCAAGTAGGACATCATCATCTACAGAGTCATCTCTTTCTGAGGATGATTGGGCCGGTCTCTTGGGACTCCATCTTAGGAGAATTGCAGTTTTAGATCTAGATACACTGCAAGTTTCGGTGCCCTGTTTGTTTTTGAAGAACCATCAGGACTTGATGTCCCCAGAGGAGTGGGCGGTGAGCACCGACAGCCCCTTCGTCCTGGACCCACCCCGGTGGACCGCTCCTGTGCTCCTGTCTCCACACCTGACCATATGGATCAAGAAGATACTCGCTCATTGACACACCCTTGAGTTTCACAGTCAACCCCTAGGTTCTGCGACACCACGTGGACCTGGGTGAACTCAGAGAACCAGCGGTCATGTCTGATGGAGGAGGTCCACGCTCCCCTGTCAACGGAAGTAATCAAGCTAGTGACAAAGCGTTCCTCCGACACTGGATTTTACTCCAGGTACTTTCTGGAACCCAAGAAGACAG
This sequence comes from Synchiropus splendidus, assembly GCF_027744825.2. NCBI lineage: Eukaryota > Metazoa > Chordata > Actinopteri > Syngnathiformes > Callionymidae > Synchiropus > Synchiropus splendidus. The sequence continues at coordinate 1,607,940 of NW_026527055.1, forward strand.
GAGAGTGGAGACCTGTTGTGGACCTCAGTCTGAACCAATTCATGACCAGATAGCGGTTTGATCGAGAGTGGATGACCTCCATCGATCTTGCAGACGCCTACTTCCACAACGCGGTTTGGCAGTGTCAAAAGAAGTTTTTCCGGTTTGGGCTAGAGTCAGGTGTACATACAGCTCTCTTGTGCATGGCACCTTCGCCAAGTGTGTGGAGGCGGGGCTCGAACCACTAAGGAGACAGGGTCTGAGGATTCTGACGTACTTGGACTACTGGTTGATTCTAGCCAGGTCCAAACAGGAGTCATGAGCGCACACCAGCTTGGTGTTGGAGCACATCGCGATATTGAGGTTCAGAGTAAACCTCAAAAGCGCGCTGAGTACCAGTCAGAGCACAACCTTCCTGGGGGTCATGCTGGACTCAGTCTCGGGTCAGGACCGCCTTCCACCGGCCAGCGTTCTCCCCTTCACACAGCTGACATTGTCAATGTGTCTCCACGAGCTCTGAGAGATGTGAAGTTTGGGAACTCTGCTTCAAACCTCCATCGCACTGTATCCTTGGATTGTCAAAACACTTCTTTACAAATCTTTGCAGATGCATCTCTGTCAGGCTGGGGAGGCCACCTGGATCAGATTTGCGTCAGTGGGATCTGGAGTCGTTCCGAAGGTCGTCACATTGAAAAGGCTTAGACCAACCTCAAGACCTTTATGTCACTAATGGGACCTGCAGCTGGTACTCAATTCACTCTCCGAAGCCCCTTTTGAGCCACTTGGAGCTAGCAGCTTACAAGGAGGCTCTTATAGCCTTAGCTTCAGCAAAGAGAGTGGGAGAGCTGATCTGCCCTGATAGCATCTCTTTTGGTGACAATGACTCAGTGGTGTCACTTAGACCCAACCCTGACTTTGCACTTAATGTCTCTCTTTTTCTTCACAGGTCAGCACCTTGTCAGTAAAGACTTTCTGCCCTCCTCCCCATTTAGACGAGGAGCATGAGCGTTTACACAAAATGTGTCCGGTTAGAGCGCTAATAGCTTAACTGGATCGAGTCCCACCATTCAGAAAGACGGACAGTCTGTGGGTGGCTCTCGCAGGTGGTAAGAAGGGGCAGGCACTGTCCCCTCACAGGTTGTCATATTGGCTTAGAATTGCCATCATGAAAGCCGATGAGACAGGGGGAAAACAGGCACCAGAATCCCTGAGAGCACACTCGACCAGAAGGCTGGCAACATCTGTGGCTGCTTTCAAGGGAGTATCTCGGAAAGCAGCTTCTTGGTCATCAATCTCAACTTTTGCTGACCACTATTTGTCTAATGTGTCTGCATCCTCCTTCCCTCATGTCTTTCTGTCTTCAGGAGCAGCCGATCCCTGCGACCAGTAGGCCCACATTCACAGCACTGGCTCTGGGACACCAGTATCTGCTTCATTACAGTGCTGTGGACTGTGCAGCGTCCTGAGATCCACCGGATTCCTGCATAACTGTTTATTCATTTGTCAATAAACTCCTTCTTTCTTGCTCAGCTCAGACTAAAACCCTGACTGCTCACTGAATGTTTTCTCTCCATGTTTGGAGGATTATAAATGCCACTATCTAGTGACGTTGCAACCCAATATAGAATATATTTGTCGTAGAAATGTGATCAAAAGCCAACAAAAGCTTTTGTTTTCAAATCTCACAATTTAGAGCAAAATAGGACTGATGTCCACCATGTTTTGTGTTCAGACAGGAGAGCAAGCTGTCAGTCACGTGACCAGAGGCTCACCATTCACATAGCCATTGGGAAATGAAACGTACGAGGGCAACGATTTTTGAGGCAAATTCGTAAAATTATTACGGTATGCCAAGTGGACAAACGTCGTTATTGCATTTTTTTCAGTCCGCGCAGAAAACAATGTCACAATGCTACATTTTAATGGGGAATCACAAAACAATCTCGGTCCAAACGAAAGAAACTCAGCGTCATTTACATAAAACGAGAATATCATATGACAATCTAGGATATATTTGTCGCTAGAAATGTGATCAAAACTCAACAAAAGGATTTAATTGTTTTAAAATCTCACAATTTATCAAATCAAATTCATTCAAATCGAATCAGATTTCCATTCACATTTTGTAATAGCTCTGTAATTACAGTACTGACAGACACCATATTCATGTCACTTATAAAGGACCTCGACATGGTGTTACTACAACAGGTAGTTTTTCAATTATCTGTCCTCAATATTTTTCACAAATACTTATATCACATATAAGTTCATATTTTGTAATAGCTCTGTAATTACAGCACTGACAGACACCATATTCATGTCACATATAAAGGACATACACATGGTGTTACTCAAAGTATTTTCTCAAATATCTGTCCTCAATATTTTTCACAAATCTTTGTATCAAATTTTCATTCAAATTTTGTCATAACTCTGTAATTACAGGACTGACAGACACCATATCACACATTCATATCATTGATAAAGGACCTCCACATGGTTTTACTACAACAGGTAGTTTCTCAAATGTCTGTCCTCAATATTTTTCACAAACATTTTTATCACATTTTCATTCATGTTTTGTAATAGTCACTTATCAAGGACCTCTGCATGGTGTAACTACAACAAGTAGTTTCTCCAATTTCTGTTCTCAATATTTTTCAGATATATTTGTATCATATTTTCATTCATATTTTGTAAAAGTTCTGTCATTACAGGACTGACAGACACCATATTCATGTCACATATAAAGGACCTCCACATGGTGTTGATAAAACAGGTAGTTTCTCAAATGTCTGTCCTCAATATTTTTCAAAAATATTTGAATCAAATTTTCATTCACATTTTGTAATAGCTCTGTAATTACAAGGCTGACAGGCACCATATTCATGTAACATATGAAGGACATCCACCTGGAGTTACTACAAGTAGTTTCTTAAATTTCTATTCTCAATATTTTTCAGATATATTTATATCATATTTTCATTCATATTTTGTAAGGCTGAAGGACACCATATTCATGTCACATATAAAGAACATCCCCATAGTGGTTACTACTGGAAGTAGTTTCTCAAATGTCTGTCTTCAATATTTTTCACAAACATTTTTATCACATGTATTTTCTGCACCATGAGGCGCACCACAATAGTTGTGATGCTTCATTCTGAGACCATTTGTGATGTGCATTCACCTTCCGTTACATTGAAGGATTTTATGTGTGGCTTTTAGTCGGGAAAATACATATATATGTCATGTTTGCCTAAGGTTCGACCCAGGTGCAGATGATTGTAGGCTGACAGAAGACACGGACAACGAGATTAAATTAAGAAATTTAATAAATGACGATATACAATACAATAGAAGACGGAGACAGGAACCGAGGACGTCGGAGCCAGAACGGGAACTGGGAAAAACACAGAGGGACTGGGGAAAAATCTGCAAAACAAGAGAGGTGAATTAATATCAACCTACAAAAGGGGAGAACAACCTCACGAGGTCCAATTAACCTAAAGCGCTGCGTGGAGGAGAAACACTCAAACTCACACGCAGGAAAAAAAAAAAAAAAAAAAACAGACCACAATCATTAAATGAAAAGGTGAGTATAATAAGACTAACACGCGGACTAACTATTAAATTTAGAAGAGCAGAACGAAAGCGGAGCGCAAAAGAGAAAGCGAAACTGATGTAGCAGATGGAAAGGCAGTTCATGCGCCCGCTGCGTTTAGTAGCACCAACCAATCACCAGGGGACGCCGTTACTATTTAAGTGACTCTGGGCAGCGTCAGGTCTCTCTCTCTCTCCGCTTCCGGACTGCTGGTTTTGGTCCTGTAAGCCGGCTGTCAGCACAGAAAAGTGGCTGGAGTTTGTTGGTGCGTAAGTTTGATCGTGGCGATGCTGGTGTGATCGCTGTCGCAGGTATGGCTGGTAAGCTGTCGTTCTCCCCCATCCTCCTGATTTGGACTTTAGTGAAGCTCATGGCGGGTTTTACATGTATAGATGCGTTGCCGGTAGCTGCGCTGCGTCCTCTATCGCCCTGCGTTTGGGCAGGTGCATCGTCGTGTGCCGAAGTCTGGTAAGAGACGAACAATATAGTGACGCAGCACTTGGATTGTTTTGTTCTGTTTTGTACCCCGTTGTTTTCTTCTGTTTCGTGACGCACTGTTTTGTACAGTTCTGTGTTGAACAGTTCTTGAACGGTTTTGTATAGTTTTGTTTGTTTGTCTTTTCCTCTTCCCTTTTTGGTCGAGTCCGTTCTCTTTTTGATTTTGTTTCTTTTCTTTTGTGATTCGTTAACTCTGGGTGGTGTCTGATATTCGTTTTCTTGTTAGTTCATTATTGAGTTAGTCTGTTATTTTCTTTCACGTATTTTGTTTTCTTTGTGTCTCTGACCCGGTCTGCCATTGACACTCTTCTTGTAGCTGCTGGGCCCGGTGGTGTAGGTGACCTGGTGGCGGTTAATTTTATCGTGTCCTGTGCTGTTGGGGACACGTTTGCATGTTTGTGCGGCTTGGATGCGTTTGTTCGGGTTCATCAGTTTATTGTGTGGTTGGACCTGCCGTAGAGGGTGTCCCCCATCCCAGTAAGTCCCAGATCTACAATATTCTTGTTACTTTTATTTTTGATTGTTGGATTTTAGAATCATTTGTATTAATAAAGTATCTATACTTATTAATATGCAATTTGAACCCTGTCTCATGTCTCCCGAGTAAGCGGACCTGCGTGTCCTTAGTTATTATTCTTTGGGTGAAATTCCCAAGGTGGTGTAGCTGGACTCCAAATTTGGGCTGCATTTCATATACACTTGCACACACAAACACACACACACACACACACTCACCCACCGTAGGGCAGCACACCACTATAGTAGAAGGGATCTTTCTAATAGGTGCGGATCTAATTCAACTTGTCTGAAGTGTTTTCAGATCAGTTTTTTCAGTTTGTCGGTCTGTAAACCACCGTCACTCGACCTGAAAACGCGTTTTCTGCACTGTTCACACACTGATCAGAATAGGCTAAGAACAGTGAAAATATCAACTGTACCTATAGGGAAAAGACTATTTCTCGTATATTGAGCACTAAATTAAACTTTCTGAACTGTTTTCAAAGAGACATTTTTATGTTTGCCTGTCCGAAACCCATCTTCTCTCGGGCTGAAAGCGCGTTTTCTGCACTGTTCGCTGACTGCTCAGGGATGCCTCAGAACATGAAAATTTCACCTGCAACTATAGGAAAAAACACTATTTCTATTATATTCAACTCTAAACCTCTTTGAATAGGGTGCTGCGACTGGCCTTCAAGCAGCCGAACCGTTCCACATTTCCTGCTTCCAAGCCATGGGATGAGTTTGACAAGAGCCAGGCCCTGCTACGAGGTGGATCCGGAGACTCTGTTCCCAGAGTTGGCTGAGTTCCGGGTGGTGGAGTCAGGCACGTTCCCGCTTGATCTTCTCCTGCGCCTCATTTCATTCGCTGCCTGTCGTATCGAAGTTGAGCTCTCTCTCCTCCGCCAGCTCAAGAATCATCTCACTTCACTAACGGCCTGCTGGAGTTGGACAGCGAGACTACACAAAAGTCACGACAGCATGTTGTCTGCCCACAACTGGAAGAAATCCATTATATTCCCAGCGCGGTTCTGACACTCCACTAGAACTAGGACCGCACTTGGTCAGGTACGGAGCTTACTGCCTGGTGGAGGGTTTGGATTGGCGGCGCGACGTTCCCGCTCAGTTAGCCGTCATGCGCGATGCGCGATACTCGACCTCCCCCTTGAGGAGTAACCAATCATCCCAGCTGGCTTTAACAGAGTCACCATAGCACAGTGGACTGGTGTCTACGCCATCAGCAACCAGTTCATAGCGCTTGAGAACATCATCGCACTCTTTATGAGCTCCGTTGACAGGCTCATCCATCGCAGAACCTCTGTCACTCCACCAGAGATTTTGGAGATTCAACAGTCCGTCGACGTGGTGCTGTGCTTGCGGCGCCTCCTCCACACACACTGTCGCTGTTCGAAGGGGCGGGGTGAGCCCAGCCGTCTGGATCATAGCCGCACTGATCATCGCTGCTCCTCTTGGAGAGACCAGCCGGCTGCTCTCACCTCTGCTCCCTCCAAAAAAACGAAGAAAACTTTGTATCAAAAAGTATGCATCTGAACCAAAGTCTAACTTGAATAAAAAATAAGATGCACTACTTTGGTATCGGGTCTGTTTCTTCTCTTCCGGTTCCAGTCAGTGCGAACTCAGGCTTCAAAAATGTGTTTTGGTTTGACATCGTCTCAGGAGACAGGGAAGTTCCTGGAGCCAAGAAGTTATGTTTTTCCTCAGCTTCGCCACAATAAGAAGCAGATGCGTCAAATAACTCTTTCCCATCTCTCAACAGATCCCGGTTCTAGCCAATAGTCAGGAGAGTCTCAATTCTGCCATTAACTCTTCTTATTCCTCAGACTCGCCAGTTTCTAGCAGGGGTCGCCACAGGACCGCGATAGCCGCGTCTTCAGAGGATCACACAGTAGGCGCTGCGTGGCAGACCTGCTCTGTTCTCAGCTCCCTCCTGCGATGTCTGATGCGATGTCTGTCTGTGATTCTGTTCTCTGCAGCCCTCCAAACCTCTCAGAGGCAAGTAGGACATCATCATCTACAGTCATCTTTTTCTGTAGATGATTGGGCCGGTCCCTCGGGTCTCCATCTTTGGAGAATTGCAGAGTCAGATCAAGGTACACTGCAAGTTTGGGGGCCCTACTTCCTCTGAAGGATCAACTGACAAAAGCGAGTCTGTTTTTGAAGAACCAGCGGGACTTGAAGTGCCCAGAGGAGTGTGCGCTGAGTACCGACGACCCTTTTGTCCTGGACCCGCCCCGGAGGCCGGGTCCGCTCCAGTGCTCAGTTCGCCGAATTTAAAGCGCCTGTCTCCTCACCTGCCCATATGGATCGAGAAGATACTTGTCATTGACACGCCCTTCAGTTTCACAGTCAACCCCGAGGTTCTGCGACACCACGTGGATCTGGGTGAACTCAGAGAACCAGCGGTCATGTCTGATGGAGGAGGACCGCGCTCTCCTGTCAAAGGAAGTAATCGAGCTAGTGCCAAAGCGATCCACCTACGCTGGGTTTTACTCCAGGTACTTTCTGGACAGGAGAGTGGAGACCTGTTTTGGACCTCAGTCTCCTGAACCAATTCATGACCAGACAGCGGATCCGGACTACCAGGAGACTCCTGGAGTGTGTCAGAGTGTGAGAGGCGATGACTTCCATAGATCTTGCAGACTCCTACTTCCACAACACGGTCTGTAGTGTGGACGTACTTGGAGTACTGGTTGATTCTAGCCAGGTCCAAACAGGAGTCATGAGTGCACACCAGCTTGGTGTTGGACCACATCGCGCTATTGAGGCAGCGTCCCACGCCTTTGTCCGGCTGGGTCTGCTCAACATGCAAGGCCTTCAAAAGTGGTTTGGCGGCCTGCACCCTCACCTGACTCGAGACCAGAGATCAGAACACAAATCTCGAGTCTCGGGTCTCGGGCCTGACCCGAGACTGAGTCCAGCATGACCACCAGGAAGGTCGTGCTCTTACTGGGACTCAGCGCGCTTTTCAGGATCCAGCAAGTCCTACAAGTCTTTACAGACAGTCAGGCGGGGGAGGCCACCTGGATCAGATCTGCATCAGCGGGATCTGGAGCAGTTCCGAAGGTCGTCACATTAACCTGCTGGAGCTGTTGGCAGTTTTTAAGGTGTTGGTGGCTCTATCTCCTTATCTAAGTGGGAACCACGTTTTGGTGAGATCAGACAGCTCTTCCACCGTGGCCTATATCAACCGCCAGCGTAGGGTGAGGACGTCTGCGTTATAAAACCTGGCCAGAAAGATTTGGCTCTGGGCTGATGTACATTTAGCGTCATTGGAGGCTCTGCATGTGCCAGGTGTAGACAATGTGGCAGCAGATGGATTATCTTGGAGACCACTGCCAGATGAATGAAGTTTATCTCAGGATATGGCAAATATGATCTGGGAGTTTTTCGGCCACCCAGTGGCTGATCTCTTTGCGAGCAGAGAGAACTTCAAATGTCCTCTCTGGTTCTCTCTCCCTAGATCCGACGACCATCCACTGGGAGTGGACGCCCTGGCTCATCCAAGGTGGCCAAAAGGCCTCCTGTACGCCTTTCCTCCTCCTTGCCTTATTCTATGTCTGATGAGGGGAATTCAACTGCGGAGAGTGAGAATGATTCTCGTGGCTCTAGACAGCCCCAGCTCCATCTGGTATCCGGAGATGAGTCAGATGCGGATCAAAGGCCTCGGGACTTCCCTCCATTGAATTCAGCGCTTCTGCAAGCATCAGGAACCCTGAGGTCTCCCCCAATACTAGGACGACCCCTCAAGGTTTGGGTTCGCCAGGGTTAACAATTAGTCACTTCCCCCCTGATGTCCAATTGACTCTTCAGAACGCTAAAGCTCAGTCAACCCTCAGAGCATACAATGCTAAATGGACATTTTTTTCCCGGTGGTGTGGAACCCAGTCAGCCTCCCCAGAATCGGCACCTGTTCCTCTCATCCTCTCTTTTCTCCAGCATCTGGTTAATGAAGCTTGGAGCAGCGCTACATTACGGGTTTATGTAGCAGCCCTTTCCATGCTACACAATGGTCTGGACGGCCACCCCGTCTGCGAGCATCGTCTAGTGAGCCGTTTCATGAGAGGAGTGAAAAGGCTTAGACCAACCACAAGACCGTTATGTCAGTACTGGGACCTGCAGCTGGTACTCAATTCACTCTCTGAAGCCCCTTTTGAGCCACTTGATCAGGTCTCCCAGGAGCTAGAAGCGCTTTTTCGATCAGCCCTGATTGCATCTCTTTTGGCGACGATGACTCGGCGGTATCACTTAGACCCAACCCTGCCTTTGCACCTACATGTCTCTCTTCTTCTTCAGTATAAACTTCTTGTCAGTAAAAACTTTCTGCTCTCCTACCCATTCAAAAGAGGTACATGAGCGTTTACACAAAATATGTCCGGTTAGAGCGCTAAAAGCTTAACTGGATCGAGTCCCACCCTTCAGAAAGACGGACAGTCTGTGGGTGTCTGTCGCAGGTGGTAAGAAGGGGCAGGCGCTGTCCCCTCACAGGTTGTCACATTGGCTTGGAATTGCCATCATGAAAGCCTATGAGACAGCAGGAAAACAGGCACCCGAATCCCTGAGAGCACACTCGACCAGAGGCCTGGAAACATCTGTTGCTGCTTCAAGGGTGTATCTCTGGCAGAAATCTGCCTGGCAGCGTTTTTGGTCATCAATCTCTACTTTTGTTGACCACTATTTGTCTAATGTGTCAGCATCCTCCTTCCCTCATGTCATTCTGTCTTCAGGAGCAGCCGAACCCTGCGACCAGTAGGGCCTCATTCACAGCACTGGCTCTGGGACACCAGTATCTGCTTCATTAAAGTGTTGTGGAGTGTGCAGCGTCCTGAGATCCACCAGATTCCTGCATAACTATCTCTTTCTTGCTCAGCTCAGACAAGAAGCCTGACTGTAGCGGCTCAGTAAATGTTTTCTCTATCTGTATGGAGGATTGTTAATGCCACTTTCTATTTCAGCCGTAAGGTGGCTAAAAGAGGTCAACACAGTTCCTGCTGATCCACAGTGTAAGTTACACACCACTAATGAGGGGTTGTTAACCCCACCTTGTATATCAGCTTAAGGTGGCAAAGGCGAGGCGGCAGCTCCTGCCACCCAGAGTGTATGAATGAGGGGTTGTTCACAACCCATTCATTCATTCATTCAGGCTGGATAGACCCCGGGCGTGGCGGTGGTGTATGAAGTCTCATAGGCCGGTCCGGTGTGACGCCCTGGCCATCCGATATATCGACAGGACTCTGGGCACACCACCTTCCGTCATACCAAAGCAACATCACTGGTGACATTGCAGGTGGTTTAGTGCAGCAAAACGTTCATCTCCTTGACGGCCGTCTGGCAAAGGAGCAGGCAGTGCCAGTCAGATGTCCAGTATGGACGGCCATGGTAATTGCCGATGGTTCTCAAGTCAGGCCACGTTGCAAGGCTGGGGGTTAAGCTTTGTGCTCAAGATGACCTCATACGTGTTCCAGAGTCCTGGGAGGTGTTCTGGACTGCACAACTCTGCCACCTGTGCTCACACACACACTCACACAAGGGAGTGCTGCAACCTGTTCAAGTCCTGCAAACATTCCTGCATCAGGGGGCAGAAATTATGAGGGGACCGCCTATCCTGGGGCGTCTCCTCAAAGCACGGCTACATCAAGGCTAGCAGGCAGTCCTCTGCCCCCCGAGGCGCAGTTCACTAGTCGAAATGCTAAAGCACCCGCAACACTCAAAGCATATAATGCTCAATGGGTGTGGACTGCTGTCCATTGGGTAAACATCCACTGCTAGTCCAGTTCATGCAGGGATCTCGAAGACTCAGTCCCACCTCCAGACGCATCTGCCCCATTGGGATCTTCAATTGGTATTAAAGGCTCTCTCTGAAGCTCCCTTCGAGCCACTTGATCAGGCTCCTTTGGAGCTGGTGGCTTACAAAGCAGCTCTCCTCCTGGTCCTGGCCTCCATCAGGAGGGTTTGGACAACTATGTGCCTTCTCGATTAGTCTTTTTTTCCCAATTTTCTTTGTGCCTCTTCTGAGGTGAGCAATTTTTCAGTAGACGCTTTCTGTACTACCCCCCCACCCGGATGAGAACCACTGGCGCTTGCAAAAGGTGTGTCCCGTGAGGGCACTGAGAGCTTGTCTGAATGGAGTCAAGGCCCTCAGGAAAAAATATAAGCTGTGGGTGGCTCTGGCAGGTGGTATAAAAGGCATCATGCATAGGAGCCTTCAGAGGAGTTTCTTTGGCAGAAATCTGCCAAACAGCCTCCTGGGCTTCTGACTTAACTTTTGCAGATCTCTGTTTGTCGGACGTAGCTGCTTCTTCTTTGTCGGACGCAGCTGCTTCATCTTTGCCTCACGTTGTCCTGTCTGCAGGTGCTTCCAGCAGCTCTGGCCAAGAGATCAGAGAATCGTTCGCGGACCGAGGGGAGGGTCTCTTCATCTGAATCCAACTTTTTCCTGCGATCAAGGGGACCAGGCCCCACCCTCCAGAGCTGAGAGAATTTCAGGAGCGCTGATGCTTTTGTATTGTTGGTGCAATAAAGTGTTTCTCTTCCGCAGTGCTTCGTCATGGGCTAAACTTGTCTCCGCTGGTGAGTTCTCCGTACAAATATGGACGGGATGGCGTCTGGTTCCCCTGTGTAGTCGCCGGAGCAGCGAAGCACCTGATTTGGCAACGAGAGGGCCAAAGGGGGACGCCAAGACCCACTGTATGGAAGGTTATTCGTGCCACTTCACAACATTTTTATGTTTGGCGTTCCGTAAACCACCTTTTCTGAAAACGCGTTTTCTGCATTGTGCCATAACTTCTCAGGGAAGCTTCAGAACATGATATTTTCAGCTCCCACTATAGCAGAAAGGGTCTTTGTAGTAGTTGCACATCAAATCTAAGCCGTCTGAAGTGTTTTTCAAAAGTTATCAACATTTTTATGTTTGGCGTTCCGAAACCCACCTTTTCTCAGGCTGAAAACGCGCTTTCTGCATTGTACCACAACTTCTCAGGGAAGCTTCAGAACATGAAATTTTCACATCCCACTATAGCAAAAAGGGTCTTTCTAGTACTTGCACATCAAATCTAAGCTGTCTGAAATGTTTTTCCAAAGTTATCAACATTTTTATGTTTGGCGTTCCAGAATCGACCTTATCTCAGGCTGAAAATGCGTTTTCTGCATTGTGCCATAACTTTGCAGGGAAGCTTCAGAACATGAAATTTTCACATCCCACTATAGCAGAAAGGGTCTTTCTAGTACTTGCACAACAAATCTAAGCTGTCTGAAATGTTTTTCCAAAGTTATCAACATTTTTATGTTTGGTGTTCCGGAACCCACCTTATCTCAGGCTGAAAACGCGTTTTCTGCATTGTGCCATAACTTTGCAGAGAAGCTTCAGAACATGAAATTTTCACCTCCCACTATAGTAGAAAGGGTCTTTCTAGTTGTTGCACATCTAATCTAAGCTGTCTGAAGTGTTTTTCCAAAGTTATCAACATTTTTATGTTTGGCGTTCCGGAACCCACCTTATCTCAGGCTGAAAATGCGTTTTCTGCAATGTGCCATAACTTTGCAGGGAAGCTTCAGAACATGAAATTTTCACATCCCACTATAGCAGAAAGGGTCTTTCTAGTACTTGCACATCAAATCTAAGCTGTGTGAAATGTTTTTCCAAACTTATCAACATTTTTATGTTTGGCGTTCCGGAACCCTGCTAATCTCAGGCTAAAAACGTGTTTTCTGCATTGTGCCGTAACTTTGCAGTGAAGCCTCAGAACATGAAATTTTCACCTCCCACTATAGTAGAAAGGGACTTTCTAGTAGTTGCACATCAAATCTAAGCTGTCTGAAGTGTTTTTCCAAAGTTATCAAGATTTTTATATTTGGCGTTCAGAACCCACCTTATCTCAGGCTGAAAACGTGTTTCTTTCTTTGTGCCATAACTTTGCAGGGAAGCTTCAGAACATGTAATTTTCACCTCTGACTATAGCAGAAAGGGTTTTTCTAGTAGTTGCACATCATATCTAAGCTGTCTGAAGAGTTTTTCCAAAGTTATCAACATTTTTATGTTTTTGTGTTCCGGAATCCACCTCATCTCAGGCTGAAAACGCGTTTCCTGCTTTGTGCCAAAGCTTTGCAGGGAAGCTTCAGAACATGGAATTTTAACCTCCCACTAAAGCAGAAAGGGTCTTTCTAGTAGTTGCACATCAAATCTAAGCTGTCTGAAGTTTTTTTCCAAAGTTATCAACATTTTTATTCATGGCGTTCCGGAACCCATCTTATCTCAGGTTGAAAACGCGTATTTTGCCTTGTGCCATAACTTTGCAGGGAAGCTTCAGAACATGGAATTTTAACCTCCCGCGAAAGTAGAAAGGGTCTTTCTAGTAGGTGCACATCAAATCTAAGCTGTCTGAAGTGTTTTTCCAAAGTTATCAACATTTTTATGTTTGGCGTTCCGGAACCCACCTTATCTCAGGCTGAAAACTTTGTTTCATTCTTTGTGCCAGAACTTTGCAGGGAAGCTTCAGAACATGAAATTTTCACTTCCGACTATTGCAGAAAGGGTCTTTCTAGTAGTTGCATATCATATCTAAGCTGTCTGAAGTATTTTTCCAACGTTATCAACATTTTTATGTTTGGCGTTCCGGAACCCACCTTATCACAGGCTGAAAACGCATTTTCTGCTTTGTGCCATAACTTTGCAGGGAAGCTCCAGAAAATAAAATTTTCACTTCCAACTACAACAGAAAGGGTGTTTCTAGCAGTTGCACATCAAATCTAAGCTGTCTGAAGTGTTTTTCAAATGTTATCAACATTTTTATGTTTGGCGTTCCGGAATCAACCTTATCTCAGGCTGAAAACGTGTTTTACGCATTGTGCCATAACTTTACAGGGAAGCTTCAGAACATGAAATGTTCACCTCCCCCTGTAGCAGAAAGGGTCTTTCTAGTAGTTGCAAATCAAATCTAAGCTGTCTGAAGTGTTTTTCCAAAGTTATCAACATTTTCATGTTTGCCGTTCCGAAATCGACCTTATCTCGGGCTGAAAACGCGTTTTCTGCATTGTGCCATAACTTTGCATGGATGCTTCCGAACATGAAATTTTGGCCTCCTACTATAGCAGAAAGGGTCTTTTTAGTAGTTGCACATCAAATCTAAGCTGTCTGAAGTGTTTTTCCAAAGTTATCAAGATTTTTATATTTGGCGTTCAGAACCCACCTTATCTCAGGCTGAAAACGTGTTTCTTTCTTTGTGCCATAACTTTGCAGGGAAGCTTCAGAACATGTAATTTTCACCTCTGACTATAGCAGAAAGGGTTTTTCTAGTAGTTGCACATCATATCTAAGCTGTCTGAAGAGTTTTTCCAAAGTTATCAACATTTTTATGTTTTTGTGTTCCGGAATCCACCTCATCTCAGGCTGAAAACGCGTTTCCTGCTTTGTGCCAAAGCTTTGCAGGGAAGCTTCAGAACATGGAATTTTAACCTCCCACTAAAGCAGAAAGGGTCTTTCTAGTAGTTGCACATCAAATCTAAGCTGTCTGAAGTTTTTTTCCAAAGTTATCAACATTTTTATTCATGGCGTTCCGGAACCCATCTTATCTCAGGTTGAAAACGCGTTTTTTGCCTTGTGCCATAACTTTGCAGGGAAGCTTCAGAACATGGAATTTTAACCTCCCGCGAAAGCAGAAAGGGTCTTTCTAGTAGGTGCACATCAAATCTAAGCTGTCTGAAGTGTTTTTCCAAAGTTATCAACATTTTTATGTTTGGCGTTCCGGAACCCACCTTATCTCAGGCTGAAAACTTTGTTTCATTCTTTGTGCCAGAACTTTGCAGGGAAGCTTCAGAACATGAAATTTTCACTTCCGACTATTGCAGAAAGGGTCTTTCTAGTAGTTGCATATCATATCTAAGCTGTCTGAAGTATTTTTCCAACGTTATCAACATTTTTATGTTTGGCGTTCCGGAACCCACCTTATCACAGGCTGAAAACGCATTTTCTGCTTTGTGCCATAACTTTGCAGGGAAGCTCCAGAAAATAAAATTTTCACTTCCAACTACAACAGAAAGGGTGTTTCTAGCAGTTGCACATCAAATCTAAGCTGTCTGAAGTGTTTTTCAAATGTTATCAACATTTTTATGTTTGGCGTTCCGGAATCAACCTTATCTCAGGCTGAAAACGTGTTTTACGCATTGTGCCATAACTTTACAGGGAAGCTTCAGAACATGAAATGTTCACCTCCCCCTGTAGCAGAAAGGGTCTTTCTAGTAGTTGCAAATCAAATCTAAGCTGTCTGAAGTGTTTTTCCAAAGTTATCAACATTTTCATGTTTGCCGTTCCGAAATCGACCTTATCTCGGGCTGAAAACGCGTTTTCTGCATTGTGCCATAACTTTGCATGGATGCTTCCGAACATGAAATTTTGGCCTCCTACTATAGCAGAAAGGGTCTTTTTAGTAGTTGCACATCAAATCTAAGCTGTCTGAAGTGTTTTTCCAAAGTTATCAACATTTTTATGTTTGGCGTTCCGGAATCGACCTCATCTCAGTCTGAAAACGCGTTTTCTGCATTGTGCCGTAACTTTGCAGAGAAGCTTCAGAAAATGAAATTTTCACTTCCAACTACAACAGAAAGGGTGTTTCTAGCAGTTGCACATCAAATCTAAGCTGTCTGAAGTGTTTTTCAAATGTTATCAGCATTTTTATGTTTGGCGTTCCCGAATCAACCTTATCTCAGGCTGAAAACGTGTTTTACGCATTGTGCTATATCTTTACAGGGAATCTTCAGAACATGAAATGTTCACCTCCCAATGTGGCAGAAAGGGTCTTTCTAGTAGTTGCACAGCAAATCGAAGCTGTCTGAAGTGTTTTTCCAATGTTAACAACATTTTTATGTTTGGCGTTCCGGAATCGACCTTTTCTCGCGCTGAAAACGCGTTTTCTGCATTGTGCCATAACTTTGCATGGATGCTTCCGAACATGAAATTTTGGCCTCCTACTATAGCAGAAAGGGTCTTTTTAGTAGTTGCACATCAAATCTAAGCTGTCTGAAGTATTTTTCCAAAGTTATCAACATTTTTATGTTTGGCATTCCGGAATCGACCTTATCTCAGGCTGAAAACGCGTTTTCTGCATTGTGCCATAACTTTTCATGGATGCTTCCGAACATGAAATTTTCATGTCCCACTATCGCAGAAAGGGTCTTTCTAGTAGTTGCACATCAAATCTAAGCTGTCTGAAGTGTTTTTCCAAAGTTATCAACATTTTTATGTTTGGCATTCCGGAATCGACCTTACCTCAGGCTGAAAACGCGTTTTCTGCATTGTGCCATAACTTTGCAGGGAAGCTTCAGAACATGAAATTTTCACCTGCCACTATAGCAGAAAGGGTCTTTCGAGCAGTTTCACATCAAATCTAAGCTGTCTGAAGTGTTTTTCCAAAGTTATCAACATTTTTATGTTTGGCGTTCCGGAATCGACCTCATCTCAGTCTGAAAACGCGTTTTCTGCATTGTGCCGTAACTTTGCAGAGAAGCTTCAGAAAATGAAATTTTCACTTCCAACTACAACAGAAAGGGTGTTTCTAGCAGTTGCACATCAAATCTAAGCTGTCTGAAGTGTTTTTCAAATGTTATCAGCATTTTTATGTTTGGCGTTCCCGAATCAACCTTATCTCAGGCTGAAAACGTGTTTTACGCATTGTGCTATATCTTTACAGGGAAGCTTCAGAACATGAAATGTTCACCTCCCACTGTAGCAGAAAGGGTCTTTCGAGTAGTTGCACATCAAATCTATGCGGTCTGAAGTGTTTTTCAAAAGTTATCAACATTTTTATGTTTGCCGTTCCGGAATCGACCTTATCTCAGGCTGAAAACGCGTTTTCTGCTTTTGGGCATAACTATGCAGGGAAGTTTCAGAACATGAAATTTTCACATCCCACTATAGCAAAAAGGGTCTTTCTAGTACTTGAACATCAAATCTAAGCTGTCTGAAGTGTTGTTCCAAAGTTATCAACATTTTTACGTTTGGCGTTCCGGAATCGACCTTATCTCAGGCTGAAAGCGCGTTTTCTGCATTGTGGCATAACTTTGCAGGGAAGCTTCAGAACATGAAATGTTCGCCTCCCACTATAGCAGAAGGGGTCTTTCTAGTAGTTGGACATCAAATCTAAGCTGTCTGAAGTGTTTTTCCAAAGATATCAACATTTTTAAGTTTGGCGTTCCGGAACCCACCTAATCTCAGCCTGAAAACGCGTTTTACATATTTTGCCATAACTTTGCAGGGAAGCTTCAGAATATGAAATTTTAACATCCCACTATAGCAGAAAGGGTCTTTCTAGTAGTTGCACATCAAATCTAAGCTGTCTGAAGTGTTTTTCCAAAGTTATCAACATTCTTATGTTTGGCGTTTCGGAATCGACCTTATCTCCGGCTGAAAACGCGTTTTCTGCAATGTGCCATAACTTTGCAGGGAAGCTTCAGAACATGAAATTTTAACCTCCTACTATAGCAGATAGGGTTTTTCTAGAAGTTGCACATCAAATCTAAGCTGTCGAAAGTGTTTTTCCAAAGTCATCAACATTTTTATGTTTGGCGTTTCGCAATCGATCTTATCTCCGGCTGAAAACGCGTTTTAACTTTGTGCCATAACTTTGCAGGGAAGCTTCAGAACATGAAATTTTAACCTCCCACTATAGCAGAAAAGGTCCTTCTAGTAGTTGCACATCAAATCTAAGCTGTCTTGAAGTGTTTTTCTAAAGTTATCAACATTTTTAAGTTTGGCGTTCCGGAACCCACCTTATCTCACGCTGAAAATGCGTTTTCTGCATTGTCCCATAACTTTGAAGGAAAGCTTCAGAACATGAAAGTTTCACCTCCCACTATAGCAAAAAGGGTTTTTCTAGTAGTTGCACATCAAATCTAAGCTGTCTGAAGTGTTTTTCGAAAGTTATCAACATTTTCAAGTTTGGCGTTCCGGAACCCACCTTATCTAAGGCTGAAAACGCGTTTTCTGCATTGTGCCACAACTTTGCAGGGAAGCTTCAGAACATGAAATTTTCACCACCCACTATAGCAGAAAGGGTCTTTCTTGTAGTTGCACATCAAATCTAAGCTGTCTGAAGTGTTTTTCGAAAGTTATCAACATTTTTATGTTTGGCGTTCCGGAATCGACCTTATCTCAGGCTGAAAACGCGTTTCACGCATTGTCCCATAACTTTCCAGGGAAGCTTCAGAATATGAAATTTTTACCTCCCACTATGGCAGAAAGGGTCTTTCTAGTAGTTGCACATCAAATCTAAGCTGTCTGAAGTGTTGTTCCAAAGTTATCAACATTTTTACGTTTGGCGTTCCGGAATCGACCTTATCTCAGGCTGAAAGCGCGTTTTCTGCATTGTGGCATAACTTTGCAGGGAAGCTTCAGAACATGAAATGTTCGCCTCCCACTATAGCAGAAAGGGTCTTTCTAGTAGTTGCACATCAAATCTAAGCTGTCTGAAGTGTTTTTCCAAAGATATCAACATTTTTAAGTTTGGCGTTCCGGAACCCACCTAATCTCAGCCTGAAAACGCGTTTTACATATTTTGCCATAACTTTGCAGGGAAGCTTCAGAATATGAAATTTTAACATCCCACTATAGCAGAAAGGGTCTTTCTAGTAGTTGCACATCAAATCTAAGCTGTCTGAAGTGTTTTTCCAAAGTTATCAACATTCTTATGTTTGGCGTTTCGGAATCGACCTTATCTCCGGCTGAAAACGCGTTTTCTGCAATGTGCCATAACTTTGCAGGGAAGCTTCAGAACATGAAATTTTAACCTCCTACTATAGCAGATAGGGTTTTTCTAGAAGTTGCACATCAAATCTAAGCTGTCGAAAGTGTTTTTCCAAAGTCATCAACATTTTTATGTTTGGCGTTTCGCAATCGATCTTATCTCCGGCTGAAAACGCGTTTTAACTTTGTGCCATAACTTTGCAGGGAAGCTTCAGAACATGAAATTTTAACCTCCCACTATAGCAGAAAAGGTCCTTCTAGTAGTTGCACATCAAATCTAAGCTGTCTTGAAGTGTTTTTCTAAAGTTATCAACATTTTTAAGTTTGGCGTTCCGGAACCCACCTTATCTCACGCTGAAAATGCGTTTTGTGCATTGTCCCATAACTTTGAAGGAAAGCTTCAGAACATGAAAGTTTCACCTCCCACTATAGCAGAATGGGTTTTTCTAGTAGTTGCACATCAAATCTAAGCTGTCTGAAGTGTTTTTCGAAAGTTATCAACATTTTCAAGTTTGGCGTTCCGGAACCCACCTTATCTAAGGCTGAAAACGCGTTTTCTGCATTGTGCCACAACTTTGCAGGGAAGCTTCAGAACATGAAATTTTCACCACCCACTATCGCAGAAAGGGTCTTTCTTGTAGTTGCACATCAAATCTAAGCTGTCTGAAGTGTTTTTCGAAAGTTATCAACATTTTTACGTTTGACGTTCCCGAACCCACCTTATCTCGGGCTGAAAACGCGTTTTCTGCATTGTGCCATAACTTTGCAGGGAAGCTTCAGAACATGAAATTTTCACCTCCCACTATAGCAGAAAGGGTCTTTCTAGTAGTTGCACATCAAATATAAGCTGTCTGAAATGTTTTTCCAAAGTTATCAACATTTTTACGTTTGCCGCTCCGGAACCCACATTATCTCGGGCTGAAAACGGGTTTTCTGCATTGTGCCATAACTTTGCAGGGAAGCTTCAGAACATGAAATTTTAACCTCCCACTATTGCAGAAAGTGTCTTTCTAGTAGTTGCACATCAAATCTAAGCTGTCTGAAGTGTTGTTCCAAAGTTATCAACATTTTTACGTTTGGCGTTCCGGAACCCACCTTATCTCAGGCTGAAAACGCGTTTTGTGCATTGTGCAATTAATTCTCAGGGAAGATTCAGAAAATGAAATTTTCACCTCCCACTATAGCAGAAAGGGTCTTTCTAGTAGTTGCACATCAAATCTAAGCTGTCTGAAGTGTTTTTCCAAAGTTATCAACATTTTTATGTTTGGCGTTCTGGAATCGGCCTTATCTCAGGCTGAAAACGCGTTTTACGCATTGTGCAATAACTTTGCAGGGAAGCTTCAGAAAATGAAATTTTCAACTCCCACAATAGCAGAAAGGGTCTTTCTAGTAGTTGCACATCAAATCTAAGCCGTCTGAAGTGTTTTTCCAAAGTTATCAACATTTTTATGTTTGGCGTTCCGGAATCGACCTTATCTCAGGCTGAAAACGCGTTTTCTGCATTGTGCCATAACTTTGCAGGGAAGCAAATTTTAACCTCCCACTATTGCAGAAAGTGTCTTTCTAGTACGTGCACATCAAATCTAAGCTGTCTGAAATGTTTTTTCCAAAGTTATCAACATTTTTATGTTTGGCGTTCCGGAACCCACCTTATCTCAGGCTGAAAACGCGTTTTCTGCATTGTGCCATAACTTTGCAGGGAAGCTTCAGAACATGGAATTTTAACCTCCCACTGTAACAGAAAGGGTCTTTCTAGTAGTTGCACATCAAATCTAAGCTGTCTGAAGTGGTTTTCCAAAGTTGTCAACATTTTTATGTTTGGCGTTCTGGAATCCACCTTATCTCAGGCTGAAAACGCGTTTTCTGCATTGTTCGTTATCTTTGCAGGGAAGCATCAGAACATGAAATTTTCAGCTCCCACTATGACAAACATCGTCTTTCTAATAGTTGCACATCAAATCTAATCTGTCTGAAGTGTTTTTCGAAAGTTATCAACATTTTTATGTTTGGCGTTCCGGAACCCACCTTATCTCAGGCTGAAAACGCGTTTTCTGCATTGTGCCATAACTTTGAAGGAAAGCTTCAGAACATGAAAGTTTCACCTCCCACTATAGCAGAAAGGGTCTTTCTAGTACGTGCACATCAAATCTAAGCTGTCTGAAATGTTTTTTCCAAAGTTATCAACATTTTTATGTTTGGCGTTCCGGAACCCACCTTATCTCAGGCTGAAAACGCGTTTTCTGCATTGTGCCATAACTTTGCAGGGAAGCTTCAGAACATGGAATTTTAACCTCCCACTGTAACAGAAAGGGTCTTTCTAGTAGTTGCACATCAAATCTAAGCTGTCTGAAATGTTTTTTCCAAAGTTATCAACATTTTTATGTTTGGCGTTCCGGAACCCACCTTATGTCAGGCTGAAAACGCGTTTTCTGCATTGTTCCATAACTTTGCAGGGAAGCTTCAGAACATGAAATTTTCAACTGCAACTATAACAGACAGGGTTCTTTGTAGTAGTTGCACGTCAAATCCAAGCTGTCTGAAGTGTTTTTCCAAAGTTATCAACATTTTTATGTTTGGCGTTCCGGAACCCTCCTTATCTCAGCCTGAAAATGCGTTTTCTCTATTGTGCCATAACTTTACAGAGAAGCTTCAGAACATGAAATTTTCACCTCCCACTGTGCCAGAAACGGTCTTTCTAGTAGTTGCACATCAAATCTAAGCTGTCTGAAGTGTTTTTCTAAAGCTATCAACATTTTTATGTTTGGCGCTGCGGAATCGACCTTATCTCAGGCTGAAAACGCGTTTTGCGCATTGTGCCATAACTTTGCAGGGAACCTTTAGAACATGAAATTTTCACCTCCCACTATAGCAGAAAGGGACTTTCTAGTAGTTGCACATCAAATCTAATCTGTCTGAAATGTCGTTCCAAAGTTAGCAACATTTTTAAGTTTGGCGTTTCAGAACCCACCTTATCTCTGGCTGAAAACGCGTTTTCTGCATTGTGCCATAACTTCTCAGGGAAGCTTCAGAACATGAAATGTTCACCTCCCACTATAGCAGAAAGGGTCTTTCTAGTAGTTGCACATCACATCTAAGCTGTTTTAAGTGTTTTTCCAAATTTATCAACATTTTTATGTTTGGCGTTCCAGAATCGACCTTATCTCAGGCTGAAAACGCGTTTTACGCATTGAGCCATAACTTTTCAGGGAAGCTTCAGAAAATGAAATTTTCACCTCCCACTATAGCAGAAAGGGTCTTTCTTGTAGTTGCACATCACATCTAAGCTGTTTGAAGTGTTTTTCCAAAGTTATCAACATTTTTATGTTTGGCGTTCCGGAATCTACCTTATCTCAGGCTGAAAACGTGTTTTCTGCAGTGTGCCATAACTTTGCAGGAAACTTCAAAAAATGAAATTTTAACCTCCCACTATTGCAGAAAGGGTCTGTCTTGTAGTTGCACATCAAATCTAAGCTGTCTGGAGTGTTTTTACAAAGTTATCAACATTTTTATGTTTGGCGTTCCGGAATCGACCTAATCTCAGGCTGAAAACGCGTTTTACGCATTGTGCCATAACTTTGCAGGGAAGCTTCAGAACATGAAATTTTCACCTCCCACTATAGCAGAAAGGGTCTTTCTAGTAGTTGCACATCAAATATAAGCTGTCTGAAATGTTTTTCCAAAGTTATCAACATTTTTACGTTTGCCGCTCCGGAACCCACATTATCTCGGGCTGAAAACGGGTTTTCTGCATTGTGCCATAACTTTGCAGGGAAGCTTCAGAACATGAAATTTTAACCTCCCACTATTGCAGAAAGTGTCTTTCTAGTAGTTGCACATCAAATCTAAGCTGTCTGAAGTGTTGTTCCAAAGTTATCAACATTTTTACGTTTGGCGTTCCGGAACCCACCTTATCTCAGGCTGAAAACGCGTTTTGTGCATTGTGCAATTAATTCTCAGGGAAGATTCAGAAAATGAAATTTTCACCTCCCACTATAGCAGAAAGGGTCTTTCTAGTAGTTGCACATCAAATCTAAGCTGTCTGAAGTGTTTTTCCAAAGTTATCAACATTTTTATGTTTGGCGTTCTGGAATCGGCCTTATCTCAGGCTGAAAACGCGTTTTACGCATTGTGCAATAACTTTGCAGGGAAGCTTCAGAAAATGAAATTTTCAACTCCCACAATAGCAGAAAGGGTCTTTCTAGTAGTTGCACATCAAATCTAAGCCGTCTGAAGTGTTTTTCCAAAGTTATCAACATTTTTATGTTTGGCGTTCCGGAATCGACCTTATCTCAGGCTGAAAACGCGTTTTCTGCATTGTGCCATAACTTTGCAGGGAAGCTTCAGAACTAGAAATTTTAACCTCCCACTATTGCAGAAAGTGTCTTTCTAGTACGTGCACATCAAATCTAAGCTGTCTGAAATGTTTTTTCCAAAGTTATCAACATTTTTATGTTTGGCGTTCCGGAACCCACCTTATCTCAGGCTGAAAACGCGTTTTCTGCATTGTGCCATAACTTTGCAGGGAAGCTTCAGAACATGGAATTTTAACCTCCCACTGTAACAGAAAGGGTCTTTCTAGTAGTTGCACATCAAATCTAAGCTGTCTGAAGTGGTTTTCCAAAGTTGTCAACATTTTTATGTTTGGCGTTCTGGAATCCACCTTATCTCAGGCTGAAAACGCGTTTTCTGCATTGTTCGTTATCTTTGCAGGGAAGCATCAGAACATGAAATTTTCAGCTCCCACTATGACAAACATCGTCTTTCTAATAGTTGCACATCAAATCTAATCTGTCTGAAGTGTTTTTCGAAAGTTATCAACATTTTTATGTTTGGCGTTCCGGAACCCACCTTATCTCAGGCTGAAAACGCGTTTTCTGCATTGTGCCATAACTTTGAAGGAAATTTTCAGAACATGAAAGTTTCACCTCCCACTATAGCAGAAAGGGTCTTTCTAGTACGTGCACATCAAATCTAAGCTGTCTGAAATGTTTTTTCCAAAGTTATCAACATTTTTATGTTTGGCGTTCCGGAACCCACCTTATCTCAGGCTGAAAACGCGTTTTCTGCATTGTGCCATAACTTTGCAGGGAAGCTTCAGAACATGGAATTTTAACCTCCCACTGTAACAGAAAGGGTCTTTCTAGTAGTTGCACATCAAATCTAAGCTGTCTGAAATGTTTTTTCCAAAGTTATCAACATTTTTATGTTTGGCGTTCCGGAACCCACCTTATGTCAGGCTGAAAACGCGTTTTCTGCATTGTTCCTTAACTTTGCAGGGAAGCTTCAGAACATGAAATTTTCAACTGCAACTATAACAGACAGGGTTCTTTGTAGTAGTTGCACGTCAAATCCAAGCTGTCTGAAGTGTTTTTCCAAAGTTATCAACATTTTTATGTTTGGCGTTCCGGAACCCTCCTTATCTCAGCCTGAAAATGCGTTTTCTCTATTGTGCCATAACTTTACAGAGAAGCTTCAGAACATGAAATTTTCACCTCCCACTGTGCCAGAAACGGTCTTTCTAGTAGTTGCACATCAAATCTAAGCTGTCTGAAGTGTTTTTCTAAAGCTATCAATATTTTTATGTTTGGCGCTGCGGAATCGACCTTATCTCAGGCTGAAAACGCGTTTTACGCATTGTGCCATAACTTTGCAGGGAACCTTTAGAACATGAAATTTTCACCTCCCACTATAGCAGAAAGGGACTTTCTAGTAGTTGCACATCAAATCTAATCTGTCTGAAATGTCGTTCCAAAGTTAGCAACATTTTTAAGTTTGGCGTTTCAGAACCCACCTTATCTCTGGCTGAAAACGCGTTTTCTGCATTGTGCCATAACTTCTCAGGGAAGCTTCAGAACATGAAATGTTCACCTCCCACTATAGCAGAAAGGGTCTTTCTAGTAGTTGCACATCACATCTAAGCTGTTTTAAGTGTTTTTCCAAATTTATCAACATTTTTATGTTTGGCGTTCCAGAATCGACCTTATCTGAGGCTGAAAACGCGTTTTACGCATTTTGCCATAACTTTGCAGGGAAGCTTCAGAAAATGAAATTTTCACCTCCCAGTATAGCAGAAAGGGTCTTTCTAGCAGTTGCACATCAAATCTAAGCTCTCTGAAGTGTTGTTCCAAAGTTATCAACATTTTTACGTTTGGCGTTCCGGAACCCACCTTATCTCAGGCTGAAAAGGCGTTTTGTGCATTGTGCCATAACTTCTCAGGGAAGCTTCAGAACATGAAATGTTCACCTCCCACGATAGCAGAAAGGGTCTTTCTCGTAGTTGCACATCAGATCTAAGCAGTCTGAAGTGTTTTTCGAAAGTTATCTACATTTTTATGTTTGCCGTTCCGGAATTGACCTTATCTCAGGCTGAAAACGCGTTGTCTGCATTGTGCCATAACTTTGCATGGAAGCTTCCGAACATGAAATTTTAACCTCCCACTATAGCAGAAAGGGTCTTCCTAGTAGTTGCACATCAAATCTAAGCAGTCTGAAGTGTTTTTCGAAAGTTATCTACATTTTTATGTTTGCCGTTCCAGAATCGACCTTATCTCAGGCTGAAAACGCGTTTTACGCATTGAGCCATAACTTTTCAGGGAAGCTTCAGAAAATGAAATTTTCACCTCCCACTATAGCAGAAAGGGTCTTTCTTGTAGTTGCACATCACATCTAAGCTGTTTGAAGTGTTTTTCCAAAGTTATCAACATTTTTATGTTTGGCGTTCCGGAATCTACCTTATCTCAGGCTGAAAACGTGTTTTCTGCAGTGTGCCATAACTTTGCAGGAAACTTCAAAAAATGAAATTTTAACCTCCCACTATTGCAGAAAGGGTCTGTCTTGTAGTTGCACATCAAATCTAAGCTGTCTGGAGTGTTTTTACAAAGTTATCAACATTTTTATGTTTGGCGTTCCGGAATCGACCTAATCTCAGGCTGAAAACGCGTTTTACGCATTGTGCCATAACTTTGCATAAAGCTTCAGCACATGAAATTTTCACCACCCGCTATAGCAGAAAGGGTCTTTCTAGTAGTTGCACATCAAATCTAAGCTGTCTGAAGTGTTTTTCCAAAGTTATCTACCTTTTTATGTTTGGCGTTCCGGAACCCACCTTATCTCAGTCTGAAAATGTGTTTTCTGCTTTGTGCCGTAACTTTGCCGGGAAGCCTCAGAACATGAAATTTTCACCTCCCGCTATAGTAGTAAGGGTCTTTCTAGTAGTTGCACTTCAAATCTACGCTGTCTGAAGTGTTTTTTCAAAGTTATCAACATTTTTATGTTTGGTGTTCCGGAATCGACCTTATCTCAGTCTGAAAACGCGTTTTCTGCATTGTGCCATAACTTTGCACGGAAGCTTCAGAACATGAAATGTTCACCTCCCACTATAGCAGACAGGGTCTTTCTAGTAGTTGCACATCAAATCTTTGCTGTCTGAAGTGTTTTTCCAAAGTTGTCAACATTTTTATGTTTGGCGTTCTGGAACCCACCTTATCTCAGTCTGAAAACGTGTTTTTTGCATTGTGTCATATATTCTAAGGGAAGTTTCAGAACATGAAATGTTCACCTCCCACTATAGCAGGAAGGGTCTTTCTAGTAGTTGCCCATCAAATCTAAGCAGTCTGAAGTGTTTTTCGAAAGTTATCTACATTTTTATGTTTGCCGTTCCAGAATCGACCTTATCTCAGGCTGAAAACGCGTTGTCTGCATTGTGCCATAACTTCTCAGGGAAGCTTCAGAACATGAAATGTTCATCTCCCACTAAAGCAGAAAGGGTCTTTCTAGTAGTTGCACGTCAAATCTAGGCTGTCTGAAGTGTTTTTCCAAAGTTATCAACATTTTTATGTTTGGCGTTCCGGAATCGACCTTATCTCAGGCTTAAAACGCGTTTTACGCATTGTGCCATAACTTTGCAGGGAACCTTTAGAACATGAAATTTTCACCTCCCACTATAGCAGAAAGGGACTTTCTAGTAGTTGCACATCAAATCTAATCTGTCTGAAATGTCGTTCCAAAGTTAGCAACATTTTTACGTTTGGCGTTTCGGAACCCACCTTATCTCAGGCTGAAAACGCGTTTTCTGCATTGTGCCATAACTTCTCAGGGAAGCTTCAGAACATGAAATGTTCACCTCCCACTATAGCAGAAAGGGTCTTTCTAGTAGTTGCACATCACATCTAAGCTGTTTTAAATGTTTTTCCAAATTTATCAACATTTTTATGTTTGGCGTTCCAGAATCGACCTTATCAGAGGCTGAAAACGCGTTTTACGCATTTTGCCATAACTTTGCAGGGAAGCTTCAGAAAATGAAATTTTCACCTCCCACTATAGCAGAAAGGGTCTTTCTAGCAGTTGCACATCAAATCTAAGCTCTCTGAAGTGTTGTTCCAAAGTTATCAACATTTTTACGTTTGGCGTTCCGGAACCCACCTTATCTCAGGCTGAAAAGGCGTTTTGTGCATTGTGCCATAACTTCTCAGGGAAGCTTCAGAACATGAAATGTTCACCTCCCACTATAGCAGAAAGGGTCTTTCTCGTAGTTGCACATCAGATCTAAGCAGTCTGAAGTGTTTTTCGAAAGTTATCTACATTTTTATGTTTGCCGTTCCGGAATCGACCTTATCTCAGGCTGAAAACGCGTTGTCTGCATTGTGCCATAACTTTGCATGGAAGCTTCCGAACATGAAATTTTAACCTCCCACTATAGCAGAAAGGGTCTTCCTAGTAGTTGCACATCAAATCTAAGCAGTCTGAAGTGTTTTTCGAAAGTTATCTACATTTTTATGTTTGCCGTTCCAGAATCGACCTTATCTCAGGCTGAAAACGCGTTGTCTGCATTGTGCCATAACTTTGCATGGAAGCTTCCGAACATGAAATTTTAACTTCCCACTATAGCAGAAAGGGTCTTCCTAGTAGTTGCACATCAAATCTAAGCAGTCTGAAGTGTTTTTCGAAAGTTATCTAGATTTTTATGTTTGCCGTTCCAGAATCGACCTTATCTCAGGCTGAAAACGCGTTGTCTGCATTGTGCCATAACTTCTCAGGGAAGCTTCAGAACATTAAATGTTCACCTCCCATTATAGCAGAAAGGGTCTTTCTAGTAGTTGCACATCAAATCTAAGCTGTCTGAAGTGTTGTTCCAAAGTGATCAACATTTTTACGTTTGGCATTTCGGAACCCACCATATCTCAGGCTGAAAACGCGTTTTCTGCATTGTGCCATAACTTTGCAGGGAAGCTTCGGAACATGAAATGTTCACCTCCCACTATAGCAGGAAGGGTCTTTCTAGTAGTTGCACATCAAATCTAAGCAGTCTGAAGTGTTTTTCGAAAGTTATCTACATTTTTATGTTTGCCGTTCCAGAATCGACCTTATCTCACGCTGAAAACGCGTTGTCTGCATTGTGCCATAACTTCTCAGGGAAGCTTCAGAACATGAAATGTTCACCTCCCACTAAAGCAGAAAGGGTCTTTCTAGTAGTTGCACGTCAAATCTAAGCTGTCTGAAGTGTTTTTCCAAAGTTATCAACATTTTTATGTTTGGCGTTCCGGAATCGACCTTATCTCAGGCTTAAAACGCGTTTTACGCATTGTGCCATAACTTTGCAGGGAACCTTTAGAACATGAAATTTTCACCTCCCACTATAGCAGAAAGGGACTTTCTAGTAGTTGCACATCAAATCTAATCTGTCTGAAATGTTGTTCCAAAGTTAGCAACATTTTTAAGTTTGGCGTTTCGGAACCCACCTTATCTCAGGCTGAAAATGCGTTTTCTGCATTGTGCCATAACTTCTCAGGGAAGCTTCAGAACATGAAATGTTCACCTCCCACTACAGCAGAAAGGGTCTTTCTAGTAGTTGCACATCAAATCTAAGCTGTTTTAAGTGTTTTTCCAAAGTTATCAACATTTTTATGTTTGCCGTTCCAGAATCGACCTTATCTGAGGCTGAAAACGCGTTTTACGCATTTTGCCAAAACTTTGGAGGGAAGCTTCAGAAAATGAAATTTTCACCTCCCACTATAGCAGAAAGGGTCTTTCTAGTAGTTGCACATCAAATCAGAGCTCTCTGAAGTGTTGTTCCAAAGTTATCAACATTTTTACGTTTGGCGTTCCGGAACCCACCTTATCTCAGGCTGAAAACGCGTTTTGTGCATTGTGCCATAACTTCTCAGGGAAGCTTCAGAACATGAAATTTTCACCTCCCACTATAGCAGAAAGGGTCTTTCTAGTAGTTGCACATCAAATCTAAGCTGTCTGAAGTGTTTTTCCATAGTTATCAACATTTTTATGTTTGGCGTTCCAGAATCGACCTTATCTGAGGCTGAAAACGCGTTTTACGCATTGTGCCATAACTTTTCAGGGAAGCTTCAGAAAATGAAATTTTCACCTCCCACTATAGCAGAAAGGGTCTTTCTTGTAGTTGCACATCAAATCTAAGCTCTCTGAAGTGTTGTTCCAAAGTTATCAACATTTTTACGTTTGGCGTTCCGGAACCCACCTTATCTCAGGCTGAAAACGCGTTTTGTGCATTGTGCCATAACTTCTCAGGGAAGCTTCAGAACATGAAATGTTCACCTCCCACTATAGCAGAAAGGGTCTTTCTTGTAGTTGCACATCACATCTAAGCTGTTTGAAGTGTTTTTCCAAAGTTATCAACATTTTTATGTTTTGCGTTCCGGAATCTACCTTATCTCAGGCTGAAAACGTGTTTTCTGCACTGTGCCATAACTTTGCAGGAAACTTCAAAAAATGAAATTTTAACCTCCCACTATTGCAGAAAGGGTCTGTCTTGTAGTTGCACATCAAATCTAAGCTGTCTGAAGTGTTTTTACAAAGTTATCAACATTTTTATGTTTGGCGTTCCGGAATCGACCTAATCTCAGGCTGAAAACGCGTTTTACGCATTGTGCCATAACTTTGCATAAAGCTTCAGCACATGAAATTTTCACCACCCCCTATAGCAGAAAGGGTCTTTCTAGTAGTTGCAGATCAAATCTAAGCTGTCTGAAATGTTTTTCCAAAGTTATCAACATTTTTATGTTTGGCGTTCTGGAACCCACCTTATCTCAGTCTGAAAACGTGTTTTTTGCATTGTGCCATATATTCTAAGGGAAGGTTCAGAACATGAAATTTTCACCTCCCACTATAGGAGAAAGGGTCTTTCTAGTAGTTTCACGTGAAATCTAAGCTGTCTGAAGTGTTTTTCCAAAGTTTTCAACATTTTTTTGTTTGGCCTTCGGGACCCCACCTTATCTCAGGCTAAAAACGCGTTTTACGCATTGTACCATAACTTTGCATAAAGCTTCAGAACATGAAATTTTCACCTCCCACTATAGCAGAAAGGGTCTTTCTAGTAGTTACACTTCAAATCTAAGCTGTCTGAAGTGTTTTTCGAAAGTTATCAACATTTTTATGTTTGGCGTTCCGGAACCCACCTTATCTCAGGCTAAAAACGCGTTTTCTGCATTGTGCCATAACTTTGCAGGGAAGCTTCGGAACATGAAATGTTCACCTCCCACTATAGCAGGAAGGGTCTTTCTAGTAGTTGCACATCAAATCTAAGCAGTCTGAAGTGTTTTTCGAAAGTTATCTACATTTTTATGTTTGCCGTTCCAGAATCGACCTTATCTCACGCTGAAAACGCGTTGTCTGCATTGTGCCATAACTTCTCAGGGAAGCTTCAGAACATGAAATGTTCACCTCCCACTAAAGCAGAAAGGGTCTTTCTAGTAGTTGCACGTCAAATCTAAGCTGTCAGAAGTGTTTTTCCAAAGTTATCAACATTTTTATGTTTGGCGTTCCGGAATCGACCTTATCTCAGGCTTAAAACGCGTTTTACGCATTGTGCCATAACTTTGCAGGGAACCTTTAGAACATGAAATTTTCACCTCCCACTATAGCAGAAAGGGACTTTCTAGTAGTTGCACATCAAATCTAATCTGTCTGAAATGTTGTTCCAAAGTTAGCAACATTTTTAAGTTTGGCGTTTCGGAACCCACCTTATCTCAGGCTGAAAATGCGTTTTCTGCATTGTGCCATAACTTCTCAGGGAAGCTTCAGAACATGAAATGTTCACCTCCCACTATAGCAGAAAGGGTCTTTCTAGTAGTTGCACATCAAATCTAAGCTGTTTTAAGTGTTTTTCCAAAGTTATCAACATTTTTATGTTTGGCGTTCCAGAATCGACCTTATCTGAGGCTGAAAACGCGTTTTACGCATTTTGCCAAAACTTTGGAGGGAAGCTTCAGAAAATGAAATTTTCACCTCCCACTATAGCAGAAAGGGTCTTTCTAGTAGTTGCACATCAAATCAGAGCTCTCTGAAGTGTTGTTCCAAAGTTATCAACATTTTTACGTTTGGCGTTCCGGAACCCACCTTATCTCAGGCTGAAAACGCGTTTTGTGCATTGTGCCATAACTTCTCAGGGAAGCTTCAGAACATGAAATTTTCACCTCCCACTATAGCAGAAAGGGTCTTTCTAGTAGTTGCACATCAAATCTAAGCTGTCTGAAGTGTTTTTCCATAGTTATCAACATTTTTATGTTTGGCGTTCCAGAATCGACCTTATCTGAGGCTGAAAACGCGTTTTACGCATTGTGCCATAACTTTTCAGGGAAGCTTCAGAAAATGAAATTTTCACCTCCCACTATAGCAGAAAGGGTCTTTCTTGTAGTTGCACATCAAATCTAAGCTCTCTGAAGTGTTGTTCCAAAGTTATCAACATTTTTACGTTTGGCGTTCCGGAACCCACCTTATCTCAGGCTGAAAACGCGTTTTGTGCATTGTGCCATAACTTCTCAGGGAAGCTTCAGAACATGAAATGTTCACCTCCCACTATAGCAGAAAGGGTCTTTCTTGTAGTTGCACATCACATCTAAGCTGTTTGAAGTGTTTTTCCAAAGTTATCAACATTTTTATGTTTTGCGTTCCGGAATCTACCTTATCTCAGGCTGAAAACGTGTTTTCTGCACTGTGCCATAACTTTGCAGGAAACTTCAAAAAATGAAATTTTAACCTCCCACTATTGCAGAAAGGGTCTGTCTTGTAGTTGCACATCAAATCTAAGCTGTCTGAAGTGTTTTTACAAAGTTATCAACATTTTTATGTTTGGCGTTCCGGAATCGACCTAATCTCAGGCTGAAAACGCGTTTTACGCATTGTGCCATAACTTTGCATAAAGCTTCAGCACATGAAATTTTCACCACCCCCTATAGCAGAAAGGGTCTTTCTAGTAGTTGCAGATCAAATTTAAGCTGTCTGAAATGTTTTTCCAAAGTTATCAACATTTTTATGTTTGGCGTTCTGGAACCCACCTTATCTCAGTCTGAAAACGTGTTTTTTGCATTGTGCCATATATTCTAAGGGAAGGTTCAGAACATGAAATTTTCACCTCCCACTATAGGAGAAAGGGTCTTTCTAGTAGTTTCACGTGAAATCTAAGCTGTCTGAAGTGTTTTTCCAAAGTTTTCAACATTTTTTTGTTTGGCCTTCGGGACCCCACCTTATCTCAGGCTAAAAACGCGTTTTACGCATTGTACCATAACTTTGCATAAAGCTTCAGAACATGAAATTTTCACCTCCCACTATAGCAGAAAGGGTCTTTCTAGTAGTTACACTTCAAATCTAAGCTGTCTGAAGTGTTTTTCGAAAGTTATCAACATTTTTATGTTTGGCGTTCCGGAACCCACCTTATCTCAGGCTAAAAACGCGTTTTCTGCATTGTGCCATAACTTTGCAGGGAAGCTTCAGAACATGAAATTATTACCTCCCACTATAGCAGAAAGCGTCTTTCTAGTAGTTTCTCGTGAAATCTAAGCTGTCTGCAGTGTTTTTCCAAAGATTTCAACATTTTTATTTTTGGCCTTCGGGAACCCACCTTATCTCAGGCTGAAAACGCGTTGTACGCATTGCGCCATAACTTTTCATAAAGCTTCAGAACATGAAATTTTCACCTTCCACTATAGCAGAAAGGGTCTTTCTAGTAGTTGCAGATCAAATCTAAGCTGTCTGAAATGTTTTTCCAAAGTTATCAACTTTTTTATGTTTGGCGTTCTGGAACCCATCTTATCTCAGTCTGAAAACGTGTTTTTTGCATTGTGCCACAACTTTGCAGGGAAGCCACAGAACATGAAATTTTCACTTGCCGCCATAGTAGAAAGGGTCTTTCGAGCAGTTGCACATCAAATCTAAGCTGTCTGAAGTGGCTTTCCAAAGTTATCAACATTTTTATGTTTGGCGTTCCGGAATCAACCTTATCTCAGGCTGAACACCCGTTTTCTGCATTGTGCCATATCTTTGCAGGGATGCATCAGAACATGACATTTTAAAGTTGCACTATAGCAGAAAAGGTCTTTCTAGTAGTTGCACATCAAATCTAAGCTACCTGAAGTGTATTTCAAAAGTTATCAACTTTTTTATGTTTGGCGTTCCTGAATGGACCTTTTCTCAGGCTGAAAACGCGTTTCACGCATTGTTCCATAACTTTGCAGGGAAGCTTCAGAACATGAAATTTTCACCTCCCACAATGGCAGAAAGGGTCTTTCTAGTAGTTGCACATCAAATCTAAGCTGTCTGAAGTGTTTTTCCAAAATTATCAACATTTTTATGTTTGGCGTTCCGGAATCGACCTTATCTCTGACTGAAAACGCGTTTTCGGAATTGTGCCATAACTTGGCAGGGAAGCTTCAGAACATGAATTTTCCACCTCCCACTATAGCAGAAAGGGTCTTTCTAGTAGTTGCACATCAAATCTAAGCTGTCTGAAGTGTTTTTCCAAAGTTATCTACCTTTTTATGTTTGGCGTTCCAGAACCCACCTTATCTCAGTCTGAAAATGTGTTTCCTGCTTTGTGCCGTAACTTTGCCGGGAAGCCTCAGAACATGAAATTTTCACCTCCCGCTATAGCAGAAAGGGTCTTTCTAGTAGTTGCACATCAAATCTACCCTGTCTGAAGTGTTTTTTCAAAGTTATCAACACTTTTATGTTTGGCGTTCCTGAATCGACCTTATCTCAGGCTGAAAACGCTTTTTACGCATTGTTCCATAACTTTGCAGGGAAGCTTCAGAACATGAAATTTTCAGCTCCCACTATAGTAGAAAGGGTCTTTCTAGTAGTTGCACATGATATCTAAGCTGTCTAAAGTGTTTTTCGAAAGTTATCAACATTTTCATGTTTGGTGTTGCGGAATCGACCTTATCTCAGTCTGAAAACGCGTTTTCTGCATTTTGCCATAACTTTGCACGGAAGCTTCAGAACATGAAATGTTCACCCCCCACTATAGCAGACAGGGTCTTTCTAGTAGTTGCACATCAAATCTTTGCTGTCTGAAGTGTTTTTCCAAAGTTGTCAACATTTTTATGTTTGGCGTTCTGGAACCCCCCTTATCTCAGTCTGAAAACGTGTTTTTTGCATTGTGCCATATATTCTAAGGGAAGGTTCAGAACATGAAATGTTCACCTCCCACTATAGCAGGAAGGGTCTTTCTAGTAGTTGCACATCAAATCTAAGCAGTCTGAAGTGTTTTTCGAAAGTTATCTACATTTTTATGTTTGCCGTTCCAGAATCCACCTTATCTCAGGCTGAAAACGCGTTGTCTGCATTGTGCCATAACTTCTCAGGGAAGCTTCAGAACATGAAATGTTCACCTCCCACTAAAGCAGAAAGGGTCTTTCTAGTAGTTGCACGTCAAATCTAAGCTGTCTGAAGTGTTTTTCCAAAGTTATCAACATTTTTATGTTTGGCGTTAAGGAATCGACCTTATCTCAGGCTTAAAACGCGTTTTACGCATTGTGCCATAACTTTGCAGGGAACCTTTAGAACATGAAATTTTCACCTCCCACTATAGCAGAAAGGGACTTTCTAGTAGTTGCACATCAAATCTAATCTGTCTGAAATGTTGTTCCAAAGTTAGCAACATTTTTAAGCTTGGCGTTTCGGAACCCACCTTATCTCAGGCTGAAAATGCGTTTTCTGCATTGTGGCATAACTTCTCAGGGAAGCTTGAGAACATGAAATGTTCACCTCCCACTATAGCAGAAAGGGTCTTTCTAGTAGTTGCACATCAAATCTAAGCTATTTTAAGTGTTTTTCCAAAGTTATCAACATTTTTATGTTTGGCGTTCCAGAATCGACCTTATCTGAGGCAGAAAACGCGTTTTACGCATTTTGCCAAAACTTTGGAGGGAAGCTTCAGAAAATGAAATTTTCACCTCCCACTATAGCAGAAAGGGTCTTTCTAGTAGTTGCACATCAAATCTAAGCTCTCTGAAGTGTTGTTCCAAAGTTATCAACATTTTTACGTTTGGCGTTCCGGAACCCACCTTATCTCAGGCTGAAAACGCGTTTTGTGCATTGTGCCATAACTTCTCAGGGAAGCTTCAGAACATGAAATTTTCACCTCCCACTATAGCAGAAAGGGTCTTTCTAGTAGTTGCACATCAAATCTAAGCTGTCTGAAGTGTTCTTCCATAGTTATCAACATTTTTATGTTTGGCGTTCCAGAATCGACCTTATCTGAGGCTGAAAACGCGTTTTACGCATTGTGCCATAACTTTTCAGGGAAGCTTCAGAAAATGAAATTTTCACCTCCCACTATAGCAGAAAGGGTCTTTCTTGTAGTTGCACATCAAATCTAAGCTCTCTGAAGTGTTGTTCCAAAGTTATCAACATTTTTACGTTTGGCGTTCCGGAACGCACCTTATCTCAGGCTGAAAACG
Source organism: Synchiropus splendidus (assembly GCF_027744825.2). Lineage (NCBI taxonomy): Eukaryota > Metazoa > Chordata > Actinopteri > Syngnathiformes > Callionymidae > Synchiropus > Synchiropus splendidus. Next base: position 1,642,975 of record NW_026527055.1, read on the forward strand.
CGTTTTGTGCATTGTGCCATAACTTCTCAGGGAAGCTTCAGAACATGAAATGTTCACCTCCCACTATAGCAGAAAGGGTCTTTCTAGTAGTTGCATATCAAATCTAAGCTGTCTGAAGTGTTTTTCCATAGTTATCAACATTTTTATGTTTGGCGTTCTGGAATCGACCTTATCTCAGGCTGAAAACGCGTTTTACGCATTGTGCCATAACTTTTCAGGGAAGCTTCAGAAAATGAAATTTTCACCTCCCACTATAGCAGAAAGGGTCTTTCTAGTAGTTTCACGTGAAATCTAAGCTGTCTGAAGTGTTTTTACAAAGTTATCAACATTTTTATGTTTGGCGTTTGGGAACCCACCTTATCTCAGGCTGAAAACGTGTTTTCTGCATTGTGCCATAACTTTGCAGGAAACTTCAAAAAATGAAATTTTAACCTCCCACTATTGCAGAAAGGGTCTGTCTTGTAGTTGCACATCAAATCTGAGCTGTCTGAAGTGTTTTTACAAAGTTATCAACATTTTTATGTTTGGCGTTCCGGAATCGACCTTATCTCAGGCTGAAAACGCGTTTTACGCATTATGCCATAACTTTGCATAAAGCTTCAGCACATGAAATTTTCACCACCCACTATAGCAGAAAGGGTCTTTCTAGTAGTTACAGATCAAATCTAAGCTGTCTGAAATGTTTTTCCAATGTTATCAACATTTTTATGTTTGGCGTTCTGGAACCCACCTTATCTCAGTCTGAAAACGTGTTTTTTGCATTGTGCCATATATTCTAAGGAAATGTTCAAAACATGAAATTTTAACCTCCCACTATAGCAGAAAGGGTCTTTCTAGTAGTTTCACGTGAAATCTAAGCTGTCTGAAGTGTTTTTCCAAAGTTTTCAACATTTTTTTGTTTGGCCTTCGGGACCCCTCCTTATCTCAGGCTAAAAACGCGTTTTACGCATTGTACCATAACTTTGCATAAAGCTTCAGAACATGAAATTTTCATCTCCCACTATAGCAGAAAGGGTCTTTCTAGTAGTTACACTTCAAATCTAAGCTGTCTGAAGTGTTTTTCGAAAGTTATCAACATTTTTATGTTTGGCGTTCCGGAACCCACCTTATCTCAGGCTAAAAACGCGTTTTCTGCATTGTGCCATAACTTTGCAGGGAAGCTTCAGAACATGAAATTTTCACGTCCCACTATAGCAAAAAGGGTTTTTCTAATAGTTGCACATCAAATCTAAGCTGTTTGAAGTGTTTTTCCAAAGTTATCAACATTTTTATGTTTGGCGTTCCGGAACCCACCTAATCTCAAGCTGTAAACGCGTTTTCTGCATTGTGCCATAACTTTGCAGGGAAGCTTCAGAACATGATATTTTGAGCTCCCACTGTAGCAGAAAGGGTCTTTCTAGTAGTTTCTCGTGAAATCTAAGCTGTCTGCAGTGTTTTTCCAAAGATTTCAACATTTTTATTTTTGGCCTTCGGGAACCCACCTTATCTCAGGCTAAAAACGCGTTTTCTGCATTGTGCCATAACTTTGCAGGGAAGCTTCAGAACATGAAATTTTCACGTCCCACTATAGCAAAAAGGGTTTTTCTAGTAGTTGCAGATCAAATCTAAGCTGTCTGAAATGTTTTTCCAAAGTTATCAACTTTTTATGTTTGGCGTTCTGGAACCCAACTTATCTCAGTCTGAAAACGTGTTTTTTGCATTGTCCCACAACTTTGCAGGGAAGCCACAGAACATGAAATTTTCACCTGCCGCCATCGTAGAAAGGGTCTTTCTAGCAGTTGCACAGCAAATCTAAGCTGTCTGAAGTGGCTTTCCAAAGTTATCAACATTTTTATGTTTGGCGTTCCGGAATCAACCTTATCTCAGGCTGAACACCCGTTTTCTGCATTGTGCCATTTCTTTGCAGGGATGCATCAGAACATGACATTTTAAAGTTCCACTATAGCAGAAAAGGTCTTTCTAGTAGTTGCACATCAAATCCAAGCTGCATGAAGTGTTTTTCCAAAGTTATTAACATTTTTATGTTTGGCGTTCCGGAACCCACCTTATCTCAGGCTGAAAACGCGTTTTCTGCATTGTGCCATAACTTTGCAGGGACGCTTCAGAACATGAAATTTTCACCTCCCACTATAGCAGAAAGGGTCTGTCTTGTAGTTGCACATCAAATCTAAGCTGTCTGAAGTGTTTTTCCAAAGTTATCAACTTTTTTATGTTTGGCGTTCCTGAATGGACCTTTTCTCAGGCTGAAAACGCGTTTCACGCATTGTTCCATAACTTTGCAGGGAAGCTTCAGAACATGAAATTTTCACCTCCCACAATGGCAGAAAGGGTCTTTCTAGCAGTTGCACATCAAATCTAAGCTGTCTGAAGTGTTTTTCCAATATTATCAACATTTTTATGTTTGGCGTTCCGGAATCGACCTTATCTCTGACTGAAAACGCGTTTTCGGAATTGTGCCATAACCTGGCAGGGAAGCTTCAGAACATGAAAATTCCACCTCCCACTATAGCAGAAAGGGTCTTTCTAGTAGTTGCACATCAAATCTAAGCTGTCTGAAGTGTCTTTCCAAAGTTCTCAAAATCTTTATGTTTGGCGTTCTGGAACCCACCTTATCTCAGTCTGATAACGTCTTTTCTGGATTGTGCCATAACTTTGCAAGGAAGCCTCAGAACATGAAATTTTCACCTCCCACTATAGTAGAAAGGGTTTTTCTAGTAGTTACACATCAAATCTAAGCTGTCTGAAGTGTTTTTCCAAAGTTATCAAAATCTTTATGTTTGGCGTTCCGGAATCGACCTTATCTCAGGCTGAAAACGCGTTTTACGCATTGTGCCATAACTTTCCAGGGAAGCTTCAGAACATCGAATTTTCACCACCCACTGTAGCAGAAAGGGTCTTTCTAGTAGTTGCACATCAAATCTAAGCTGTCTGAAGTGTCTTTCCAAAGTTATCAACTTTTTTATGTTTGGCGTTCCTGAATGGACCTTTTCTCAGGCTGAAAACGCGTTTCACGCATTGTTCCATAACTTTGCAGGGAAGCTTCAGAACATGAAATTTTCACCTCCCACAATGGCAGAAAGGGTCTTTCTAGCAGTTGCACATCAAATCTAAGCTGTCTGAAGTGTTTTTCCAAAATTATCAACATTTTTATGTTTGGCGTTCCGGAATCGACCTTATCTCTGACTGAAAACGCGTTTTCGGAATTGTGCCATAACCTGGCAGGGAAGCTTCAGAACATGAAAATTCCACCTCCCACTATAGCAGAAAGGGTCTTTCTAGTAGTTGCACATCAAATCTAAGCTGTCTGAAGTGTTTTTCCAAAGTTATCTACCTTTTTATGTTTGGCGTTCTGTAACCCACCTTATCTCAGTCTGAAAATGTGTTTTCTGCTTTGTGCCGTAACTTTGCCGGGAAGCCTCAGAACATGAAATTTGCACCTCCCACTATAGCAGAAAGGGTCTTTCTAGTAGTTGCACATCAAATCTATGCTGTCTGAAGTGTCTTTCCAAAGTTCTCAAAATCTTTATGTTTGGCGTTCTGGAACCCACCTTATCTCAGTCTGATAACGTCTTTTCTGGATTGTGCCATAACTTTGCAAGGAAGCCTCAGAACATGAAATTTTCACCTCCCACTATAGTAGAAAGGGTTTTTCTAGTAGTTACACATCAAATCTAAGCTGTCTGAAGTGTTTTTCCAAAGTTATCAAAATCTTTATGTTTGGCGTTCCTGAATCGACCTTATCTCAGGCTGAAAACGCGTTTTACGCATTGTGCCATAACTTTCCAGGGAAGCTTCAGAACATCGAATTTTCACCACCCACTGTAGCAGAAAGGGTCTTTCTAGTAGTTGCACATCAAATCTAAGCTGACTGAAGTGTTTTTACAAAGTTATCAACATTTTTATGTTTGGCGTTCCGGAATCGACCTTATCTGAGGCTGAAAACGCGTTTTCCGCATTGTACCATAACTTTGCAGGGAAGCTTCAGAACATCGAATTTTCACCACCCACTATAGCAGAAATGGTCTTTCTCCTACTTGCACGTCAAATCTGAGCTGTCTGAAGTGTTTTTTCCAAAGTCATCAACATTTTTGTGTTTAGCGTTCTGGTACCCACCTTATATCAGGCTGAAGATGCGTTTTCTGCATTGTGCCATAACTTTGCAGGGAAGCTTCAGAACATGAAATTTTCACCTCCCACTATAGCAGAAAGGGTCTTTATAGTAGTGACACTTCAAATCTAAGCTGTCTGAAGTGTTTTTCGAAAGTTATCAACATTTTTGTGTTTGTCGTTCCGGAATCGACCTTATCTCAGGCTGAAAACGCATTTTCTGCATTGTGCCATATATTCTAAGGGAAGGTTCAGAACATGAAATTTTCACCTCCCACTATAACAGAAAGGGTCTTTCTAGTAGTTTTACGTGAAACCTAACCTGTCTGAAGTGTTTTTCCAAAGTTATCAACATTTTTATGTTTGGCGTTCGGGAACCCACCTTATCTCAGGCTGAAAACTTGTTTTCTGCATTGTGCCATAATTTTGCAGGAAACTTCAAAATATGAAATTTTAACCTCCCACTATTGCAGAAAGGGTCTGTCTTGTAGTTGCACATCAAATCTAAGCTGTCTGAAGTGTTTTTACAAAGTTATCAACATTTTTGTGTTTGGTGTTCCGGAATCGACCTTATCTCAGGCTGAAAACGTGTTTTACGCATTGTGCCATAACTTTGCATAAAGCTTCAGCACATGAAAATTTCACCTCCCACTATAGCAGAAAGGGTCATTCTAGTAGTTGCAGATCAAATTTAAGCTGTCTGAAATTTTTTCCAAAGTTATCAACATTTTTATGTTTGGCGTTACTGAAACCACCTTATCTCATTCTGAAAACGTGTTTTTTGCTTTGTGCCATAACTTTGCATGGAAGCATCAGAATATGAAATTTTCACCTCCCAGTATTGCAGAAAGAGTCTGTCTTGTAGTTGTACATCAAAACTAAGCTGTATGAAGTGTTTTTCCAATGTTATCAACATTTTTATGTTTGGCGTTCTGGAACCCACCTTATCTCAGTCTGAAAACGACTTTTCTGGATTGTGCCATAACTTTGCAGGGAAGCCTCAGAACATGAAATTTTCACCTCCCACTATAGTAGAAAGGGTCTTTCTAGTAGTTGCACATCAAATCTAAGCTGTTTGAAGTGTTTTTCCAAAGTTATCAACATTTTTATGTTTGGCGTTCCGGAATCGACCTTATCTCAGGCTGAAAACGCGTTTTACGCATTGTGCAATAACTTTCCAGGAAAGCTTCAGAACATCGAATTTTCACCACCCACTATAGCAGAAAGGGTCTTTCTAGTAATGGCTCATCAAAGCTAAGCTGTCTGAAGTGTTTTTCCAAACTTATCAACATTTTTATGTTTGGCGTTCTGGAACCCACCTTATCTCAGGCTGAAAACGCATTTTCTGCATTGTGCCATAACTTTGCAGAGAAGCTTCAGAACATGAAATATTCACATGCCACTGTAGCAGAAAGGGTCTTTCTAGAAGTTGCACATCAAATCTGAGCTGTTTGAAGTGTTTTTCCAAGGTTATCAACATTTTTATGTTTGGCGTTCAGGAATCGACCTTATCTCAGGCTGAAAAGGCGATTTACGCATTCTGCCATAACTTTGCAGGGAATCTTCAGAACATGAAATTTTCGTATCCCACTATAGCAGAAAGGGTCTTTCTAGTAGTTGCACATCAAATCTAAGCTGTCTGAAGTGTTTTTCCAAAGTTATAAACATTTTTATGTTTGGCGTTACGGAATCGACCTTATCTCAGGCTGAATACGCGTTTTCTGCATTGTGCCATAACTTTGCGGAGAAGCTTCAGACCATGAAATTTTCACCTCCCACTACAGCAGAAAGGGTCTTTCTAGTAGTTGCGCATCAAATCTAAGCTGTTTGAAGTTTTTTTCCAAAGTTATCAACATTTTTATGTTTGGCGTTCCTGAATCGACCTTATCTCAGGCTGAAAACGGGTTTTCTGCATTGTGCCGTAAATTTGCAGGCAAGCTTCAGAACATGAAAATTTCAACTCCCACTACAGCAGAAAGGGTCTTTCTAGTCGTTGCACATCAAATCTAAGCTGTCTGAAGTGTTGTTCCAAAGTTATCATATTTTTTTGTTTGGCGTTCCGGAACCCTCCTTATCTCAGGCTGAAAACGCGTTTTCTGCATTGTGCCATAACTTTGCAGGGAAGCTTCAGAACATGAAATTTTCACCTCTCACTATAGCAGAAAGGGTCTTTCTAATAGTTGCACATCAAATCTAAGCTGTCTGAAGTGTTTTTCCAAAGTTATCAACATTTTTATGTTTGGCATTCCAGAATCGACCTTATCTCTGGCTGAAAATGCGTTTTCTGCATTGTGATATAACTTTGCAGGGAAGCTTCAGAACATGAAATTTTCACATCCCACTATAGCTGAAAGGGTCTTTCTAGTAATTGCACATCAAATCTAAGCTGTCTGAAGTGTTTTTCCAAAGTTATCAACATTCTTATGTTTGGCGTTCCGGAACCCACTTTAACTCAGGCTGAAAACGTGTTTTCTGCATTGTGCCATAACTTTGCAGTGAAGCCTCAGAACATGAAATTTTCACCTCCCACTATAGTAGAAAGGGTCTTTCTAGTAGTTGCACATCAAATCGAAGCTGTCTGAAGTGTTTTTCCAAAGTTATCAACATTTTTATGTTTGGCGTTCCGGAATCGACCTTATCTCAGGCTGATAACGCGTTTTCTGCATTGTGCCATAACTTTGCAGGGAAGCTTCAGAACATCAAATTTTCACCTCCCACTATAGCAGAAAGGGTCTTTCTAGTAGTTGCACATCAAATCTAAGCGGTCTGAAGTGTTTTTCCAACATTATCTACATTATTATATTGCCGTTCCGGAATCGACCTTATCTCAGGCTGAAAAGCCGTTTTCTGCATTGTGCCATAACTTTGGAGGGAAGCTTAAGAACATGAAATTTTCACCTCCCACTATAGCAGAAAGGGCCTTTCTAGTAGTTGCACATCAAATCGAAGCTGTCTGAAGTGTTTTTCCAAACTTATCAACATTTTTGTGTTTGGCGTTCCGGAACCCACCTTATCTCAGGCTGAAAACGCGTTTTCTGCATTGTGCCATAACTTTGCAGAGAAGCTTCAGAACATGAAATTTTCACCTCCCAGGACAACAGAAAGGGTGTTTCTAGCAGTTGCACATCAAATCTAAGTTGTCTGAAGTGTTTTTCCAAAGTTATCAACATTTTTATGTTTGGCGTTCCGGAATCGACCTTATCTCTGGCTCAAAATGCGTTTTCTGCATTGTACCATAACTTTGCAGAGAAGCTTCTGAACATTAAATTTAAACCTCCCACTATAGCACAAAGGGTCTTTCTTGTAGTTCCACATCAAATCGAAGCTGTCTGAAGTGTTTTCCAAAGTTATCAACTTTTTTATGTTTGGCGTTCCGGAATCGACCTTATCTCAGGCTGAAAACGCGTTTTACGCATTGTGCCATAACTTTACAGGGAAGCTTCAGAACATGAAATTTTGACCTCCCACAATAGCAGAAATGGTCTTTCTAGTAGTTGCACATCAAATCTAAGCTGTCTGATGTGTTTTTCCAAAGTTATCAACATTTTTATGTGTGGCGTTCCGGAACCAACCTTATCTCAGGCTGAAAACACGTTTTCTGCAACGTGCCATAACTTTACAGGGAAGCTTCAGAACATGAAATGTTCACCTCCCACTATAGCAGAAAGGGTCTTTCTAGTAGTTGCACATCAAATCTAAGCTGTCTGAAGTGTTTTTCGAAAGTGATCAACATTTTTATGTTTGGCGTTCGGGAATCGACCTTATCTCAGGCTCAAAATGCGTTTTCTGCATTGTGCCATAACTTTGCAGAGAAGCTTCAGAACATGACATTTTCACCTCCTACTATAGCAGAAAGGGTCTTTCCAGTAGTTGCACATCAAATCTAAGCTGTCTGAAGTGTTTTTCCAAAGTTATCAACATTTTTATGTTTGGCGTTCCGGAATCGACCTTATCTCAGTCTGAAAACGCGTTTTACGCATTGTGCCATAACTTTACAGGGAAGCTTCAGAACATGAAATTTTCACCTCCCACAATAGCAGAAAGGGTCTTTCTAGTAGTTGCACATCAAATCTAAGCTGTCTGAAATGTTTTTCAAAAGTTATCAACATTTTTATGTTTGGCGTTCCAGAACCAACCTTATCTCAGGCTGAAAACACGTTTTCTGCAACGTGCCATAACTTTACAGGGAAGCTTCAGAACATGAAATGTTCACCTCCCACTATAGCAGAAAGGGTCTTTCTAGTAGTTACTCATCAAATCTAAGCTGTCTGAAGTGTTTTTCGAAAGTTATCAACATTTTTTATGTTTGGCGTTCCGGAATCGACCTTATCTCAGTCTGAAAACGCGTTGTCTGCATTGTGCCATAACTTTGCATGAAAGCTTCCGAACATGAAATTTAACCTCCCGCTATAGCAGAAAGGGTCTTTTTAGTAGTTGCACATCAAATCTAAGCTGTCTGAAGTGTTTTTCCAAAGTTATCAACACTTTTATGTTTGGCGTTCCGGAATCGACCTTATCTCAGTCTCAAAATGCGTTTTCTGCATTGTGCCATAACTTTACAGGGAAGCTTCAGACCATGAAATGTTCACCTCCCACTACAACAAAAAGGGTGTTTGTAGCAGTTGCACAACAAATCTAAGCTGTCTGAAGTGTTTTTCCAAAAATCGTTTTCTGCATTGTGCCATAACTTTGCAGGTAAGCTTCAGAACATGAAATTTTGACCTCCCACTATAGCAGAAAGGGTCTTTTTAGTAGTTGCGCAACAAATCTAAGCTGTCTGAAGTGTTTTTCAAAAGATATCAACATTTTTATGTTTAGCGTTCCGGAATCGACCTTATCTCAGGATGAAAAATCGTTTTCTGCATTGTGCCATAACTTTGCAGGTAAGCTTCAGAACATAAAATTTTGACCTCCCACAATAGCAGAAAGGGTCTTTCTAGTAGTTGCACATCAAATCTAAGCTGTCTGAACTGTTTTTCGAAAGTTATCAACATTTTTATGTTTGGCGTACCGGAATCGACCTTATCTCAGGCTGAAAACGCGTTTTACGCATTGTACCATAACTTCGCATGAAAGCTTCCGAACATGAAATTTTAACCTCACACTATAGCAGAAAGGGTCTTTCTAGTACTTGCACATCAAATCTAAGCTGTCTGAAGTGTTTTTCCAAAGTTATCAACAATTTTATGTTTGGCGTTCTGGAACCCACCTTATTTCAGGCTGAAAACGCGTGCGTTTTCTCCATTCTGCCATAACTTTGCAGGGAAGCTTCAGAACATTAAATTTTCACCTCCCACGTTAGCAGAAAGAGTCTTTCTAGTAGTTGCACATCATATCTAAGCTGTCTGAAGTGTTTTTACAAAGTTATCAACATTTTTATGTTTGGCGTTCCGGAACCCACCTTATCTCAGGCTCAAAACGTGTTTTCTGCATTGTGCCATAACTTTGCAGGGAAGCTTCAGAACATGAAATTTTCAGCTGCCGCTATAGCAGAAATGGTCTTTCTAGTAGTTGCACATCAAATCTAAGCTGTCTGAAGTGTTTTTCCAAAGTTATCAACATTTTTACGTTTGGCGTTCCGGAATCGACCTTATCTCAGGCTAAAAACGCGTTTTCTGCATTGTGCCATAACTTTGCAGGGAAGCTTCAGAACATGAAATTATCACCACCCACTATAGCAGAAAGGGTCTTTCTAGCAGTTGCACATGAAATCTAAGCTGTCTGAAACGTTTTTCCAAAGTTATCAACATTTTTATTTTTGGTGTTGCGGAACCCACGTTATCTCAGGCTGAAAACGAGTTTTCTGCCTTGTGCCATAACTTCTAAGGGAAGCTTCAGAACATGAAATTTTCACATCCCACTATAGCAGAAAGGGTCTTTCTAGTAGTTGCACATCAAATCTAAGCTGTCTGAAGTGTTTTTCCAAAGTTATCAACATTTTTATGGTTGGCGTTCCGGAACCCACCTTATCGCAGGCTGAAAACGTGTTTTCTGCATTGTGCCATAACTTTGCAGGGAAGCTTCAGAACATGGAATTTTCACCACCCACTATATCAGAAAGGGTCTTTCTAGTAGTTGCGCATCAAATCTAGGCTGTCTGAAGTGATTTTCCAAAGTTATCAACATTTTTATGTTTGGCGTTCCGGAACCCACCATATGTCTGACTGAAAACGCCTTTTCTGCATTGTGCTATAACTTTGCAGGGAAGCTTCAGAACATGAAATTTTCACCTCCCACTAAAGCAGAAAGGGTCTTTCCAGTAGTTGCACATCAAATTTCGGCTGTCTGAAGTGTTTTTACAAAGTTATCAACATTTTTATGTTTGGCGTTCCGGAATCGACCTTATCTCTGGCTGAAAACGCGTTTTCTGCATTGCGCCATAAATTTGCAGGGAAGCTTCAGAACATGAAATTTTCACATCCCACTATAACAGAAAGGGTCTTTCTAGTAGTTGTACAACAATATAAGCTGTCTGAAGTGTTTTTCCAAAGTCATCAACATTTTTATGTTTGGCGTTCCGGAACTCACCTTATCTCAGACTGAAAACGCCTTTTCTGCATTGTGCTATAACTTTGCAGGGAAGCTTCAGAACATGAAATTTTTACATCCCATTATAGCAGAAAGGGTGTTTCTAGTAGTTGCACACCAAATCTAAGCTGTCTGAATTGTTTTTCCAAAGTTATAAACATTTTTTATTTTTGGCTTTACGGAATCGACCTTATCTCAGGCTGAAAACGCGTTTTACGTATTGTGCCATAACTTTGCAGGGAAGCTTCAGAACATGACATTTGCACCCCCCACTATAGCAGAAAGGGTCTTTCTAGTAGTTGCACATCTTATCTAAGCTGTCTGCAGTGTTTTTCCAAAGTTACCTACATTTTTATCTTTGGCGTTCCGGTATCGACCTTATCTCAGGCTGAAAATGCGTTTTCTGCATTGTGCCATGACTTTGCAGGGAAGCGTCAGAAGATGAAATTTTTACCTCCCACTATAGCAGAAAGGGTCTCTCTTGTAGTTAAACATCTAATCTAAGCTGTCTGAAGTGTTTTTCCAAAGTTATTAACAATTTTATGTTTGGCGTTCCGGAATCGACCTTATTTCAGGCTGAAAACGTGCTTTACGCATTGCGCCATAACTTTTCAGGGAAGCTTCAGAACATCGAATTTTCACCACCCACCATATCAGAAAGTGTCTTTCTAGTACTTGCACATCAAATCTAAGCTGTCTGAAGTGTTTTTCCAAAGTTATCAACACTTTTATGTTTGGCGTTCCGAAACTCACCTTATCTCAGGCTGAAAACGCGTTTTACGCATTGTGCAATAACTTTCCAGGAAAGCTTCAGAACATCGAATTTTCACCACCCACTATAGCAGAAAGGGTCTTTCTAGTAATGGCTCATCAAAGCTAAGCTGTCTGAAGTGTTTTTCCAAACTTATCAACATTTTTATGTTTGGCGTTCTGGAACCCACCTTATCTCAGGCTGAAAACGGATTTTCTGCATTGTGCCATAACTTTGCAGAGAAGCTTCAGAACATGAAATATTCACATGCCACTGTAGCAGAAAGGGTCTTTCTAGAAGTTGCACATCAAATCTGAGCTGTTTGAAGTGTTTTTCCAAGGTTATCAACATTTTTATGTTTGGCGTTCAGGAATCGACCTTATCTCAGGCTGAAAAGGCGATTTACGCATTCTGCCATAACTTTGCAGGGAATCTTCAGAACATGAAATTTTCGTATCCCACTATAGCAGAAAGGGTCTTTCTAGTAGTTGCACATCAAATCTAAGCTGTCTGAAGTGTTTTTCCAAAGTTATAAACATTTTTATGTTTGGCGTTACGGAATCGACCTTATCTCAGGCTGAATACGCGTTTTCTGCATTGTGCCATAACTTTGCGGAGAAGCTTCAGACCATGAAATTTTCACCTCCCACTACAGCAGAAAGGGTCTTTCTAGTAGTTGCGCATCAAATCTAAGCTGTTTGAAGTTTTTTTCCAAAGTTATCAACATTTTTATGTTTGGCGTTCCTGAATCGACCTTATCTCAGGCTGAAAACGGGTTTTCTGCATTGTGCCGTAAATTTGCAGGCAAGCTTCAGAACATGAAAATTTCAACTCCCACTACAGCAGAAAGGGTCTTTCTAGTCGTTGCACATCAAATCTAAGCTGTCTGAAGTGTTGTTCCAAAGTTATCATATTTTTTTGTTTGGCGTTCCGGAACCCTCCTTATCTCAGGCTGAAAACGCGTTTTCTGCATTGTGCCATAACTTTGCAGGGAAGCTTCAGAACATGAAATTTTCACCTCTCACTATAGCAGAAAGGGTCTTTCTAATAGTTGCACATCAAATCTAAGCTGTCTGAAGTGTTTTTCCAAAGTTATCAACATTTTTATGTTTGGCATTCCAGAATCGACCTTATCTCTGGCTCAAAATGCGTTTTCTGCATTGTACCATAACTTTGCAGAGAAGCTTCTGAACATTAAATTTAAACCTCCCACTATAGCACAAAGGGTCTTTCTAATAGTTGCACATCAAATCTAAGCTGTCTGAAGTGTTTTTCCAAAGTTATCAACTTTTTTATGTTTGGCGTTCCGGAATCGACCTTATCTCTGGCTGAAAATGCGTTTTCTGCATTGTGATATAACTTTGCAGGGAAGCTTCAGAACATGAAATTTTCACATCCCACTATAGCTGAAAGGGTCTTTCTAGTAATTGCACATCAAATCTAAGCTGTCTGAAGTGTTTTTCCAAAGTTATCAACATTCTTATGTTTGGCGTTCCGGAACCCACTTTATCTCAGGCTGAAAACGTGTTTTGTGCATTGTGCCATAACTTTGCAGTGAAGCCTCAGAACATGAAATTTTCACCTCCCACTATAGTAGAAAGGGTCTTTCTAGTAGTTGCACATCAAATCGAAGCTGTCTGAAGTGTTTTTCCAAAGTTATCAACATTTTTATGTTTGGCGTTCCGGAATCGACCTTATCTCAGGCTGATAACGCGTTTTCTGCATTGTGCCATAACTTTGCAGGGAAGCTTCAGAACATCAAATTTTCACCTCCCACTATAGCAGAAAGGGTCTTTCTAGTAGTTGCACATCAAATCTAAGCGGTCTGAAGTGTTTTTCCAACATTATCAACATTATTATATTGCCGTTCCGGAATCGACCTTATCTCAGGCTGAAAAGCCGTTTTCTGCATTGTGCCATAACTTTGGAGGGAAGCTTAAGAACATGAAATTTTCACCTCCCACTATAGCAGAAAGGGCCTTTCTAGTAGTTGCACATCAAATCGAAGCTGTCTGAAGTGTTTTTCCAAACTTATCAACATTTTTGTGTTTGGCGTTCCGGAACCCACCTTATCTCAGGCTGAAAACGCGTTTTCTGCATTGTGCCATAACTTTGCAGAGAAGCTTCAGAACATGAAATTTTCACCTCCCAGGACAACAGAAAGGGTGTTTCTAGCAGTTGCACATCAAATCTAAGTTGTCTGAAGTGTTTTTCCAAAGTTATCAACATTTTTATGTTTGGCGTTCCGGAATCGACCTTATCTCTGGCTCAAAATGCGTTTTCTGCATTGTACCATAACTTTGCAGAGAAGCTTCTGAACATTAAATTTAAACCTCCCACTATAGCACAAAGGGTCTTTCTTGTAGTTCCACATCAAATCGAAGCTGTCTGAAGTGTTTTCCAAAGTTATCAACTTTTTTATGTTTGGCGTTCCGGAATCGACCTTATCTCAGGCTGAAAACGCGTTTTACGCATTGTGCCATAACTTTACAGGGAAGCTTCAGAACATGAAATTTTGACCTCCCACAATAGCAGAAATGGTCTTTCTAGTAGTTGCACATCAAATCTAAGCTGTCTGATGTGTTTTTCCAAAGTTATCAACATTTTTATGTGTGGCGTTCCGGAACCAACCTTATCTCAGGCTGAAAACACGTTTTCTGCAACGTGCCATAACTTTACAGGGAAGCTTCAGAACATGAAATGTTCACCTCCCACTATAGCAGAAAGGGTCTTTCTAGTAGTTGCACATCAAATCTAAGCTGTCTGAAGTGTTTTTCGAAAGTGATCAACATTTTTATGTTTGGCGTTCGGGAATCGACCTTATCTCAGGCTCAAAATGCGTTTTCTGCATTGTGCCATAACTTTGCAGAGAAGCTTCAGAACATGACATTTTCACCTCCTACTATAGCAGAAAGGGTCTTTCCAGTAGTTGCACATCAAATCTAAGCTGTCTGAAGTGTTTTTCCAAAGTTATCAACATTTTTATGTTTGGCGTTCCGGAATCGACCTTATCTCAGGCTGAAAACGCGTTTTACGCATTGTGCCATAACTTTACAGGGAAGCTTCAGAACATGAAATTTTCACCTCCCACAATAGCAGAAAGGGTCTTTCTAGTAGTTGCACATCAAATCTAAGCTGTCTGAAATGTTTTTCAAAAGTTATCAACATTTTTATGTTTGGCGTTCCAGAACCAACCTTATCTCAGGCTGAAAACACGTTTTCTGCAACGTGCCATAACTTTACAGGGAAGCTTCAGAACATGAAATGTTCACCTCCCACTATAGCAGAAAGGGTCTTTCTAGTAGTTACTCATCAAATCTAAGCTGTCTGAAGTGTTTTTCGAAAGTTATCAACATTTTTTATGTTTGGCGTTCCGGAATCGACCTTATCTCAGTCTGAAAACGCGTTGTCTGCATTGTGCCATAACTTTGCATGAAAGCTTCCGAACATGAAATTTAACCTCCCGCTATAGCAGAAAGGGTCTTTTTAGTAGTTGCACATCAAATCTAAGCTGTCTGAAGTGTTTTTCCAAAGTTATCAACACTTTTATGTTTGGCGTTCCGGAATCGACCTTATCTCAGTCTCAAAATGCGTTTTCTGCATTGTGCCATAACTTTACAGGGAAGCTTCAGACCATGAAATGTTCACCTCCCACTACAACAAAAAGGGTGTTTGTAGCAGTTGCACAACAAATCTAAGCTGTCTGAAGTGTTTTTCCAAAAATCGTTTTCTGCATTGTGCCATAACTTTGCAGGTAAGCTTCAGAACATGAAATTTTGACCTCCCACTATAGCAGAAAGGGTCTTTTTAGTAGTTGCGCAACAAATCTAAGCTGTCTGAAGTGTTTTTCAAAAGATATCAACATTTTTATGTTTAGCGTTCCGGAATCGACCTTATCTCAGGATGAAAAATCGTTTTCTGCATTGTGCCATAACTTTGCAGGTAAGCTTCAGAACATAAAATTTTGACCTCCCACAATAGCAGAAAGGGTCTTTCTAGTAGTTGCACATCAAATCTAAGCTGTCTGAACTGTTTTTCGAAAGTTATCAACATTTTTATGTTTGGCGTACCGGAATCGACCTTATCTCAGGCTGAAAACGCGTTTTACGCATTGTACCATAACTTTGCATGAAAGCTTCCGAACATGAAATTTTAACCTCACACTATAGCAGAAAGGGTCTTTCTAGTACTTGCACATCAAATCTAAGCTGTCTGAAGTGTTTTTCCAAAGTTATCAACAATTTTATGTTTGGCGTTCTGGAACCCACCTTATTTCAGGCTGAAAACGCGTGCGTTTTCTCCATTCTGCCATAACTTTGCAGGGAAGCTTCAGAACATTAAATTTTCACCTCCCACGTTAGCAGAAAGAGTCTTTCTAGTAGTTGCACATCATATCTAAGCTGTCTGAAGTGTTTTTACAAAGTTATCAACATTTTTATGTTTGGCGTTCCGGAACCCACCTTATCTCAGGCTCAAAACGTGTTTTCTGCATTGTGCCATAACTTTGCAGGGAAGCTTCAGAACATGAAATTTTCAGCTGCCGCTATAGCAGAAATGGTCTTTCTAGTAGTTGCACATCAAATCTAAGCTGTCTGAAGTGTTTTTCCAAAGTTATCAACATTTTTACGTTTGGCGTTCCGGAATCGACCTTATCTCAGGCTAAAAACGCGTTTTCTGCATTGTGCCATAACTTTGCAGGGAAGCTTCAGAACATGAAATTATCACCACCCACTATAGCAGAAAGGGTCTTTCTAGCAGTTGCACATGAAATCTAAGCTGTCTGAAACGTTTTTCCAAAGTTATCAACATTTTTATTTTTGGTGTTGCGGAACCCACGTTATCTCAGGCTGAAAACGAGTTTTCTGCCTTGTGCCATAACTTCTAAGGGAAGCTTCAGAACATGAAATTTTCACATCCCACTATAGCAGAAAGGGTCTTTCTAGTAGTTGCACATCAAATCTAAGCTGTCTGAAGTGTTTTTCCAAAGTTATCAACTTTTTTATGTTTGGCGTTCCGGAATCGACCTTATCTCTGGCTGAAAATGCGTTTTCTGCATTGTGATATAACTTTGCAGGGAAGCTTCAGAACATGAAATTTTCACATCCCACTATAGCTGAAAGGGTCTTTCTAGTAATTGCACATCAAATCTAAGCTGTCTGAAGTGTTTTTCCAAAGTTATCAACATTCTTATGTTTGGCGTTCCGGAACCCACTTTATCTCAGGCTGAAAACGTGTTTTCTGCATTGTGCCATAACTTTGCAGTGAAGCCTCAGAACATGAAATTTTCACCTCCCACTATAGTAGAAAGGGTCTTTCTAGTAGTTGCACATCAAATCGAAGCTGTCTGAAGTGTTTTTCCAAAGTTATCAACATTTTTATGTTTGGCGTTCCGGAATCGACCTTATCTCAGGCTGATAACGCGTTTTCTGCATTGTGCCATAACTTTGCAGGGAAGCTTCAGAACATCAAATTTTCACCTCCCACTATAGCAGAAAGGGTCTTTCTAGTAGTTGCACATCAAATCTAAGCGGTCTGAAGTGTTTTTCCAACATTATCAACATTATTATATTGCCGTTCCGGAATCGACCTTATCTCAGGCTGAAAAGCCGTTTTCTGCATTGTGCCATAACTTTGGAGGGAAGCTTAAGAACATGAAATTTTCACCTCCCACTATAGCAGAAAGGGCCTTTCTAGTAGTTGCACATCAAATCGAAGCTGTCTGAAGTGTTTTTCCAAACTTATCAACATTTTTGTGTTTGGCGTTCCGGAACCCACCTTATCTCAGGCTGAAAACGCGTTTTCTGCATTGTGCCATAACTTTGCAGAGAAGCTTCAGAACATGAAATTTTCACCTCCCAGGACAACAGAAAGGGTGTTTCTAGCAGTTGCACATCAAATCTAAGTTGTCTGAAGTGTTTTTCCAAAGTTATCAACATTTTTATGTTTGGCGTTCCGGAATCGACCTTATCTCTGGCTCAAAATGCGTTTTCTGCATTGTACCATAACTTTGCAGAGAAGCTTCTGAACATTAAATTTAAACCTCCCACTATAGCACAAAGGGTCTTTCTTGTAGTTCCACATCAAATCGAAGCTGTCTGAAGTGTTTTCCAAAGTTATCAACTTTTTTATGTTTGGCGTTCCGGAATCGACCTTATCTCAGGCTGAAAACGCGTTTTACGCATTGTGCCATAACTTTACAGGGAAGCTTCAGAACATGAAATTTTGACCTCCCACAATAGCAGAAATGGTCTTTCTAGTAGTTGCACATCAAATCTAAGCTGTCTGATGTGTTTTTCCAAAGTTATCAACATTTTTATGTGTGGCGTTCCGGAACCAACCTTATCTCAGGCTGAAAACACGTTTTCTGCAACGTGCCATAACTTTACAGGGAAGCTTCAGAACATGAAATGTTCACCTCCCACTATAGCAGAAAGGGTCTTTCTAGTAGTTGCACATCAAATCTAAGCTGTCTGAAGTGTTTTTCGAAAGTGATCAACATTTTTATGTTTGGCGTTCGGGAATCGACCTTATCTCAGGCTCAAAATGCGTTTTCTGCATTGTGCCATAACTTTGCAGAGAAGCTTCAGAACATGACATTTTCACCTCCTACTATAGCAGAAAGGGTCTTTCCAGTAGTTGCACATCAAATCTAAGCTGTCTGAAGTGTTTTTCCAAAGTTATCAACATTTTTATGTTTGGCGTTCCGGAATCGACCTTATCTCAGGCTGAAAACGCGTTTTACGCATTGTGCCATAACTTTACAGGGAAGCTTCAGAACATGAAATTTTCACCTCCCACAATAGCAGAAAGGGTCTTTCTAGTAGTTGCACATCAAATCTAAGCTGTCTGAAATGTTTTTCAAAAGTTATCAACATTTTTATGTTTGGCGTTCCAGAACCAACCTTATCTCAGGCTGAAAACACGTTTTCTGCAACGTGCCATAACTTTACAGGGAAGCTTCAGAACATGAAATGTTCACCTCCCACTATAGCAGAAAGGGTCTTTCTAGTAGTTACTCATCAAATCTAAGCTGTCTGAAGTGTTTTTCGAAAGTTATCAACATTTTTTATGTTTGGCGTTCCGGAATCGACCTTATCTCAGTCTGAAAACGCGTTGTCTGCATTGTGCCATAACTTTGCATGAAAGCTTCCGAACATGAAATTTAACCTCCCGCTATAGCAGAAAGGGTCTTTTTAGTAGTTGCACATCAAATCTAAGCTGTCTGAAGTGTTTTTCCAAAGTTATCAACACTTTTATGTTTGGCGTTCCGGAATCGACCTTATCTCAGTCTCAAAATGCGTTTTCTGCATTGTGCCATAACTTTACAGGGAAGCTTCAGACCATGAAATGTTCACCTCCCACTACAACAAAAAGGGTGTTTGTAGCAGTTGCACAACAAATCTAAGCTGTCTGAAGTGTTTTTCCAAAAATCGTTTTCTGCATTGTGCCATAACTTTGCAGGTAAGCTTCAGAACATGAAATTTTGACCTCCCACTATAGCAGAAAGGGTCTTTTTAGTAGTTGCGCAACAAATCTAAGCTGTCTGAAGTGTTTTTCAAAAGATATCAACATTTTTATGTTTAGCGTTCCGGAATCGACCTTATCTCAGGATGAAAAATCGTTTTCTGCATTGTGCCATAACTTTGCAGGTAAGCTTCAGAACATAAAATTTTGACCTCCCACAATAGCAGAAAGGGTCTTTCTAGTAGTTGCACATCAAATCTAAGCTGTCTGAACTGTTTTTCGAAAGTTATCAACATTTTTATGTTTGGCGTACCGGAATCGACCTTATCTCAGGCTGAAAACGCGTTTTACGCATTGTACCATAACTTTGCATGAAAGCTTCCGAACATGAAATTTTAACCTCACACTATAGCAGAAAGGGTCTTTCTAGTACTTGCACATCAAATCTAAGCTGTCTGAAGTGTTTTTCCAAAGTTATCAACAATTTTATGTTTGGCGTTCTGGAACCCACCTTATTTCAGGCTGAAAACGCGTGCGTTTTCTCCATTCTGCCATAACTTTGCAGGGAAGCTTCAGAACATTAAATTTTCACCTCCCACGTTAGCAGAAAGAGTCTTTCTAGTAGTTGCACATCATATCTAAGCTGTCTGAAGTGTTTTTACAAAGTTATCAACATTTTTATGTTTGGCGTTCCGGAACCCACCTTATCTCAGGCTCAAAACGTGTTTTCTGCATTGTGCCATAACTTTGCAGGGAAGCTTCAGAACATGAAATTTTCAGCTGCCGCTATAGCAGAAATGGTCTTTCTAGTAGTTGCACATCAAATCTAAGCTGTCTGAAGTGTTTTTCCAAAGTTATCAACATTTTTACGTTTGGCGTTCCGGAATCGACCTTATCTCAGGCTAAAAACGCGTTTTCTGCATTGTGCCATAACTTTGCAGGGAAGCTTCAGAACATGAAATTATCACCACCCACTATAGCAGAAAGGGTCTTTCTAGCAGTTGCACATGAAATCTAAGCTGTCTGAAACGTTTTTCCAAAGTTATCAACATTTTTATTTTTGGTGTTGCGGAACCCACGTTATCTCAGGCTGAAAACGAGTTTTCTGCCTTGTGCCATAACTTCTAAGGGAAGCTTCAGAACATGAAATTTTCACATCCCACTATAGCAGAAAGGGTCTTTCTAGTAGTTGCACATCAAATCTAAGCTGTCTGAAGTGTTTTTCCAAAGTTATCAACATTTTTATGGTTGGCGTTCCGGAACCCACCTTATCGCAGGCTGAAAACGTGTTTTCTGCATTGTGCCATAACTTTGCAGGGAAGCTTCAGAACATGGAATTTTCACCACCCACTATATCAGAAAGGGTCTTTCTAGTAGTTGCGCATCAAATCTAGGCTGTCTGAAGTGATTTTCCAAAGTTATCAACATTTTTATGTTTGGCGTTCCGGAACCCACCTTATGTCTGACTGAAAACGCCTTTTCTGCATTGTGCTATAACTTTGCAGGGAAGCTTCAGAACATGAAATTTTCACCTCCCACTAAAGCAGAAAGGGTCTTTCCAGTAGTTGCACATCAAATTTCGGCTGTCTGAAGTGTTTTTACAAAGTTATCAACATTTTTATGTTTGGCGTTCCGGAATCGACCTTATCTCTGGCTGAAAACGCGTTTTCTGCATTGCGCCATAAATTTGCAGGGAAGCTTCAGAACATGAAATTTTCACATCCCACTATAACAGAAAGGGTCTTTCTAGTAGTTGTACAACAATATAAGCTGTCTGAAGTGTTTTTCCAAAGTCATCAACATTTTTATGTTTGGCGTTCCGGAACTCACCTTATCTCAGACTGAAAACGCCTTTTCTGCATTGTGCTATAACTTTGCAGGGAAGCTTCAGAACATGAAATTTTTACATCCCATTATAGCAGAAAGGGTGTTTCTAGTAGTTGCACACCAAATCTAAGCTGTCTGAATTGTTTTTCCAAAGTTATAAACATTTTTTATTTTTGGCTTTACGGAATCGACCTTATCTCAGGCTGAAAACGCGTTTTACGTATTGTGCCATAACTTTGCAGGGAAGCTTCAGAACATGACATTTGCACCCCCCACTATAGCAGAAAGGGTCTTTCTAGTAGTTGCACATCTTATCTAAGCTGTCTGCAGTGTTTTTCCAAAGTTACCTACATTTTTATCTTTGGCGTTCCGGTATCGACCTTATCTCAGGCTGAAAATGCGTTTTCTGCATTGTGCCATGACTTTGCAGGGAAGCGTCAGAAGATGAAATTTTTACCTCCCACTATAGCAGAAAGGGTCTCTCTTGTAGTTAAACATCTAATCTAAGCTGTCTGAAGTGTTTTTCCAAAGTTATTAACAATTTTATGTTTGGCGTTCCGGAATCGACCTTATTTCAGGCTGAAAACGCGCTTCACGCATTGCGCCATAACTTTTCAGGGAAGCTTCAGAACATCGAATTTTCACCACCCACCATATCAGAAAGTGTCTTTCTAGTACTTGCACATCAAATCTAAGCTGTCTGAAGTGTTTTTCCAAAGTTATCAACACTTTTATGTTTGGCATTCCGAAACTCACCTTATCTCAGGCTGAAAAGCGTTTTTGTGCATAGTGCCATAACTTTTCAGGGAAGCTTCAGAACATGAAATTTTAACCTCCCACTATAGCAGAAAGGGTCTTTCTAGTAGTTGCACATCAAATCTAAGCTGTCTGAAGTGTTTTTCCAAAGTTATTAACACTTTTATGTTTGGCGTTCCGAAACCCACCTTATCTCAGGCTGAAAAGCGTTTTTACGCATTGTGCCATAACTTTGCAGGGAAGCTTCTGAACATGAAATTTTAAACTTCCACTATAGCAGAAAAGGTCTTTCTAGTAGTTGAACATCAAATCTAAGCTGTCTGAAGTGTTTTTACAAAGTTGTCAACATTTTTATGTTTGGCGTTCCGGAATCGACCTTATCTCTGGCTGAAAACGCGTTTTCTGCATTGCGCCATAAATTTGCTGGGAAGCTTCAGAACATGAAATTTTCACATCCCACTATAACAGAAAGGGTCTTTCTAGTAGTTCCACATCAAATCTAAGCTATCTGAAGTGTTTTTCCAAAGATATCAAGATATTTATGTTTGGCGTTCCGGGAACCACCTTATCTCAGGCTGAAAACGCGTTTTACGCATTGTGTCATAACTTTGCAGGGAAGCTTCAGAACATGAAATTTTCACCTCCCACAATAGCAGAAAGGGTCTTACTAGTAGTTGTACAACAATATAAGCTGTCTGAAGTGTTTTTCCAAAGTCATCAACATTTTTATGTTTGGCGTTCCGGAACCCACCTTATCTCAGACTGAAAACGCCTTTTCTGCATTGTGCTATAACTTTGCAGGGAAGCTTCAGAACATGAAATTTTTACATCCCATTATAGCAGAAAGGGTGTTTCTAGTAGTTGCACACCAAATCTAAGCTGTCTGAATTGTTTTTCCAAAGTTATAAACATTTTTTATTTTTGGCGTTCCGGAATCGACCTTATCTCTGGCTGAAAACGCGTTTTCTGCATTGCGCCATAAATTTGCTGGGAAGCTTCAGAACATGAAATTTTCACATCCCACTATAACAGAAAGGGTCTTTCTAGTAGTTCCACATCAAATCTAAGCTGTCTGAAGTGTTTTTCCAAAGATATCAAGATATTTATGTTTGGCGTTCCGGGAACCACCTTATCTCAGGCTGAAAACGCGTTTTACGCATTGTGTCATAACTTTGCAGGGAAGCTTCAGAACATGAAATTTTCACCTCCCACAATAGCAGAAAGGGTCTTACTAGTAGTTGTACAACAATATAAGCTGTCTGAAGTGTTTTTCCAAAGTCATCAACATTTTTATGTTTGGCGTTCCGGAACCCACCTTATCTCAGACTGAAAACGCCTTTTCTGAATTGTGCTATAACTTTGCAGGGAAGCTTCAGAACATGAAATTTTTACATCCCATTATAGCAGAAAGGGTGTTTCTAGTAGTTGCACACCAAATCTAAGCTGTCTGAATTGTTTTTCCAAAGTTATAAACATTTTTTATTTTTGGCTTTACGGAATCGACCTTATCTCAGGCTGAAAACGCGTTTTACGTATTGTGCCATAACTTTGCAGGTAAGCTTCAGAACATAAAATTTTGACCTCCCACAATAGCAGAAAGGGTCTTTCTAGTAGTTGCACATCAAATCTAAGCTGTCTGAACTGTTTTTCGAAAGTTATCAACATTTTTATGTTTGGCGTACCGGAATCGACCTTATCTCAGGCTGAAAACGCGTTTTACGCATTGTACCATAACTTTGCATGAAAGCTTCCGAACATGAAATTTTAACCTCACACTATAGCAGAAAGGGTCTTTCTAGTACTTGCACATCAAATCTAAGCTGTCTGAAGTGTTTTTCCAAAGTTATCAACAATTTTATGTTTGGCGTTCTGGAACCCACTTTATTTCAGGCTGAAAACGCGTGCGTTTTCTCCATTCTGCCATAACTTTGCAGGGAAGCTTCAGAACATGAAATTTTCACCTCCCACGTTAGCAGAAAGAGTCTTTCTAGTAGTTGCACATCATATCTAAGCTGTCTGAAGTGTTTTTAGAAAGTTATCAACATTTTTATGTTTGGCGTTCCGGAACCCACCTTATCTCAGGCTCAAAACGTGTTTTCTGCATTGTGCCATAACTTTGCAGGGAAGCTTCAGAACATGAAATTTTCAGCTGCCGCTATAGCAGAAATGGTCTTTCTAGTAGTTGCACATCAAATCTAAGCTGTCTGAAGTGTTTTTCCAAAGTTATCAACATTTTTACGTTTGGCGTTCCGGAATCGACCTTATCTCAGGCTAAAAACGCGTTTTCTGCATTGTGCCATAACTTTGCAGGGAACCTTCAGAACAAGAAATTATCACCACCCACTATAGCAGAAAGGGTCTTTCTAGCAGTTGCACATGAAATCTAAGCTGTCTGAAACGTTTTTCCAAAGTTATCAACATTTTTATTTTTGGTGTTGCGGAACCCACGTTATCTCAGGCTGAAAACGAGTTTTCTGCCTTGTGCGATAACTTCTAAGGGAAGCTTCAGAACATGAAATTTTCACATCCCACTATAGCAGAAAGGGTCTTTCTAGTAGTTGCACATCAAATCTAAGCTGTCTGAAGTGTTTTTCCAAAGTTATCAACATTTTTATGGTTGGCGTTCCGGAACCCACCTTATCGCAGGCTGAAAACGTGTTTTCTGCATTGTGCCATAACTTTGCAGGGAAGCTTCAGAACATGGAATTTTCACCACCCAATATATCAGAAAGGGTCTTTCTAGTAGTTGCGCATCAAATCTAGGCTGTCTGAAGTGATTTTCCAAAGTTATCAACATTTTTATGTTTGGCGTTCCGGAACCCACCTTATGTCTGACTGAAAACGCCTTTTCTGCATTGTGCTATAACTTTGCAGGGAAGCTTCAAAACATGAAATTTTCACCTCCCACTAAAGCAGAAAGGGTCTTTCCAGTAGTTGCACATCAAATTTCGGCTGTCTGAAGTGTTTTTACAAAGTTATAAACATTTTTTATTTTTGGCTTTACGGAATCGACCTTATCTCAGGCTGAAAACGCGTTTTACGTATTGTGCCATAACTTTGCAGGGAAGCTTCAGAACATGACATTTGCACCCCCCACTATAGCAGAAAGGGTCTTTCTAGTAGTTGCACATCTAATCTAAGCTGTCTGCAGTGTTTTTCCAAAGTTACCTACATTTTTATCTTTGGCGTTCCGGTATCGACCTTATCTCAGGCTGAAAATGCGTTTTCTGCATTGTGCCATGACTTTGCAGGGAAGCGTCAGAAGATGAAATTTTTACCTCCCACTATAGCAGAAAGGGTCTCTCTAGTAGTTACACATCTAATCTAAGCTGTCTGAAGTGTTTTTCCAAAGTTATTAACAATTTTATGTTTGGCGTTCCGGAATCGACCTTATTTCAGGCTGAAAACGCGTTTTACGCATTGCGCCATAACTTTTCAGGGAAGCTTCAGAACATCGAATTTTCACCACCCACCATATCAGAAAGTGTCTTTCTAGTAGTTGCACATCAAATCTAAGCTGTCTGAAGTGTTTTTCCAAAGTTATCAACATTTTTTTGTTTGGCGTTCCGGAATCGACCTTATCTCAGGATGAAAAATCGTTTTCTGCATTGTCCCATAACTTTGCAGGGAAGCTTCAGAGCATGAAATGTTCACCTCCCACTATAGCAGAAAGGGTCTTTCTAGCAGTTGCACATCAAATCTAAGCTGTCTGAAGTGTTTTTCGAAAGTTATCAACATTTTTATGTTTGGCATTCCAGAATCGATCTTATCTCAGGCTGAAAACGAGTTGTCTGCATTGTGCCATAACTTTGCATGGAAGCTTCCAAATATGAAATTTTAACCTCCCACTATAGCAGAAAGGGTCTTTCTAGTAGTTGCACATCAAATCTAAGCTGTCTGAAGTTTTTTTCCAAGGTTATCAACATTTTTATGTTTGGCGTTCCGAAATCGAACTTATCTCAAGCTGAAAACGCGTTTTCTGCATTGTGCCATAAATTTGCAGGGAAGCTTCAGAACATGAAATGTTCACCTCCCACTATAGCAGAAAGGGTCTTCCTAGTAGTTGCACATCAAATCTAAGCTGTCTGAAGTGTTTTTCCAAAGTTATCAACATTTTTAGGCTTGGCGTTCCGGAACCCACCTTATCTCAGGCTGAAAACGCGTTTTCTGTATTGTGCCATAACTTCTCAGCGAAGCTTCAGAACATGAAATGTTCACGTCCCACTGTAGCAGAAAGGGTCTTTCTAGTAGTTGCACATCAAATCTAAGCTGTCTGAAGTGTTTTTCAAAAGTTATCAACATTTTTATGTTTGGCGTTCTAGAACCCAACTTATCTCATGCTGAAAACGCGTTTTCTGCATTGTGCCATAATATTGCTGGGAAGCTTCAGAACACGAAATTTTCACCTCCCACTGTATCAGAAAGGGTCTTTCTCGTAGTTGCACATCAAATCTAAGGTGTCTGAAGTGTTTTTCCAAAGTTATAAACATTTTTATGTTTGGCGTACCAGAATCAACCTTATGTCAGGCTGAAAACGGGTTTTACGCATTGTGCCATAACTTTGCAAGGAAGCTTCAGAACATGGAATTTTCACTACCCACTATAGCAGAAATGGTCTTTCTAGTAGTTGCACATCAAATCTAAGCTGTCTGAAGTGTTTTTCAAAAGTTATCAACATTTTTATGTTTGGCGTTCCGGAATCGACCTTCTCTCAGGCTGAAAACGCGTTTCACGCATTGTGCCATAACTTTGCAGGGAAGCTTCAGAACAGGACATTTTCACCTCCCGCAATATCAGAAAGGGTCTTTCCAGCAGTTGCACATCAAATCTAAGCTGTTTGAAGTGTTTTACTGAAGTTATAAACTTTTTTTATGTTTGGCGTTCCGGAACCGACCTTATCTCAGACTGAAAACGGGTTTTACGCATTGTGCCATAACTTTGCAGGGAAGCTTCAGAACATGGAATTTTCACTACCCACTATAGCAGAAAGGGTCTTTTTGTATTGGCATATCAAATCTAAGCTGTCTGAAGTCTTTTTCCAAAGGTATCAACATTTTTATGTTTGGCGTTCCGGAATCGATCTTATCTCAGGCTAAAAATGCGTTTTCTGCATTGTGCTATAACTTTGCAGGGAAGGTTCAGAACATGAAATTTTCACCTCCCACTATAGCAGAAAGGGTCTTTCTAGTAGTTGCACATCAAATCTAAGCTGTCTGAAGTGTTTTTCGAAAGTTATCAACATTTTTATGTTTGGCCTTCCAGAATCGACCTTATCTCAGGCAGAAAACGCATTGTCTGCATTGTGCCATAACTTTGCAGGGAAGCTTCAGAACATGAAATGTTCACCTCCCACTATAGCAGAAAGGGTCTTTTTAGTTGTTGCAGATCAAATCTAAGCTGTCTGATGTGTTTTTCCAAAGTTATCAACATTTTTATGTTTGGCGTTCCAGAATCGACCTTATCTCAGGCTGAAAACGCGTTGTCTGCATTGTGCCATAACTTTGCATGGAAGCTTCCGAACATGAAATTTTAAGCTCCCACTATAGCAGAAAGGCTCTTTCTAGTAGTTGCAGATCAAATCTAAGCTGTCTGAAATGTTTTTCCAAAGTCATCAACATTTTTATGTTTGGCGTTTCGGAAACCACCTTATCTCAGGCTGAAAACGCGTTTTCTGCATTGTGCCATAACTTCTCAGGGAAGCTACAGAACATGAAATGTTCACCTCCCACTGTAGCAGAAAGGGTCTTTCTAGTAGATGCAAATCAAATCTAAGCTGTCTGAAGTGTTTTTCGAAAGTTTTCAACATTTTTATGTTTGGTGTTCCTGAATCGACCTTATCTCAGGCTGAAAACGCGTTTCCTGCATTGTGTCATAACTTTGCAGGGAATCTTCAGAACATGAAATTTTCACCTCCCACTACAGCAGAAAGGGTCTTTCTAGTAGTTGCAGATCAAATCTAAGCTGTCTGATGTGTTTTTCCAAAGTTATCAACATTTTTATGTTTGGCATTCCGGAATCGACCTTATCTCAGGCTGAAAACGCGTTTCACGGGTTGTGCCATAACTTTGCAGGGAAGCTTCAGAAAATGAAAATTTCACCTCCCACTATAGCAGAAAGGGTCTTTCTAGTAGTTGCACATCAAATCTAAGCTGTCTGAAGTGTTTTTCCAAAATTATCAACATTTTTATGTTTGGCGTTCCGGAACCCACCTTATCTCAGACTGAAAACGCGTTTTCGGCATTGTGCCATAACTTTGCAGGGAAGCTTCAGAACATGAAATTTTCAGGTCCCACTATAGCAGAAAGGGTCTTTCTAGTAGTTGCACATGAAATCTAAGCTGTCTGAAGTGTTTTTCGAAAGTTATCAACATTTTTATGTTTGGCGTTCCGGAACCCACCTTATCTCTGGCTGAAAACGCGTTTTCGGCATTGTGCCATAACTTTGCAGGGAAGCTTCAGAACATGAAATTTTCAGGTCCCACTATAGCAGAAAGGGTCTTTCTAGTAGTTGCACTTGAAATCTAAGCAGTCTGAAGTGTTTTTCGAAAGTTATCAACATTTTTATGTTTGGCGTTCCGGAATCGACCTTATCTCAGGATGAAAAATCGTTTTCTGCATTGTCCCATAACTTTGCAGGGAAGCTTCAGAACATTCAATTTTCACCTCCCACTATACCAGAAAGGGTCTTTCTAGTAGTTGCACATCAAATCTAAGCTGTCTGAAGTGTTTTTCGAAAGTTTTCAACATTTTTATGTTTGGTGTTCCTGAATCGACCTTATCTCTGGCTGAAAACGCGTTTCCTGCATTGTGCCATAACTTTGCAAGGAATCTTCAGAACTTGAAATTTTCACCTCCCACTACAGCAGAAAGGGTCTTTCTAGTAGTTGCACATCAAATCTAAGCTGTTTGAAATGTTTTTCCAAAGTTATCAATATTTTTACGTTTGGCGTTCCAGAATCGACCTCATCTCAGGCTGAAAACGCGTTGTCTGCATTGTGCCATAACTTTGCAGGGAAGCTTCAGAACATGAAATGTTCACCTCCCACTATAGCAGAAAGGGTCTTTCTAGTAGTTGCACATCAAATGTAAGCTGTCTGAAGTGTTTTTCCAAAGTTATGAACATTTTCATGTTTGGCGTTCGGGAATCAACCTTATCTCAGGCTGAAAAGGCGTTTTCTGCATTGTGCCATAACTTTGCAGGGAAGCTTCAGAACATGAAATTTTCACCTCCCGCTATAGCAGAAAGGGTCTTTCTAGTAGTTGCACATCAAATCTAAGCAGTCTGAAGTGTTTTTCCAAAGTTATCAACATTTTTATGATTGGTGTTCCGGAATCGACCTTATCTCAGGCTGAAAACGCGTTTTCTGCATTGTGCCATAACCTTGCAGGGAAGCTTCAGAACATGACATTTTAACCTCCCACTATAGCAGAAAGGGTCTTTCTAGTAGTTGCACATCAAATCTAAGCTGTCGAAAGTGTTTTTCCAAAGTTATCAACATTTTTATGTTTGGCGTTTCGGAATCGACCTTATCTCCGGCTGAAAACGCGTTTTCTGCATTGTGCCATAACTTTGCAGGGAAGCTTCAGAACATGAAATTTTAACCTCCCATTATAGCAGAAAAGGTCATTCTAGTAGTTGCACATCAAATCTAAGGTGTCTTCAAGTGTTTTTCTAAAGTTATCAACATTTTTATGTTTGGCGTTCCGGAACCCACCTTATCTCAGGCTGAAAACGCGATTTCTGCATTGTGCCATAACTTTGCTGGGAAGCTTCAGAACATGAAATTTTCACCTCCCACTACAGCAAAAAGGGTCTTTCTAGTAGTTGCAGAGCAAATCTAAGCTGTCTGAAGTGTTTTTCCAAAGTTATCAACATTTTTATGTTTGGCGTTCTGGAACCCACCTCATCTCAGGCTGAAAACGCGTTTTCGGCATTGTGCCATAACTTTGCAGGGAAGCTTCAGAACATGAAATTTTCAGGTCCCACTATAGCAGAAAGGGTCTTTCTAGTAGTTGCACATGAAATCTAAGCTGTCTGAAGTGTTTTTCGAAAGTTATCAACATTTTTATGTTTGGCGTTCCGGAATCGACCTTATCTCAGGATGAAAAATCGTTTTCTGCATTGTCCCATAACTTTGCAGGGAAGCTTCAGAACATGCAATTTTCACCTCCCACTATACCAGAAAGGGTCTTTCTAGTAGTTGCACATCAAATCTAAGCTGTCTGAAGTGTTTTTCGAAAGTTTTCAACATTTTTATGTTTGGTGTTCCTGAATCGACCTTATCTCTGGCTGAAAACGCGTTTCCTGCATTGTGCCATAACTTTGCAAGGAATCTTCAGAACTTGAAATTTTCACCTCCCACTACAGCAGAAAGGGTCTTTCTAGTAGTTGCACATCAAATCTAAGCTGTTTGAAATGTTTTTCCAAAGTTATCAATATTTTTACGTTTGGCGTTCCAGAATCGACCTCATCTCAGGCTGAAAACGCGTTGTCTGCATTGTGCCATAACTTTGCAGGGAAGCTTCAGAACATGAAATGTTCACCTCCCACTATAGCAGTAAGGGTCTTTCTAGTAGTTGCACATCAAATGTAAGCTGTCTGAAGTGTTTTTCCAAAGTTATGAACATTTTCATGTTTGGCGTTCGGGAATCAACCTTATCTCAGGCTGAAAAGGCGTTTTCTGCATTGTGCCATAACTTTGCAGGGAAGCTTCAGAACATGAAATTTTCACCTCCAGCTATAGCAGAAAGGGTCTTTATAGTAGTTGCACATCAAATCTAAGCAGTCTGAAGTGTTTTTCCAAAGTTATCAACATTTTTATGATTGGTGTTCCGGAATCGACCTTATCTCAGGCTGAAAACGCGTTTTCTGCATTGTGCCATAACCTTGCAGGGAAGCTTCAGAACATGACATTTTAACCTCCCACTATAGCAGAAAGGGTCTTTCTAGTAGTTGCACATCAAATCTAAGCTGTCGAAAGTGTTTTTCCAAAGTTATCAACATTTTTATGTTTGGCGTTTCGGAATCGACCTTATCTCCGGCTGAAAACGCGTTTTCTGCATTGTGCCATAACTTTGCAGGGAAGCTTCAGAACATGAAATTTTAACCTCCCATTATAGCAGAAAAGGTCATTCTAGTAGTTGCACATCAAATCTAAGGTGTCTTCAAGTGTTTTTCTAAAGTTATCAACATTTTTATGTTTGGCGTTCCGGAACCCACCTTATCTCAGGCTGAAAATGCGTTTTCTGCATTGTGCCATAACTTTGCTGGGAAGCTTCAGAACATGAAATTTTCACCTCCCACTACAGCAAAAAGGGTCTTTCTAGTACTTGCAGACCAAATCTAAGCTGTCTGAAGTGTTTTTCCAAAGTTATCAACATTTTTATGCTTGGCGTTCTGGAACCCACCTCATCTCAGGCTGAAAACGCGTTTTCTGCATTGTGCCATAACTTAGCAGGGAGACTTCTGAACATGAAATTTTCTCCTCCCACTATCGCAAAAAGGGTATTTCTAGTAGTTGCACATCAAATCTAAGTTGTCTGAAGTGTTTTTCCAAAGTTATCAACATTCTTATGTTTGGCGTTCCGGAACCCACCTTATTTCAGCCTGAAAACACGTTTTACATATTTTGCCATAACTTTGAGGGAAGCTTCAGAACATGAAATTTTAACATCCCACTATAGCAGAAAGGGTCTTTCTAGTAGTTGCACATCAAATCTAAGCGGTCTGAAGTGTTTTTTTAAAGTTATCAACATTCTTATGTTTGGCGTTCCGGAATCGACCTTATCTCAGGCTGAAAACGCGTTTCCTGCATTGTGGCATAACTTTGCAGGGAAGCTTCAGAACATGAAATTTTCACCTCCCACTACAGCAGAAAGGGTATTTCTAGTAGTTGCACATCAAATCTAAGCTGTCTGAAGTGTATTTCCAAAGTTATCAACATTTTTATGTTTGGCGTTCTGGAACCCACCTTATCTCAGGCTGAAAACGCGTTTTCTGCATTGTGCCATAACTTTGCAGGGAGACTTCAGAACATGAAATTTTCTCCTCCCACTACAGCAGAAAGGGTATTTCTAGTAGTTGCACATCAAATCTAAGCTGTCTGTAGAGTTTTTCCTGAGTTATCAACATTTTTATGTTTGCCGTTCTGAAATCAACCTCGTCTCAGGCTGAAAACGCTTTTAACGCATTGTGCCATAACTTTGCAGGGAAGCTTCAGAACATGTTTTTTTCACCTCCCACGAAAGCAGAAAGGTTATTTCTAGTAGTTGCACATCAAATCTAAGCTGTCTGTAGAGTTTTTCCTGAGTTATCTGTCGTCGGGTTTAGGTTTTCAAGGTCTTGTGTACAAGGCGATTGGCTATAACATAAGCCGTCCCTAGTTCCGAGCACACTACCTCCCTTTGCCTCTCTGGTAAAGGGCCCCTCGTTTGGTCAACTCAGTCAGTCTCTTGTTGCGGACACGGTTCTAAAACTATAATAAGCGTAACAACTGTACCTTATTATATTAGTGAGTAGTGTCGGCGCTTCACTGAGCGGGTTATTTAATTAGCCCGACTTGTTAAAAAACAGTTTCTTGACCTTACAATGCTACACCTCTTACCGTAGTCTCTTTACTTAACTTCGTTTAGGGACTCATGATTAGATCCTCAATCCATTCCTTTCAAATAACATTTTCCCCATAAATGCCTAAAACTACCACCTAATCATTGACATAATAATTCAGGATGGAATAATGCTACCATGTGAGACACTCATTAAATGTGCAACAGGAGGAAATCAAACAATAACTCACCTATAACCCAATTGATGGTAGTAGGTAGGAGCCAGTTGATTCTTTAGTAGTCAGGGATCAACGCCGTTGTGCCTTTTCAGTACTTAATTGGTACTCAATTTTATTATGTTTTTTGTCACAAAAATGTTTCTTCAAAAAATTAATAAAAGAATAGTAAAAACAGCAAAGTCAACCAAGAATAATAAAATCCATAAACTCAAGGGTATCGCCAGACGCTGATACCCAACAATATCAAAAGTACCGCCAGACGCTGGTTCTAGTACATATACTTCAAAAACCATATAATCAAAAATACTTCAAAAGTCATATAATCAAAATTCATGCAATAAAAAGAATTAATTCAGAAATAGTAAGAGAAAAATAAAAGATGAGTTAAAATCAGATGGTCTGAGAGCAAACAGCAAGAGCACCGTCCCAAGATAAGATACAAGACCTTACGGCGGACAGACGCGGGTGAAGATCCAAAAAGAGCAAGAACCCAATGTCACATCTCCGAGCGCTTATATAGCCACACGCATGGCTTTGAAGACATACCAACGTCCGTTTCTCATGCCGAGGCAATTAATCATATCTTTAACTTATCTTGTTTTTCTCCAGATGGCCTTTGAAGTCCTTCCCTCAAAAGGATGCATGTTTGGTGATAGATCATATTAGTGTCAATTGCATCAGCACTTGCATCATTATTTACGTCAATGATGCCCGGTTTACCATATTAGGTCAGTACATCTACTCCATCTTTGTCAGCACGTGCGCTTACAAGTTCATACTAAGTTCAAGATGGCCACCTGCTCATGACTTCAAACGAGCGCGCCGACAAGGTCATTCTTAGTTCAAAGCACACAGCTGTTCGTGAGTTCAAACGTTCACGATCAAAAGCATACAGGTTCACTAAAGTTCAAAACATCAAACAATTAATGATAAAAAATCAGAAATAATATCAAATATTATTTAGCAGGTTTGTCAATGATAAAAACAGAAATAATATCAAATATTATTTAGCAGGTTTTGATTATAATATTTTCGAATTTCCAGTATATACAACATTATCAACATTTTTATGTTTGGCGTTCCGGAATCGACCTTATCTCAGGCTGAAAACGCGTTTTCTGCATTGTGCCATAATTTTGCAGGGAAGCTTCAGAACATGAAATTTTCACCTCCCACTACAGCAGAAAGGGTCTTTCTAGTAGTTGCACATCAAATCTAAGCTGTCTGAAGTGTTTTTCGAAAGTTATCAACATTTTTATGTTTGGCGTTCCGGAATCGACCTTATCTCGGGATGAAAAATCGTTTTCTGCATTGTCCCATAACTTTGCAGGGAAGCTTCAGAACATGAAATTTTGACCTCCCAATATAGCAGAAAGGGTCTTTCTAGTAGTTGCACATCAAATTTAAGCTGACTGAAGTGTTTTTTGAAAGTTATCAACATTTTTATGTTTGGCGTTCCGGAACCCACCTTATCTCAAGCTGAAAACGCGTTTTCTGCATTGTGCCATAACTTTGCAGGGAAGCTTCAGAACATGAAATGTTCACCTCCCACTATAGCAGAAAGGGTTTTTCTAGTAGTTGCACATCAAATCTAAGCTGTCTGAAGGGTTTTTCGAAAGTTATCAACAGTTTTTTGTTTGGCGTTCCGGAATCGACCTTATCTCAGGATGAAAAATCGTTTTCTGCATTGTCCCATAACTTGGCAGGGAAGCTTCAGAACATGAAATGTTCACCTCCCACTATAGCAGAAAGGGTCTTTCTAGCAGTTGCACATCAAATCTAAGCTGTCTGAAGTGTTTTTCGAAAGTTATCAACATTTTTATGTTTGGCATTCCAGAATCGATCTTATCTCAGGCTGAAAACGAGTTGTCTGCATTGTGCCATAACTTTGCATGGAAGCTTCCAAATATGAAATTTTAACCTCCCACTATAGCAGAAAGGGTCTTTCTAGTAGTTGCACATCAAATCTAAGCTGTCTGAAGTTTTTTTCCAAGGTTATCAACATTTTTATGTTTGGCGTTCCGAAATCGAACTTATCTCAAGCTGAAAACGCGTTTTCTGCATTGTGCCATAAATTTGCAGGGAAGCTTCAGAACATGAAATGTTCACCTCCCACTATAGCAGAAAGGGTCTTCCTAGTAGTTGCACATCAAATCTAAGCTGTCTGAAGTGTTTTTCCAAAGTTATCAACATTTTTAGGCTTGGCGTTCCGGAACCCACCTTATCTCAGGCTGAAAACGCGTTTTCTGTATTGTGCCATAACTTCTCAGCGAAGCTTCAGAACATGAAATGTTCACGTCCCACTGTAGCAGAAAGGGTCTTTCTAGTAGTTGCACATCAAATCTAAGCTGTCTGAAGTGTTTTTCAAAAGTTATCAACATTTTTATGTTTGGCGTTCTAGAACCCAACTTATCTCATGCTGAAAACGCGTTTTCTGCATTGTGCCATAATATTGCTGGGAAGCTTCAGAACACGAAATTTTCACCTCCCACTGTATCAGAAAGGGTCTTTCTCGTAGTTGCACATCAAATCTAAGGTGTCTGAAGTGTTTTTCCAAAGTTATCAACATTTTTATGTTTGGCGTACCAGAATCAACCTTATGTCAGGCTGAAAACGGGTTTTACGCATTGCGCCATAACTTTGGAAGGAAGCTTCAGAACATGGAATTTTCACTACCCACTATAGCAGAAATGGTCTTTCTAGTAGTTGCACATCAAATCTAAGCTGTCTGAAGTGTTTTTCAAAAGTTATCAACATTTTTATGTTTGGCGTTCCGGAATCGACCTTCTCTCAGGCTGAAAACGCGTTTCACGCATTGTGCCATAACTTTGCAGGGAAGCTTCAGAACAGGACATTTTCACCTCCCGCTATATCAGAAAGGGTCTTTCTAGCAGTTGCACATCAAATCTAAGCTGTTTGAAGTGTTTTACTGAAGTTATCAACTTTTTTTATGTTTGGCGTTCCGGAACCGACCTTATCTCAGACTGAAAACGGGTTTTACGCATTGTGCCATAACTTTGCAGGGAAGCTTCAGAACATGGAATTTCCACTACCCACTATAGCAGAAAGGGTCTTTCTGGTATTGGCAAATCAAATCTAAGCTGTCTGAAGTCTTTTTCCAAAGGTATCAACATTTTTATGTTTGGCGTTCCGGAATCGATCTTATCTCAGGCTAAAAATGCGTTTTCTGCATTGTGCTATAACTTTGCAGGGAAGGTTCAGAACATGAAATTTTCACCTCCCACTATAGCAGAAAGGGTCTTTCTAGTAGTTGCACATCAAATCTAAGCTGTCTGAAGTGTTTTTCCAAAGTTATCAACATTTTTATGTTTCGCGTTCCGTAATCGACCTTATCTCAGGCTGAAAACGCGTTTTTCGGAGCATGCCATAAATTTGCAGGGAAGCTTCAGAACGTGAAATTTTCACCAGCCACTATAGCAGAAATGGTCCTTCCAGTAGTTGCACATCAAATCCAAGTTGTCTGAAGTGTTTTTCCAAAGTTATCAACTTTTTTATGTTTGCCGTTCCGTAATCGACCTTATCTCAGGCTGAAAACGCGTTTTTCGGAGCATGCCATAAATTTGCAGGGAAGGTTCAGAACATGAAATTTTCACCTCCCACTATAGCAGAAAGGGTCTTTCTAGTAGTTGCACATCAAATCTAAGCTGTCTGAAGTGTTTTTCAAAAGTTATCGACATTTTTATGTTTGGTGTTCGAGAACCCACCTTATCTCAGGCTGAAAATGTGTTTTCTGCATTGTGCCATAACTTTGCAGAGAAGCTTCAGAACATGAAATTTTCACCTCCCACTACAACAGAAAGGGTCTTTCTAGTAGTTGCACATCAAATCTAAGCAGTCTGAAGTTTTTTTCCAAAGCTATCAACATTTTTATGTTTGGCGCTGCGGCATCGACCTCATCTCAGGCTGAAAACGCGTTTCACGCATTGTGCCATAACTTTGCAAGGAGGCTTCAGAACATGAAATTTTTACCTCCCACTATAGCAGAAAGGGTCTTTCTAGTAGTTGCACATCAAATCTAAGCTGTCTGCATCAATTTCCAAAGTTATCAACATTTTTATGTTTGGTGTTCGAGAACCCACCTTATCTCTGGATGAAAATGCGTTTTCTGCATTGTGCCATAACTTTGCAGGGAAGCTTCAGAACATTAGATTTTTACCTCCCACTATAGCAGAAAGGGTCTTTCTAGTATTTGCACATCAAATCTAACCTGTCTGCACTCTTTTTCCAAAGTTATCAACATTTTTATGTTTCGAGGTCCGGAATCGACCTTATCTCAGGCTGAAATCGCGTTTTTCGGAGTATGCCATAACTTTGCAGGGAAGCTTCAGAACATGGAATTTTCACTGCCCACTATATCAGAAAGGGTATTTCTAGTATTTGCACATCAAATATAAGCTGTCTGAAGTGTATTTCGAAAGTTATCAACATTTTTATGTTTGGCGTTCTAAAACCCACCGTATGTCAGGCTGAAAATGCGTTTTCTGCATTGTGCCATAACTTTGCAGGGAAGCTTCAGAACAAGAAATTTTCACCTCCAACTATAGCAGAAAGGGTCTTTCTAGTAGTTGCACATCAAATCTAAGCTGTCTCAAGTGTTTTTACCACGGTTATCAACTTTTTTTATGTTGGCGTTCCGGAATCGACCTTATCTCAGGCTGAAAACGCGTTTTTCGCATTGTGCCATAAATTTGAAAGGAAGCTTCAGAGCATGAAATTTTCACTTGCCACTATAG
Source organism: Synchiropus splendidus (assembly GCF_027744825.2). NCBI lineage: Eukaryota > Metazoa > Chordata > Actinopteri > Syngnathiformes > Callionymidae > Synchiropus > Synchiropus splendidus. The sequence goes on from NW_026527055.1 coordinate 1,679,945, forward strand.
CAGAACTGGTCTTTCTAGTAGTTGCTCATCAAATCTAAGCTGTCTGAAGTGTTTTTCCAAAGTTATCAACATTTTTATGTTTGGCATTTCGGAATCGACCTTATCTCAGGCTGAAAGTGCGTTTTTCACATTGTGCCATAAATTTGCAGGGAAGTTTCAGAACATGAAATTTTCACCTCCAACCATAGCAGAAAGGGTCTTTCTAGTAGTTGCAAATCAAATCTAAGCTGTCTGAAGTGTTTTTACCACGGTTATCAACTTTTTTTATGTTGGCGTTCCGGAATCGACCTTATCTCAGGCTGAAAACGCGTTTTTCGCATTGTGCCATAAATTTGAAAGGAAGCTTCAGAGCATGAAATTTTCACCTCCCACTATATCAGAAAGGGTATTTCTAGTAGTTGCACATCAAATCTAAGCTGTCTGAAGTGTTTTTCCAAAGTTATCAACATTTTTATGTTTGGCATTCCGGAATCGACCTTATCTCAGGATGAAAACGGGTTTTACGCATTGTGCCATAACTTTGCAGGGAAGCATCAGAACATGGAATTTTCACTACCCACTATAGCAGAAAGGGTCTTTCTGGTATTTGCACATCAAATCTAATCTGTCTGAAGTGTATTTCGAAAGTTATCAACATTTTTATGTTTGGCGTTCCGGAACCCACCTTATGTCAGGCTGAAAATGCGTTTTCTGCATTGTGCCATTACTTTGCAGAGAAGCTTCAGAACATGAAATTTTCTCCTACCACTACAGCAGAAAGGGTCTTTCAAGTAGTTGCACATCAAATCTAAGCTGTCTGCAGTTTTTTTCCAAAGTTATCAACATTTTTATATTTGGCGTTCCGGAATCGACCTTATCTAAGGCTGAAAACGCGTTTCACGCATTGTGCCATAATTTTGCAAGGAAGCTTCAGAACACGAAATTTTCACCTCCCACTCAAGCAGAAATGGTCTTTCTAGTAGTGGCACATCAAATCTAAGCTGTCTGCAGTGTTTTTCCAAAGTTATCAACTTTTTTATGTTTGGCGTTCCGGAACCAACCTTATCTCAGGCTGAAAACGCGTTTTACGCATTGTGCCATAACTTTGCAGGGAAGCTTCAGAACATGACATTTTAACCTCCCACTATAGCAGAAAGGCTCTTTCTAGTAGTTGCACATCAAATCTAAGCTGTCTGAAGTGTTTTTCCAAGGTTATCAACTTTTTTTATGTTGGCGTTCCGGAATCGACCTTATCTCAGGCTGAAAACGCGTTTTAAGCTTTGTGCCATAACTTTGCTGAGAAGCTTCAGAACATGAAATTTTCACATCCCACTGTTGCAGAAAGGGTCTTTCTCATAGTTGCACATCAAATCTAAGCTGTCTGAAGTGTTTTTCTAAAATTATCAACATTTTTATGTTTGGCGTTCCGGAATCGACCATATCTCAGCCTGAAAACGAGTTTTCTGCATTGTGCCATAACTTTGCAGGGAAGCTTCAGAACATCAAATTTTCACTTCCCACTATAGCAGAAAGGGTCTTTCTAGTAGTTGCACATCAAATATAAGCTGTCTGAAGTGTTTTTCAAAAGTTATCAACATTTTTATGTTTGGCGTTCCGGAATCGACCTTATCTCAGGCTAAAAACATGTTTTCTGCATTTTGCCAAAACTTTGCAGGGAAGCTTCAGAACATGAAATTTTCACATCCCACTGGAGCAGAAAGGGTCTTTATAGGAGTTGCACATCAAATCTAAGCGGTCTGAAGTGTTTTTCAAAAGTTATCAACATTTTTATGTTTGGCGTTCCGGAATCGACCTTTTCTCAGGCTGAAAACGCGTTTTAAGCATTGTGCCATAACTTTGCAGGGAAGCTTCAGAACATGAAATTTTCACATCCCACTGTAGCAGAAAGGGTCTTTCTAGTAGTTGCACATCAAATCTAAGCTGTCTGAAGTGTTTTTCTAAAGTTATCAACATTTTTATGTTTGGCGTTCCGGAATCGACCTTATCTCAGCCTGAAAACGAGTTTTCTGCATTGTGCCATGACTTTGCAGGGAAGCTTCAGAACATCAAATTTTCACTTCCCACTATAGCAGAAAGGGTCTTTCTAGTAGTTGCACATCAAATCTAAGCTGTCTGAAGTGTTTTTCAAAAGTTATCAACATTTTTATGTTTGGCGATCCGGAATCGACCTTCTCTCAGGCTGAAAACGCGTTTCACGCATTGTGCCACAACTTTGCAGGGAAGCTTCAGAACAGGATATTTTCACCTCCCGCTGTATCAGAAAGGGTCTTTCTAGTTGTTGCACATCAAATCTAAGCTGTCTGAAGTGTTTTACTGAAGTTATCAACTTTTTTATGTTTGGCGTTCCGGAATCGAACTTATCTCAGGCTGAAAACGTGTTTTACGCATTGTGCCATAACTTTGCATAAAGCTTCAGAACATGAAAATTTCACCTGCCACGATAGCAGCAAGGGTCTTTCTAGTAGTTGCAGATCAAATCTAAGCTGTCTGAAATGTTTTTCCAAAGTTATCAACATTTTTATGTTTGGCTTTCGGGAACCCTCCTAATCTCAGTCTGAAAACGAGTTTTCTGCATTGTGCCATAACTTTGCAGGGAAGCCTCCTAACATGAAATTTTCACCTCCCGCTATAGTAGAAAGGGTCTTTCTCATAGTTGCACATCAAATCTAAACTGTCTGAAGTGTCTTTCCAAAGTTATCAACATTTTTATGTTTGGCGTTCCGGAATCAACCTTATCTCAGGCTGAAAACGCTTTTTCTGCAATGTGCCATAACTTTGCAGGGAAGCTTCAGGACCTTGAATTTTCACCACCTACTATATCAGAAAGGGTCTTTCTAGTAGTTGCACATCAAATCTAAGCTGTCTGAAGTGTTTTTTAAAATTTATCAACATTTTTATGTTTGGCGTTCCGTAATCGACCTTATCTCAGGCTGAAAACGCGTTTTACGCATTGTGCCATAACTTTGCATAAAGCTTCAGAACATGAAATTTTCACCTACCACTATAGCAGAAAGGGTCTTTCTAGTAGTTGCAGATCAAATCTAAGCTGTCTGAAATGTTTTTCCAAAGTTATCAACATTTTTATGTTTGGCGTTCCGGAATCAACCTTATCTCAGGCTGAAATCGCTTTTTCTGCAATGTGCCATAACTTTGCAGGGAAGCTTCAGAACATGAAATTTTCACCTCCCAAAATAGCATAAAGGGTCTTTCTAGTAGTTGCACATCAAATCTAAGCTGTCTGAAGTGTTTTTCCAAATTTATCAACATTTTTATGCTTCGCGTTCCGGAATCGACCTTATCACAGGCTGAAAACGCGTTTTACGCATTGTGCCATAACTTTGCAGGGAAGCTTCAGAACATCGAATGTTCGCCACCCACAATAGCAGAAAGGGTCTTTCTCCTAGTTGCACATCAAATCTAAGCTGTCTGAAGTGTTTTGCCAAAGTTATCAACATTTCTATGTTTGGCGTTCCGGAATCGACCTTATCTCAGGCTGTAAACGCGTTTTACGCATTGTGCCATAACTTTGCAGGGAAGCTTCAAAACATGAAATTTTCAGCTCCCACTATAGCAGAAAGGGTCTTTCTAGTAGTTGCACATGAAATCTAAGCTGTCTGAAGTGTTTTTCCAAAGTTACCAACATTTTTATGTTTAGCTTTCCGGAATCGACCTTATCTCAGCCTGAAAACGAGTTTTCTGCCTTGTGCCATAACTTCTCAGGGAAGCTTCAGAACATGAAATTTTCACAACCCACTCTAGCAGAAAGGGTCTTTCTAGTAGTTGCACATCAAATCTAAGCTGTCTGGTGTTTTTCCAAAGTCATCAACATTTTTATGTTTGGCGTTACTGAACCCACCTTATATCAGGCTGAAAATGGGTTTTACGCATTGTGCCATAACTTTGCAGGGAAGCTTCAGAACATTGAATTTTCACCACCCACTATATCAGAAAGGGTCTTTCTAGTAGTTGCACATCAAATCTAAGCTGTCTGAAGTGTTTTTCCAAAGTTATCAACATTTTTATGTTTGGCGTTCTGGAATCAACCTTATCTCAGGCTGAAAACGCGTTTTCTGCATTGTGCCATAACTTTGCAGGGAAGCTTCTGAACATGAAATTTTACACTTCCACTATAGCAGAAAAGGTCTTTCTAGTAGTTGCACATAAAATCTAAGCTGTCTGAAGTGTTTTTCCAAAGTTATCAACATTTTTCTGTTTGGCGTTCCGGAATCGACCTTATCTCAGGCTGAAAACGCGTTTTACGCATTGTGCCATAACTTTGCATAAAGCTTCAGAACATCGAATTTTCACCACCCACTATATCAGAAAGGGTCTTTCTCGTAGTTGCACATCAAATCTAAGCTGTTTGAAGTGTTTTTCCAAAGTTATCAACATTTTTATGTTTGGCGTTCCGGAATCGACCTTATCTCAGGCTGTAAACGCGTTTTACGCATTGTGCCATAACTTTGCATAAAGCTTCAGAACATGAAATTATCACCTCCCAGTATAGTAGAAAGGGTCTTTCTACTAGTTGCACATGATATCTAAGCTGTCTGAAGTGTTTTTCGAAAGTTATCAACATTTTTATGTTTGGCGTTCCGGAAATGACCTTATCTCCGGCTGAAAACGTGTTTTCTGCAATGTGCCATAACTTTGCAGGGAATCTTCAGAACATGAAATTTTCACCACCCACAATAGCAGAAAGGGTCTTTCTAGTAGTTGCACATCAAATCTATGCTGTCTGAAGTGTTTTTCTAAAGTTGTCAACAATTTTATGTTTGGCGTTCCGAAACCCACCTTATCTGAGGCTGAAAACGCGTTTTCTGCATTGTGCCATATATTCTAAGGGAAGGTTCAGAACATGGAATTTTCATCTCCCACTATAGCAGAAAGGGTCTTTCTAGTAGTTGCACCTCAAATCTAAGCTGTCTGAAGTGTTTTTCCAAAGTTATCAACATTTTTATGTTTAGCGTTCTGGAATCGACCTTATCTCAGGCTGAAAACGCGTTTTCTGCATAGTGCCATAACTTTGCAGGGAAGCTTCTGAACATGAAATTTTAAACTTCCACTATAGCAGAAAAGGTCTTTCTAGTAGTTGCACATAAAATCTAAGCTGTCTGAAGTGTTTTTCCAAAGTTATCAACATTTTTCTGTTAGGCGTTCCGGAATCGACCTTATCTCAGGCTGAAAACGCGTTTTACGCATTGTGCCATAACTTTGCATAAAGCTTCAGAACATCGAATTTTCACCACCCACTATATCAGAAAGGGTCTTTCTCGTAGTTGCACATCAAATCTAAGCTGTTTGAAGTGCTTTTCCAAAGTTATCAACATTATTATGTTTGGCGTTCGGGAACCCACCTTATCTCAGGCTGAAAACGCGTTGTACGCATTGTGCCATAACTTTGCAGGGAAGCTTCAGAACATAAAATTTTCACGTCCCACTATAGCAGAAAGGGTCTTTCTAGTAGTTGCACATCAAATCAAAGCTGTTTGAAGTGTTTTTCGAAAGTTATCAACATTTTTATGTTTGGCGTTCCGGAATCGACCTTATCTCAGTCTGAAAGCGCGTTTTCTGCATCGTGCCATAACTTTGCAGGGAAGCTTCAGAAAATGAAATGTTCACCTCCCACTATAGCAGAAAGAGTCTTTCTAGTAGTTTCTCGTGAAATCTAAGCTGTCTGAAGTGTTTTTACAAAATTATCAACATTTTTATGTTTGGCGTTCGGGAACCCACCTTATCTCAGGCTGAAAACGTGTTTTCTGCATTGTGCCATAACTTTGCAGGAAACTTCAAAATATGAAATTTTAACCTCCCACTATTGCAGAAACGGTCTGTCTTGTAGTTGCACATCAAATCTAAGCTGTCTGAAGTGTTTTTACAAAGTTATCAACATTTTTATGTTTGGCGTTCCGGAATCGACCTTATCTCAGGCTGAAAACGCGTTTTACGCATTGTGCCATAACTTTGCATAAAGCTTCAGCACAAGAAATTTTCACCACCCACTATAGCAGAAAGGGTCTTTCTAGTAGTTGCACATCAAATCTAAGCTGTCTGAAGTGTATTTAAAAAGTTATCAACTTTTTTTATGTTTGGCGTTCCTGAATCGACCTTATCTCAGTCTGAAAACGCGTTTTACGCATTGTTCCATAACTTTGCAGGGAAGCTTCAGAACATGAAATTTTCACCTCCCAGTATAGTAGAAAGGGTCTTTCTAGTAGTTGCTCATGATATCTAAGCTGTCGGAAGTGTTTTTCAAAAGTTATCAACATTTTTATGTTTGGCGTTCCAGAATCGACCTTATCTCAGGCTGAAAACGCGTTTTCTGCATTGTGCCATAACTTTGCAGGCAAGCTACAGAACATGAAATTTGCACCTCCCACTATAGCAGAAAGGGTCTTTCTAGCAGTTGCACATCAAATCTATGCTGTCTGAAGTGTTTTTCCAAAGTTGTCAACATTTTTATGTTTGGCGTTCCGAAACCCACCTTATCTCAGGCTGAAACAGCATTTTTTGCATTGTGCCATATATTCTAAAGATAGGTTCAGAACATGAAATTTTCAGCTCCCACTATAGCAGAAAGGGTCTTTCTTGTAGTTTCACGTGAAATCTAAGCTGTCTGAAGTGTTTTTCCAAAGTTATCAACATTTTTATGTTTGGCGTTCGGGAACCCACCTTATCTCAGGCTGAAAACGTGTTTTCTGCATTGTGCCATAACTTTGCAGGGAAGCTTCAGAATATGAAATTTTAACCTCCAACTATTGCAGAAAGGATCTGTCTTGTAGTTGCACATCAAATCTAAGCTGTCTGAAGTGTTTTTACAAAGTTATCAACATTTTTATGTTTGGCGTTCCGGAATCGACCTTATCTCAGGCTGAAAAGGCGTTTTACGCTTTGTACCATAACTTTGCGTAAAGCTTCAGCACATGAAATTTTCACCACCCACTATAGCAGAAAGGGTCTTTCTAGTAGTTGCACATCAAATCTAAGCTGTCTGAAGTGTTTTTCCAAAGTTATCAACATTTTTATGTTTGCCGTTCCGGAATCGACCTTATCTCAGGCTGAAAAGGCGTTTTACGCATTGTACCATAACTTTGCGTAAAGCTTCAGCACATGAAATTTTCACCTCCCACTATAGCAGAAAGGGTCTTTCTCGTAGTTCTAAGTGAAATCTATGCTGTCTGAACTGTTTTTACAAAGTTATCAACATTTTTATGTTTGGCGTTCCGGAATCAACCTTATCACAGCCTGAAAACGCATTTTCTGCTTTGTGCCATAACTTTGCAGGGAAGCATCAGAATATGAAAATTTCACCTCCCTCAATAGCAGAAAGGGTCTTTCTAGTAGTTGCACATCAAATCTAAGCTGTCTGAAGTGTATTTCAAAAGTTATCAACTTTTTTATGTATGGCGTTCTGGAACCCACCTTATCTCAGTCTGAAAACGTGTTTTTTGCATTGCGCCATAACTTTGCAGGGAAGCCTCAGAACATGAAATTTTCACCTGCCGCTATAGTAGAAAGGGTCTTTCTAGTAGTTGCACATCAAATCTAAGCTGTCTGAAGTGTTTTTCCAAACTTATCAACATTTTTATGTTTGACGTTCCGGAATCAACCTTATCTCAGCCTGAAAACGCGTTTTCTGCTTTGTGCCATAACTTTGCATGGAAGCATCAGAATATGAAATTTTCACCTCCCACTATAGCAGAAATGGTCTTTCTAGTAGTTGCACATCAAATCTAAGCTGTCTGAAGTGTTTTTCCAAAGTTATCAACATTTTTATGTTTGGCGTTCCGGAATCGACCTTATCTCAGGCTGAAAACGCTTTTCACGCATTGTGCCATAACTTTGCAGGGAAGCTTCAGAACATCGAATTTTCACCACCCACTATCGCAGAAAGGGTCTTTCTCCTAGTTGCACATCTATTGCAAAACTAAGCTGTCTGAAGTGTTTTTTCCAAAGTCATCAACATTTTTAAGTTTAGCGTTCTGGAACCCACCTTATCTCAGGCTGAAAATGCGTTTTCTGCATTGTGAAATCACTTTGCAGGGAAGCTTCAGAACATGAAATTTTCACCTCCCACTATAGCAGAAAGGGTCTTTCTAGTTGTTGCACTTCAAGTCTAAGCTGTCTGAAGTGTTTTTCGAAAGTTATCAACATTTTTATGTTTGGCCTTCGGGAACCCACCTTATCTCAGGCTAAAAACGCCTTTTACGTATTGTACCATAACTTTGCATAAAGCTTCAGAACACGAAATTTTCACCTCCCACTATAGCAGAAAGGGTCTTTCTAGTAGTTGCACATCATATCTAAGCTGTCTGAAGTGTTTTTCGAAAGTTATCAACATTTTTATGTTTGGCGTTCCGGAACCCACCTTATCTCAGGCTGAAAACGCTTTTCACGCATTGTGCCATAACTTTGCAGGGAAGCTTCAGAACATCGAATTTTCACCACCCACTATCGCAGAAAGGCTCTTTCTCCTAGTTGCACATCAAAACTAAGCTGTCTGAAGTGTTTTTTCCAAAGTCATCAACATTTTTAAGTTTAGCGTTCTGGAACCCACCTTATCTCAGGCTGAAAATGCGTTTTCTGCATTGTGAAATCACTTTGCAGGGAAGCTTCAGAACATGAAATTTTCACCTCCCACTATAGCAGAAAGGGTCTTTCTAGTTGTTGCACTTCAAATTTAAGCTGTCTGAAGTGTTTTTCGAAAGTTATCAACATTTTTATGTTTGGCCTTCGGGAACCCCCCTTATCTCAGGCTAAAAACGCGTTTCACGCATTGTACCATAACTTTGCATAAAGCTTCAGAACATGAAATTTTCACCTCCCACTATAGCAAAAAGGGTCGTTCTAGTAGTTACACTTCAAATCTAAGCTGTCTGAAGTGTTTTTCGAAAGTTATCAACATTTTTATGTTTGGCGTTCCGGAACCCACCTTATCTCAATCTGAAAACGCGTTTTCTGCATTGTGCCATAACTTTGCAGGGAAGCTTCAGAACATGAAATTTTCACCTCCCACTATAGCAGAAAGCGTCTTTCTAGTAGTTTCTCATGAAATCTAAGCTGTCTGCAGTGTTTTTCCAAAGATTTGAACATTTTTATTTTTGGCCTTCGGGAACCCACCTTATATCAGGCTGAAAACGCATTTTACGCATTGTGCCATTACTTTGCATAAAGCTTCAGAACATGAAATTTTCACCTCCCACTATAGCAGAAAGGGTCATGAAATCTAAGCTGTCTTATGTGGCTTTCCAAATATATCAACATTTTTATGTTTGGCGTTCCGGAATCCACCTTATCTCTGGCACAAAACGCGTTTTCTCCATTGTGTCATAACTTTGCAGGGAAGCTTCAGAACATGAAATTCTCACCTCCCACTATAGCAGAAAGGGTCTGTCTTGTAGTTGCACATCAAATCTAAGCTGTCTGAAGTGTTTTTCCAAAGTTATTAACATTTTTATCTTTGGCGTTCCGGAACCCACCTTATCTCAGGCTGAAAACGCGTTTTCTCCATTGTGGCATAACATTGCTGGGAAGCTTCAGAACATGAAATTTTCACCTCCCACAATGGCAGAAAAGGTCTTTCTAGTAGTTGCACATCAAATCTAAGCTGTCTGAAGTGTTTTTCCAAAATTATCAGCATTTTTATGTTTGGCGTTCCGGAATCGACCTTATCTCAGACTGAAAACTCGTTCTCGGAATTGTGCCATACCTTGGCAGGGAACCTTCAGAACATGAAATTTTCACCTCCCACTATAGCAGAAAGGGTCTTTCTAGTAGTTGCACATCAAATCTAAGCTGTCTGAAGAGTTTTTCCAAAGTTATCAACATTTTTATGGTTGGCGTTCCAGAATCGACCTTATCTGAGGCTGAAAACGCGTTTTACGCATTTTGCCATAACTTTGGAGGGAAGCTTCAGAAAATGAAATTTCACCTCCCACTATAGCAGAAAGGGTATTTCTAGTAGTTGCACATCAAATCTAAGCTGTCTGAAGTGTTTTTTCCAAAGTTATCAACATTTTTACGTTTGGCGTTCCGGAACCCACCTTGTCTCAGGCTGATAACGCGTTTTCTGCATTGTGCCATAACTTTGAAGGAAAGCTTCAGAACATGAAAGTTTCACCTCCCACTATAGCAGAAAGGGTCTTTCTAGTAGTTGCACATCAAATCCAAGCTGTCTGAAGTGTTTTTCCAAAGTTATCAACATTTTTATGTTTGGCGTTCTGGAACCCACCTTATCTCAAGCTGAAAACGTGTTTTCTGCATTGTGCCACAACTTTGCAGGGAAGCTTAAGAACATGAAATTTTCACGTCCCACTATAGCCGAAAGGGTATTTCTAGTAGTTGCACATCAAATCTAAGCTGTCTGAAGTGTTTTTCGAAAGTTATCAACATTTTTATGTTTGGCGTTCCGGAATCGACCTTATCTCAGGCTGAAAACGCGTTTTACGCATTGTGCCATAACTTTGCAGGGAACCCTTAGAACATGAAATTTTCACCTCCCACTATAGCAGAAAGGGTCTTTCTAGTAGTTGCACATCAAATCTAAGCTGTCTGAAGTGTTTTTTGAAAGTTATCAACATTTTTATGTTAGGCGATCCGGAACCCACCTTATCTCAAGCTGAAAACGCGTTTTCTGCATTGTGCCATAACTTTGCAGGGAAGTTTCGGAACATGAAATGTTCACCTCCCACTATAGCAGGATGGGTCTTTCTAGTAGTTGCACATCAAATCTAAGCAGTCTGAAGTGTTTTTCGAAAGGTATCTACATTTTTATGTTTGCTGTTCCAGAATCGACCTTATCTCAGGCTGAAAACGCGTTGTCTGCATTGTGCCATAACTTTGCATGGAAGCTTCCGAACATGAAATTTTAACCTCCCACTATAGCAGAAAGGGTCTTTCTAGTAGTTGCACATCAAATCTAAGCTGTCTGATGTGTTTTTCCAAAGTTATCAACATTTTTATGTATGGCGTTCCAGAATCAACCTTATCTCAGGCTGTAAACGCGTTATACGCATTGTGCCATAACTTTGCAGGGAACCTTTAGAACATGAAATTTTCACCTCCCTTTATAGCAGAAAGGGTCTTTCTAGTAGTTGCACATCAAATCTTAGCTGTCTGAAGTGTTGTTCCAAAGTGACCAACATTTTTACGTTTGGCATTTCGGAACCCACCATATCTCAGGCTGAAAACGCGTTTTCTGCATTGTGCCATAACTTCTCAGGGAAGCTTCAGAACATGAAATGTTCACCTCCCACTATAGCAGAAAGGGTCTTTCTCGTAGTTGCACATCAAATCTAAGCTGTCTAAAGTGTTTTTCCAAAGTTATCAACATTTTTATGTTTGGCGTTCCGGAATCGACCTTATCTCAGGCTGAAAACGCGTTTTACGCATTTTGCCATAACTTTGGAGGGAAGCTTCAGAAAATGAAATTTCACCTCCCACTATAGCAGAAAGGGTCTTTCTAGTAGTTGCACATCAAATCTAAGCTCTCTGAAGGGTTTTTCCAAAGTTATCAACATTTTCACGTTTGGCGTTCCGGAACCCACCTTATCTCAGGCTGAAAACGCGTTTTGTGCATTGTGCCATAACTTCTCAGGGAAGCTTCAGAACATGAAATGTTCACCTCCCACTATAGCAGAAATGGTCTTTCTAGTAGTTGCACATCAAATCTAAGCTGTCTGAAGTGTTTTTCCAAAGTTATCAACATTTTTAAGTTTTAGCGGTTCGGAACCCACCTTATCTCAGGCTGAAAAGCCGTTTTCTGCATTGTGCCATAACTTTGGAGGGAAGCTTCAGAACATGAAATGTTCACCTCCCACTATTGCAGAAAGGGTCTTTCTAGTAGTTGCACATCAAATCTAAGCTGTCTAAAGTGTTTTTCCAAAGTTATCAACATTTTTATGCTTGGCGTTCCGGAATCGACCTTATCTCAGGCTGAAAACGCGTTTTACGCATTTTGCCATAACTTTGGAGGGAAGCTTCAGAAAATGAAATTTTCACCTCCCACTATAGCAGAAAGGGTCTTTCTAGTCGTTGTACATCAAATCTAAGCTGTCTGAAATGTTTTTTCCAAAGTTATCAACATTTTTATGTTTGGCGTTCCGGAACCCTCCTTATCTCAGGCTGAAAACGCGTTTTCTGCATCGTGCCATAACTTTGCAGGGAAGCTTCAGAACATGAAATTTTAACCTCCCACTGTAGCAGAAAGGGTCTTTCTAGTAGTTGCACATCAAATCTAAGCTGTCTGAAGAGTTTTTCGAAAGTTATCAACATTTTTATGTTTGGCGTTCCGGAACCCACCTTGTCTCAGGCTGAAAACGCGTTTTCTGCATTGTGCCATAACTTTGAAGGAAAGCTTCAGAACACGAAAGTTTCACCTCCCACTAGAGCAGAAAGGGTCTTTCTTGTAGTTGCACATCAAATCTAAGCTGTCTGAAGTGTTTTTCCAAAGTTATCAACAGTTTTATGTTTGGCGTTCTGGAACCCACCTTATGTCAGGCTGCAAACGTCTTTTCTGCGTTGTGCCATAACTTTGCAGGGAAGCTTCAGAACATGAAATTTTCACATCCCACTACAGCAAAAAGGGTCTTACTGGTAGTTGCACATCAAATCTAAGCTGGCTGAAGTGTTTTAACAAAGTTATCAACAGTTTTATGTATGGCGTTCCGGAATCGACCTTATCTCAGGCTCAAAATGCATTTTCTGCATTGTGCCATAACTTTGCAGGGAAACTTCAGAACATGAAATTTTAACCTCCCACTATACCACAAAGGGTCTTTCTAGTAGTTGGACATCAAATCTAAGCTGTCTGATGTGTTTTTCCAAAGTTATCAACATTTTTATGTTTGGCGTTCCGGAACCCACCTTATCTCAAGCTGAAAACGCGTTTTCTGCATTGTGCCATAACTTTGCAGGGAAGCTTCAGAACATGAAATGTTCACCTCCCACTATAGCAGAAAGGGTCTTTCTAGTCGTTGTACATCAAATCTAAGCTATCTGAAGTGTTTTTCCAAAGTTATCAACATTTTTATGTTTGGCGTTCCGGAACCCACCTTATCTCAGGCTGAAAACGCGTTTTCTGCATTGTGCCACAACTTCTCAGGGAAGCTTCAGAACATGAAATGTTCACCTCCCACTATAGCAGAAAGGGTCTTTCTAGTAGTTGCACATCAAATCTAAGCTGTCCGAAGTGTTTTTCCAAAGTTATCAACATTTTAATGTTTGGCGTTCCGGAATCGACCTTATCTCAGGCTGAAAACACGTTTTACGCATTGTGCCATAACTTTGCAGCGAACCTTTAGAACATGAAATTTTCACCTCCCACTATAACAGAAAGGGTCTTTCTAGTACTTGCACATCAAATCTAAGCTGTCTGAAGTGTTGTTCCAAAGTGATCAACATTTTTACGTTTGGCGTTTCGGAACCCACCTTATCTCAGGCTGAAAACGCGTACACTGCATTGTGCCATAACTTCTCAGGGAAGCTTCAGAACATGAAATGTTCACCTCCCACTATAGCAGAAAGGGTCTTTCTAGTAGTTGCACATCAAATCTAAGCTGTCTGAAATGTTTTTCGAAAGTTATCAACATTTTTATGTTTGGCGTTCCAGAATCGACCTTATCTCATGCTGAAAACGCGTTTTCTGCATTGTGCCATAACTTCTCAGGGAAGTTTCAGAACATGAAATGTTCACCTCCCACTATAGCAGAAAGGGTCTTTCTAGTAGTTGCACATCAAATCTAAGCTGTCTGAAGTGTTTTTCCAAAGTTATCAACATTTTCATGTTTGCCGTTCCGGAATCGACCTTATCTCAGGCTGAAAACGCGTTTTACGCATTGTGCCATAACTTCTCAGGCAAGCTTCAGAACATGAAATCTTCACCTCCCACTATAGCAGAAAGGGTCTTTCTCGTAGTTGCACTTCAGATCTAAGCTGTCCGAAGTGTTTTTCGAAAGTTATCAACATTTTTATGTTTGGCGTTTCGGAACCCACCTTGTCTCAGGCTGAAAAATCATTTTATGCATTGTCCCATAACTTCTCAGGGAAGCTTCAGAACATGAAATTTCGACCTCCCACTATAGCAGAAAGGGTCTTTCTAGTTGTTGCACATCAAATCTAAGCTGTCTGAAGGGTTTTTCCAAAGTTATCAACAATTTTATGTTTGGCGTTCCGGAACCCACCTTATCTCAGGCTGAAAACGCGTTTTCGGCATTGTGCCATAACTTTGCTGGGAAGCTTCAGAACATGAAATTTTCACGTCCCACTATAGCAGAAAGGGTCTTTCTAGTAGTTGCACATCAAATCTAAGCTGTCTGAAGTGTTTTTCGAAAGTTATCAACATTTTTATGTTTGGCGTTCCGGAATCGACCTCATCTCAGGCTGAAAATGCTTTTCACGCTTGGTGCCATAACTTTGCAGGGAAGCTTCAGGAAATGAAATTTTCACCTCCCACTATAGCAGAAAGGGTCTTTCTAGTAGTTGCACATCAAATCGAAGCTGTCTGAAGTGTTTTTCCAAAGTTATGAATATTTTTATGTTTGGCGTTCCGGAACCCACCTTATCTCAGTCTGAAAACGCGTTATCTGCATTGTGCCATATCTTTGCACGGAAGCTTCAGAAAATGAAATTTTAACCTCCAACTATAGCAGAAAGGGTCCTTCTAGTAGTTGCACATCAAATCTAACCTGTCTGAAGTGTTTTTCAAAAGTTATCAACATTTTTATGTTTGGCGTTCCGGAATCGACCTTATCACAGGCTGAAAACGCTTTTTACGCTTTGTGCCATAACTTTGCAGGGAAGCTTCAGAAAATGAAAATTTCACCTCCCACTATAGCAGAAAGGGTTTTTCTAGTAGTTGCACATCAAATCTGAGATGTCTGAAGGGTTTTTCGAAAGTTATCAACATTTTTATGTTTGGCGTTCCAGAATCGATCTTATCTCAGGCTGAAAACGCGTTGTCTGCATTGTGCCATAACTTTGCAGGGAAGCTTCAGAACATGAAATGTTCACCTCCCACTATAGCAGAAAGGGTCTTTCCAGTAGTTGCACATCAGATCTAAGCTGTCCGAAGTGTATTTCGAAAGTTATCAACATTTTTATGTTTGGCGTTCCGGAATCGACCTTATCTCAGGCTGAAAACACGTTTTCTGCATTGTCCCATAACTTTCCAGGGAAGCTTCAGAACATGAAATGTTCACCTCCCACTATAGCAGAAAGGGTCTTTCTAGTAGTTGCACATCAAATCTAAGCTGTCTGAAGTGCTTTTCGAAAGTTATCAACATTTTTATGTTTGGCGTTCCAGAATCGACCTTATCTCAGGCTGAAAACGCGTTGTCTGCATTGTGCCATAACTTTGCATGGAAGCTTCCTAACATGAAATTTTAACCTACCACTGTAGCAGAAAGGGTCTTTCTAGTAGTTGCACATCAAATCTAAGCTGTCTGATGTGTTTTTCCAAAGTTATCAACGTTGTTATGTATGGCGTTCCGGAATCAACCTTATCTCAGGCTGAAAACGCGTTTTCTGCATTGTGCCATATCTTTGCAGGGAAGCTTCAGAAAATGAAATTTTAACCTCCAACTATAGCAGAAAGGGTCCTTCTAGTAGTTGCACATCAAATCTAACCTGTCTGAAGTGTTTTTCAAAAGTTATCAACATTTTTATGTTTGGCGTTCCGGAATCGACCTTATCACAGGCTGAAAACGCTTTTTACGCTTTGTGCCATAACTTTGCAGGGAAGCTTCAGAAAATGAAAATTTCACCTCCCACTATAGCAGAAAGGGTTTTTCTAGTAGTTGCATATCAAATCTGTGCTGTCTGAAGAGTTTTTCGAAAGTTATCAACATTTTTATGTTTGGCGTTCCAGAATCGATCTTATCTCAGGCTGAAAACGCGTTGTCTGCATTGTGCCATAACTTTGCAGGGAAGCTTCAGAACATGAAATGTTCACCTCCCATTATAGCAGAAAGGGTCTTTCCAGTAGTTGCACATCAGATCTAAGCTGTCCGAAGTGTTTTTCGAAAGTTATCAACATTTTTATGTTTGGCGTTCCGGAATCGACCTTATCTCAGGCTGAAAACACGTTTTCTGCATTGTCCCATAACTTTGCAGGGAAGCTTCAGAACATGAAATGTTCACCTCCCACTATAGCAGAAAGGGTCTTTCTAGTAGTTGCACATCAAATCTAAGCTGTTTGAAGTGTTTTTCCAAAGTTATCAACATTTTTATGTTTGGCGATCCGGAATCAACCTTATCTCAGGCTGAAAACGCATTTTCTGCATTGTGCCATAACTTCTCAGGGAAGCTTCAGAACATGAAATGTTCACCTCCCACTATAGCAGAAAGGGTCTTTCTAGTAGTTGCACATCAAATCTAAGCTGTCTGATGTGTTTTTCCAAAGTTATCAACGTTGTTATGTATGGCGTTCCGGAATCAACCTTATCTCAGGCTGAAAACGCGTTTTCTGCATTGTGCCATATCTTTGCAGGGAAGCTTCAGAAAATGAAATTTTAACCTCCAACTATAGCAGAAAGGGTCCTTCTAGTAGTTGCACATCAAATCTAACCTGTCTGAAGTGTTTTTCAAAAGTTATCAACATTTTTATGTTTGGCGTTCCGGAATCGACCTTATCACAGGCTGAAAACGCTTTTTACGCTTTGTGCCATAACTTTGCAGGGAAGCTTCAGAAAATGAAAATTTCACCTCCCACTATAGCAGAAAGGGTTTTTCTAGTAGTTGCATATCAAATCTGAGCTGTCTGAAGAGTTTTTCGAAAGTTATCAACATTTTTATGTTTGGCGTTCCAGAATCGATCTTATCTCAGGCTGAAAACGCGTTGTCTGCATTGTGCCATAACTTTGCAGGGAAGCTTCAGAACATGAAATGTTCACCTCCCACTATAGCAGAAAGGGTCTTTCCAGTAGTTGCACATCAGATCTAAGCTGTCCGAAGTGTTTTTCGAAAGTTATCAACATTTTTATGTTTGGCGTTCCGGAATCGACCTTATCTCAGGCTGAAAACACGTTTTCTGCATTGTCCCATAACTTTGCAGGGAAGCTTCAGAACATGAAACGTTCACCTCCCACTATAGCAGAAAGGGTCTTTCTAGTAGTTGCACATCAAATCTAAGCTGTTTGAAGTGTTTTTCCAAAGTTATCAACATTTTTATGTTTGGCGTTCCGGAATCAACCTTATCTCAGGCTGAAAACGCATTTTCTGCATTGTGCCATAACTTCTCAGGGAAGCTTCAGAACATGAACTGTTCACCTCCCACGATAGCAGAAAGGGTCTTTCTAGTAGTTGCACATCAAATCTAAGCTGTTTGAGGTGTTTTTCCAAAGTTATCAACATTTTTATGTTTGGCGTTCCAGAATCGACCTTATCTCAGGCTGAATACGCATTTTCTGCATTGTGCCATAACTTCTCAGGGAAGCTTCAGAACATGAACTGTTCACCTCCCACTATAGCAGAAAGGGTCTTTCTAGTAGTTGCACATCAAATCTAAGCTGTTTGAAGTGTTTTTCCAAAGTTATCAACATTTTTATGTTTGGCGTTCCGGAATCAACCTTATCTCAGGCTGAAAACGCATTTTCTGCATTGTGCCATAACTTCTCAGGGAAGCTTCAGAACATGAAATGTTCACCTCCCACGATAGCAGAAAGGGTCTTTCTAGTACTTGCACATCAATTCTAAGCTGTCTGAAGTGTTGTTCCAAAGAGATCAACATTTTTACGTTTGGCGTTTCGGAACCCACCTTATCTCAGGCTGAAAACGCGTTTTCTGCATTGTCCCATAACTTTCCAGGGAAGCTTCAGAACATGAAATTTTGACTTCCCACGATAGCAGAAAGGGTCCTTCTAGTAGTTGCACATCAAATCTAACCTGTCTGAAGTGTTTTTCAAAAGTTATCAACATTTTTATGTTTGGCGTTCCGGAATCGACCTTATCACAGGCTGAAAACGCTTTTTACGCTTTGTGCCATAACTTTGCAGGGAAGCTTCAGAAAATGAAAATTTCACCTCCCACTATAGCAGAAAGGGTTTTTCTAGTAGTTGCATATCAAATCTGAGCTGTCTGAAGAGTTTTTCGAAAGTTATCAACATTTTTATGTTTGGCGTTCCAGAATCGATCTTATCTCAGGCTGAAAACGCGTTGTCTGCATTGTGCCATAACTTTGCAGGGAAGCTTCAGAACATGAAATGTTCACCTCCCACTATAGCAGAAAGGGTCTTTCCAGTAGTTGCACATCAGATCTAAGCTGTCCGAAGTGTTTTTCGAAAGTTATCAACATTTTTATGTTTGGCGTTCCGGAATCGACCTTATCTCAGGCTGAAAACACGTTTTCTGCATTGTCCCATAACTTTGCAGGGAAGCTTCAGAACATGAAATGTTCACCTCCCACTATAGCAGAAAGGGTCTTTCTAGTAGTTGCACATCAAATCTAAGCTGTTTGAAGTGTTTTTCCAAAGTTATCAACATTTTTATGTTTGGCGTTCCGGAATCAACCTTATCTCAGGCTGAAAACGCATTTTCTGCATTGTGCCATAACTTCTCAGGGAAGCTTCAGAACATGAACTGTTCACCTCCCACGATAGCAGAAAGGGTCTTTCTAGTAGTTGCACATCAAATCTAAGCTGTTTGAGGTGTTTTTCCAAAGTTATCAACATTTTTATGTTTGGCGTTCCAGAATCGACCTTATCTCAGGCTGAATACGCATTTTCTGCATTGTGCCATAACTTCTCAGGGAAGCTTCAGAACATGAACTGTTCACCTCCCACTATAGCAGAAAGGGTCTTTCTAGTAGTTGCACATCAAATCTAAGCTGTTTGAAGTGTTTTTCCAAAGTTATCAACATTTTTATGTTTGGCGTTCCGGAATCAACCTTATCTCAGGCTGAAAACGCATTTTCTGCATTGTGCCATAACTTCTCAGGGAAGCTTCAGAACATGAAATGTTCACCTCCCACGATAGCAGAAAGGGTCTTTCTAGTACTTGCACATCAATTCTAAGCTGTCTGAAGTGTTGTTCCAAAGAGATCAACATTTTTACGTTTGGCGTTTCGGAACCCACCTTATCTCAGGCTGAAAACGCGTTTTCTGCATTGTCCCATAACTTTCCAGGGAAGCTTCAGAACATGAAATTTTGACTTCCCACTATAGCAGAAAGGGTCTTTCTAGTAGTTGCACATCAAATCTAAGCTGTCTGAGGTGTTTTTCCAAAGTTATCTACATTTTTATGTTTGGCGTTCCAGAATCGACCTTATCTCAGGCTGAAAACGCGTTTTACGCATTGTGCCATAACTTTGCAGGGAAGCTTGAGAAAATGAAATTTTCACCTCCCACTAAAGCAGAAAGGATCTTTCTAGTAGTTGCACATCAAATCTAAGCTGACTGAAGTGTTGTTCCAAAGTTATCAACATTTTTACGCTTGGCGTTCCGGAACCCACCTTATCTCAGGCTGAAAACGCGTTTTCTGCATTGTGCCATAACTTTGCAGGGAAGCTTCAGAACATGAAATGTTCACCTCCCACTATAGAAGAAAGGGTCTTTCTAGTAGTTGCACATCAAATCTAAGCTGTCTGAAGTGTTTTTCGAAAGTTATCAACATTTTTATGTTTGGCGTTCCGGAATCGACCTTATCACAGGCTGAAAACGCTTTTTACGCTTTGTGCCATAACTTTGCAGGGAAGCTTCAGAAAATGAAAATTTCACCTCCCACTATAGCAGAAAGGGTTTTTCTAGTAGTTGCACATCAAATCTGAGCTGTCTGAAGAGTTTTTCGAAAGTTATCAACATTTTTATGTTTGGCGTTCCAGAATCGATCTTATCTCAGGCTGAAAACGCGTTGTCTGCATTGTGCCATAACTTTGCAGGGAAGCTTCAGAACATGAAACGTTCACCTCCCACTATAGCAGAAAGGGTCTTTCTAGTAGTTGCACATCAAATCTAAGCTGTTTGAAGTGTTTTTCCAAAGTTATCAACATTTTTATGTTTGGCGATCCGGAATCAACCTTATCTCAGGCTGAAAACGCGTTTTCTGCATTGTGCCATAACTTCTCAGGGAAGCTTCAGAACATGAAATGTTCACCTCCCACTATAGAAGAAAGGGTCTTTCTAGTAGTTGCACATCAAATCTAAGCTGTCTGAAGTGTTTTTTAAAAGTTATCAACATTTTTACGTTTGGCGTTCCGGAACCCACCTTATCTCAGGCTGAAAACGCGTTTTCTGCATTGTGCCATATCTTTGCAGGGAAGCTTCAGAACATGAAATTCTAACCTCCCACTATAGCAGAAAGGGTCCTTCTAGTAGTTGCACATCAAATCTAAGCTGTTTGAAGTGTTTTTCCAAAGTTATCAACATTTTTATGTTTGGCGTTCCGGAATCAACCTTATCTCAGGCTGAAAATGCATTTTCTGCATTGTGCCATAACTTCTCAGGGAAGCTTCAGAACATGAAATGTTCACATCCCACGATAGCAGAAAGGGTCTTTCTAGTAGTTGCACATCAGATCTAAGCTGTCCGAAGTGTTTTTCGAAAGTTATCATCATTTTTATGTTTGGCGTTTCGGAACCCACCTTGTCTCAGGCTGAAAAATCATTTTCTGCATTGTCCCATAACTTCTCAGGGAAGCTTCAGAACATGAAATTTCGACCTCCCACTATAGCAGAAAGGGTCTTTCTAGTTGTTGCACATCAAATCTAAGCTGTCTGAAGGGTTTTTCCAAAGTTATCAGCATTTTTATGTTTGGCGTTCCGGAACCCACCTTGTCTCAGGCTGAAAACGCGTTTTCGGCAATGTGCCATAACTTTGCTGGGAAGCTTCAGAACATGAAATTTTCACGTCCCACTATAGCAGAAAGGGTCTTTCTAGTAGCTGCACATCAAATCTAAGCTGTCTGAAGTGTTTTTCGAAAGTTATCAACATTTTTATGTTTGGCGTTCCGGAATCGACCTTATCTCAGGCTGAAAATGCTTTTTACGCTTGGTGCCATAACTTTGCAGGGAAGCTTCAGGAAATGAAATTTTCACCTCCCACTATAGCAGAAAGGGTCTTTCTAGAAGTTGCACATCAAATCGAAGCTGTCTGAAGTGTTTTTCCAAAGTTATCAACATTTTTATGTTTGGCGTTACAGAAACGACCATATCTCAGGATGAAAAAATGTTTTCTGCATTGTCCCATATCTTCTCAGGGAAGCTTCAGAATATGAAATTTTGACCTAACACTATAGCAGAAAGGGTCTTTCTAGTAGTTGCACATCAAATCTAAGCTGTCTGATGTGTTTTTCCAAAGTTATCAACATTGTTATGTTTGGCGTTCCGGAATCGACCTTATCTCAGGCTGAAAACGCGTTTTCTGCATTGTGCCATAACTTCTCAGGGAAGCTTCAGAACATGAAATGTTCACCACCCACTATCGCAGAAAGGGTCTTTCTCGTAGTTGCACATCAAATCGAAGCTGTCTGAAGTGTTTTTCCAAAGTTATCAACATTTTTATGTTTGGCGTTCCGGAACCCACCTTATCTCAGGCTGAAAACGCGTTATCTGCATTGTGCCATATCTTTGTAGGGAAGCTTCAGAAAATTTAATTTTAACCTCCCACTATAGCAGAAAGGGTCCTTCTAGTAGTTGCACATCAAATCTAAGCTGTCTGAAGTGTTTTTCCAAAGTTATCAACATTTTTATGTTTGGCGTTCCGGAATCGACCTTATCTCAGGCTGAAAACGCTTTTTACGCTTTGTACCATAACTTTGCAGGGAAGCTTCAGAAAATGAAATTTTCACCTCCCACTATAGCAGAAAGGGTCTTTCTAGTAGTTGCACATCAGATCTAAGCTGTCCGAAGTGTTTTTCGAAAGTTATCAACATTTTTATGTTTGGCGTTTCGGAACCCACCTTGTCTCAGGCTGAAAAATCATTTTATGCATTGTCCCATAACTTCTCAGGGAAGCTTCAGAACATGAAATTTCGACCTCCCACTATAGCAGAAAGGGTCTTTCTAGTTGTTGCACATCAAATCTAAGCTGTCTGAAGGGGTTTTCCAAAGTTATCAACAATTTTATGTTTGGCGTTCCGGAACCCACCTTATCTCAGCCTGAAAACGCGTTTTCGGCATTGTGCCATAACTTTGCTGGGAAGCTTCAGAACATGAAATTTTCACGTCCCACTATAGCAGAAAGGGTCTTTCTAGTAGTTGCACATCAAATCTAAGCTGTCTGAAGTGTTTTTCGAAAGTTATCAACATTTTTATGTTTGGCGTTCCGAAATCGACCTTATCTCAGGCTGAAAATGCTTTTTACGCTTGGTGCCATAACTTTGCAGGGAAGCTTCAGGAAATGAAATTTTCACCTCCCACGATAGCAGAAAGGGTCTTTCTAGTAGTTGCACATCAAATCGAAGCTGTCTGAAGTGTTTTTCCAAAGTTATGAATATTTTTATGTTTGGCGTTCCGGAACCCACCTTATCTCAGTCTGAAAACGCGTTATCTGCATTGTGCCATATCTTTGCAGGGAAGCTTCAGAAAATGAAATTTTAACCTCCAACTATAGCAGAAAGGGTCCTTCTAGTAGTTGCACATCAAATCTAACCTGTCTGAAGTGTTTTTCAAAAGTTATCAACATTTTTATGTTTGGCGTTCCGGAATCGACCTTATCACAGGCTGAAAACGCTTTTTACGCTTTGTGCCATAACTTTGCAGGGAAGCTTCAGAAAATGAAAATTTCACCTCCCACTATAGCAGAAAGGGTTTTTCTAGTAGTTGCACATCAAATCTGAGCTGTCTGAAGAGTTTTTCGAAAGTTATCAACATTTTTATGTTTGGCGTTCCAGAATCGATCTTATCTCAGGCTGAAAACGCGTTGTCTGCATTGTGCCATAACTTTGCAGGGAAGCTTCAGAACATGAAACGTTCACCTCCCACTATAGCAGAAAGGGTCTTTCTAGTAGTTGCACATCAAATCTAAGCTGTTTGAAGTGTTTTTCCAAAGTTATCAACATTTTTATGTTTGGCGATCCGGAATCAACCTTATCTCAGGCTGAAAACGCGTTTTCTGCATTGTGCCATAACTTCTCAGGGAAGCTTCAGAACATGAAATGTTCACCTCCCACTATAGAAGAAAGGGTCTTTCTAGTAGTTGCACATCAAATCTAAGCTGTCTGAAGTGTTTTTTAAAAGTTATCAACATTTTTACGTTTGGCGTTCCGGAACCCACCTTATCTCAGGCTGAAAACGCGTTTTCTGCATTGTGCCATATCTTTGCAGGGAAGCTTCAGAACATGAAATTCTAACCTCCCACTATAGCAGAAAGGGTCCTTCTAGTAGTTGCACATCAAATCTAAGCTGTTTGAAGTGTTTTTTCAAAGTTATCAACATTTTTATGTTTGGCGTTCCGGAATCAACCTTATCTCAGGCTGAAAATGCATTTTCTGCATTGTGCCATAACTTCTCAGGGAAGCTTCAGAACATGAAATGTTCACATCCCACGATAGCAGAAAGGGTCTTTCTAGTAGTTGCACATCAGATCTAAGCTGTCCGAAGTGTTTTTCGAAAGTTATCATCATTTTTATGTTTGGCGTTTCGGAACCCACCTTGTCTCAGGCTGAAAAATCATTTTCTGCATTGTCCCATAACTTCTCAGGGAAGCTTCAGAACATGAAATTTCGACCTCCCACTATAGCAGAAAGGGTCTTTCTAGTTGTTGCACATCAAATCTAAGCTGTCTGAAGGGTTTTTCCAAAGTTATCAACATTTTTATGTTTGGCGTTCCGGAACCCACCTTGTCTCAGGCTGAAAACGCGTTTTCGGCAATGTGCCATAACTTTGCTGGGAAGCTTCAGAACATGAAATTTTCACGTCCCACTATAGCAGAAAGGGTCTTTCTAGTAGCTGCACATCAAATCTAAGCTGTCTGAAGTGTTTTTCGAAAGTTATCAACATTTTTATGTTTGGCGTTCCGGAATCGACCTTATCTCAGGCTGAAAATGCTTTTTACGCTTGGTGCCATAACTTTGCAGGGAAGCTTCAGGAAATGAAATTTTCACCTCCCACTATAGCAGAAAGGGTCCTTCTAGTAGTTGCACATCAAATCTAAGCTGTCTGAAGTGTTTTTCCAAAGTTATCAACATTTTTATGTTTGGCGTTCCGGAATCGACCTTATCTCAGGCTGAAAACGCTTTTCACGCTTTGTACCATAACTTTGCAGGGAAGCTTCAGAAAATGAAATTTTCACCTCCCACTATAGCAGAAAGGGTCTTTCTAGTAGTTGCACATCAGATCTAAGCTGTCCGAAGTGTTTTTCGAAAGTTATCAACATTTTTATGTTTGGCGTTTCGGAACCCACCTTGTCTCAGGCTGAAAAATCATTTTATGCATTGTCCCATAACTTCTCAGGGAAGCTTCAGAACATGAAATTTCGACCTCCCACTATAGCAGAAAGGGTCTTTCTAGTTGTTGCACATCAAATCTAAGCTGTCTGAAGGGGTTTTCCAAAGTTATCAACAATTTTATGTTTGGCGTTCCGGAACCCACCTTATCTCAGCCTGAAAACGCGTTTTCGGCATTGTGCCATAACTTTGCTGGGAAGCTTCAGAACATGAAATTTTCACGTCCCACTATAGCAGAAAGGGTCTTTCTAGTAGTTGCACATCAAATCTAAGCTGTCTGAAGTGTTTTTCGAAAGGTATCAACATTTTTATGTTTGGCGTTCCGGAATCGACCTTATCTCAGGCTGAAAATGCTTTTTACGCTTGGTGCCATAACTTTGCAGGGAAGCTTCAGGAAATGAAATTTTCACCTCCCACGATAGCAGAAAGGGTCTTTCTAGTAGTTGCACATCAAATCGAAGCTGTCTGAAGTGTTTTTCCAAAGTTATGAATATTTTTATGTTTGGCGTTCCGGAACCCACCTTATCTCAGTCTGAAAACGCGTTATCTGCATTGTGCCATATCTTTGCAGGGAAGCTTCAGAAAATGAAATTTTAACCTCCAACTATAGCAGAAAGGGTCCTTCTAGTAGTTGCACATCAAATCTAACCTGTCTGAAGTGTTTTTCAAAAGTTATCAACATTTTTATGTTTGGCGTTCCGGAATCGACCTTATCACAGGCTGAAAACGCTTTTTACGCTTTGTGCCATAACTTTGCAGGGAAGCTTCAGAAAATGAAAATTTCACCTCCCACTATAGCAGAAAGGGTTTTTCTAGTAGTTGCACATCAAATCTGAGCTGTCTGAAGAGTTTTTCGAAAGTTATCAACATTTTTATGTTTGGCGTTCCAGAATCGATCTTATCTCAGGCTGAAAACGCGTTGTCTGCATTGTGCCATAACTTTGCAGGGAAGCTTCAGAACATGAAACGTTCACCTCCCACTATAGCAGAAAGGGTCTTTCTAGTAGTTGCACATCAAATCTAAGCTGTTTGAAGTGTTTTTCCAAAGTTATCAACATTTTTATGTTTGGCGATCCGGAATCAACCTTATCTCAGGCTGAAAACGCGTTTTCTGCATTGTGCCATAACTTCTCAGGGAAGCTTCAGAACATGAAATGTTCACCTCCCACTATAGAAGAAAGGGTCTTTCTAGTAGTTGCACATCAAATCTAAGCTGTCTGAAGTGTTTTTTAAAAGTTATCAACATTTTTACGTTTGGCGTTCCGGAACCCACCTTATCTATGGCTGAAAACGCGTTTTCTGCATTGTGCCATATCTTTGCAGGGAAGCTTCAGAACATGAAATTCTAACCTCCCACTATAGCAGAAAGGGTCCTTCTAGTAGTTGCACATCAAATCTAAGCTGTTTGAAGTGTTTTTCCAAAGTTATCAACATTTTTATGTTTGGCGTTCCGGAATCAACCTTATCTCAGGCTGAAAATGCATTTTCTGCATTGTGCCATAACTTCTCAGGGAAGCTTCAGAACATGAAATGTTCACATCCCACGATAGCAGAAAGGGTCTTTCTAGTAGTTGCACATCAGATCTAAGCTGTCCGAAGTGTTTTTCGAAAGTTATCATCATTTTTATGTTTGGCGTTTCGGAACCCACCTTGTCTCAGGCTGAAAAATCATTTTCTGCATTGTCCCATAACTTCTCAGGGAAGCTTCAGAACATGAAATTTCGACCTCCCACTATAGCAGAAAGGGTCTTTCTAGTTGTTGCACATCAAATCTAAGCTGTCTGAAGGGTTTTTCCAAAGTTATCAACATTTTTATGTTTGGCGTTCCGGAACCCACCTTGTCTCAGGCTGAAAACGCGTTTTCGGCAATGTGCCATAACTTTGCTGGGAAGCTTCAGAACATGAAATTTTCACGTCCCACTATAGCAGAAAGGGTCTTTCTAGTAGCTGCACATCAAATCTAAGCTGTCTGAAGTGTTTTTCGAAAGTTATCAACATTTTTATGTTTGGCGTTCCGGAATCGACCTTATCTCAGGCTGAAAATGCTTTTTACGCTTGGTGCCATAACTTTGCAGGGAAGCTTCAGGAAATGAAATTTTCACCTCCCACTATAGCAGAAAGGGTCTTTCTAGAAGTTGCACATCAAATCGAAGTTGTCTGAAGTGTTTTTCCAAAGTTATCAACATTTTTATGTTTGGCGTTACAGAAACGACCATATCTCAGGATGAAAAAATGTTTTCTGCATTGTCCCATATCTTCTCAGGGAAGCTTCAGAATATGAAATTTTGACCTAACACTATAGCAGAAAGGGTCTTTCTAGTAGTTGCACATCAAATCTAAGCTGTCTGATGTGTTTTTCCAGAGTTATCAACATTGTTATGTTTGGCGTTCCGGAATCGACCTTATCTCAGGCTGAAAACGCGTTTTCTGCATTGTGCCATAACTTCTCAGGGAAGCTTCAGAACATGAAATGTTCACCACCCACTATCGCAGAAAAGGTCTTTCTCGTAGTTGCACATCAAATCGAAGCTGTCTGAAGTGTTTTTCCAAAGTTATCAACATTTTTATGTTTGGCGTTCCGGAACCCACCTTATCTCAGGCTGAAAACGCGTTATCTGCATTGTGCCATATCTTTGTAGGGAAGCTTCAGAAAATTAAATTTTAACCTCCCACTATAGCAGAAAGGGTCCTTCTAGTAGTTGCACATCAAATCTAAGCTGTCTGAAGTGTTTTTCCAAAGTTATCAACATTTTTATGTTTGGCGTTCCGGAATCGACCTTATCTCAGGCTGAAAACGCTTTTTACGCTTTGTACCATAACTTTGCAGGGAAGCTTCAGAAAATGAAATTTTCACCTCCCACTATAGCAGAAAGGGTCTTTCTAGTAGTTGCACATCAGATCTAAGCTGTCCGAAGTGTTTTTCGAAAGTTATCAACATTTTTATGTTTGGCGTTTCGGAACCCACCTTGTCTCAGGCTGAAAAATCATTTTATGCATTGTCCCATAACTTCTCAGGGAAGCTTCAGAACATGAAATTTCGACCTCCCACTATAGCAGAAAGGGTCTTTCTAGTTGTTGCACATCAAATCTAAGCTGTCTGAAGGGGTTTTCCAAAGTTATCAACAATTTTATGTTTGGCGTTCCGGAACCCACCTTATCTCAGCCTGAAAACGCGTTTTCGGCATTGTGCCATAACTTTGCTGGGAAGCTTCAGAACATGAAATTTTCACGTCCCACTATAGCAGAAAGGGTCTTTCTAGTAGTTGCACATCAAATCTAAGCTGTCTGAAGTGTTTTTCGAAAGTTATCAACATTTTTATGTTTGGCGTTCCGGAATCGACCTTATCTCAGGCTGAAAATGCTTTTTACGCTTGGTGCCATAACTTTGCAGGGAAGCTTCAGGAAATGAAATTTTCACCTCCCACGATAGCAGAAAGGGTCTTTCTAGTAGTTGCACATCAAATCGAAGCTGTCTGAAGTGTTTTTCCAAAGTTATGAATATTTTTATGTTTGGCGTTCCGGAACCCACCTTATCTCAGTCTGAAAACGCGTTATCTGCATTGTGCCATATCTTTGCAGGGAAGCTTCAGAAAATGAAATTTTAACCTCCAACTATAGCAGAAAGGGTCCTTCTAGTAGTTGCACATCAAATCTAACCTGTCTGAAGTGTTTTTCAAAAGTTATCAACATTTTTATGTTTGGCGTTCCGGAATCGACCTTATCACAGGCTGAAAACGCTTTTTACGCTTTGTGCCATAACTTTGCAGGGAAGCTTCAGAAAATGAAAATTTCACCTCCCACTATAGCAGAAAGGGTTTTTCTAGTAGTTGCACATCAAATCTGAGCTGTCTGAAGAGTTTTTCGAAAGTTATCAACATTTTTATGTTTGGCGTTCCAGAATCGATCTTATCTCAGGCTGAAAACGCGTTGTCTGCATTGTGCCATAACTTTGCAGGGAAGTTTCAGAACATGAAACGTTCACCTCCCACTATAGCAGAAAGGGTCTTTCTAGTAGTTGCACATCAAATCTAAGCTGTTTGAAGTGTTTTTCCAAAGTTATCAACATTTTTATGTTTGGCGATCCGGAATCAACCTTATCTCAGGCTGAAAACGCATTTTCTGCATTGTGCCATAACTTCTCAGGGAAGCTTCAGAACATGAACTGTTCACCTCCCACGATAGCAGAAAGGGTCTTTCTAGTAGTTGCACATCAAATCTAAGCTGTTTGAGGTGTTTTTCCAAAGTTATCAACATTTTTATGTTTGGCGTTCCAGAATCGACCTTATCTCAGGCTGAAAACGCGTTGTCTGCATTGTGCCATAACTTTGCAGGGAAGCTTCTGAACATGAAATTTTAACCTACCACTATAGCAGAAAGGGTCCTTCTAGTAGTTGCACATCAAATCTAAGCTGTTTGAAGTGTTTTTCCAAAGTTATCAACATTTTTATGTTTGGCGTTCCGGAATCAACCTTATCTCAGGCTGAAAACGCATTTTCTGCATTGTGCCATAACTTCTCAGGGAAGCTGCAGAACATGAAATGTTCACCTCCCACGAAAGCAGAAAGGGTCTTTCTAGTAGTTGCACATCAGATCTAAGCTGTCCGAAGTGTTTTTCGAAAGTTATCAACATTTTTATGTTTGGTGTTCCGGAATTGACCTTATCTCAGGATGAAAAATCGTTTTCTGCATTGTCCCATGACTTTCCAGGGAAGCTTCAGAACATGAAATTTCGACCTCCCACTATAGCAGAAAGGGTCTTTCTAGTAGTTGCACATCAAATCTAAGCTGTTTGAAGTGTTTTTCCAAAGTTATCAACATTTTTATGTTTGGCGATCCGGAATCAACCTTATCTCAGGCTGAAAACGCATTTTCTGCATTGTGCCATAACTTCTCAGGGAAGCTTCAGAACATGAAATGTTCACCTCCCACGATAGCAGAAAGGGTCTTTCTAGTAGTTGCACATCAGATCTAAGCTGTCCGAAGTGTTTTTCGAAAGTTATCAACATTTTTATGTTTGGTGTTCCGGAATCGACCTTATCTCAGGATGAAAAATCGTTTTCTGCATTGTCCCATGACTTTCCAGGGAAGCTTCAGAACATGAAATTTCGACCTCCCACTATAGCAGAAAGGGTCTTTCTAGTAGTTGCACATCAAATCTAAGCTGTCTGAAGTGTTTTTCCAAAGTTATCATCATTTTTATGTTTGGCGTTCCAGAATCAACCTTATCTCAGGCTGAAAACACGTTTTACGCATTGTGCCATAACTTTGCAGGGAAGCTTCAGAACATGAAATTTTCACCTCCCACTGTAACAGAAAGGGTCTTTCTAGTACTTGCACATCAATTCTAAGCTGTCTGAAGTGTTGTTCCAAAGTGATCAACATTTTTTCGTTTGGCGTTTCGGAACTCACCTTACCTCAGGCTGAAAACGCGTTTTCTGCATTGTCCCATAACTTTCCAGGGAAGCTTCAGAACATGAAATTTTGACCTCCCACTATAGCAGAAAGGGTCTTTCTAGTAGTTGCACATCAAATCTAAGCTGTCTGAGGTGTTTTTCCAAAATTATCAACATTTTTATGTTTGGCGTTCCGGAATCGACCTTATCTCAGGCTGAAAACGCGTTTTCTGCATTGTGCCATAACTTCTCAGGGAAGCTTCAGAACATGAAATGTTCACCTCCCACTAGAGAAGAAAGGGTATTTCTAGTAGTTGCACATCAAATCTAAGCTGTCTGAAGTGTTTTTTAAAAGTTATCAACATTTTTACATTTGGTGTTCCGGAACCCACCTTATCTCAGGCTGAAAACGCGTTTTCTGCATTGTGCCATATCTTTGCAGGGAAGCTTCAGAACATGAAATTTTAACCTCCCACTATAGCAGAAAGGGTTCTTCCAGTAGTTGCACATCAAATCTAAGCTGTTTGAAGTGTTTTTCCAAAGTTATCAACATTTTTATGTTTGGCGTTCCGGAACCAACCTTATCTCAGGCTGAAAACGCATTTTCTGCATTGTGCCATAACTTCTCAGGGAAGCTTCAGAACATGAACTGTTCACCTCCCACGATAGCAGAAAGGGTCTTTCTAGTAGTTGCACATCAAATCTAAGCTGTTTGAGGTGTTTTTCCAAAGTTATCAACATTTTTATGTTTGGCGTTCCAGAATCGACCTTATCTCAGGCTGAAAACGCGTTGTCTGCATTGTGCCATAACTTTGCAGGGAAGCTTCTGAACATGAAATTTTAACCTACCACTATAGCAGAAAGGGTCCTTCTAGTAGTTGCACATCAAATCTAAGCTGTTTGAAGTGTTTTTCCAAAGTTATCAACATTTTTATGTTTGGCGTTCCGGAATCAACCTTATCTCAGGCTGAAAACGCATTTTCTGCATTGTGCCATAACTTCTCAGGGAAGCTGCAGAACATGAAATGTTCACCTCCCACGAAAGCAGAAAGGGTCTTTCTAGTAGTTGCACATCAGATCTAAGCTGTCCGAAGTGTTTTTCGAAAGTTATCAACATTTTTATGTTTGGTGTTCCGGAATTGACCTTATCTCAGGATGAAAAATCGTTTTCTGCATTGTCCCATGACTTTCCAGGGAAGCTTCAGAACATGAAATTTCGACCTCCCACTATAGCAGAAAGGGTCTTTCTAGTAGTTGCACATCAAATCTAAGCTGTCTGAAGTGTTATTCCAAAGTTATCAACATTTTTATGTTTGGCGTTCCAGAATCGACCTTATCTCAGGCTGAAAACACGTTTTACGCATTGTGCCATAACTTTGCAGGGAAGCTTCAGAACATGAAATTTTCACCTCCCTCTGTAACAGAAAGGGTCTTTCTAGTACTTGCACATCAATTCTAAGCTGTCTGAAGTGTTGTTCCAAGGAGATCAACATTTTTACGTTTGGCGTTTCGGAACCCACCTTATCTCAGGCTGAAAACGCGTTTTCTGCATTGTCCCATAACTTTCCAGGGAAGCTTCAGAACATGAAATTTTGACCTCCCACTATAGCAGAAAGGGTCTTTCTAGTAGTTGCACATCAAATCTAAGCTGTCTGAGGTGTTATTCCAAAGTTATCAACATTTTTATGTTTGGCGTTCCAGAATCGACCTTATCTCAGGCTGAAAACGCGTTTTACGCATTGTGCCATAACTTTGCAGGGAAGCTTGAGAAAATGAAATTTTCACCTCCCACTAAAGCAGAAAGGATCTTTCTAGTAGTTGCACATCAAATCTAAGCTGACTGAAGTGTTGTTCCAAAGTTATCAACATTTTTACGCTTGGCGTTCCGGAACCCACCTTATCTCAGGCTGAAAACGCGTTTTCTGCATTGTGCCATAACTTTGCAGGGAAGCTTCAGAACATGAAATGTTCACCTCCCACTATAGAAGAAAGGGTCTTTCTAGTAGTTGCACATCAAATCTAAGCTGTCTGAAGTGTTTTTCGAAAGTTATCAACATTTTTATGTTTGGCGTTCCAGAATCGACCTTATCTCAGGCTGAAAGCGCGTTATCTGCATTGTGCCATAACTTTGCATGGAAGCTTCCGAACATGAAATTTTAACCTACCACTATAGCAGAACGGGTCTTTCTAGTAGTTGCACATTAAATCTAAGCTGTCTGATGTGTTTTTCCAAAGTTATCAACATTGTTATGTTTGGCCTTCCAGAATCGACCTTATCTCAGGCTGAAAACACGTTTTACGCATTGTGCCATAACTTTGCAGGGAAGCTTCAGAACATGAAATTTTCACCTCCCACTGTAACAGAAAGGGTCTTTCTAGTACTTGCACATCAAATCTAAGCTGTCTGAAGTGTTGTTCCAAAGTGATCAACATTTTTACGTTTGGCGTTTCGGAACCCACCTTATCTCAGGCAGAAAACGCGTTTTCTGCATTGTCCCATAACTTTCCAGGGAAGCTTCAGAACATGAAATTTTGACCCCCCACTATAGCAGAAAGGGTCTTTCTAGTAGTTGCACGTCAAATCTAAGCTGTCTGAGGTGTTTTTCCAAAGTTATCAACATTTTTATGTTTGGCGTTCCAGAATCGACCTTATCTCAGGCTGAAAACGCGTTTTACGCATTGTGCCATAACTTTGCAGGGAAGCTTGAGAAAATGAAATTTTCACCTCCCACTAAAGCAGAAAGGATCTTTCTAGTAGTTGCACATCAAATCTAAGCTGACTGAAGTGTTGTTCCAAAGTTATCAACATTTTTACGCTTGGCGTTCCGGAACCCACCTTATCTCAGGCTGAAAACGCGTTTTCTGCATTGTGCCATAACTTCTCAGGGAAGCTTCAGAACATGAAATGTTCACCTCCCACTATAGAAGAAAGGGTCTTTCTAGTAGTTGCACATCAAATCTAAGCTGTCTGAAGTGTTTTTTAAAAGTTATCAACATTTTTACGTTTGGCGTTCCGGAACCCACCTTATCTCAGGCTGAAAACGCGTTTTCTGCATTGTGCCATATCTTTGCAGGGAAGCTTCAGAACATGAAATTCTAACCTCCCACTATAGCAGAAAGGGTCCTTCTAGTAGTTGCACATCAAATCTAAGCTGTTTGAAGTGTTTTTCCAAAGTTATCAACATTTTTATGTTTGGCGTTCCGGAATCAACCTTATCTCAGGCTGAAAATGCATTTTCTGCATTGTGCCATAACTTCTCAGGGAAGCTTCAGAACATGAAATGTTCACATCCCACGATAGCAGAATGGCTCTTTCTAGTAGTTGCACATCAGATCTAAGCTGTCCGAAGTGTTTTTCGAAAGTTATCAACATTTTTATGTTTGGTGTTCCGGAACCCACCTTATGTCAGGCTGAAAACGCGTTTTCTGCATTGTGCCATATCTTTGCAGGGAAGCCTCAGAAAATGAAATTTTAACCTCCCACTATAGCAGAAAG
Source organism: Synchiropus splendidus (assembly GCF_027744825.2). NCBI lineage: Eukaryota > Metazoa > Chordata > Actinopteri > Syngnathiformes > Callionymidae > Synchiropus > Synchiropus splendidus. Next base: position 1,713,209 of record NW_026527055.1, read on the forward strand.
GGTCCTTCTAGTAGTTGCACATCAAATCTAAGCTGTCTGAAGTGTTTTTCCAAAGTTATCAACATTTTTATGTTTGGCGTTCCGGAATCGACCTTATCTCAGGCTGAAAACGCTTTTTACGCTTTGTGCCATAACTTTGCAGGGAAGCTTCAGAAAATGAAATTTTCACCTCCCACTATAGCAGAAAGGGTTTTTCTAGTAGTTGCACATCAAATCTAAGCTGTTTGAAGTGTTTTTCCAAAGTTATCAACATTTTTATGTTAGGCGTTGCGGAACCCACCTTATCTCAGGCTGAAAACGCGTTTTCTGCATTGTGCCATATCTTTGCAGGGAATCTTCAGAAAATGAAATTTTAACCTCCCACTATAGCAGAAAGGGTCCTTCTAGTAGTTGCACATCAAATCTAAGCTGTCTGAAGTGTTTTTCGAAAGTTATCAACATTTATATGTTTGGCGTTCCGGAATCGACCTTATCTCAGGCTGAAAATGGTTTTTACGCTTGGTGCCATAACTTTGCAGGGAAGCTTCAGGAAATGAAATTTTCACCTCCCACTATAGCAGAAAGGGTCTTTCAAGAAGTTGCACATCAAATCTAATCTGTCTGAAGTGTTTTTCCAAAGTTATCAACATTTTTATGTTTGGCGTTACAGAATCGACCATATCTCAGGATGAAAAAATGTTTTCTGCATTGTCCCATATCTTCTCAGGGAAGCTTCAGAACATGAAATTTTTACCTAACACTATAGCAGAAAGGGTCTTTCTAGTAGTTGCACATCAAATCTAAGCTGTCTGATGTGTTTTTCCAAAGTTATCAACATTGTTATGTTTGGCGTTCCGGAATCGACCTTATCTCAGGCTGAAAACGCGTTTTCTGCATTGTGCCATAACTTCTCAGGGAAGCTTCAGAACATGAAATGTTCACCACCCACTATCGCAGAAAGGGTCTTTCTCGTAGTTGCACATCAAATCGAAGCTGTCTGAAGTGTTTTTCCAAAGTTATCAACATTTTTATGTTTGGCGTTCCGGAACCCACCTTATCTCAGGCTGAAAACGCGTTGTCTGCATTGTGCCATATCTTTGCAGGGAAGCTTCAGAAAATGAAATTTCAACCTCCCACTATAGCAGAAAGGGTCTTTCTAGTAGATGCACATCAAATCTAAGCTGTCTGAAGTGTTTTTCGAAAGTTATCAACATTTTTATGTTTGGCGTACCGGAATCGACCTTATCTCAGACTGAAAATGCGTTTTCGGCATTGTGCCATAACTTTGCATGGAAGCTTTCGAACATGAAATTTTAACCTCCCACTATAGAAGAAAGGGTCTTTCTAGTATTTGAACATCAAATCTAAGCTGTCTAAAATGTTTTTCGAAAGTTATCAACATTTTTATGTTTGGCGTTCTGGAACCCACCTTATCACAAGCTGAAAACGCGTTTTCTGCATTGTGCCATAACTTTGCAGGGAAGCTTCAGCACATGAAATTTTCACGTCCCACTATACCAGAAAGGGTCTTTCTATTAGTTGCACATCAAATCTAAGCTGTCTGAAGTGTTTTTCGAAAGTTATGAACATTTTTATGTTTCGCGTTCCGTAATCGACCTTATCTGAGGATGAAAAATCGTTTTCTGCATTGTCCCATAACTTTCCATGGGAAGCTTCAGAACATGAAATTTTGACCTCCCACTATAGCAGAAAGGGTCTTTCTAGTAGGTGCACATCAAATCAAAGCTGTTCGAAGTGTTTTTCCAAAGTTATCAACACTTTTATGTTTGGCGTTCCGGAATCGACCTTATCTCAGGCTGAAAACACCATTTACGCATTCTGCCATAACTTTGCAGGGAAGCTTCAGAACATGAAATTTTCATATCCCACTATAGCAGAAAGGGTCTTTCTAGTAGTCTCACATCAAATCTAAGCTGTCTGAAGTGTTTTTCCAAAGTTATCAACATTTTTATGTTTGGTGTTCCGGAATCGACCTTATCTCAGGCTGAAAACGCGTTTTCTGCATTGTGCCATAACTTTTCAGGGAAGCTCCAGAACATGAAATATTCGCCTCCCACTATAGCAGATAGGGTCTTTCTAGTAGTTGCACATCAAATCTAAGCTGTCTGAAGTGTTTTTCCAAAGTTATCAACATTCTTATGTTTGGCGTTCCGGAATCAACCTTATCTCAGGCTGAAAACGCGTTTTACGCATTGTGCCATAATTTTGCAGGGAAGCTTTCGAACATGAAATTTTAACCTCCCACTATAGAAGAAAGGGTCTTTCTAGTATTTGAACATCAAATCTAAGCTGTCTAAAATGTTTTTCGAAAGTTATCAACATTTTTATGTTTGGCGTTCTGGAACCTACCTTATCACAAGCTGAAAACGCGTTTTCTGCATTGTGCCATAACTTTGCAGGGAAGCTTCAGCACATGAAATTTTCACGTCCCACTATACCAGAAAGGGTCTTTCTAGTAGTTGCACATCAAATCTAAGCTGTCTGAAGTGTTTTTCGAAAGTTATGAACATTTTTATGTTTCGCGTTCCGTAATCGACCTTATCTGAGGATGAAAAATCGTTTTCTGCATTGTCCCATAACTTTCCATGGGAAGCTTCAGAACATGAAATTTTGACCTCCCACTATAGCAGAAAGGGTCTTTCTAGTAGGTGCACATCAAATCAAAGCTGTTCGAAGTGTTTTTCCAAAGTTATCAACACTTTTATGTTTGGCGTTCCGGAATCGACCTTATCTCAGGCTGAAAACACCATTTACGCATTCTGCCATAACTTTGCAGGGAAGCTTCAGAACATGAAATTTTCATATCCCACTATAGCAGAAAGGGTCTTTCTAGTAGTCTCACATCAAATCTAAGCTGTCTGAAGTGTTTTTCCAAAGTTATCAACATTTTTATGTTTGGTGTTCCGGAATCGACCTTATCTCAGGCTGAAAACGCGTTTTCTGCATTGTGCCATAACTTTTCAGGGAAGCTCCAGAACATGAAATATTCGCCTCCCACTATAGCAGATAGGGTCTTTCTAGTAGTTGCACATCAAATCTAAGCTGTCTGAAGTGTTTTTCCAAAGTTATCAACATTCTTATGTTTGGCGTTCCGGAATCAACCTTATCTCAGGCTGAAAACGCGTTTTACGCATTGTGCCATAATTTTGCAGGGAAGCTTCAGAACATGATATTTTCAACTCCCACTATAGCAGAAAGGGTCTTTCTAGTAGGTGCACATCAAATCAAAGCTGTTTGAAGTGTTTTTCCAAAGTATTCAACATTTTTATGTTTGGCTTTCTGGAACCCACCTTATCTCAGGCTGAAAACGCGTTTTCTGCATTGTGCCATAACTTTGCAGGGAAGCTTCAGAACATGAAATTTTAACCTCCCACTATAGCAGAATGCGTCTTTCTAGTAGTTGCACATCAAATCTTAGCTGTCTGAAGTGTTTTTCCAAAGTTCTCAACATTTTTATGTTTGGCGTTCTGAAAACAACCTCATCTCAGGCTGAAAACGCGTTTTACGCATTGTGCCATAACTTTGCAGGAAAGCTTCAGAACATGAAATTTTCAACTCCCACTATAGCAGAAAGGGTCTTTCTAGTAGTTGCACATCAAATCTAAGCTGTCTGAAGTGTTTTTCCAAAGTATTCAACATTTTTATGTTTGGCTTTCTGGAACCCACCTTATCTCAGGCTGAAAACGCGTTTTATGCATTGTGCCATAACTTTGCAGGGAAGCTTCAGAACATGAAATTTTAACCTCCCACTATAGCAGAATGCGTCTTTCTAGTAGTTGCACATCAAATCTTAGCTGTCTGAAGTGTTTTTCCAAAGTTATCAACATTTTTACGTTTGGCGTTCCGGAATCGACCTTATCTCAGGCTGAAAACGCGTTTTCTGCATAGTGCCATAACTTTGCAGGGAAGCTTCAGAACATGAAATTTTAACCTCCCATTATAGCAGAATGCGTCTTTCTAGTAGTTGCACATCAAATGTTAGCTGTCTGAAGTGTTTTTCCAAAGTTCTCAACATTTGTATGTTTGGCGTTCTGAAATCAACCTCATCTCAGGCTGAAAACGCTTTTTCTGCATTGTGCCATAACTTTGCAGGGAAGCCTCAGAACATGAAATTTTCACCTCCCACTATAGCAGAAAGGGTCTTTCTCGTAGTTGCACATCAAATCTAAGCTGTCTGAAGTGTTTTTCGAAAGTTTTCAACATTTTTATGTTTGGTGTTCCTGAATCGACCTTTTCTCAGGCTGAAAACGGGTTTTCTGCATTGTGGCATAACTTTGCAGGGAAGCTTCAGAACATGATATTTTCAACTCCCACTATAGCAGAAAGGGTCTTTCTAGTAGGTGCACATCAAATCAAAGCTGTTTGAAGTGTTTTTCCAAAGTTATCAACACTTTTATGTTTGGCGTTCCGGAATCGACCTTATCTCAGGCTGAAAACACGATTTACGCATTCTGCCATAACTTTGCAGGGAAGCTTCAGAACATGAAATTTTCATATCCCACTATAGCAGAAAGGGTCTTTCTAGTAGTCTCACATCAAATCTAAGCTGTCTGAAGTGTTTTTCCAAAGTTATCAACATTTTTATGTTTGGCGTTCTGGAACGCACCTTATCTCAGGCTGAAAACGCGTTTTCAACATTGTGCCATAACTTTGCAGGGAAGCTTCAGAACATGAAATTTTAACCTCCCACTATAGCAGAATGCGTCTTTCTAGTAGTTGCACATCAAATCTTAGCTGTCTGAAGTGTTTTTCCAAAGTTCTCAACATTTTTATGTTTGGCGTTCTGAAAACAACCTCATCTCAGGCTGAAAACGCGTTTTACGCATTGTGCCATAACTTTGCAGGAAAGCTTCAGAACATGAAATTTTCAACTCCCACTATAGCAGAAAGGGTCTTTCTAGTAGTTGCACATCAAATCTAAGCTGTTTGAAGTGTTTTTCCAAAGTTATCAACATTTTTATGTTTGACGTTCTGAAATCAACCTCATCTCAGGCTGAAAACGCGTTTTCTGCATTGTGCCATAACTTTGCAGGGAAGCTTCAGAACATGATATTTTCAACTCCCACTATAGCAGAAAGGGTCTTTCTAGTAGGTGCACATCAAATCAAAGCTGTTTGAAGTGTTTTTCCAAAGTTATCAACACTTTTATGATTGGCGTTCCGGAATCGACCTTATCTCAGGCTGAAAACACGATTTACGCATTCTGCCATAACTTTGCAGGGAAGCTTCAGAACATGAAATTTTCATATCCCACTATAGCAGAAAGGGTCTTTCTAGTAGTCTCACATCAAATCTAAGCTGTCTGAAGTGTTTTTCCAAAGTTATCAACATTTTTATGTTTGGCGTTCTGGAACGCACCTTATCTCAGGCTGAAAACGCGTTTTCTGCATTGTGCCATAACTTTGCAGGGAAGCTTCAGAACATGAAATTTTAACCTCCCACTATAGCAGAATGCGTCTTTCTAGTAGTTGCACATCAAATCTTAGCTGTCTGAAGTGTTTGTCCAAAGTTCTCAACATTTTTATGTTTGGCGTTCTGAAAACAACCTAATCTCAGGCTGAAAACGCGTTTTACGCATTGTGCCATAACTTTGCAGGAAAGCTTCAGAACATGAAATTTTCAACTCCCACTATAGCAGAAAGGGTCTTTCTAGTAGTTGCACATCAAATCTAAGCTGTTTGAAGTGTTTTTCCAAAGTTATCAACACTTTTATGATTGGCGTTCCGGAATCGACCTTATCTCAGGCTGAAAACACGATTTACGCATTCTGCCATAACTTTGCAGGGAAGCTTCAGAACATGAAATTTTCATATCCCACTATAGCAGAAAGGGTATTTCTAGTAGTCTCACATCAAATCTAAGCTGTCTGAAGTGTTTTTCCAAAGTTATCAACATTTTTATGTTTGGCTTTCTGGAACCCACCTTATCTCAGGCTGAAAACGCGTTTTCTGCATTGTGCCATAACTTTGCAGGGAAGCTTCAGAACATGAATTTTTCACCTCCCACGATAGCAGAAAGGGTCTTTCGAGTAGTTGCACATCAAATCTAAGCTGTCTGAAGTGTTTTTCCAAAGTTATCAACAGTTTGATGTTTGGCGTTCCTGAATCGACCTTATGTGAGGCTGAAAACACATTTTCTGCATTGTGCCATAACTTTGCAGGGAAGCTTCAGAACATGAAATTTTCACCTCCCACGATAGCAGAAAGGGTCTTTCGAGTAGTTGCACATCAAATATAAGCTGTCTGAAGTGTTTTTCCAAAGTTATCAACATTTTGATGATTGGCGTTCCGGAATCGACCATATCTGAGGATGAAAACGCGTTTTCTGCATTGTCCCAAAACTTTGTAGGTAAGCTCCAGAACATGAAATTTTCACCTCCCACTATACCAGAAAGGGTCTTTCTAGAAGTTGCACATCAAATCTAAGCTGTCTGAAGTGTTTTTCCAGAGTTATCAACATTCTTATGTTTGGCGTTCCGGAATCAACCTTATCTCAGGCTGAAAACGCGTTTTACGCATTCTGCCATAACTTTGCAGGGAAGCTTCAGAACATGAAATTTTCATATCCCACTATAGCAGAAAGGTTCTTTCTAGTAGTCTCACATCAAATCTAAGCTGTCTGAAGTGTTTTTCCAAAGTTATCAACATTTTTATGTTTGGCGTTCCGGAATCGACCTTATCTCAGGCTGAAAACGCGTTTCCTGCATTGTGGCATAACTTTGCAGGGAAGATTCAGAACATGAAATTTTCACCTTCCACTGTAGCAGAAAGGGTCTTTCTAGTAGTTGCACATCAAATCTAAGCTGTCTGAAGTGTTTTTCCAAAGTTATCAACATTTTTATGTTTGGCGTTCTGGAACCCACCTTATCTCAGGCTGAAAACGCGTTTTACGCATTGTGCCATAACTTTGCAGGGAAGCTTCAGAACATGAAATTTTCAACTCCCACTATAGCAGAAAGGGTCTTTCGAGTAGTTGCACATCAAATCTAAGCTGTCTGAAGTGTTTTTCCAAAGTTATCAACAGTTTGATGTTTGGGGTTCCGGAATCGATCTTATCTAAAGATGAAAACGCGTTTTCTGCATTGTGCCAAAACTTTGTAGGTAAGCTCCAGAACATGAAATTTTCACCTCCCACCATAGCAGAAAGGGTCTTTCTAGTAGTTGCACATCAAATCTAAGCTGTTTGAAGTGTTTTTCCAAAGTTATCAACACTTTTATGTTTGGCGTTCCTGATTCGACCTTACTGTACGTACAGACCAAACGCGACTTCCGCGAGCGACACGACTGATTTGCATAGAAAGTCAATGGGGTTGGGCGACTGACGGCGACCAGCGGCGACCAACATGGCAGCGACACGACTGGGGTGTGCAACGCTACAAGATTTGAGCTACATACGGCGACTCCGGCTACTCAAGACGACACAACTGGGGTACAGCGACAGTCGCAGAAGTTCACCACCTGCGGAGCGTTGACCAATCAGAGACCAGATCCGCGAGTGACGTGTCCCGGCAGAGGAGAAGCAAATCGCTGCGGTTGTTTGTAAACAACAGCAGACTTTCCGCCGTCCTGAGAGTGGCTCAAATCGTGCATTTCTTAATTTCCACCGGAACATAAATAGGAAGAATCTTGTCCGGAGGGAAAGTTCGCCACAACGGTGGCGTTCCTGGTGAGTTGAGACCTTTATTTACGTAAGTTTACTAAAGTTATGTTCGCCTAAACGCAATGTCCACCGAGTTTACGAGGCGAATGCACCGCTGCGACGGTAGAAACTACGTATGTATGGTGACGAGATAAATAAGTACTGTTTCTGATTTAATTAAATTCAGATGAGACGTCCTGAAGGGTCTGTTTATATGAGGGGAGGACGGTGACCGAGGAGCGGAGTGGTCAGCGGCATCTACTGTAGTGCCGTGAAGTGAGCGTTCTTCACCCTCCTCTCTCTTCTGGAGCCCTTCATCTCCAAGAGAGACATGACTGCAGAGGCAGCAGCAGCTGCAGCAGCAAGGTAGCAGGTAGGTTTGCACGTTCATTTAGTGGGGATATTCTGAATACTAGATTAATGTATAAATATAAAAATGTATGTAGCTTTCTGTATAGCTTTTTTCTGTATAGCTTGTACAATAATGTAATCACGCTATGCTGTCATTAAGGAGAGGAGGAGGATGGATCCACTCATGATGTTGGTGATGATGATGAGGAGGAGGATGGACCTTCCTCCTGCCTCACCTGGTGCTGCTGCGTCTCCTCCACCTGCCACTGGCCCTTGTCATCCACTGCTGCTCCCCATGTATGTAGAAATAGCATTTTCTAGCATTATTCTATTTTTTTAATTAAATGTGATTGTTCTACATCATTCAAGCACTGTCACAGTGACATGACTTGCTTTAGGTTAACTATTGCTGTCCTGTACAGATTTTATTTATTCGTACTCATCACTATGGCATGTAATTGAACTCAACTTTCATTATGTGCAGGACACAGATGGAAGAGACCAACAGAGGAAGGGGTCCCCCGATGCTGAAGCTGAGCTCAAACATCTACTAATGTACTCCCTCCACACACCCAGCTCAGAAGAAGGGACAGTTTTCAAGGTCCTCGTTCCTTCCAGGTTCCACATAAATTTAAAATGTACATGTTACTTTACCAAGCAAAACAACAGCTGACTGAAATCATTTGGACCCTTCATTTATTTTCTTTGTAGCCACAGTTTCATTAAAGAACCGGATGCCGCCCCACTTCCTCCGCCTCTCTTGACCCTCGTCCCTCTGAGGAAGATCCTTCAAAACACACCTACATAGTTCACTTCAAGTTTGACTGTGATTCTGTGTGTATTGAATGAGTATAAATGAATTAGTTACTTTATTTTTGCAAATAAAGTGTTTGACAATGAACATTTCTTTTTGTGAAAAATGGATTCACAGAAAAAAATAAAATCAAAAGCACTTTGCAAAATATCAACAAATTGAGTTGAACACAGCTTTGTTTATTGCAGAGATTAAATATATATGCAAGAACCTATGTGGTCGGTGGCCGTGGTCCTCTGGTCAGCTACTGGAAGTGGACCGTCACACCAACACAGAAGCAGTTGGTGATGAGTCTCCTGTTACCGAAGATCTGCAAAATATAAACCATACATGGATATGTAAACATATATATGTTGGTGATAATTTAACAAAGCATATATCAACCATACAACAGTGCATCTAGGATAAATTGTTTCATCACAATGCATTTAACTGTTGCATTCATTGATTACCACAAAGTGGCGCTCACTGAAAAGACTTTAGTGTACAAATTATTGACGATGACAGATTATATATCTCCGAAAATTACTTCAAGCATACAGCAGATACGACCGCGGAGTTCATGAACTGATGACAGTTCAGAAAGACTTGGACACAAGTCGCCGTACATAACTACACATCGAGTTGCTTACCGAAGTCAGACGTTCGCCAGAGGACAGACCGCGGTACTTGGTGTCCTGTATTCGGCCACTGATCCGGACCAACAGGTCGTCCAACTCGCGGCGGTTCCGCCTGAAGTACCGCACGAAGCGGCCGTATCCCGGTGACGCTGCTGGAGCAGGAAGTTAAATTCACCAGTGTGAGCGGCTCTGGCGAATGCTACGAAACGAGAGACGTCTCTTTTTCCATGTTTTCAATTAATAAGTAGCGATAGTTTGAGCACCGGCTCCGCCATCTTCAATCCACCGTCCACAACAACTTGAGACCACGCCCTCCGGCGACTGACCTACTTTCGATCCGGAGAGGTGGCGACTAATGACGACAGGAGCAAGCCACCTGCTGCTGACAACTGGCGCTACAGCGACAGAAATGTCGCGTTCGGTGTGTACGTACCTTTATGTGAGGCTGAAAATGCGTTTTCTGCATTGTGCCATAACTTTGCAGGGAAGCTTCAGAACATGAAATTTTCACCTCCCACGATAGCAGAAAGGGTCTTTCGAGTAGTTGCACATCAAATCTAAGCTGTCTGAAGTGTTTTTCCAAAGTTATCAATATTTTTATGTTTGACGTTCCGGAATCGACCTTAACTCAGGCTAAAAACGCATTTTTACATTGTGGCATAACTTTGCAGGGAAGCTTCAGAACATGAAATTTTCACCTCCCACTATAGCAGAAAGGGTCTTTCTAGTAGTTGCACATCATATTTTAAGCTGTCTGAAGTGCTTTTCCAAAGTTATCAACATTTTTATGTTTGGCGTTCTGGAACCCAACTTATCTCAGGCTGAAAACTCGTTTTCTGCATTGTGCCATAACTTTGCAGGGAAGCTTCAGAACATGAAAATTTCACCTCCCACTATAGCAGAAAGGGTCTTTCTAGTAGGTGCACATCAAATCAAAGCTGTTTGAAGTGTTTTTCCAAAGTTATCAACACTTTTATGTTTGGCGTTCCGGAATCGACCTTATCTCAAACTGAAAACACGATTTACGCATTGTGCCATAACTTTGCAGGGAAGCTTCAGAACATGAAATTTTCACCTCCCACTATAGCAGAAACGGTCTTTCTAGTAGTTGCACATCAAATCTAAGCTGTCTGAAGTGTTTTTCCAAAGTTATCAACATTTTTATGTTTGCCGTTCTGGAACCCACCTTATCTCAAGCTGAAAACGCGTTTTCTGCATTGTGCCATAACTTTGCAGGGAGACTTCAGAACATGAAATTTTCTCCTCCCACTATAGCAGAAAGGGTATTTCTAGTAGTTGCACATCAAATCTAAGTTGTCTGAAGTGTTTTTCCAAAGTTATCAACATTCTTATGTTTGGCGTTCCGGAACCCACCTTATGTCAGCCTGAAAACGCGTTTTACATATTTTGCCATAACTTTGCAGGGAAGCTTCAGAACATGAAATTTTAACATCCCACTATAGCAGAAAGGGTATTTCTAGTAGTTGCACATCAAATCTAAGCTGTCTGAAGAGATTTTCTAAAGTTATCAACTTTTTTTATGTTGGCGTTCCGGAATCAACCTTATCTCAGGCTGAAAACACATTTTACCCTTTGTGCCATAACTTTGCAGGAAAGCTTCAGAACATGAAATTTTCACCTCCCATTATAGCAGTAAGGGTCTTTCTCGTAGTTGCACATCAAATCTAAGCTGTCTGAAGTGTTTTTCGAAAGTTTTCAACATTTTTATGTTTGGCGTTCCGGAATCGACCTTATCTCAGGCTGAAAACGCGTTTTACGCATTGTGCCATAAATTTGCAAGGAAGCTTCAGAATATGAAATTTTCACCACCCACTACAGCAGAAAGGGTCGTTCTAGTAGTTGCACATTAATTCTATGCAGTCTGAAGAGTTTTTCCAAAGTTATCAACTTTTTTATGTTTGGCGTTCCGGAATCGACCTTATCTCAGGCTGAAAACGCTTTTCCTGCATTGTGCCATAACTTTGCAGGGAATCTTTAGAACATGAAATTTTCACATCCCACTATACCAGAAACGGTGTTTCTAGTAGTTGCACATCAAATCTAAGCTGTCTGAAGTGTTTTTCCAAGGTTATCAACTTTTCTTATGTTGGCGTTCCGGAATCGACCTTATCTCAGGCTGAAAACGCGTTTAACGCATTGTGCCATAAATTTGCAAGGAAGCTTCAGAATATGAAATTTTCAAATCCCACTATAGCAGAAAGGGTCTTTCAAGTAGTTGCACATCAAATCTAAGCTGTCTGAAGTGTTTTTCCAAAGTTATCAACATTTTTATGTTTGGCGTTCCGGAACCCACCTTTTCTCAGGCTAAAAACGCGTTTTCTGCATTGTGCCATAACTTTGCAGGGAAGCTTCAGAACATGAAATTTTCACCCCCCACTATAGCAGAAAGGGTCTTTCTAGTAGTTGCACATCAAATCTAAGCCGTGTGAAGTGTTTTTCCAAAGTTATCAACATTCTTATGTTTGGCGTTCCGGAACCCACCTTATGTCAGCCTGAAAACGCGTTTTACATATTTTGCCATAACTTTGCAGGGAAGCTTCAGAACATGAAATTTTAACATCCCACTATAGCAGAAAGGGTATTTCTAGTAGTTGCACATCAAATCTAAGCTGTCTGAAGAGATTTTCTAAAGTTATCAACTTTTTTTATGTTGGCGTTCCGGAATCAACCTTATCTCAGGCTGAAAACACATTTTACCCTTTGTGCCATAACTTTGCAGGAAAGCTTCAGAACATGAAATTTTCACCTCCCATTATAGCAGTAAGGGTCTTTCTCGTAGTTGCACATCAAATCTAAGCTGTCTGAAGTGTTTTTCGAAAGTTTTCAACATTTTTATGTTTGGCGTTCCGGAATCGACCTTATCTCAGGCTGAAAACGCGTTTTACGCATTGTGCCATAAATTTGCAAGGAAGCTTCAGAATATGAAATTTTCACCACCCACTACAGCAGAAAGGGTCGTTCTAGTAGTTGCACATTAATTCTATGCAGTCTGAAGAGTTTTTCCAAAGTTATCAACTTTTTTATGTTTGGCGTTCCGGAATCGACCTTATCTCAGGCTGAAAACGCTTTTCCTGCATTGTGCCATAACTTTGCAGGGAATCTTTAGAACATGAAATTTTCACATCCCACTATACCAGAAACGGTGTTTCTAGTAGTTGCACATCAAATCTAAGCTGTCTGAAGTGTTTTTCCAAGGTTATCAACTTTTCTTATGTTGGCGTTCCGGAATCGACCTTATCTCAGGCTGAAAACGCGTTTAACGCATTGTGCCATAAATTTGCAAGGAAGCTTCAGAATATGAAATTTTCAAATCCCACTATAGCAGAAAGGGTCTTTCAAGTAGTTGCACATCAAATCTAAGCTGTCTGAAGTGTTTTTCCAAAGTTATCAACATTTTTATGTTTGGCGTTCCGGAACCCACCTTTTCTCAGGCTAAAAACGCGTTTTCTGCATTGTGCCATAACTTTGCAGGGAAGCTTCAGAACATGAAATTTTCACCCCCCACTATAGCAGAAAGGGTCTTTCTAGTAGTTGCACATCAAATCTAAGCCGTGTGAAGTGTTTTTCCAAACTTATCAACATTTTTATGTTTGGCGTTCCGGAATCGACCTTATCTCAGGCTGAAAACGCGTTTTCTGCATTGTGCCATAACTTTGCAGGGAAGTATCAAAACATGAAGTTTTCACCTCCCACTATAGCAGAAAGGGTCTTTCTAGTGCCAAAACTTTGCAGGGAAGCTTCAGAACAGGAAATTTTCACATCCAACTGGAGCAGAAAGGGTCTTTCTAGGAGTTGCACATCAAATCTAAGCTGTCTGAAGTGTTTTTCAAAAGTTATCAACATTTTTATGTTTGGCGTTCTGGAACCCACCTTATCTCATGCTGAAAACGCGTTTTCTGCATTGTGCCATAATTTTGCTGGGAAGCTTCAGACCACGAAATTTTCACCTCCCACTGTATCAGAAAGGGTCTTTCTAGTAGTTGCTCATCAAATCTAAGGTGTCTGAAGTGTTTTTCGAAAGTTTTCAACATTTTTTTGTTTGGCGTTCCGGAATCGACCTTATCTCAATCTATAAACGCGTTTTCTGCATTGTGCCATAACTTTGCAGGGAAGCTTCAGAACATGAAATTTTCGAATCCCACTGTAGCAGAAAGGGTCTTTCAAGTAGTTGCACATCAAATCTATGCTGTCTGAAGTGTTTTTCAAAAGTTAGCAACATTTTTATGTTTGGCGTTCCAGAATCGACCTTATCTCAGGCTGAAAACGCGTTTCCTGCATTGTGGCATAACTTTGCAGGGAAGATTCAGAACATGAAATTTCTACATCCCACTATAGCAGAAAGGGTCTTTCTAGTAGTTGCACATCAAAGCTAAGCTGTCTGAAGTGTTTTTCCAAAGTTATCAAGATTTTTATGTTTGGCGTTCCGGAATCGACCTTATCTCAGACTGAAAACGCGTTTTACGCATTGTGCCATAACTTTGGAGGGAAGCTTCAGAACATGAAATTTTCATATCCCACTATAGCAGAAAGGTTCTTTCTAGTAGTCACACATCAAATCTAAGCTGTCTGAAGTGTTTTTCCAAAGTTATCAACATTTTTATGTTTGGCGTTCCGGAATCGACCTTATCTCAGGCTGAAAACGCGTTTCCTGCATTGTGGCATAACTTTGCAGGGAAGATTCAGAACATGAAATTTTCACCTTCCACTGCAGCAGAAAGGGTCTTTCTAGTAGTTGCACATCAAATCTAAGCTGTCTGAAGTGTTTTTCCAAAGTTATCAACATTTTTATGTTTGGCGTTCTGGAACCCACCTTATCTCAGGCTGAAAACGCGTTTTACGCATTGTGCCATAACTTTGCAGGGAAGCTTCAGAACATGAAATTTTCAACTCCCACTATAGCAGAAAGGGTCTTTCTAGTAGGTGCACATCAAATCAAAGCTGTTTGAAGTGTTTTTCCAAAGTTATCAACACTTTTATGATTGGCGTTCCGGAATCGACCTTATCTCAGGCTGAAAACACGATTTACGCATTCTGCCATAACTTTGCAGGGAAGCTTCAGAACATGAAATTTTCATATCCCACTATAGCAGAAAGGGTCTTTCTAGTAGTCTCACATCAAATCTAAGCTGTCTGAAGTGTTTTTCCAAAGTTATCAACATTTTTATGTTTGGCGTTCTGGAACCCACCTTATCTCAGGCTGAAAACGTGTTTTCTGCATTGTGCCATAACTTTGCAGGGAAGCTTCAGAACATGAAATTTTCACCTCCCACGATAGCAGAAAGGGTCTTTCGAGTAGTTGCACATCAAATCTAAGCTGTCTGAAGTGTTTTTCCAAAGTTATCAACAGTTTGATGTTTGGGGTTCCGGAATCGACCTTATCTGAGGATGAAAACGCGTTTTCTGCATTGTGCCAAAACTTTGTAGGTAAGCTCCAGAACATGAAATTTTCACCTCCCACCATAGCAGAAAGGGTCTTTCTAGTAGTTGCACATCAAATCTAAGCTGTTTGAAGTGTTTTTCCAAAGTTATCAACACTTTTATGTTTGGCGTTCCTGATTCGACCTTACTGTACGTACAGACCAAACGCGACTTCCGCCAGCGACACGACTGATTTGCATAGAAAGTCAATGGGGTTGGGTGACTGACGGCGACCAGCGGCGACCAACATGGCAGCGACACGACTGGGGTGTGCAACGCTACAAGATTTGAGCTACATACGGCGACTCCGGCTATTCAAGACGACACAACTGGGGTACAGCGACAGTCGCAGAAGTTCACCACCTGCGGAGCGTTGACCAATCAGAGACCAGATCCGCGAGTGACGTGTCCCGGCGGAGGAGAAGCAAATCGCTGCGGTTGTTTGTAAACAACAGCAGACTTTCCGCCGTCCTGAGAGTGGCTCAAATCGTGCATTTCTTAATTTCCACCGGAACATAAATAGGAAGAATCTTGTCCGGAGGGAAAGTTCGCCACAACGGTGGCGTTCCTGGTGAGTTGAGACCTTTATTTACGTAAGTTTACTAAAGTTATGTTCGCCTAAACGCAATGTCCACCGAGTTTACGAGGCGAATGCACCGCTGCGACGGTAGAAACTACGTATGTATGGTGACGAGATAAATAAGTACTGTTTCTGATTTAATTAAATTCAGATGAGACGTCCTGAAGGGTCTGTTTATATGAGGGGAGGACGGTGACCGAGGAGCGGAGTGGTCAGCGGCATCTACTGTAGTGCCGTGAAGTGAGCGTTCTTCACCCTCCTCTCTCTTCTGGAGCCCTTCATCTCCAAGAGAGACATGACTGGAGAGCAGCAGCAGCTGCAGCAGCAAGGTAGCAGGTAGGTTTGCACGTTCATTTAGTGGGGATATTCTGAATACTAGATTAATGTATAAGTATAAAAATGTATGTAGCTTTCTGTATAGCTTTTTTCTGTATAGCTTGTACAATAATGTAATCACGCTATGCTGTCATTAAGGAGAGGAGGAGGATGGATCCACTCATGATGTTGGTGATGATGATGAGGAGGAGGATGGACCTTCCTCCTGCCTCACCTGGTGCTGCTGCGTCTCCTCCACCTGCCACTGGCCCTTGTCATCCACTGCTGCTCCCCATGTATGTAGAAATAGCATTTTCTAGCATTATTCTATTTTTTTAATTAAATGTGATTGTTCTACATCATTCAAGCACTGTCACAGTGACATGACTTGCTTTAGGTTAACTATTGCTGTCCTGTACAGATTTTATTTATTCGTACTCATCACTATGGCATGTAATTGAACTCAACTTTCATTATGTGCAGGACACAGATGGAAGAGACCAACAGAGGAAGGGGTCCCCCGATGCTGAAGCTGAGCTCAAACATCTACTAATGTACTCCCTCCACACACCCAGCTCAGAAGAAGGGACAGTTTTCAAGGTCCTCGTTCCTTCCAGGTTCCACATAAATTTAAAATGTACATGTTACTTTACCAAGCAAAACAACAGCTGACTGAAATCATTTGGACCCTTCATTTATTTTCTTTGTAGCCACAGTTTCATTAAAGAACCGGATGCCGCCCCACTTCCTCCGCCTCTCTTGACCCTCGTCCCTCTGAGGAAGATCCTTCAAAACACACCTACATAGTTCACTTCAAGTTTGACTGTGATTCTGTGTGTATTGAATGAGTATAAATGAATTAGTTACTTTACTTTTGCAAATAAAGTGTTTGACAATGAACATTTCTTTTTGTGAAAAATGGATTCACAGAAAAAAATAAAATCAAAAGCACTTTGCAAAATATCAACAAATTGAGTTGAACACAGCTTTGTTTTATTGCAGAGATTAAATATATATGCAAGAACCTATGTGGTCGGTGGCCGTGGTCCTCTGGTCAGCTACTGGAAGTGGACCGTCACACCAACACAGAAGCAGTAGGTGATGAGTCTCCTGTTACCGAAGATCTGCAAAATATAAACCATACATGGATATGTAAACATATTTATGTTGGTGATAATTTAACAAAGCATATATCAACCATACAACAGTGCATCTAGGATAAATTGTTTCATCACAATGCATTTAACTGTTGCATTCATTGATTACCACAAAGTGGCGCTCACTGAAAAGACTTTAGTGTACAAATTATTGACGATGACAGATTATATATCTCCGAAAATTACTTCAAGCATACAGCAGATACGACCGCGGAGTTCATGAACTGATGACAGTTCAGAAAGACTTGGACACAAGTCGCCGTACATAACTACACATCGAGTTGCTTACCGAAGTCAGACGTTCGCCAGAGGACAGACCGCGGTACTTGGTGTCCTGTATTCGGCCACTGATCCGGACCAACAGGTCGTCCAACTCGCGGCGGTTCCGCCTGAAGTACCGCACGAAGCGGCCGTATCCCGGTGACGCTGCTGGAGCAGGAAGTTAAATTCACCAGAGTGAGCGGCTCTGGCGAATGCTACGAAACGAGAGACGTCTCTTTTTCCATGTTTTCAATTAATAAGTAGCGATAGTTTGAGCACCGGCTCCGCCATCTTCAATCCACCGTCCACAACAACTTGAGACCACGCCCTCCGGCGACTGACCTACTTTCGATCCGGACAGGTGGCGACTAATGACGACAGGAGCAAGCCACCTGCTGCTGACGACTGGCGCTACAGCGACAGAAATGTCGCGTTCGGTGTGTACGTACCTTTATGTGAGGCTGAAAACGCGTTTTCTGCATTGTGCCATAACTTTGCAGGGAAGCTTCAGAACATGAAATTTTCACCTCCCACGATAGCAGAAAGGGTCTTTCGAGTAGTTGCACATCAAATCTAAGCTGTCTGAAGTGTTTTTCCAAAGTTATCAATATTTTTATGTTTGACGTTCCGGAATCGACCTTAACTCAGGCTAAAAACGCATTTTTACATTGTGGCATAACTTTGCAGGGAAGCTTCAGAACATGAAATTTTCACCTCCCACTATAGCAGAAAGGGTCTTTCTAGTAGTTGCACATCATATTTTAAGCTGTCTGAAGTGCTTTTCCAAAGTTATCAACATTTTTATGTTTGGCGTTCTGGAACCCAACTTATCTCAGGCTGAAAACTCGTTTTCTGCATTGTGCCATAACTTTGCAGGGAAGCTTCAGAACATGAAAATTTCACCTCCCACTATAGCAGAAAGGGTCTTTCTAGTAGGTGCACATCAAATCAAAGCTGTTTGAAGTGTTTTTCCAAAGTTATCAACACTTTTATGTTTGGCGTTCCGGAATCGACCTTATCTCAAACTGAAAACACGATTTACGCATTCTGCCATAACTTTGCAGGGAAGCTTCAGAACATGAAATTTTCATATCCCACTATAGCAGAAAGGGTCTTTCTATTAGTCTCACATCAAATCTAAGCTGTCTGAAGTGTTTTTCCAAAGTTTTCAAAATTTTTATGTTTGGCGTTCCGGAATCGACCTCATCTCAGTCTGAAAACGCGTTTTCTGCATTGTGCCGTAACTTTGCAGAGAAGCTTCAGAACATCAAATTTTGACCTCCAACTACAACAGAAAGGGTGTTTCTAGCAGTTGCACATCAAATCTTAGCTGTCTGAAGTGTTTTTCAAAAGTTATCAACATTTTTATGTTTGGCGTTCCGGAATCGACCTTATCTCAGGCTGAAAACGTGTTTTCTGCATTGTGCCATAACTTTGCAGGGAAGCTTCAGAACATGAAATTTTCACCTCCCACTATAGCAGAAACGGTCTTTCTAGTAGTTGCACATCAAATCTAAGCTGTCTGAAGTGTTTTTCCAAAGTTATCAACATTTTTATGTTTGCCGTTCTGGAACCCACCTTATCTCAAGCTGAAAACGCGTTTTCTGCATTGTGCCATAACTTTGCAGGGAGACTTCAGAACATGAAATTTTCTCCTCCCACTATAGCAGAAAGGGTATTTCTAGTAGTTGCACATCAAATCTAAGTTGTCTGAAGTGTTTTTCCAAAGTTATCAACATTCTTATGTTTGGCGTTCCGGAACCCACCTTATGTCAGCCTGAAAACGCGTTTTACATATTTTGCCATAACTTTGCAGGGAAGCTTCAGAACATGAAATTTTAACATCCCTCTATAGCAGTAAGGGTCTTTCTCGTAGTTGCACATCAAATCTAAGCTGTCTGAAGTGTTTTTCGAAAGTTTTCAACATTTTTATGTTTGGCGTTCCGGAATCGACCTTATCTCAGGCTGAAAACGCGTTTTACGCATTGTGCCATAAATTTGCAAGGAAGCTTCAGAATATGAAATTTTCACCACCCACTACAGCAGAAAGGGTCTTTCTAGTAGTTGCACATTAATTCTATGCAGTCTGAAGAGTTTTTCCAAAGTTATCAACTTTTTTATGTTTGGCGTTCCTGAATCGACCTTATCTCAGGCTGAAAATGCTTTTCCTGCATTGTGCCATAACTTTGCAGGGAATCTTTAGAACATGAAATTTTCAAATCCCACTATACCAGAAACGGTGTTTCTAGTAGTTGCACATCAAATCTAAGCTGTCTGAAGTGTTTTTCCAAGGTTATTAACTTTTCTTATGTTGGCGTTCCGGAATCGACCTTATCTCAGGCTGAAAACGCGTTTAACGCATTGTGCCATAAATTTGCAAGGAAGCTTCAGAATATGAAATTTTCAAATCCCACTATAGCAGAAAGGGTCTTTCAAGTAGTTGCACATCAAATCTAAGCTGTCTGAAGTGTTTTTCCAAAGTTATCAACATTTTTATGTTTGGCGTTCCGGAACCCACCTTTTCTCAGGCTAAAAACGCGTTTTCTGCATTGTGCCATAACTTTGCAGGGAAGCTTCAGAACATGAAATTTTCACCCCCCACTATAGCAGAAAGGGTCTTTCTAGTAGTTGCACATCAAATCGAAGCCGTGTGAAGTGTTTTTCCAAACTTATCAACATTTTTATGTTTGGCGTTCCGGAATCGACCTTATCTCAGGCTGAAAACGCGTTTTCTGCATTGTGCCATAACTTTGCAGGGAAGCATCAAAACATGAAGTTTTCACCTCCCACTATAGCAGAAAGGGTCTTTCTAGTAGTTGCACATCAAATCTAACCTGTCTGAAGTGTTTTTCTAAAGTTATCAACATTTTTATGTTTGGCTTTCCGGAATCGACCTTATCTCAGCCTGAAAACGAGTTTTCTGCATTGTGCCATAACTATGCAGGGAAGCTTCAGAAAATCAAATTTTCACTTCCCACTATAGCAGAAAGGGTCTTTCTAGTAGTTGCACATCAAATATAAGCTGTCAGAAGTGTTTTTCAAAAGTTATCAACATTTTTATGTTTGGCGTTCCGGAATCGACCTTATCTCAGCGTAAAAACGTGTTTTCTGCATTGTGCCAAAACTTTGCAGGGAAGCTTCAGAACAGGAAATTTTCACATCCCACTGGAGCAGAAGGGGTCTTTCTAGGAGTTGCACATCAAATCTAAGCTGTCTGAAGTGTTTTTCAAAAGTTATCAACATTTTTATGTTTGGCGTTCTGGAACCCACCTTATCTCATGCTGAAAACGCGTTTTCTGCATTGTGCCATAATTTTGCTGGGAAGCTTCGGACCACAAAATTTTCACCTCCCACTGTATCAGAAAGGGTCTTTCTAGTAGTTGCTCAACAAATCTAAGGTGTCTGAAGTGTTTTTCCAAAGTTATCAACATTTTTATGTTTGGCGTTCCGGAATCGACCTTATCTCAGTCTATAAACGCGTTTTCTGCATTGTGCCATAACTTTGCAGGGAAGCTTCAGAACATGAAATTTTCGAATCCCACTGTAGCAGAAAGGGTCTTTCAAGTAGTTGCACATCAAATCTATGCTGTCTGAAGTGTTTTTCAAAAGTTATCAACATTTTTATGTTTGGCGTTCCGGAATCGACCTTATCTCAGGCAGAAAACGCGTTTTTAAGCATTGTGCCATAACTTTGCAGGGAAGCTTCAGAACATGAAATTTTCACATCCCACTGTAGCAGAAAGGCGTATTCTAGTAGTTGCACATCAAATCTATGCTGTCTGAAGTGTTTTTCAAAAGTTATCAACATTTTTATGTTTGGCGTACCGGAATCGACCTTATCTCAGGCTAAAAACTTGTTTTCTGCATTGTGCCAAAACTTTGCAGGGAAGCTTCAGAACAGGACATTTTCACCTTCCGCTATATCAGAAAGGGTCTTTCTAGTAGTTTCACATCAAATCTAAGCTGTCTGAAGTGTTTTACTGAAGTTATCAACTTTTTTTTGTTTGGCGTTCCGGAACCGACCTTTTCTCAGGCTGAAAACGGGTTTTACGCATTGTGCGATAACTTTGCAGGGAAGCTTCAGAACATGGAATTTTCACTACCCACTATAGCAGAAAGGGTCTTTCTGGTATTTCCATATCAAATCTAAGCTGTCTGAAGTCTTTTTCCAAAGGTAACAACATTTTTATGTTTGGCGTTCCGGAATCGATCTTATCTCAGGCTAAAAATGCGTTTTTCGGAGCATGCCATAAATTTGCAGGGAAGCTTCAGAACATGAAATTTTCAGCAGCCACTATAGCAGAACTGGTCTTTCTAGTAGTTGCACATCAAATCTATGCTGTCTGCAGTGTTTTTCCAAAGTTATCAACATTTTTATGTTTGGCCTTCCGGAATCGACCTTATATCAGGCTGAAAAAGCCTTTTTCGGAGTCTGCCATAAATTTGCAGGGAAGCTTCAGAACATGAAATTTTCACCTCCCACTACAGCAGAAAGGTTCGTTCTAGTAGTTGCACGTCTAATCTAAGCTGTCTGAAGTGTTTTTCCGAAGTTATCTACATTTTTGTATTTGCCGTTCCGGAATCGACTTTATCTCAGGCTGAAAACGCGCTTTCTGCATTGTGCTATAACTTTGCAGGGAAGCTTCAGAACATGAAATTTTCCCCTCCCATTATAACAGAAAGGGTCTTTCTAGTAGTTGCACATCAAATCTAAGCTGTCTGAAGTGTTTTTCCAATGTTATCAACATTTTTATGTATGGCGTTCTGGAACCCAATTTATCTCATGCTAAAAACGCGTTTTCTGCATTGTGCCATAACTTTGCGGGGAAGTTTCAGTACATGAAATTTTCAATTCCCACTATAGCAGAAAGGGTCTTTCTAGCAGTTACACAACAAATCTAAGCTCTCTGAAGAGTTTTTCGAAAGTTATCAACATTTTTATGTTTGGCGCACCGGAACTCACCTTATCTCAGGCTGAAAACGTGGTTTCTGCATTGTGCCAGAACTTTGCAGGGAAGCTTCAGAACATGAAATTTTCACCGCCCACTATAGCAGAAAGGGTGTTTCTAGTAGTTGCACATCAAATCTAAGCTTTCTGAAGAGTTTTTCGAAAGTTATCAACATTTTTATGTTTGGCGCACCGGAACCGACCTTACCTCAGGCTGAAAACGCGTTTTACGCATTGTGCCATAGCTTTGCAGGAACGCTTCAGAACATGAAATTTTCACCTCCCACTATAGCAGAAATGGTCTTTCTAGCACTTGCACATCAAATCTAAGCTGTCTGAAGTGTTTTTCCGAAGTTATTAACATTTTAATGTTTGGCGTTCCGGAATCGACCTTATCTCAGGCTGAAAACGCGTTTCCTGCATTGTGGCATAACTTTGCTGGGAAGCTTCAGAACATCAAATTTTCACCTCCCACAATGGCAGAAATGGTCTTTCTAGTAGTTGCACATCAAATCTAAGCTGTCTGAAGTGTTTTTCCAGAATTATGAACATTTTTATGTTTGGCGCTCAGGAATCGACCTTATCTCAGGCTGAAAACGCGTTTTACGCATGGTGCAATAACTTTGCAGGGAAGCTTCAGAACATCGAATTTTCACCTCCCACTATAGCAGAAAGGGTCTTTCTAGTAGTTGCACATCAAATCTAAGCTGTTTGAAGTGTTTTTCCAAAGTTATCAACATTTTTATGTTTGGCGTTCCGGAATCAACCTTATCTCAGGCTGAAAACGCGTTTTCTGCATTGTGCCATAACTTTGCAGGGAAGCTTCAGAACATGAAATTTCTACATCCCACTATAGCAGAAAGGGTCTTTCTAGTAGTTGCACATCAAAGCTAAGCTGTCTGAAGTGTTTTTCCAAAGTTATCAAGATTTTTATGTTTGGCGTTCCGGAATCGACCTTATCTCAGACTGAAAACGCGTTTTACGCATTGTGCCATAACTTTGGAGGGAAGCTTCAGAACATGAAATTTTCATATCCCACTATAGCAGAAAGGTTCTTTCTAGTAGTCACACATCAAATCTAAGCTGTCTGAAGTGTTTTTCCAAAGTTATCAACATTTTTATGTTTGGCGTTCCGGAATCGACCTTATCTCAGGCTGAAAACGCGTTTCCTGCATTGTGGCATAACTTTGCAGGGAAGATTCAGAACATGAAATTTTCACCTTCCACTGTAGCAGAAAGGGTCTTTCTAGTAGTTGCACATCAAATCTAAGCTGTCTGAAGTGTTTTTCCAAAGTTATCAACATTTTTATGTTTGGCGTTCTGGAACCCACCTTATCTCAGGCTGAAAACGCGTTTTCTGCATTGTGCCATAACTTTGCGGGGAAGCTTCAGAACATGAAATTTCTACATCCCACTATAGCAGAAAGGGTCTTTCTAGTAGTTGCACATCAAAGCTAAGCTGTCTGAAGTGTTTTTCCAAAGTTATCAAGATTTTTATGTTTGGCGTTCCGGAATCGACCTTATCTCAGACTGAAAACGCGTTTTACGCATTGTGCCATAACTTTGGAGGGAAGCTTCAGAACATGAAATTTTCATATCCCACTATAGCAGAAAGGTTCTTTCTAGTAGTCACACATCAAATCTAAGCTGTCTGAAGTGTTTTTCCAAAGTTATCAACATTTTTATGTTTGGCGTTCCGGAATCGACCTTATCTCAGGCTGAAAACGCGTTTCCTGCATTGTGGCATAACTTTGCAGGGAAGATTCAGAACATGAAATTTTCACCTTCCACTGTAGCAGAAAGGGTCTTTCTAGTAGTTGCACATCAAATCTAAGCTGTCTGAAGTGTTTTTCCAAAGTTATCAACATTTTTATGTTTGGCGTTCTGGAACCCACCTTATCTCAGGCTGAAAACGCGTTTTACGCATTGTGCCATAACTTTGCAGGGAAGCTTCTGAACATGAAATTTTCAACTCCCACTATAGCAGAAAGGGTCTTTCTAGTAGGTGCACATCAAATCAAAGCTGTTTGAAGTGTTTTTCCAAAGTTATCAACACTTTTATGATTGGCGTTCTGGAACCCACCTTATCTCAGGCTGAAAACGCGTTTTCTGCATTGTGCCATAACTTTGCAGGGAAGCTTCAGAACATGAAATTTTCACCTCCCACAATAGCAGAAAGGGTCTTTCGAGTAGTTGCACATCAAATCTAAGCTGTCTGAAGTGTTTTTCCAAAGTTATCAACAGTTTGATGTTTGGGGTTCCGGAATCGACCTTATCTGAGGATGAAAACGCGTTTTCTGCATTGTGCCAAAACTTTGTAGGTAAGCTCCAGAACATGAAATTTTCACCTCCCACCATAGCAGAAAGGGTCTTTCTAGTAGTTGCACATCAAATCTAAGCTGTTTGAAGTGTTTTTCCAAAGTTATCAACACTTTTATGTTTGGCGTTCCTGATTCGACCTTACTGTACGTACAGACCAAACGCGACTTCCGCGAGCGACACGACTGATTTGCATAGAAAGTCAATGGGGTTGGGCGACTGACGGCGACCAGCGGCGACCAACATGGCAGCGACACGACTGGGGTGTGCAACGCTACAAGATTTGAGCTACATACGGCGACTCCGGCTACTCAAGACGACACAACTGGGGTACAGCGACAGTCGCAGAAGTTCACCACCTGCGGAGCGTTGACCAATCAGAGACCAGATCCGTGAGTGACGTGTCCCGGCGGAGGAGAAGCAAATCGGTGCGGTTGTTTGTAAACAACAGCAGACTTTCCGCCGTCCTGAGAGTGGCTCAAATCGTGCATTTCTTAATTTCCACCGGAACATAAATAGGAAGAATCTTGTCCGGAGGGAAAGTTCGCCACAACGGTGGCGTTCCTGGTGAGTTGAGACCTTTATTTACGTAAGTTTACTAAAGTTATGTTCGCCTAAACGCAATGTCCACCGAGTTTACGAGGCGAATGCACCGCTGCGACGGTAGAAACTACGTATGTATGGTGACGAGATAAATAAGTACTGTTTCTGATTTAATTAAATTCAGATGAGACGTCCTGAAGGGTCTGTTTATATGAGGGGAGGACGGTGACCGAGGAGCGGAGTGGTCAGCGGCATCTACTGTAGTGCCGTGAAGTGAGCGTTCTTCACCCTCCTCTCTCTTCTGGAGCCCTTCATCTCCAAGAGAGACATGACTGGAGAGGCAGCAGCAGCTGCAGCAGCAAGGTAGCAGGTAGGTTTGCACGTTCATTTAGTGGGGATATTCTGAATACTAGATTAATGTATAAATATAAAAATGTATGTAGCTTTCTGTATAGCTTTTTTCTGTATAGCTTGTACAATAATGTAATCACGCTATGCTGTCATTAAGGAGAGGAGGAGGATGGATCCACTCATGATGTTGGTGATGATGATGAGGAGGAGGATGGACCTTCCTCCTGCCTCACCTGGTGCTGCTGCGTCTCCTCCACCTGCCACTGGCCCTTGTCATCCACTGCTGCTCCCCATGTATGTAGAAATAGCATTTTCTAGCATTATTCTATTTTTTTAATTAAATGTGATTGTTCTACATCATTCAAGCACTGTCACAGTGACATGACTTGCTTTAGGTTAACTATTGCTGTCCTGTACAGATTTTATTTATTCGTACTCATCACTATGGCATGTAATTGAACTCAACTTTCATTATGTGCAGGACACCGATGGAAGAGACCAACAGAGGAAGGGGTCCCCCGATGCTGAAGCTGAGCTCAAACATCTACTAATGTACTCCCTCCACACACCCAGCTCAGAAGAAGGGACAGTTTTCAAGGTCCTCGTTCCTTCCAGGTTCCACATAAATTTAAAATGTACATGTTACTTTACCAAGCAAAACAACAGCTGACTGAAATCATTTGGACCCTTCATTTATTTTCTTTGTAGCCACAGTTTCATTAAAGAACCGGATGCCGCCCCACTTCCTCCGCCTCTCTTGACCCTCGTCCCTCTGAGGAAGATCCTTCAAAACACACCTACATAGTTCACTTCAAGTTTGACTGTGATTCTGTGTGTATTGAATGAGTATAAATGAATTAGTTACTTTATTTTTGCAAATAAAGTGTTTGACAATGAACATTTCTTTTTGTGAAAAATGGATTCACAGAAAAAAATAAAATCAAAAGCACTTTGCAAAATATCAACAAATTGAGTTGAACACAGCTTTGTTTTATTGCAGAGATTAAATATATATGCAAGAACCTATGTGGTCGGTGGCCGTGGTCCTCTGGTCAGCTACTGGAAGTGGACCGTCACACCAACACAGAAGCAGTTGGTGATGAGTCTCCTGTTACCGAAGATCTGCAAAATATAAACCATACATGGATATGTAAACATATATATGTTGGTGATAATTTAACAAAGCATATATCAACCATACAACAGTGCATCTTGGATAAATTGTTTCATCACAATGCATTTAACTGTTGCATTCATTGATTACCACAAAGTGGCGCTCACTGAAAAGACTTTAGTGTACAAATTATTGACGATGACAGATTATATATCTCCGAAAATTACTTCAAGCATACAGCAGATACGACCGCGGAGTTCATGAACTGATGACAGTTCAGAAAGACTTGGACACAAGTCGCCGTACATAACTACACATCGAGTTGCTTACCGAAGTCAGACGTTCGCCAGAGGACAGACCGCGGTACTTGGTGTCCTGTATTCGGCCACTGATCCGGACCAACAGGTCGTCCAACTCGCGGCGGTTCCGCCTGAAGTACCGCACGAAGCGGCCGTATCCCGGTGACGCTGCTGGAGCAGGAAGTTAAATTCACCAGTGTGAGCGGCTCTGGCGAATGCTACGAAACGAGAGACGTCTCTTTTTCCATGTTTTCAATTAATAAGTAGCGATAGTTTGAGCACCGGCTCCGCCATCTTCAATCCACCGTCCACAACAACTTGAGACCACGCCCTCCGGCGACTGACCTACTTTCGATCCGGACAGGTGGCGACTAATGACGACAGGAGCAAGCTACCTGCTGCTGACGACTGGCGCTACAGCGACAGAAATGTCGCGTTCGGTGTGTACGTACCTTTATGTGAGGCTGAAAACGCGTTTTCTGCATTGTGCCATAACTTTGCAGGGAAGCTTCAGAACATGAAATTTTCACCTCCCACGATAGCAGAAAGGGTCTTTCGAGTAGGTGCACATCAAATCTAAGCTGTCTGAAGTGTTTTTCCAAAGTTATCAATATTTTTATGTTTGACGTTCCGGAATCGACCTTATCTCAGGCTAAAAACGCATTTTTACATTGTGGCATAACTTTGCAGGGAAGCTTCAGAACATGAAATTTTCACCTCCCACTATAGCAGAAAGGGTCTTTCTAGTAGTTGCACATCATATTTTAAGCTGTCTGAAGTGCTTTTCCAAAGTTATCAACATTTTTATGTTTGGCGTTCTGGAACCCAACTTATCTCAGGCTGAAAACTCGTTTTCTGCATTGTGCCATAACTTTGCAGGGAAGCTTCAGAACATGAAAGTTTCACCTCCCACTATAGCAGAAAGGGTCTTTCTAGTAGGTGCACATAAAATCAAAGCTGTTTGAAGTGTTTTTCCAAAGTTATCAACACTTTTATGTTTGGCGTTCCGGAATCGACCTTATCTCAGACTGAAAACACGATTTACGCATTCTGCCATAACTTTGCAGGGAAGCTTCAGAACATGAAATTTTCATATCCCACTATAGCAGAAAGGGTCTTTCTATTAGTCTCACATCAAATCTAAGCTGTCTGAAGTGTTTTTCCAAAGTAATCAACATTTTTACGTTTGCCGTTCTGGAACCCACCTTATCTCAGGCTGAAAACGTGTTTTCTACATTGTGCCATAACTTTGCAGGGAAGCTTCAGAACATGAAATTTTCACCTCCCACTATAGCAGAAACGGTCTTTCTAGTAGTAGCACATAAAATCTAAGCTGTCTGAAGTGTTTTTCCAAAGTTATCAACATTTTTATGTTTGCCGTTCTGGAACCCACCTTATCTCAAGCTGAAAACGCGTTTTCTGCATTGTGCCATAACTTTGCAGGGAGACTTCAGAACATGAAATTTTCTCCTCCCACTATAGCAGAAAGGGTATTTCTAGTAGTTGCACATCAAATCTAAGTTGTCTGAAGTGTTTTTCCAAAGTTATCAACATTCTTATGTTTGGCGTTCCGGAACCCACCTTATGTCAGCCTGAAAACGCGTTTTACATATTTTGCCATAACTTTGCAGGGAAGCTTCAGAACATGAAATTTTAACAACCCACTATAGCAGAAAGGGTATTTCTAGTAGTTGCACATCAAATCTAAGCTGTCTGAAGAGTTTTTCTTAAGTTATCAACTTTTTTTATGTTGGCGTTCCGGAATCAACCTTATCTCAGGCTGAAAACACATTTTACCCTTTGTGCCATAACTTTGCAGGAAAGCTTCAGAACAAGAAATTTTCACCTCCCATTATAGCAGTAAGGGTCTTTCTCGTAGTTGCACATCAAATCTAAGCTGTCTGAAGTGTTTTTCGAAAGTTTTCAACATTTTTATGTTTGGCGTTCCGGAATCGACCTTATCTCAGGCTGAAAACGCGTTTTACGCATTGTGCCATAAATTTGCAAGGAAGCTTCAGAATATGAAATTTTCACCACCCACTACAGCAGAAAGGGTCTTTCTAGTAGTTGCACATTAATTCTATGCAGTCTGAAGAGTTTTTCCAAAGTTATCAACTTTTTTATGTTTGGCGTTCCGGAATCGACCTTATCTCAGGCTGAAAACGCTTTTCCTGCATTGTGCCTTAACTTTGCAGGGAATCTTTAGAACATGAAATTTTCACATCCCACTATACCAGAAACGGTGTTTCTAGTAGTTGCACATCAAATCTAAGCTGTCTGAAGTGTTTTTCCAAGGTTATCAACTTTTCTTATGTTGGCGTTCCGGAATCGACCTTATCTCAGGCTGAAAACGCGTTTAACGCATTGTGCCATAAATTTGCAAGGAAGCTTCAGAATATGAAATTTTCAAATCCCACTATAGCAGAAAGGGTCTTTCAAGTAGTTGCACATCAAATCTAAGCTGTCTGAAGTGTTTTTCCAAAGTTATCAACATTTTTATGTTTGGCGTTCCGGAACCCACCTTTTCTCAGGCTAAAAACGCGTTTTCTGCATTGTGCCATAACTTTGCAGGGAAGCTTCAGAACATGAAATTTTCACCCCCCACTATAGCAGAAAGGGTCTTTCTAGTAGTTGCACATCAAATCTAAGCCGTGTGAAGTGTTTTTCCAAACTTATCAACATTTTTATGTTTGGCGTTCCGGAATCGACCTTATCTCAGGCTGAAAACGCGTTTTCTGCATTGTGCCATAACTTTGCAGGGAAGCATCAAAACATGAAGTTTTCACCTCCCACTATAGCAGAAAGGGTCTTTCTAGTAGTTGCACATCAAATCTAACCTGTCTGAAGTGTTTTTCTAAAGTTATCAACATTTTTATGTTTGGCGTTCTGGAATCGACCTTATCTCAGCCTGAAAACGAGTTTTCTGCATTGTGCCATAACTTTGCAGGGAAGCTTCAGAAAATCAAATTTTCACTTCCCACTATAGCAGAAAGGGTCTTTCTAGTAGTTGCACATCAAATATAAGCTGTCTGAAGTGTTTTTCAAAAGTTATCAACATTTTTATGTTTGGCCTTCCGGAATCGACCTTATCTCAGCCTAAAAACGTGTTTTCTGCATTGTGCCAAAACTTTGCAGGGAAGCTTCAGAACAGGAAATTTTCACATCCCACTGGAGCAGAAAGGGTCTTTCTAGGAGTTGCACATCAAATCTAAGCTGTCTGAAGTGTTTTTCAAAAGTTATCAACATTTTTATGTTTGGCGTTCTGGAACCCACCTTATCTCATGCTGAAAACGCGTTTTCTGCATTGTGCCATAATTTTGCTGGGAAGCTTCAGACCACGAAATTTTCACCTCCCACTGTATCAGAAAGGGTCTTTCTAGTAGTTTCTCATCAAATCTAAGGTGTCTGAAGTGTTTTTCCAAAGTTATCAACATTTTTATGTTTGGCGTTCCGGAATCGACCTTATCTCAGTCTATAAACGCGTTTTCTGCATTGTGCCATAACTTTGCAGGGAAGCTTCAGAACATGAAATTTTCGAATCCCACTGTAGCAGAAAGGGTCTTTCAAGTAGTTGCACATCAAATCTATGCTGTCTGAAGTGTTTTTCAAAAGTTAGCAACATTTTTATGTTTGGCGTTCCGGAATCGACCTTATCTCAGGCTGAAAACACGTTTTAAGCATTGTGCCATAACTTTGCAGGGAAACTTCAGAACATGAAATTTTCACATCCCACTGTAGCAGAAAGGGTTATTCTAGTAGTTGCACATCAAATCTATGCTGTCTGAAGTGTTTTTCAAAAGTTATCAACATTTTTATGTTTGGCGTTCCGGAATCGACCTTATCTCAGGCAGAAAACGCGTTTTTAAGCATTGTGCCATAACTTTCCAGGGAAGCTTCAGAACATGAAATTTTCACATCCCACTGTAGCAGAAAGGGTTATTCTAGTAGTTGCACATCAAATCTATGCTGTCTGAAGTGTTTTTCAAAAGTTATCAACATTTTTATGTTTGGCGTTCCGGAATCGACCTTATCACAGGCTGAAAACGCGTTTTAAGCATTGTGCCATAACTTTGCAGGGAAGCTTCAGAACATAAAATTTTCACCTCCCACTATAGCAGAAAGGGTCTTTCTAGTAGTTGCACATCAAATCTAAGCTGTCTGAAGTGTTTTTCAAAAGTTATCAACATTTTTATGTTTGGCGTTCTGGAACCCACCTTATCTCATGCTCAAAACGCGTTTTCTGCATTGTGTCATAATTTTGCTGGGAAGCTTCAGACCACGAAATTTTCACCTCCCACTGTATCAGAAAGGGTCTTTCTAGTAGTTGCTCATCAAATCTAAGGTGTCTGAAGTGTTTTTCCAAAGTTATCAACATTTTTATGTTTGGCGTTCCGGAATCGACCTTATCTCAGTCTATAAACGCGTTTTCTGCATTGTGCCATAACTTTGCAGGGAAGCTTCAGAACATGAAATTTTCGAATCCCACTGTAGCAGAAAGGGTCTTTCAAGTAGTTGCACATCAAATCTATGCTGTCTGAAGTGTTTTTCAAAAGTTAGCAACATTTTTATGTTTGGCGTTCTGGAATCGACCTTATCTCAGGCTGAAAACACGTTTTAAGCATTGTGCCATAACTTTGCAGGGAAGCTTCAGAATATGAAATTTTCACATCCCACTGTAGCAGAAAGGGTTATTCTAGTAGTTGCACATCAAATCTATGCTGTCTGAAGTGTTTTTCAAAAGTTATCAACATTTTTATGTTTGGCGTTCCGGAATCGACCTTATCTCAGGCAGAAAACGCGTTTTTAAGCATTGTGCCATAACTTTGCAGGGAAGCTTCAGAACATGAAATTTTCACATCCCACTGTAGCAGAAAGGGTTATTCTAGTAGTTGCACATCAAATCTATGCTGTCTGAAGTGTTTTTCAAAAGTTATCAACATTTTTATGTTTGGCGTTCCGGAATCGACCTTATCACAGGCTGAAAACGCGTTTTAAGCATTGTGCCATAACTTTGCAGGGAAGCTTCAGAACATAAAATTTTCACCTCCCACTATAGCAGAAAGGGTCTTTCTAGTAGTTGCACATCAAATCTAAGCTGTCTGAAGTGTTTTTCAAAAGTTATCAACATTTTTATGTTTGGCGTACCGGAATCGACCTTATCTCAGGCTAAAAACTTGTTTTCTGCATTGTGCCAAAACTTTGCAGGGAAGCTTCAGAACAGGACATTTTCACCTCCCGCTATATCAGAAAGGGTCTTTCTAGTAGTTTCACATCAAATCTAAGCTGTCTGAAGTGTTTTACTGACGTTATCAACTTTTTTATGTTTGGAGTTCCGGAACCGACCTTTTCTCAGGCTGAAAACGGGTTTTACGCATTGTGCCATAACTTTGCAGGGAAGCTTCAGAACATGGAATTTTCACTACCCACTATAGCAGAAAGGGTCTTTCTGGTATTTCCATATCAAATCTAAGCTGTCTGAAGTCTTTTTCCAAAGGTAACAACATTTTTATGTTTGGCGTTCCGGAATCGATCTTATCTCAGGCTAAAAATGCGTTTTTTGGAGCATGCCATAAATTTGCAGGGAAGCTTCAGAACATGAAATTTTCACCAGCCACTATAGCAGAACTGGTCTTTCTAGTAGTTGCACATCAAATCTAAGCTGTCTGCAGTGTTTTTCCAAAGTTATCAACATTTTTATGTTTGGCGTTCCGGAATCGACCTTATCTCAGGCTGAAAAAGCCTTTTTCGGAGTCTGCCATAAATTTGCAGGGAAGCTTCAGAACATGAAATTTTCACCTCCCACTACAGCAGAAAGGTTCTTTCTAGTAGTTGCACGTCTAATCTAAGCTGTCTGAAGTGTTTTTCCGAAGTTATCTACATTTTTATGTTTGGCGTTCCGGAATCGACCTTATCTCAGGCTGAAAACGCGTTTTACGCATTGTGCCATAAATTTGCAAGGAAGCTTCAGAATATGAAATTTTCACCACCCACTACAGCAGAAAGGGTCTTTCTAGTAGTTGCACATTAATTCTATGCAGTCTGAAGAGTTTTTCCAAAGTTATCAACTTTTTTATGTTTGGCGTTCCGGAATCGACCTTATCTCAGGCTGAAAACGCTTTTCCTGCATTGTGCCATAACTTTGCAGGGAATCTTTAGAACATGAAATTTTCACATCCCACTATACCAGAAACGGTGTTTCTAGTAGTTGCACATCAAATCTAAGCTGTCTGAAGTGTTTTTCCAAGGTTATCAACTTTTCTTATGTTGGCGTTCCGGAATCGACCTTATCTCAGGCTGAAAACGCGTTTAACGCATTGTGCCATAAATTTGCAAGGAAGCTTCAGAATATGAAATTTTCAAATCCCACTATAGCAGAAAGGGTCTTTCTAGTAGTTGCACATCAAATCTAAGCCGTGTGAAGTGTTTTTCCAAAC
The DNA here is from genome assembly GCF_027744825.2 of Synchiropus splendidus. Lineage (NCBI taxonomy): Eukaryota > Metazoa > Chordata > Actinopteri > Syngnathiformes > Callionymidae > Synchiropus > Synchiropus splendidus. The sequence continues at coordinate 1,746,392 of NW_026527055.1, forward strand.
TTATCAACATTTTTATGTTTGGCGTTCCGGAATCCACCTTATCTCAGGCTGAAAACGCGTTTTCTGCATTGTGCCATAACTTTGCAGGGAAGCATCAAAACATGAAGTTTTCACCTCCCACTATAGCAGAAAGGGTCTTTCTAGTAGTTGCACATCAAATCTAACCTGTCTGAAGTGTTTTTCTAAAGTTATCAACATTTTTATGTTTGGCGTTCCGGAATGGACCTTATCTCAGCCTGAAAACGAGTTTTCTGCATTGTGCCATAACTTTGCAGGGAAGCTTCAGAAAATCAAATTTTCACTTCCCACTATAGCAGAAAGGGTCTTTCTAGTAGTTGCACATCAAATATAAGCTGTCTGAAGTGTTTTTCAAAAGTTATCAACATTTTTATGTTTGGCCTTCCGGAATCGACCTTATCTCAGCCTAAAAACGTGTTTTCTGCATTGTGCCAAAACTTTGCAGGGAAGCTTCAGAACAGGAAATTTTCACATCCCACTGGAGCAGAAAGGGTCTTTCTAGGAGTTGCACATCAAATCTAAGCTGTCTGAAGTGTTTTTCAAAAGTTATCAACATTTTTATGTTTGGCGTTCTGGAACCCACCTTATCTCATGCTGAAAACGCGTTTTCTGCATTGTGCCATAATTTTGCTGGGAAGCTTCAGACCACGAAATTTTCACCTCCCACTGTATCAGAAAGGGTCTTTCTAGTAGTTGCTCATCAAATCTAAGGTGTCTGAAGTGTTTTTCCAAAGTTATCAAAATTTTTATGTTTGGCGTTCCGGAATCGACCTTATCTCAGTCTATAAACGCGTTTTCTGCATTGTGCCATAACTTTGCAGGGAAGCTTCAGAACATGAAATTTTCGAATCCCACTGTAGCAGAAAGGGTCTTTCAAGTTGTTGCACATCAAATCTATGCTGTCTGAAGTGTTTTTCAAAAGTTAGCAACATTTTTATGTTTGGCGTTCCGGAATCGACCTTATCTCAGGCTGAAAACACGTTTTAAGCATTGTGCCATAACTTTGCAGGGAAGCTTCAGAACATGAAATTTTCACATCCCACTGTAGCAGAAAGGGTTATTCTAGTAGTTGCACATCAAATCTATGCTGTCTGAAGTGTTTTTCAAAAGTTATCAACATTTTTATGTTTGGCGTTCCGGAATCGACCTTATCTCAGGCTGAAAACGCGTTTTAAGCATTGTGCCATAACTTTGCAGGGAAGCTTCAGAACATGGAATTTTCACTACCCACTATAGCAGAAAGGGTCTTTCTGGTATTTCCATATCAAATCTAAGCTGTCTGAAGTCTTTTTCCAAAGGTAACAACATTTTTATGTTTGGCGTACCGGAATCGATCTTATCTCAGGCTAAAAATGCGTTTTTCGGAACATGCCATAAATTTGCAGGTAAGCTTCAGAACATGAAATTTTCACCAGCCTCTATAGCAAAACTGGTCTTTCTAGAAGTTGCACATCAAATCTAAGCTGTCTGCAGTGTTTTTCCAAAGTTATCAACATTTTTATGTTTGGCGTTCCGGAATCGACCTTATCTCAGGCTGAAAAAGCCTTTTTCGGAGTCTGCCATAAATTTGCAGGGAAGCTTCAGAACATGAAATTTTCACCTCCCACTACAGCAGAAAGGTTCTTTCTAGTAGTTGCACGTCTAATCTAAGCTGTATGAAGTGTTTTTCCGAAGTTATCTACATTTTTGTATTTGCCGTTCCGGAATCGACCTTATCTCAGGCTGAAAACGTGTTTTCTGCATTGTGCCATAACTTTGCAGGGAAGCTTCAGAACATAAAATTTTCCCCTCCCATTATAACAGAAAGGGTCTTTCTAGTAGTTGCACATCAAATCTAAGCTGTCTGAAGTGTTTTTCCAATGTTATCAACATTTTTATGTATGGCGTTCTGGAACCCAATTTATCTCATGCTAAAAACGCGTTTTCTGCATTGTGCCATAACTTTGCGGGGAAGTTTCAGTACATGAAATTTTCAATTCCCACTATAGCAGAAAGGGTCTTTCTAGCAGTTACACAACAAATCTAAGCTCTCTGAAGAGTTTTTCGAAAGTTATCAACATTTTTATGTTTGGCGCACCGGAACTCACCTTATCTCAGGCTGAAAACGTGGTTTCTGCATTGTGCCACAACTTCTCAGGGAAACTACAGAACATGAAATTTTCACCTCCCACTGATCAGAAAGGGTTATTCTAGTAGTTGCACATCAAATCTAAGCTCTCTGAGGTGTTTTTCCAAAGTTGTCAACATTTTTATGTTTGGCGCACCGGAACCGACCTTATCTCAGGCTGAAAACGCGTTTTACGCATTGTGCCATAGCTTTGCAGGAACGCTTCAGAACATGAAATTTTCACCTCCCACTATAGCAGAAATGGTCTTTCTAGCACTTGCACATCAAATCTAAGCTGTCTGAAGTGTTTTTCCGAAGTTATTAACATTTTAATGTTTGGCGTTCCGGAATCGACCTTATCTCAGGCTGAAAACGCGTTTCCTGCATTGTGGCATAACTTTGCTGGGAAGCTTCAGAACATCGAATTTTCACCTCCCACAATGGCAGAAATGGTCTTTCTAGTAGTTGCACGTCAAATCTAAGCTGTCTGAAGTGTTTTTCCAGAATTATGAACATTTTTATGTTTGGCGCTCAGGAATCGACCTTATCTCAGGCTGAAAACGCGTTTTACGCATGGTGCCATAACTTTGCAGGGAAGCTTCAGAACATCGAATTTTCACCTCCCACTATAGCAGAAAGGGTCTTTCTAGTAGTTGCACATCAAATCTAAGCTGTTTGAAGTGTTTTTCCAAAGTTATCAACATTTTTATGTTTGGCGTTCCGGAATCAACCTTATCTCAGGCTGAAAACGCGTTTTCTGCATTGTGCCATAACTTTGCAGGGAAGCTTCAGAACATGAAATTTCTACATCCCACTATACCAGAAAGGGTCTTTCTAGTAGTTGCACCTCAAATCTAAGCTGTCTGAAGTGTTTTTCGAAAGTTTTCAACATTTTTATGTTTGGTGTTCCTGAATCGACCTTATCTCAGGCTGAAAACGCTTTTCCTGCATTGTGCCATAACTTTGCAAGGAATCTTCAGAACATTAAAATTTCACCTCCCACTATAGCAGAAAGGGTCTTTCTAGTAGTTGCACATTAAATCTAAGCTGTCTGAAGTGTTTTTCCAAAGTTATCAACATTTTTATGTTTGGCGTTCCGGAACCCACCTTATCTCAGGCTGAAAACGCGTTTTCGGCATTGTGCCATAACTTTGCTGGGAAGCTTCAGAACATGAAATTTTCACGTCCCACTATAGCAGAAAGGGTCTTTCTAGTAGTTGCACATCAAATCTAAGCTGTCTGAAGTGTTTTTCCAAAGTTATCAACATTTTTATGATTGGCGTTCCGGAACCCACCTTATCTCAGGCTGAAAACGCGTTTTCGGCATTGTGCCATAACTTTGCAGGGAAGCTTCAGAACATGAAATTTTCACCTCCCACTATAGCAGAAAGGGTCTTTCTAGTAGTTGCACATCAAATCTAAGCTGTCTGAAGTGTTTTTCGAAAGTTATGAACATTTTTATGTTTCGCGTTCCGTAATCGACCTTATCTCAGGATGAAAAATCGTTTTCTCCATTGTCCCATAACTTTCCATGAGAAGCTTCAGAACATGAAATTTCGACCTCCCACTATAGCAGAAAGGGTCTTTCTAGTAGTTGCACATCAAATCTAAGCTGTCTGAAGTGTTTTCCAAAATTATCAACATTTTTATGTTTGGCGTTCCGGAATCGACCTTATCTCAGGCTGAAAACGCGTTTTCTGCATTGTGCCATAACTTCTCAGGGAAGCTTCAGAACATGAAATGTTCACCTCGCACTATAGCAGAAAGGGTCTTTCTAGTAGTTGCACATCAAATCTAAGCTGTCTGAAGTGTTTTTCCAAAGTTATCAACATTTTTATGTTTGGCGTTCCGGAACCCACCTTATCTCAAGCTGAAAACGCGTTTTCTGCATAGTGCCATAACTTTGCAGGGAAGCTTCAGAACATGAAATGTTCACCTCCCACTATAGCAGAAAGGGTCTTTCTAGTAGTTGCACATCAAATCTAAGCTGTCTGAAGTGTTTTTCCAAAGTTATCAACGTTTTTATGTTTGGCGTTCCGGAACCCACCTTATCTCAAGCTGAAAACGCGTTTTCTGCATAGTGCCATAACTTTGTAGGGAAGCTTCAGAACATGAAATGTTCACCTCCCACTTTAGCAGACAGGGTCTTTCTAGTACTTGCACATCAAATCTAAGCTGTCTGAAGTGTTTTTCGAAACTTATGAACATTTTTATGTTTCGTGTTCCGTAATCGACCTTATATCAGGATGAAAAATCGTTTTCTGCATTGTCCCATAACTTTCCATGGGAAGCTTCAGAACATTAAATGTTGACCTCCCACTATAGCAGAAAGGGTCTTTCTAGTAGTTGCACATCAAATCTAAGCTGTCTGAAGTGTTTTTCGAAAGTTATCAACATTTTTATGTTTGGCCTTCCGGAATCGACCTTATCTCAGGCTGAAAACGCGTTTTACGCATTGTGCCATAACTTCTCAGGGAAGCTTCAGAACATGAAATGTTCACCTCCCACTATAGCAGAAAGGGTCTTTCTAGTAGTTGCACATCAAATCTAAGCTGTCTGAAGTGTTTTTCCAAAGTAATCAACATTTTTACGATTGGCGTTCCGAACCCACCTTATCTCAGGCTGAAAACACGTTTTCTGCATTGTGCCATAGCTTCTCAGGGAAGCTTCAGAACATGAAATGTTCACCTCCCACTATAGCAGAAAGGGTCTGTCTAGTAGTTGCAGATCAAATCTAAGCTGTCTGAAGTGTTTTTCGAAAGTTATCAACATTTTTATCTTTGGCGTTCCGGAACCCACCTTATCTCAGGCTGAAAACGCGTTTTCGGCATTGGGTCATAACTTTGCAGGGAAGCTTCAGAACATGAAATTTTCACGTACCACTATAGCAAAAAGGGTCTTTCTAGTATTTGCACATCAAATCTAAGCTGTCTGAAGTGTTTTTCGAAAGTTATCAACATTTTTATGTTTGGCGTTCTGGAACCCACCTTATCACAAGCTGAAAACGCGTTTTCTGCATTGTGCCATAACTTTGCAGGGAAGCTTCAGAACATGAAATTTTCACGTCCCACTATACCAGAAAGGGTCTTTCTAGTAGTTGCACATCAAATCTAAGCTGTCTGAAGTGTTTTTCGAAAGTTATGAACATTTTTATGTTTCGCGTTCCGTAATCGTCCTTATCTCAGGATGAAAAATCGTTTTCTGCATTGTCCCATAACTTTTTATGGGAAGCTTCAGAACATGAAATTTTGACCTCCCACTGTAGCAGAAAGGGTCTTTCTAGTAGTTGCACATCAAATCTAAGCTGTCTGAAGTGTTTTTCGAAAGTTATCAACATTTTTATGTTTGGCGTTCCGGAACCCACCTTATCTCAAGCTGAAAACGCGTTTTCTGCATTGTGCCATAACTTTGCAGGGAAGCTTCAGAACATGAAATGTTCACCTCCCACTTTTGCAGGAAGGGTCTTTCTAGTAGTTGCACATCAAATCTCAGCTGTCTGAAGTGTTTTTCCAAAGTTATCAATATTTTTATGTTTGGCGTTCCGGAACCCACCTTATCTCAGGCTGAAAACGCGTTTTCTGTATTGTGCCATAACTTTGCAGGGAAGCTTCAGAACATGAAATTTTGACCTCCCACTATAGCAGAAAGGTTCTTTCTAGTAGTTGCACATCAAATCTCAGCTGTCTGAAGTGTTTTTCGAACGTTATCAACATTTTTATGTTTGGCGTTCCAGAATCGACTTTATCTCAGGATGAAAATGCATTTTCTGCATTGTCCCATAACTTTCCAGGGAAGCTTCAGAACATGAAATTTTGACCTCCCACTATAGCAGAAAGGTTCTTTCTAGTAGTTGCACATCAAATCTCAGGTGTCTGAAGTGTTTTTCGAACGTTATCAACATTTTTATGTTTGGCGTTCCGGAATCGACCTTATCTCAGGCTGAAAACGCGTTGTCTGCATGGCGCCATAACTTTGCATGGAAGCTTCCGAACATGAAATGTTCACCTCCCACAATAGCAGAAAGGGTCTTTCTAGTAGTTGCATATCAAATCTAAGCTGTCTGAAGTGTAATATCAGAGTTATCAACATTTTTACGCTTGGCGTTCCGGAACCCACCTTATCTCTAGCTGAAAATGCGTTTTCTGCATTGTGCCATAACTCCGCAGGGAAGCTTCAGAACATGAAATGTTCACCTCCCACTATAGTAGAAAGGGTCTTTCTAGGAGTTGCACATCAAATCTCAGCTGTCTGAAGTGTTTTTCGAAAGTTATCAACATTTTTATGTTTGGCGTTCCAGAATCGACCTTATCTCAGGTTGAAAACGCGTTGTCTCCATTGTGCCATAACTTTGCATGGAAGCTTCCGAACATGAAATTTTAACCTCCCACTATAGCAGAAAGGGTCTTTCTAGTAGTTGCACATCAAATCTAAGCTGTCTGATGTGTTTTTCCAAAGTTATCAACATTTTTATGTATGGCGTTCCGGAATCGACCTTATCTCAGGTTGAAAACGCGTTTTACGCATTGTGCCATAACTTTGCAGGGAACCTTTAGAACATGAAATTTTCACGTCCCACTATAGCACAAAGGGTCTTTCCAGTAGTTGCACATCAAATCCAAGTTGTCTGAAGTGTTTTTCCAAAGTTTTCAACATTTTTATGTTTGGCGTTCGGGAACCCACCTTATCTCAAGCTGAAAACGCGTTTTCTGCATTGTGCCATAACTTTGCAGTAAACTTCAGAATAAGAAATTTTAACCTCCCACTATTGCAGAAAGGGTCTGTCTTGTAGTTGCACATCAAATCTAAGCTGTCTGAAATGTTTTTCCAAAGTTATCAACATTTTTATGTTTGGCGTTCCGGAACCCACCTTATCTCAAGCTGAAAACGCGTTTTCTGCATAGTGCCATAACTTTGCTGGGAAGCTTCAGAACATGAAATGTTCACCTCCCACTATAGCAGAAAGGGTCTTTCTAGTAGTTGCACATCAAATCTAAGCTGTCTGAAGTGTTTTTCCAAAGTTATCAACGTTTTTATGTTTGGCGTTCCGGAACCCACCTTATCTCAAGCTGAAAACGCGTTTTCTGCATAGTGCCATAACTTTGTAGGGAAGCTTCAGAACATGAAATGTTCACCTCCCACTTTAGCAGACAGGGTCTTTCTAGTACTTGCACATCAAATCTAAGCTGTCTGAAGTGTTTTTCGAAACTTATGAACATTTTTATGTTTCGCGTTCCGTAATCGACCTTATATCAGGATGAAAAATCGTTTTCTGCATTGTCCCATAACTTTCCATGGGAAGCTTCAGAACATTAAATGTTGACCTCCCACTATAGCAGAAAGGGTCTTTCTAGTAGTTGCACATCAAATCTAAGCTGTCTGAAGTGTTTTTCGAAAGTTATCAACATTTTTATGTTTGGCCTTCCGGAATCGACCTTATCTCAGGCTGAAAACGCGTTTTACGCATTGTGCCATAACTTCTCAGGGAAGCTTCAGAACATGAAATGTTCACCTCCCACTATAGCAGAAAGGGTCTTTCTAGTAGTTGCACATCAAATCTAAGCTGTCTGAAGTGTTTTTCCAAAGTAATCAACATTTTTACGATTGGCGTTCCGAACCCACCTTATCTCAGGCTGAAAACACGTTTTCTGCATTGTGCCATAGCTTCTCAGGGAAGCTTCAGAACATGAAATGTTCACCTCCCACTATAGCAGAAAGGGTCTGTCTAGTAGTTGCAGATCAAATCTAAGCTGTCTGAAGTGTTTTTCGAAAGTTATCAACATTTTTATCTTTGGCGTTCCGGAACCCACCTTATCTCAGGCTGAAAACGCGTTTTCGGCATTGGGTCATAACTTTGCAGGGAAGCTTCAGAACATGAAATTTTCACGTACCACTATAGCAAAAAGGGTCTTTCTAGTATTTGCACATCAAATCTAAGCTGTCTGAAGTGTTTTTCGAAAGTTATCAACATTTTTATGTTTGGCGTTCTGGAACCCACCTTATCACAAGCTGAAAACGCGTTTTCTGCATTGTGCCATAACTTTGCAGGGAAGCTTCAGAACATGAAATTTTCACGTCCCACTATACCAGAAAGGGTCTTTCTAGTAGTTGCACATCAAATCTAAGCTGTCTGAAGTGTTTTTCGAAAGTTATGAACATTTTTATGTTTCGCGTTCCGTAATCGTCCTTATCTCAGGATGAAAAATCGTTTTCTGCATTGTCCCATAACTTTTTATGGGAAGCTTCAGAACATGAAATTTTGACCTCCCACTGTAGCAGAAAGGGTCTTTCTAGTAGTTGCACATCAAATCTAAGCTGTCTGAAGTGTTTTTCGAAAGTTATCAACATTTTTATGTTTGGCGTTCCGGAACCCACCTTATCTCAAGCTGAAAACGCGTTTTCTGCATTGTGCCATAACTTTGCAGGGAAGCTTCAGAACATGAAATGTTCACCTCCCACTTTTGCAGGAAGGGTCTTTCTAGTAGTTGCACATCAAATCTCAGCTGTCTGAAGTGTTTTTCCAAAGTTATCAATATTTTTATGTTTGGCGTTCCGGAACCCACCTTATCTCAGGCTGAAAACGCGTTTTCTGTATTGTGCCATAACTTTGCAGGGAAGCTTCAGAACATGAAATTTTGACCTCCCACTATAGCAGAAAGGTTCTTTCTAGTAGTTGCACATCAAATCTCAGCTGTCTGAAGTGTTTTTCGAACGTTATCAACATTTTTATGTTTGGCGTTCCAGAATCGACTTTATCTCAGGATGAAAATGCATTTTCTGCATTGTCCCATAACTTTCCAGGGAAGCTTCAGAACATGAAATTTTGACCTCCCACTATAGCAGAAAGGTTCTTTCTCGTAGTTGCACATCAAATCTCAGGTGTCTGAAGTGTTTTTCGAACGTTATCAACATTTTTATGTTTGGCGTTCCGGAATCGACCTTATCTCAGGCTGAAAACGCGTTGTCTGCATGGCGCCATAACTTTGCATGGAAGCTTCCGAACATGAAATGTTCACCTCCCACAATAGCAGAAAGGGTCTTTCTAGTAGTTGCATATCAAATCTAAGCTGTCTGAAGTGTAATATCAAAGTTATCAACATTTTTACGCTTGGCGTTCCGGAACCCACCTTATCTCTAGCTGAAAATGCGTTTTCTGCATTGTGCCATAACTCCGCAGGGAAGCTTCAGAACATGAAATGTTCACCTCCCACTATAGTAGAAAGGGTCTTTCTAGGAGTTGCACATCAAATCTCAGCTGTCTGAAGTGTTTTTCGAAAGTTATCAACATTTTTATGTTTGGCGTTCCAGAATCGACCTTATCTCAGGTTGAAAACGCGTTGTCTCCATTGTGCCATAACTTTGCATGGAAGCTTCCGAACATGAAATTTTAACCTCCCACTATAGCAGAAAGGGTCTTTCTAGTAGTTGCACATCAAATCTAAGCTGTCTGATGTGTTTTTCCAAAGTTATCAACATTTTTATGTATGGCGTTCCGGAATCGACCTTATCTCAGGTTGAAAACGCGTTTTACGCATTGTGCCATAACTTTGCAGGGAACCTTTAGAACATGAAATTTTCACGTCCCACTATAGCACAAAGGGTCTTTCCAGTAGTTGCACATCAAATCCAAGCTGTCTGAAGTGTTTTTCCAAAGTTTTCAACATTTTTACGATTGGCGTTCCGAACCCACCTTATCTCAGGCTGAAAACACGTTTTCTGCATTGTGCCATAGCTTCTCAGGGAAGCTTCAGAACATGAAATGTTCACCTCCCACTATAGCAGAAAGGGTCTGTCTAGTAGTTGCAGATCAAATCTAAGCTGTCTGAAGTGTTTTTCGAAAGTTATCAACATTTTTATCTTTGGCGTTCCGGAACCCACCTTATCTCAGGCTGAAAACGCGTTTTCGGCATTGGGTCATAACTTTGCAGGGAAGCTTCAGAACATGAAATTTTCACGTACCACTATAGCAAAAAGGGTCTTTCTAGTATTTGCACATCAAATCTAAGCTGTCTGAAGTGTTTTTCGAAAGTTATCAACATTTTTATGTTTGGCGTTCTGGAACCCACCTTATCACAAGCTGAAAACGCGTTTTCTGCATTGTGCCATAACTTTGCAGGGAAGCTTCAGAACATGAAATTTTCACGTCCCACTATACCAGAAAGGGTCTTTCTAGTAGTTGCACATCAAATCTAAGCTGTCTGAAGTGTTTTTCGAAAGTTATGAACATTTTTATGTTTCGCGTTCCGTAATCGTCCTTATCTCAGGATGAAAAATCGTTTTCTGCATTGTCCCATAACTTTTTATGGGAAGCTTCAGAACATGAAATTTTGACCTCCCACTGTAGCAGAAAGGGTCTTTCTAGTAGTTGCACATCAAATCTAAGCTGTCTGAAGTGTTTTTCGAAAGTTATCAACATTTTTATGTTTGGCGTTCCGGAACCCACCTTATCTCAAGCTGAAAACGCGTTTTCTGCATTGTGCCATAACTTTGCAGGGAAGCTTCAGAACATGAAATGTTCACCTCCCACTTTTGCAGGAAGGGTCTTTCTAGTAGTTGCACATCAAATCTCAGCTGTCTGAAGTGTTTTTCCAAAGTTATCAATATTTTTATGTTTGGCGTTCCGGAACCCACCTTATCTCAGGCTGAAAACGCGTTTTCTGTATTGTGCCATAACTTTGCAGGGAAGCTTCAGAACATGAAATTTTGACCTCCCACTATAGCAGAAAGGTTCTTTCTAGTAGTTGCACATCAAATCTCAGCTGTCTGAAGTGTTTTTCGAACGTTATCAACATTTTTATGTTTGGCGTTCCAGAATCGACTTTATCTCAGGATGAAAATGCATTTTCTGCATTGTCCCATAACTTTCCAGGGAAGCTTCAGAACATGAAATTTTGACCTCCCACTATAGCAGAAAGGTTCTTTCTAGTAGTTGCACATCAAATCTCAGGTGTCTGAAGTGTTTTTCGAACGTTATCAACATTTTTATGTTTGGCGTTCCGGAATCGACCTTATCTCAGGCTGAAAACGCGTTGTCTGCATGGCGCCATAACTTTGCATGGAAGCTTCCGAACATGAAATGTTCACCTCCCACAATAGCAGAAAGGGTCTTTCTAGTAGTTGCACATCAAATCTAAGCTGTCTGATGTGTTTTTCCAAAGTTATCAACATTTTTATGTATGGCGTTCCGGAATCGACCTTATCTCAGGTTGAAAACGCGTTTTACGCATTGTGCCATAACTTTGCAGGGAACCTTTAGAACATGAAATTTTCACGTCCCACTATAGCACAAAGGGTCTTTCTAGTAGTTGCACATCAAATCCAAGCTGTCTGAAGTGTTTTTCCAAAGTTTTCAACATTTTTATGTTTGGCGTTCGGGAACCCACCTTATCTCAAGCTGAAAACGCGTTTTCTGCATTGTGCCATAACTTTGCAGTAAACTTCAGAATAAGAAATTTTAACCTCCCACTATTGCAGAAAGGGTCTGTCTTGTAGTTGCACATCAAATCTAAGCTGTCTGAAATGTTTTTCCAAAGTTATCAACATTTTTATGTTTGCCATTCTGGAACCCACCTTATCTCAGGCTGAAAACGCATTTTCTGCATTGTGCCATAACTTTGCAGGCACTCTTCAGAACATGAAATTTTCACATGCCACTATAGCAGAAAGGGTCTTTCTAGTAATTGCACATCAAATCTAAGCTGTCTGAAGTGTTTTTCCAAAGTTTTCAAAATTTTTATGTTTGGCGTTCCGGAATCGACCATATATCAGGCTGAAAACGCGTTTTCTGCATTGTGGCATAACTTTGCAGGGAAGCTTCAGAACATGAAATTTTCACCTCCCACTATAGCAGAAATGGTCTTTCTAGTAGTTGCACGTCAAATCTCAGCTGTCTGAAGTGTTTTTCCAAAGTTTTCAACATTTTTATTTTTGGCGTTCCGGAACCCACCTCATCTCAGGCTGAAAACTTGTTTTCTGCATTGTGCCATAACTTTGCAGGGAAGCTTCAGAACATGAAATTTTCACCTCCCACTATAGCAGAAAGGGTCTTTCTTGTAGTTGCACATCAATTGTAAGCGGTCTGAAGTGTATTTCAAAAGTTATCAACTTTTTTATGTTTGACGTTCCTGAATCGACCTGATCACAGGTTGAAAACGCGTTTTACGCATTGTTCCATAACTTTGCCGTGAAGCTTCAGGTCATGAAATTTTCACCTCCCACAATGGCAGAAAGGGTCTTTCTAGTAGTTGCAAATCAAATCTAAGCTGTCTGAAGTGTTTTTCGAAAGTTATCAACATTTTTATGTTTGGCGTTCCGGAATCGACCTTATCTCAGGCTAAAAACGCGTTTTTAGCATTGTGCCACAACTATGCATAAAGCTTAAGAACATGAAATTTTCACCTCCCACTATAGCAGAAAGGGTCTCTCTAGTAGTTGCAAATCAAATCTAAGCTGTCTGAAGAGTTTTTCCAAAGTTATCAACATTTTTATGTTTGGCGTTCCGGAATCGACTTTATCTCAGGCTGAAAACCTTTTTTTCTGCATTGTGCCATAACTTTGCAGTAAACTTCAGAATAAGAAATTTTAACCTCCCACTATTGCAGAAAGGGTCTGTCTTGTAGTTGCACAACAAATCTAAGCTGTCTGAAATGTTTTTCCAAAGTTATCAACATTTTTATGATTGCCGTTCTGGAACCCACCTTATCTCAGGCTGAAAACGCATTTTCTGCATTGTGCCATAACTTTGCAGGCACTCTTCAGAACGTGAAATTTTCACATGCCACTATAGCAGAAAGGGTCTTTCTAGTAGTTGCACATCAAATATAAGCTGTCTGAAGTGTTTTTCCAAAGTTTTCAAAATTTTTATGTTTGGCGTTCCGGAATCGACCATATCTCAGGCTGAAAATGCGTAGTCTGCATTGTGCCTTAACTTTGCAGGGAAGCTTCAGAACATGAAATGTTCACCTCCCACTATAGTAGAAAGGGTCTTTCTAGTAGTTGCATATCAAATCTAAGCTGTCTGAAGTGTTATTTCAAAGTTATCAACATTTTTACGCTTGGCGTTCCGGAACCCACCTTATCTCAAGCTGAAAATGCGTTTTTTGCATTGTGCCATAACTCCGCAGGGAAGCTTCAGAACATGAAATGTTCACCTCCCACTATAGTAGAAAGGGTCTTTCTAGGAGTTGCACATCAAATCTCAGCTGTCTGAAGTGTTTTTCGAAAGTTATCAACATTTTTATGTTTGGCGTTCCAGAATCGACCTTATCTCAGGTTGAAAACGCGTTGTCTCCATTGTGCCATAACTTTGCATGGAAGCTTCCGAACATGAAATTTTAACCTCCCACTATAGCAGAAAGGGTCTTTCTAGTAGTTGCACATCAAATCTAAGCTGTCTGATGTGTTTTTCCAAAGTTATCAACATTTTTATGTATGGCGTTCCGGAATCGACCTTATCTCAGGTTGAAAACGCGTTTTACGCATTGTGCCATAACTTTGCAGGGAACCTTTAGAACATGAAATTTTCCCGTCCCACTATAGCACAAAGGGTCTTTCTAGTAGTTGCACATCAAATCCAAGCTGTCTGAAGTGTTTTTCCAAAGTTATCAACATTTTTATGTTTGGCGTTCCGGAACCCACCTTTTCTCAAGCTGAAAACGCGTTTTCTGCATAGTGCCATAACTTTGCAGGGAAGCTTCAGAACATGAAATGTTCATCTCCCACTATAGCAGAAAGGGTCTTTCTAGTAGTTGCACATCAAATCTAAGCTGTCTGAAGTGTTGTTCCAAAGTAATCAACATTTTTACGATTGGCGTTCCGAACCCACCTTATCTCAGGCTGAAAACGCGTTTTCTGCATTGTGCCATAGCTTCTCAGGGAAGCTTCAGAACATGAAATGTACACCTCCCACTATAGCAGGAAGGGTCTGTCTAGTAGTTGCAGATCAAATCTAAGCTGTCTGAAGTGTTTTTCGAAAGTTATCAACATTTTTATGTTTGGCGTTCCGGAATCCAGCTTATCTCAGGCTGAAAACGCGTTTTACGTATTGTGCCATAATATTGCAGGGAACCTTTAGAACATGAAATGTTCACCTCCCACTATAGCAGAAAGGGTCTTTCTAGTAGTTGCACATCAAATCTAAGCTGTCTGAAGTGTTTTTCGAAAGTTATCAACATTTTTATGTTTGGCGTTCCGGAACCCACCTTATCTCAGGCTGAAAACGCATTTTCGGCATTGTGTCATAACTTTGCAGGGAAGCTTCAGAACATGAAATTTTCACGTACCACTATAGCAAAAACGGTCTTTCTAGTATTTGCACATCAAATCTAAGCTGTCTGAAGTGTTTTTCCAAAGTTATCAACATTTTTATGTTTGGCGTTCTGGAACCCACCTTATCACAAGCTGAAAACGCGTTTTCTGCATTGTGCCATAACTTTGCAGGGAAGCTTCAGAACATGAAATTTTCACGTCCCACTATACCAGAAAGGGTCTTTCTAGTAGTTGCACATCAAATCTAAGCTGTCTGAAGTGTTTTTCGAAAGTTATGAACATTTTTATGTTTCACGTTCCGTAATCGTCCTTATCTCAGGATGAAAAATCGTTTTCTGCATTGTCCCATAACTTTCCATGGGAAGCTTCAGAACATGAAATTTTGACCTCCCACTGTAGCAGAAAGGGTCGTTCTAGTAGTTGCACATCAAATCTAAGCTGTCTGAAGTGTTTTTCGAAAGTTATCAACATTTTTATGTTTGGCGTTCCGGAACCCACCTTATCTCAAGCTGAAAACGCGTTTTCTGCATTGTGCCATAACTTTGCAGGGAAGCTTCAGAACATAAAATGTTCACCTCCCACTTTTGCAGGAAGGGTCTTTCTAGTAGTTGCACATCAAATCTAAGCTGTCTGAAGTGTTTTTACAAAGTTATCAACATTTTTATGTTTAGCGTTCCGGAATCGACCTCATCTCAGGCTGAAAACGCGTTTTCTGCATTGTGCCATAATTTTGTACGGAAGCTTCAGAACATGAAATGTTCACCTCCCACTATAGCAGGAAGGGTCTGTCTAGTAGTTGCAGATCAAATCTAAGCTGTCTGAAGTGTTTTTCGAAAGTTATCAACATTTTTATGTTTGGCGTTCCGGAATCCACCTTATCTCAGGCTGAAAACGCGTTTTACGTATTGTGCCATAATATTGCAGGGAACCTTTAGAACATGAAATGTTCACCTCCCACTATAGCAGAAAGGGTCTTTCTAGTAGTTGCACATCAAATCTAAGCTGTCTGAAGTGTTTTTCGAAAGTTATCAACATTTTTATGTTTGGCGTTCCGGAACCCACCTTATCTCAGGCTGAAAACGCGTTTTCGGCATTGTGTCATAACTTTGCAGGGAAGCTTCAGAACATGAAATTTTCACGTACCACTATAGCAAAAACGGTCTTTCTAGTATTTGCACATCAAATCTAAGCTGTCTGAAGTGTTTTTCCAAAGTTATCAACATTTTTATGTTTGGCGTTCTTGAACCCACCTTATCACAAGCTGAAAACGCGTTTTCTGCATTGTGCCATAACTTTGCAGGGAAGCTTCAGAACATGAAATTGTCACGTCCCACTATACCAGAAAGGGTCTTTCTAGTAGTTGCACATCAAATCTAAGCTGTCTGAAGTGTTTTTCGAAAGTTATGAACATTTTTATGTTTCGCGTTCCGTAATCGTCCTTATCTCAGGATGAAAAATCGTTTTCTGCATTGTCCCATAACTTTCCATGGGAAGCTTCAGAACATGAAATTTTGACCTCCCACTGTAGCAGAAAGGGTCGTTCTAGTAGTTGCACATCAAATCTAAGCTGTCTGAAGTGTTTCTCGAAAGTTATCAACATTTTTATGTTTGGCGTTCCGGAACCCACCTTATCTCAAGCTGAAAATGCGTTTTCTGCATTGTGCCATAACTTTGCAGGGAAGCTTCAGAACATAAAATGTTCACCTCCCACTTTTGCAGGAAGGGTCTTTCTAGTAGTTGCACATCAAATCTAAGCTGTCTGAAGTGTTTTTACAAAGTTATCAACATTTTTATGTTTAGCGTTCCGGAATCGACCTCATCTCAGGCTGAAAACGCGTTTTCTGCATTGTGCCATAATTTTGTACGGAAGCTTCAGAACATGAAATGTTCACCTCCCACTATAGCAGGAAGGGTCTGTCTAGTAGTTGCAGATCAAATCTAAGCTGTCTGAAGTGTTTTTCGAAAGTTATCAACATTTTTATGTTTGGCGTTCCGGAATCCACCTTATCTCAGGCTGAAAACGCGTTTTACGTATTGTGCCATAATATTGCAGGGAACCTTTAGAACATGAAATGTTCACCTCCCACTATAGCAGAAAGGGTCTTTCTAGTAGTTGCACATCAAATCTAAGCTGTCTGAAGTGTTTTTCGAAAGTTATCAACATTTTTATGTTTGGCGTTCCGGAACCCACCTTATCTCAGGCTGAAAACGCGTTTTCGGCATTGTGTCATAACTTTGCAGGGAAGCTTCAGAACATGAAATTTTCACGTACCACTATAGCAAAAACGGTCTTTCTAGTATTTGCACATCAAATCTAAGCTGTCTGAAGTGTTTTTCCAAAGTTATCAACATTTTTATGTTTGGCGTTCTTGAACCCACCTTATCACAAGCTGAAAACGCGTTTTCTGCATTGTGCCATAACTTTGCAGGGAAGCTTCAGAACATGAAATTGTCACGTCCCACTATACCAGAAAGGGTCTTTCTAGTAGTTGCACATCAAATCTAAGCTGTCTGAAGTGTTTTTCGAAAGTTATGAACATTTTTATGTTTCGCGTTCCGTAATCGTCCTTATCTCAGGATGAAAAATCGTTTTCTGCATTGTCCCATAACTTTCCATGGGAAGCTTCAGAACATGAAATTTTGACCTCCCACTGTAGCAGAAAGGGTCGTTCTAGTAGTTGCACATCAAATCTAAGCTGTCTGAAGTGTTTCTCGAAAGTTATCAACATTTTTATGTTTGGCGTTCCGGAACCCACCTTATCTCAAGCTGAAAATGCGTTTTCTGCATTGTGCCATAACTTTGCAGGGAAGCTTCAAAACATGAAATGTTCACCTCCCACTTTTGCAGGAAGGGTCTTTCTAGTAGTTGCACATCAAATCTAAGCTGTCTGAAGTGTTTTTACAAAGTTATCAACATTTTTATGTTTAGCGTTCCGGAATCGACCTCATCTCAGGCTGAAAACGCGTTTCTACGCATTGTGCCATAATTTTGTACGGAAGCTTCAGAACATGAAATGTTCACCTCCCACTATAGCAGAAAGGGTCTTTCTAGTAGTTGCACATCAAATCTCAGCTGTCTGAAGTGTTTTTCGAACGTTATCAACATTTTTATGTTTGGCGTTCCAGAATCGACTTTATCTCACGATGAAAATGCATTTTCTGCATTGTCCCATAACTTTCCAGGGAAGCTTCAGAACATGAAATTTTGACCTCCCACTATAGCAGAAAGGTTCTTTCTAGTAGTTGCACATCAAATCTAAGCTGTCTGGAGTGTTTTTCCAAAGTTATCGACATTTTTATGTTTGGCGTTCCTGAATCGACCTTATCTCAATCTGAAAGCGCATTTTACGCATTGTGCCATAACTTTGCAGGGAACCTTTAGAAAATGAAATTTTGACCTCCCACAATAGCAGAAAGGGTCTTTCTAGTAGTTGCACATCAAATCTAAGCTGTCTGAAGTGTTTTTCGAAAGTTATCAACATTTTTTTGTTTGGCGTTCCGGAATCGACCTTATCTCAGGATGAAAATGCGTTGTCTGCATTGTGCCATAACTTTGCATGGAAGCTTCAGAACATGAAATTTTAACCTCCCACTATAGCAGAAAGGGTCTTTCTAGTAGTTGCACATCAAATCTGAGCTGTCTGAAGTGTTTTTCCAAAGTTATCGACATTTTTATGTTTGGCGTTCCAGAATCGACCTTATCTCAGGCTGAAAACGCGTTTTACGCATTGTGACATAACTTCGCAGGGAAGCTTCAGAAAATGAAATTTTCACCTCCCACTATAGCAGCAAGGGTCTTTCTAGTAGTTGCACATCAAATCTAAGCTGTCTGAAGTGTTGTTCCAAAGTAATCAACATTTTTACGATTGGCGTTCCGGAACCCACCTTATCTCAGGCTGAAAACGCGTTTTCTGCATTGTGCCATCACTCTGCAGGGAAGCTTCAGAACATGAAATGTTCACCTCCCACTATAGTAGAAAGGGTCTTTCTAGGAGTTGCACATCAAATCTAAGCTGTCTGAAGTGTTTTTCGAAAGTTATCAACATTTTTATGTTTGGCGTTCCAGAATCGACCTAATCTCAGGCTGAAAACGCGTTGTCTGCATGATGCCATAACTTTGCATGGAAGCTTCCGAACATGAAATTTTAACCTCCCACTATAGCAGAAAGGGTCTTTCTAGTAGTTGCACATCAAATCTAAGCTGTCTGATGTGTTTTACCAAAGTTATCAACATTTTAATGTATGGCGTTCCGGAATCGACCTTATCTCAGGCTGAAAACGCGTTTTACGCATTGTGCCATAACTTTGCAGGGAACCTTTAGAACATGAAATTTTCACGTCCCACTATAGCACAAAGGGTCTTTCCAGTAGTTGCACATCAAATCTAAGCTGTCTGAAGTGTTTTTCCAAAGTTTTCAACATTTTTATGTTTGGCGTTCGGGAACCCACCTTATCTCAAGCTGAAAACGCGTTTTCTGCATTGTGCCATAACTTTGCAGTAAACTTCAGAATAAGAAATTTTAACCTCCCACTATTGCAGAAAGGGTCTGTCTTGTAGTTGCACATCAAATCTAAGCTGTCTGAAATCTTTTTCCAAAGTTATCAACATTTTTATGTTTGCCGTTCTGGAACCCACCTTATCTCAGGCTGAAAACGCATTTTCTGCATTGTGCCATAACTTTGCAGACACTCTTCAGAACATGAAATTTTCACATGCCACTATAGCAGAAAGGGTCTTTCTAGTAGTTGCACATCAAATCTAAGCTGTCTGAAGTGTTTTTCCAAAGTTTTCAAAATTTTTATGTTTGGCGTTCCGGAATCGACCATATCTCAGGCTGAAAACGCCTAGTCTGCATTGTGCCTTAACTTTGCAGGGAAGCTTCAGAGCATGAAATTTTCACCTCCCACTATAGCAGAAATGGTCTTTCTAGTAGTTGCACGTCAAATCTAAGCTGTCTGAAGTGTTTTTCCAAAATTTTCAACATTTTTATTTTTGGCGTTCCGGAACCCACCTCATCTCAGGCTGAAAACGTGTTTTCTGCATTGTGCCATAACTTTGCAGGGAAGCTTCAGAACATGAAATTTTCACCTCCCACTATGTCAGAAAGGATCTTTCTAGTCGTTGCACATCACATCTAAGCTGTCTGAAGTGTTTTCCCAAAGTTAACAACATGTTTATGTTTGGCGTTCCGGAATCGACCTTATCTCAAGCTGAAAACGCGTTTTACTCATTGTGCCATAACTTTGCAGGGAAGCTTCAGAACATCGAATTTTCACCACCCACTATAGCAGAAAGGGTCTTTCTCGTAGTTGCACATCAAATCGAAGCTGTCTGAAGTGTTTTTCCAAAGTTATCAACATTTTTCTGTTTGGCGTTTCGGAATCGACCTAATCTCAGGATGAAAACGCGTTTTCGGAATTGTGCCATAACTTTGCACGGAAGCTACAGAACATGAAATTTTCACCTCCCACTATAGCAGAAAGGGTCTTTCTCGTAGTTGCACATCAAATCTAAGCTGTCTGAAGTGTTTTTCCAAAGTTATCAACATTTTTATGTTTGGCGTTCTGGAACCCACCTTATCTCAGGCTGTAAATGCTTTTTTTGCATTGTGCCATAACTTTGCAGGGAAGCTTCAGAACATGAAATTTTCACCTGCCTCTACAGCAGAAAGGGTCTTTCTCATACTTGCACATCAAATCTAAGCTGTTTGAAGTGTTTTCCCAAAGTTATCAACATTTTTATGTTTGGCATTCCAGAATCGACCTTATCTCTGCCTGAAAACGCGTTTTCTACATTGTGCCATAACTTTGCAGGGAACCTTCAGAACATGAAATTTTCAACTCCCACTATAGCAGAAAGGCTTTTTCCAGTAGTTGCACATCAAATCTAAGCTGTCTGAAGTGTTTTTCCAAAGTTATCAACATTCTTATGTTTGGCGTTTCGGAATCAACCTTATCTCAGGCTGAAAACGCGTTTTCAGCATTGTGCCATCACTTTGCAGGACAGCTTCAGAACATGAAATTTTCACCTCCCACTATAGCACAAAGTGTCTTTCTAGTAGTTGCACATCAAATCTAAGCTGTCTGAAGTGTTTTTCGAAAGTTATCAACATTTTTATGTTTGGCGTTCCGGAATCGACCTTATCTCAGGATGAAAAATCGTTTTCTGCATTGTCCCATAACTTTGCAGGAAAGCTTCAGAACATGAAATTTTCACGTCCCACTATAACAGAAAGGGTCTTTCTATTATTTGCACATCAAATCTAAGCTGTCTGAAATGTTTTTCCAAAGTTATCAACATTTTTATGTTTGGCGTTCCGGAATCGACCTTATCTCAGGATGAAAAATCGTTTTCTGCATTGTCCCATAACTTTGCAGGGAATCTTCAGAACATGAAATTTTCACCTCCCACTATAGCAGAAAGGGTCTTTCTAGTAGTTGCACATTAAATCTAAGCTGTCAGAAGTGTTTTTCCAAAGTTATCAACATTTTTATATTTGGCATTCCGGAACCCACCTTATCTCAAGCTGAAAACGCGTTTTCTGCATAGTGCCATAACTTTGCAGGGAAGCTTCAGAACATGAAATGTTCACCTCCCACTATAGCAGAAAGGGTCTTTCTAGTAGTTGCACATCAAATCTAAGCTGTCTGAAGTGTTTTTCCAAAGTTATCAACATTTTTATGTTTGGCGTTCCGGAATCGACCTTATCTCAGGCTGAAAACGCGTTTTCGGCATTGTGCCATAACTTTGCTGGGAAGCTTCAGAACATGAAATTTTCACGTCCCACTATAGCAGAAAGGGTCTTTCTAGTAGTTGCACATCAAATCTAAGCTGTCTGAAGTGTTTTTCCAAAGTTATCAACATTTTTATGTTTGGCGTTCCGGAACCCACCTTATCTCAAGCTGAAAACGCGTTTTCTGGATAGTGCCATAACTTTGCAGGGAAGCTTCAGAACATGAAATCTTCACCTCCCACTTTAGCAGAAAGGGTCTTTCTAGTAGTTGCACATCAAATCTAAGCTGTCTGTAGTGTTTTTCGAAACTTATGAACATTTTTATGTTTCGCGTTCCGTAATCGACCTTTTCTCGCGATGAAAAATCGTTTTCTGCATTGTCCCATAACTTTCCATGGGAAGCTTCAGAACATGAAATGTTGACCTCCCACTATAGCAGAAAGGGTCTTTCTAGTAGTTGCACATCAAATCTAAGCTGTCTGAAGTGTTTTTCGAAAGTTATCAACATTTTTATGTTTGGCTTTCCGGAATCGACCTTATCTCATGCTGAAAACGCGTTTTACGCATTGTGCCATAACTTTGCAGGGAAGCTTCAGAAAATGAAATTTTCACCTCCCACTATAGCAGAAAGGGTCTTTCTAGTAGTTGCACATCAAATCTAAGCTGTCTGAAGTGTTTTTCCAAAGTTATCAACATTTTTATGTTTGGCGTTCCGGAACCCACCTTATCTCAGGCTGAAAACGCATTTTCGGCATTGTGTCATAACTTTGCAGGGAAGCTTCAGAACATGAAATTTTCACGTACCACTATAGCAAAAACGGTCTTTCTAGTATTTGCACATCAAATCTAAGCTGTCTGAAGTGTTTTTCCAAAGTTATCAACATTTTTATGTTTGGCGTTCTGGAACCCACCTTATCACAAGCTGAAAACGCGTTTTCTGCATTGTGCCATAACTTTGCAGGGAAGCTTCAGAACATGAAATTTTCACGTCCCACTATACCAGAAAGGGTCTTTCTAGTAGTTGCACATCAAATCTAAGCTGTCTGAAGTGTTTTTCGAAAGTTATGAACATTTTTATGTTTCACGTTCCGTAATCGTCCTTATCTCAGGATGAAAAATCGTTTTCTGCATTGTCCCATAACTTTCCATGGGAAGCTTCAGAACATGAAATTTTGACCTCCCACTGTAGCAGAAAGGGTCGTTCTAGTAGTTGCACATCAAATCTAAGCTGTCTGAAGTGTTTTTCGAAAGTTATCAACATTTTTATGTTTGGCGTTCCGGAACCCACCTTATCTCAAGCTGAAAACGCGTTTTCTGCATTGTGCCATAACTTTGCAGGGAAGCTTCAGAACATAAAATGTTCACCTCCCACTTTTGCAGGAAGGGTCTTTCTAGTAGTTGCACATCAAATCTAAGCTGTCTGAAGTGTTTTTACAAAGTTATCAACATTTTTATGTTTAGCGTTCCGGAATCGACCTCATCTCAGGCTGAAAACGCGTTTTCTGCATTGTGCCATAATTTTGTACGGAAGCTTCAGAACATGAAATGTTCACCTCCCACTATAGCAGGAAGGGTCTGTCTAGTAGTTGCAGATCAAATCTAAGCTGTCTGAAGTGTTTTTCGAAAGTTATCAACATTTTTATGTTTGGCGTTCCGGAATCCACCTTATCTCAGGCTGAAAACGCGTTTTACGTATTGTGCCATAATATTGCAGGGAACCTTTAGAACATGAAATGTTCACCTCCCACTATAGCAGAAAGGGTCTTTCTAGTAGTTGCACATCAAATCTAAGCTGTCTGAAGTGTTTTTCGAAAGTTATCAACATTTTTATGTTTGGCGTTCCGGAACCCACCTTATCTCAGGCTGAAAACGCGTTTTCGGCATTGTGTCATAACTTTGCAGGGAAGCTTCAGAACATGAAATTTTCACGTACCACTATAGCAAAAACGGTCTTTCTAGTATTTGCACATCAAATCTAAGCTGTCTGAAGTGTTTTTCCAAAGTTATCAACATTTTTATGTTTGGCGTTCTTGAACCCACCTTATCACAAGCTGAAAACGCGTTTTCTGCATTGTGCCATAACTTTGCAGGGAAGCTTCAGAACATGAAATTGTCACGTCCCACTATACCAGAAAGGGTCTTTCTAGTAGTTGCACATCAAATCTAAGCTGTCTGAAGTGTTTTTCGAAAGTTATGAACATTTTTATGTTTCGCGTTCCGTAATCGTCCTTATCTCAGGATGAAAAATCGTTTTCTGCATTGTCCCATAACTTTCCATGGGAAGCTTCAGAACATGAAATTTTGACCTCCCACTGTAGCAGAAAGGGTCGTTCTAGTAGTTGCACATCAAATCTAAGCTGTCTGAAGTGTTTCTCGAAAGTTATCAACATTTTTATGTTTGGCGTTCCGGAACCCACCTTATCTCAAGCTGAAAATGCGTTTTCTGCATTGTGCCATAACTTTGCAGGGAAGCTTCAAAACATGAAATGTTCACCTCCCACTTTTGCAGGAAGGGTCTTTCTAGTAGTTGCACATCAAATCTAAGCTGTCTGAAGTGTTTTTACAAAGTTATCAACATTTTTATGTTTAGCGTTCCGGAATCGACCTCATCTCAGGCTGAAAACGCGTTTCTACGCATTGTGCCATAATTTTGTACGGAAGCTTCAGAACATGAAATGTTCACCTCCCACTATAGCAGAAAGGGTCTTTCTAGTAGTTGCACATCAAATCTCAGCTGTCTGAAGTGTTTTTCGAACGTTATCAACATTTTTATGTTTGGCGTTCCAGAATCGACTTTATCTCACGATGAAAATGCATTTTCTGCATTGTCCCATAACTTTCCAGGGAAGCTTCAGAACATGAAATTTTGACCTCCCACTATAGCAGAAAGGTTCTTTCTAGTAGTTGCACATCAAATCTAAGCTGTCTGGAGTGTTTTTCCAAAGTTATCGACATTTTTATGTTTGGCGTTCCTGAATCGACCTTATCTCAATCTGAAAGCGCATTTTACGCATTGTGCCATAACTTTGCAGGGAACCTTTAGAAAATGAAATTTTGACCTCCCACAATAGCAGAAAGGGTCTTTCTAGTAGTTGCACATCAAATCTAAGCTGTCTGAAGTGTTTTTCGAAAGTTATCAACATTTTTTTGTTTGGCGTTCCGGAATCGACCTTATCTCAGGATGAAAATGCGTTGTCTGCATTGTGCCATAACTTTGCATGGAAGCTTCAGAACATGAAATTTTAACCTCCCACTATAGCAGAAAGGGTCTTTCTAGTAGTTGCACATCAAATCTGAGCTGTCTGAAGTGTTTTTCCAAAGTTATCGACATTTTTATGTTTGGCGTTCCAGAATCGACCTTATCTCAGGCTGAAAACGCGTTTTACGCATTGTGACATAACTTCGCAGGGAAGCTTCAGAAAATGAAATTTTCACCTCCCACTATAGCAGCAAGGGTCTTTCTAGTAGTTGCACATCAAATCTAAGCTGTCTGAAGTGTTGTTCCAAAGTAATCAACATTTTTACGATTGGCGTTCCGGAACCCACCTTATCTCAGGCTGAAAACGCGTTTTCTGCATTGTGCCATCACTCTGCAGGGAAGCTTCAGAACATGAAATGTTCACCTCCCACTATAGTAGAAAGGGTCTTTCTAGGAGTTGCACATCAAATCTAAGCTGTCTGAAGTGTTTTTCGAAAGTTATCAACATTTTTATGTTTGGCGTTCCAGAATCGACCTAATCTCAGGCTGAAAACGCGTTGTCTGCATGATGCCATAACTTTGCATGGAAGCTTCCGAACATGAAATTTTAACCTCCCACTATAGCAGAAAGGGTCTTTCTAGTAGTTGCACATCAAATCTAAGCTGTCTGATGTGTTTTACCAAAGTTATCAACATTTTAATGTATGGCGTTCCGGAATCGACCTTATCTCAGGCTGAAAACGCGTTTTACGCATTGTGCCATAACTTTGCAGGGAACCTTTAGAACATGAAATTTTCACGTCCCACTATAGCACAAAGGGTCTTTCCAGTAGTTGCACATCAAATCTAAGCTGTCTGAAGTGTTTTTCCAAAGTTTTCAACATTTTTATGTTTGGCGTTCGGGAACCCACCTTATCTCAAGCTGAAAACGCGTTTTCTGCATTGTGCCATAACTTTGCAGTAAACTTCAGAATAAGAAATTTTAACCTCCCACTATTGCAGAAAGGGTCTGTCTTGTAGTTGCACATCAAATCTAAGCTGTCTGAAATCTTTTTCCAAAGTTATCAACATTTTTATGTTTGCCGTTCTGGAACCCACCTTATCTCAGGCTGAAAACGCATTTTCTGCATTGTGCCATAACTTTGCAGACACTCTTCAGAACATGAAATTTTCACATGCCACTATAGCAGAAAGGGTCTTTCTAGTAGTTGCACATCAAATCTAAGCTGTCTGAAGTGTTTTTCCAAAGTTTTCAAAATTTTTATGTTTGGCGTTCCGGAATCGACCATATCTCAGGCTGAAAACGCCTAGTCTGCATTGTGCCTTAACTTTGCAGGGAAGCTTCAGAGCATGAAATTTTCACCTCCCACTATAGCAGAAATGGTCTTTCTAGTAGTTGCACGTCAAATCTAAGCTGTCTGAAGTGTTTTTCCAAAATTTTCAACATTTTTATTTTTGGCGTTCCGGAACCCACCTCATCTCAGGCTGAAAACGTGTTTTCTGCATTGTGCCATAACTTTGCAGGGAAGCTTCAGAACATGAAATTTTCACCTCCCACTATGTCAGAAAGGATCTTTCTAGTCGTTGCACATCACATCTAAGCTGTCTGAAGTGTTTTCCCAAAGTTAACAACATGTTTATGTTTGGCGTTCCGGAATCGACCTTATCTCAAGCTGAAAACGCGTTTTACTCATTGTGCCATAACTTTGCAGGGAAGCTTCAGAACATCGAATTTTCACCACCCACTATAGCAGAAAGGGTCTTTCTCGTAGTTGCACATCAAATCGAAGCTGTCTGAAGTGTTTTTCCAAAGTTATCAACATTTTTCTGTTTGGCGTTTCGGAATCGACCTAATCTCAGGATGAAAACGCGTTTTCGGAATTGTGCCATAACTTTGCACGGAAGCTACAGAACATGAAATTTTCACCTCCCACTATAGCAGAAAGGGTCTTTCTCGTAGTTGCACATCAAATCTAAGCTGTCTGAAGTGTTTTTCCAAAGTTATCAACATTTTTATGTTTGGCGTTCTGGAACCCACCTTATCTCAGGCTGTAAATGCTTTTTTTGCATTGTGCCATAACTTTGCAGGGAAGCTTCAGAACATGAAATTTTCACCTGCCTCTACAGCAGAAAGGGTCTTTCTCATACTTGCACATCAAATCTAAGCTGTTTGAAGTGTTTTCCCAAAGTTATCAACATTTTTATGTTTGGCATTCCAGAATCGACCTTATCTCTGCCTGAAAACGCGTTTTCTACATTGTGCCATAACTTTGCAGGGAACCTTCAGAACATGAAATTTTCAACTCCCACTATAGCAGAAAGGCTTTTTCCAGTAGTTGCACATCAAATCTAAGCTGTCTGAAGTGTTTTTCCAAAGTTATCAACATTCTTATGTTTGGCGTTTCGGAATCAACCTTATCTCAGGCTGAAAACGCGTTTTCAGCATTGTGCCATCACTTTGCAGGACAGCTTCAGAACATGAAATTTTCACCTCCCACTATAGCACAAAGTGTCTTTCTAGTAGTTGCACATCAAATCTAAGCTGTCTGAAGTGTTTTTCGAAAGTTATCAACATTTTTATGTTTGGCGTTCCGGAATCGACCTTATCTCAGGATGAAAAATCGTTTTCTGCATTGTCCCATAACTTTGCAGGAAAGCTTCAGAACATGAAATTTTCACGTCCCACTATAACAGAAAGGGTCTTTCTATTATTTGCACATCAAATCTAAGCTGTCTGAAATGTTTTTCCAAAGTTATCAACATTTTTATGTTTGGCGTTCCGGAATCGACCTTATCTCAGGATGAAAAATCGTTTTCTGCATTGTCCCATAACTTTGCAGGGAATCTTCAGAACATGAAATTTTCACCTCCCACTATAGCAGAAAGGGTCTTTCTAGTAGTTGCACATTAAATCTAAGCTGTCAGAAGTGTTTTTCCAAAGTTATCAACATTTTTATATTTGGCATTCCGGAACCCACCTTATCTCAAGCTGAAAACGCGTTTTCTGCATAGTGCCATAACTTTGCAGGGAAGCTTCAGAACATGAAATGTTCACCTCCCACTATAGCAGAAAGGGTCTTTCTAGTAGTTGCACATCAAATCTAAGCTGTCTGAAGTGTTTTTCCAAAGTTATCAACATTTTTATGTTTGGCGTTCCGGAATCGACCTTATCTCAGGCTGAAAACGCGTTTTCGGCATTGTGCCATAACTTTGCTGGGAAGCTTCAGAACATGAAATTTTCACGTCCCACTATAGCAGAAAGGGTCTTTCTAGTAGTTGCACATCAAATCTAAGCTGTCTGAAGTGTTTTTCCAAAGTTATCAACATTTTTATGTTTGGCGTTCCGGAACCCACCTTATCTCAAGCTGAAAACGCGTTTTCTGGATAGTGCCATAACTTTGCAGGGAAGCTTCAGAACATGAAATCTTCACCTCCCACTTTAGCAGAAAGGGTCTTTCTAGTAGTTGCACATCAAATCTAAGCTGTCTGTAGTGTTTTTCGAAACTTATGAACATTTTTATGTTTCGCGTTCCGTAATCGACCTTTTCTCGCGATGAAAAATCGTTTTCTGCATTGTCCCATAACTTTCCATGGGAAGCTTCAGAACATGAAATGTTGACCTCCCACTATAGCAGAAAGGGTCTTTCTAGTAGTTGCACATCAAATCTAAGCTGTCTGAAGTGTTTTTCGAAAGTTATCAACATTTTTATGTTTGGCTTTCCGGAATCGACCTTATCTCATGCTGAAAACGCGTTTTACGCATTGTGCCATAACTTTGCAGGGAAGCTTCAGAAAATGAAATTTTCACCTCCCACTATAGCAGAAAGGGTCTTTCTAGTAGTTGCACATCAAATCTAAGCTGTCTGAAGTGTTTTTCCAAAGTTATCAACATTTTTATGTTTGGCGTTCCGGAATCGACCTTATCTTAGGCTGAAAACGCGTTTTACGTATTGTGCCATAACTTTGCAGGGAAGCTTCAGAACATGAAATGTTCACCTCCCACTTTTGCAGGAAGGGTCTTTCTAGTAGTTGCACATCAAATCTAAGCTGTCTGAAGTGTTTTTACAAAGTTATCAACATTTTTATGTTTAGCGTTCCGGAATCGACCTCATCTCAGGCTGAAAACGCGTTTTTACGCATTGTGCCATAACTTTGTAGGGAAGCTTCAAAACATGAAATGTTCACCTCCGACTATAGCAAAAAGGGTCTTTCTAGTAGTTGCACATCAAATCTCAGCTGTCTGAAGTGTTTTTCGAACGTTATCAACATTTTTATGTTTGGCGTTCCAGAATCGACTTTATCTCAGGATGAAAAAGCATTTTCTGCATTGTCCCATAACTTTCCAGGGAAGCTTCAGAACATGAAATTTTGACCTCCCACTATAGCAGAAAGGTTCTTTCTAGTAGTTGCACATCAAATCTCAGCTGTCTGAAGTGTTTTTCAAACGTTATCAACATTTTTATGTTTGGCGTTCCAGAATCGACCTTATCTCAGGCTGAAAACGCGTTGTCTGCATTGTGACATAACTTTGCATGGAAGCTTCCGAACATGAAATTTTAACCTCCCACTATAGCAGAAAGGGTCTTTCTAGTAGTTGCACATCAAATCTAATCTGTCTGAAGTGTTTTTCCAAAGTTATCAACATTTTTATGTTTGGCCTTCCGGAACCCACCTTAACTCAGGCTGTAAACGCGTTTTCTGCAATGTGCCATAACTTTGCAGGGAAGCTTCAGAACATGAAATTTTCAACTTTACTATAGCAGAAAGGCTCTTTCCAGCAGTTGCGCATCAAATCTAAGCTGTCTGAAGTTTTGTTCCAAAGTAAACAACATTTTTACGTTTGGCGTTTTGGAAGCCACCTTATCTCAGGCTGAAAACGCGTTTTCTGCATTGTGCCATAGCTTCTCAGGGAAGCTTCAGAACATGAAATGTTCACCTCCCACTATAGCAGAAAGGGTCTTTCTAGTAGTTGCACATCAAATCTAAGCTGTCTGAAGTGTTTTTCCAAAGTTATCAACATTTTTATGTTTGGCGTTCCGGAACCCACCTTATCTCAAGCTGAAAACGCGTTTTCTGCATAGTGCCATAACTTTGCAGGGAAGCTTCAGAACATGAAATGTTCACCTCCCACTAAAGCAGAAAGGGTCTTTCTCGTAGTTGCACATCAAATCTCAGCTGTCTGAAGTGTTTTTCCAAAGTTATCAACATTTTTATGTTTGGCGTTACGGAACCCACCTTATCTCAGGCTGAAAACGCGTTTTCGGCATTGTGCCATAACTTTGCTGGGAAGCTTCAGAACATGAAATTTTCACGTCCCACTATAGCAGAGAGGGTCTTTCTAGTAGTTGCACATCAAATCTAAACTGTCTGAAGTGTTTTTCGAAAGTTATCAACATTTTAATGTTTGGCGTTACAGAATCGACCGTATGTCAGGATGAAAAATTGTTTTCTGCATTGTCCCATAACTTTCCAGGGAATCTTCAGAACATGAAATTTTGACCTAACACTATAGCAGAAAGGGTCTTTCTAGTAGTTGCACATCAAATCTAAGCTGTCTGAAGTGTTTTTCCAAAGTTATCAACATTTTTATGTTTGGCGTTCCGGAATCGACCTTATCTTAGGCTGAAAACGCGTTTTACGTATTGTGCCATAACTTTGCAGGGAAGCTTCAGAACATGAAATGTTCACCTCCCACTTTTGCAGGAAGGGTCTTTCTAGTAGTTGCACATCAAATCTAAGCTGTCTGAAGTGTTTTTACAAAGTTATCAACATTTTTATGTTTAGCGTTCCGGAATCGACCTCATCTCAGGCTGAAAACGCGTTTTTACGCATTGTGCCATAACTTTGTAGGGAAGCTTCAGAACATGAAATGTTCACCTCCCACTATAGCAAAAAGGGTCTTTCTAGTAGTTGCACATCAAATCTCAGCTGTCTGAAGTGTTTTTCGAACGTTATCAACATTTTTATGTTTGGCGTTCCAGAATCGACTTTATCTCAGGATGAAAAAGCATTTTCTGCATTGTCCCATAACTTTCCAGGGAAGCTTCAGAACATGAAATTTTGATCTCCCACTATAGCAGAAAGGTTCTTTCTAGTAGTTGCACATCAAATCTCAGCTGTCTGAAGTGTTTTTCAAACGTTATCAACATTTTTATGTTTGGCGTTCCAGAATCGACCTTATCTCAGGCTGAAAACGCGTTGTCTGCATTGTGACATAACTTTGCATGGAAGCTTCCGAACATGAAATTTTAACCTCCCACTATAGCAGAAAGGGTCTTTCTAGTAGTTAAACATCAAATCTAATCTGTCTGAAGTGTTTTTCCAAAGTTATCAACATTTTTATGTTTGGCCTTCCGGAACCCACCTTAACTCAGGCTGTAAACGCGTTTTCTGCAATGTGCCA
Organism: Synchiropus splendidus; assembly: GCF_027744825.2. Lineage (NCBI taxonomy): Eukaryota > Metazoa > Chordata > Actinopteri > Syngnathiformes > Callionymidae > Synchiropus > Synchiropus splendidus. The sequence continues at coordinate 1,777,117 of NW_026527055.1, forward strand.
TAACTTTGCAGTGAAGCTTCAGAACATGAAATTTTCAACTTTACTATAGCAGAAAGGCTCTTTCCAGCAGTTGCGCATCAAATCTAAGCTGTCTGAAGTGTTTTTCCAAAGTTATCAACATTTTTATGTTTGGCTTTCCGGAATCGACCTTATCTCAGGCTGAAAACGTGTTTTCTGCATTGTGCCATAACTTTGCAGGGAAGCTTCAGAACATGAAATTTTCACCTCCCACTATAGCAAAAAGGGTTTTTCTAATAGTTGCACATCAAATTTAAGCTGTTTGAAGTGTTTTTCCAATTTTATCAACATTTTTGTGTTGGGCGTTCCGGAACCCACCTTATCTCAGGCTGTAAACGCGTTTTCTGCATTGTGCCATAACTTTGGTGGGATGCTTCAGAACATGAAATTTTAACCTGCCACTATTGCAGAAAGGGTCCTTCTAGTAGTTTCACATCAAATCTAACCTGTCTGAAATGTTTTTCAAAAGTTATCAACATTCTTATGTTTGGCGTTCCAGAATTAACCTTATCTCAGGCTGAAAACGCGTTTTCTGCATGGTGTCATCACTTTGCAGGAAAGCTGCAGAATATGAAATTTTCACCTCCCACTATAGCAGAAAGGGTCTTTCTAGTAGTTGCACAACAAATCTAAGCTGTCTGAAGTGCTTTTCGAAAGTTATCAACATTTTTATGTTTGGCATTCCGGATCGCGCCTTATTGAAAACGCATTTTCTGCATTGTGCCATAGCTTTGCAGGGAAACTTCAGAACATGAAATTTTCACCTCCCACTATAGCAGAAAAGGTCTTTCTCGTAGTTGCACATCAAATCTAAGCTGTTTGAAGTGTTTTTCGAAAGTTATCAACATTTTTATGTTTGGCGTTTCGGAATCGACCCTATCTCAGGCTGAAAACGCGATTTACGCATTCTGCCATAACTTTGCAGGGAAGCTTCTGAACATGAAATTTTCAAATCCCACTATAACAGAAAGGTTCTTTCTCGTACTTGCACATCAAATCTAAGCTGTCTGAAGTGTTTTTCGAAAGTTTTCAACATTTTTATGTATGGTGTTCCTGAATCGACCTTATCTCAGGCTGAAAACGCGTTTTCTGCATTGTGCCATAACTTTGCAGGGAAGCTTCAGAACATGAAATTTTCACCTCCCACGATAGCAGAAAGGGTCTTTCGAGTAGTTGCACATCAAATCTAAGCTGTCTGAAGTGTTTTTCCAAAGTTATAAACATTTTTATGTTTGGCGTTCCGGAACCCACCTTATCTCAAGCTGATGACGCGTTTTCTGCATTGTGCCATAACTTTGAAGGAAAGCTTCAGAACATGAAATTTTCACCTCCCACTATAGCAGAAAGGGTCTTTCTAGTAGTTGCACATCAAATCTAAGCTGTTTGAAGTGTTTTTCCAAAGTTATCAACATTTTTATGTTTGGCGTTTTGAAATCAACCTCATCTCAAGCTGAAAACGAGTTTTACGCATTGTGCCATAACTTTGCAGCGAAGCTTCAGAACATGAAATTTTCACCTCCCACTATAGCAGAAAGGGTCTTTCTCGTAGTTGCACATCAAATCTAAGCTGTCTGAAGTGTTTTTCGAAAGTTTTCAACATTTTTATGTTTGGTGTTTCTGAATCGACCTTTTCTCAGGCTGAAAACGCGTTTTCTGCATTGTGCCATAACTTTGCAGGGAACCTTCAGATCATGAAATGTTCATTTCCCACTATAGCAGAAAGGGTCTTTCTAGTAGTTGCACATCAAATCGAAGCTGTCTGAAGTGTTTTTCCAAAGTTATCAAAACTTTTATGTTTGCCGTTCCGGAACCGACCTTATCTCAGGCTGAAAACACGATTTACGCATTCTGCCAAAACTTTGCAGGGAAGCTTCAGAACATGAAATGTTCACCTCTCACTATAGCAGAATGCGTCTTTCTAGTAGTTGCACATCAAATCTTAGCTGTCTGATGTGTTTTTCCAAAGTTCTCAACATTTTTATGTTTGGCGTTCTGAAATCAACCTCATCTCAGGCTGAAAACGCGTTTTACGCATTGTGCCATAATTTTGGAGGGAAGCTTCAGAACATGAAATTTTAACTTCCCACTATAGCAGAAAGGGTCTATCTAGTAGTTGCACATCAAATCTAAGCTGTCTGAAGTGTTTTTCCAAAGTTCTCAACATTTTTATGTTTGGCGTTCTGAAATAAACCTCATCTCATGCTGAAAACGCGTTTTACGCATTGTGCCATAACTTTGCAGGGAGACTTCAGAACATGAAATTTTAACATCCCACTATAGCAGAAAGGGTCTTTCTAGTAGTTGCACATCAAATCTAAGCTGTCAGAAGTGTTTTTCCAAAGTTATCAACATTCTTATGTTTGGCGTTCCGGAATCAACCTTATCTCAGGCTGAAAACGCGTTTTACGCATTGTGCCATAACTTTGCAGGAAAGCTTCAGAACATGAAATTTTCTACTCCCACTATAGCAGAAAGGGTCTTTCTAGTGGTTGCACATCAAATCTAAGCTGTCTGAAGTGTTTTTCCAAAGTTATCAATATTTTTATGTTTGGCGTTCCGGAATCGACCTTATCTCAGGCTGAAAACGCGTTACTTGCATTGTGGCATAACTTTGCAGGGAAGCTTCAGAACATGATATTTTCAACTCCCACTATAGTAGAAAGGGTCTTTCTCGTAGTTGCACATCAAATCTAAGCTGTCTGAAGTGTTTTTCGAAAGTTTTCAACATTTTTATGTTTGGTGTTCCTGAATCGACCTTATCTCCGGCTGAAAACGCGTTTTCTGCATTGTGATATAACTTTGCAGGGAAGCTTCAGAACATGAAATTTTAACCTGCCACTATAGCAGAAAGGGTCTTTCTAGTAGTTCCACATCAAATCTAACCTGTCTGAAGTGTTTTTCCAAAGTTATCAACATTCTTATGTTTGGTGTTCCGTAATCAACCTTATCTCAGGCTCAAAACGCGTTCTCTGCATTGTGCCATCACTTTGCAGGAAAGCTGCAGAATATGAAATTTTCACCTCCCACTATAGCAGAAAGGGTCTTTCTAGTAGTTGCACATCAAATCTGAGCCGTTTGAAGTGTTTTTCCAAAGTTATCAACGTTTTTATGTTTGGCGTTCCGGAATCAACCTTATCTCAGGCTGAAAACGCGTTTTCTGCATTGTGCCATAACTTTGCAGGGAAGCTTCAGAACATGAAATTTTCTCCTCCCACTATAGCATAAAGGGTCTCTCTAGTAGTTGCACATCAAATCTAACCTGTCTGAAGTGTTTTTCCAAAGTTATCAACATTTTTATGTTTGGCGTTCCGGAACCCAGCTTTTGTCAGGCTGAAAATGCGTATTCTGCATTGTGCCACAACTTTGCAGGGAAGCTTCAGAACATGAAATTTTCACCTCCCACTAAAGCAGAAAGGGTCTTTCTCGTAGTTGCACATCAAATCTAAGCTGTCTGAAGTGTTTTTCCAAAGTCTTCAACATTTTTATGTTTGGTGTTCCTGAATCGACCTTATCTTAGGCTGAAAACACATTTAACGTATTGTGCCATAACTTTGCAGGAAAGCTTCAGAACATGAAAATTTCACCTCCCACTATAGCAGAAAGGGTCTTTCTAGTAGTTGCACATCCAATCTAAGCTGTCTGAAGTGTTTTTCCGAAGTTATCAACATTTTTATGTTTGGCGTTCCGGAATCGACCTTATGTGAGGCTGAAAACGCGTTTTCTGCATTGTGCCATAACTTTGCAGGGAAGCTTCAGAACAAAAAAATTTCACCTCCCACTATAGCAGAAAGGGTCTTTCGAGTAGTTGCACATCAAATCTAAGCTGTCTGAAGTGTTTTTCCAAAGTTATCAACATTTTTATGTTTGGCGTTCCGGAATTGACCTTATCTCAGGCTGAAAACGCATTTTACGCATTGTGCCATAACTTTGCAGGAAAGCTTCAGAACATGAAAATTTCACCTCCCACTATAGCAGAAAGGGTCTTTCTAGTAGTTGCACATCAAATCTAAGCTGTCTGAAGTGTTTTTCCGAAGTTATCAACATTTTTATGTTTGGCGTTCCGGAATCGACCTTATGTGTGGCTGAAAACGCGTTTTCTGCATTGTGCCAAAACTTTGCAGGGAAGCTTCAGAACAAAATTTTTTCACCTCCCACTATAGCAGAAAGGGTCTCTCTAGTAGTTGCACATCAAATCTAACCTGTCTGAAGTGTTTTTCCAAAGTTATCAACATTTTTATGTTTGGCGTTCCGGAATCGACCTTATGTGAGGCTGAAAACGCGTTTTCTGCATTGTGCCATATCTTTGCAGCGAAGCTTCAGAACATGAAATTTTCACCTCCCACTATAGCAGAAAGGGTCTTTCTCGTAGTTGCACATCAAATCTAAGCTGTCTGAAGTGTTTTTCCAAAGTTTTCAACATTTTTATGTTTGGTGTTCCTGAATCGACCTTATCTCAGGCTGAAAACGCATTTTACGTATTGTGCCATAACTTTGCAGGGACGCTTCAGAACAAAAAAATTTCACCTCCCACTATAGCAGAAAGGGTCTTTCGAGTAGTTGCACATCAAATCTAAGCTGTCTGAAGTGTTTTTCCGAAGTCATTAACATTTTTATGTTTGGCGTTCCGGAATTGACCTTATCTCAGGCTGAAAACGCATTTTACGCATTGTGCCATAACTTTGCAGGAAAGCTTCAGAACATGAAAATTTCACCTCCCACTATAGCAGAAAGGGTCTTTCTAGTAGTTGCACATCAAATCTAAGCTGTCTGAAGTCTTTTTCCGAAGTTATCAACATTTTTATGTTTGGCGTTCCGGAATCGACCTTATGTGAGGCTGAAAACGCGTTTTCTGCATTGTGCCATAACTTTGCAGGGAAGCTTCAGAACAAAAATTTTTCACCTCCCACCATAGCAGAAAGGGTCTCTCTAGTAGTTGCACATCAAATCTAAGCTGTCTAAAGAGTTTTTTCAAAGTTATCAACATTTTTATGTTTGGCGTTCCGGAATCGACCTTATCTCAGGCTGAAAACGCGTTTCCTGCATTTTGGCATAACTTTGCAGGGAAGCTTCAGAACATCGAATTTTCACTTCCACAGAGGCAGAAATGGTCTTTCTAGTAGTTGCACATAAAATCTAAGCTGTCTGAAGTGTTTTTCCAGAATTATGAACATTTTCATGTTTGGCGTTCCGGAATCGACCTTATCTCAGGCTGAAAACGCGTTTTACGCATTGTGCCATAACTTTGCATAAAGCTTCAGAACATGAAATTTTCACCTCCCACTATAGCAGAAAGGGTCTTTCTAGTAGTTGCACATCAAATCTAAGCTGTCTGAAGTGTTTTTCCTAAGTTATCAACACTTTTATGTTTGGCGTTCCGGAATCGACCTTATCTCAGGCTGAAAACGCGTTTCCTGCATTGTGACATAACTTTGCAGGGAAGCTTCAGAACATGAAATTTTCACCTCCCACTATAGCAGAAAGGGTCTTTCTAGTAGTTGCACATCAAATCTAAGCTGTCTGAAGTGTTTTTCCAAAGTTATCAACATTCTTATGTTTGGCGTTCCAGAATCGACCTTATCTCAGGCTGAAAACGCGTTTCCTGCATTGTGGCATAACTATGCAGGGAAGCTTCAGAACATGAAATTTTCAACTCCCACTGTAGCAGAAAGGGTCTTTCTAGTAGTTGCACATCAAATCTAAGCTGTCTGAAGTGTTTTTCCAAAGTTATCAACACTTTTATGTTTGGCGTTCCGGAATCGACCTTATCTCAGGCTGGAAACACGATTTACGCATTCTGCCATAACTTTGCAGGGAAGCTTCAGAACATGATATTTTCAACTCCCACTATAGCAGAAAGGGTCTTTCTCGTAGTTGCACATCAAATCTAAGCTGTCTGAAGTGTTTTTCGAAAGTTTTCAACATTTTTATGTTTGGTGTTCCTGAATCGACCTTATCTCCGGCTGAAAACGCGTTTGCTGCATTGTGATATAACTTTGCAGGGAAGCTTCAGAACATGAAGTTTTAACCTGCCACTATAGCAGAAAGGGTCTTTCTAGTAGTTCCACATCAAATCTAACCTGTCTGAAGTGTTTTTCCAAAGTTATCAACATTCTTATGTTTGGTGTTCCGTAATCAACCTTATCTCAGGCTCAAAACGCGTTCTCTGCATTGTGCCATCACTTTGCAGGAAAGCTGCAGAATATGAAATTTTCACCTCCCACTATAGCAGAAAGGGTCTTTCTAGTAGTTGCCCATCAAATCTGAGCTGTTTGAAGTGTTTTTCCAAAGTTATCAACATTTTTATGTTTGGCGTTCCGGAATCAACCTTATCTCAGGCTGAAAACGCGTTTTCTGCATTGTGCCATAACTTTGCAGGGAAGCTTCAGAACATGAAATTTTCTCCTCCCACTATAGCATAAAGGGTCTCTCTAGTAGTTGCACATCAAATCTAACCTGTCTGAAGTGTTTTTCCAAAGTTATCAACATTTTTATGTTTGGCGTTCCGGAACCCACCTTTTGTCAGGCTGAAAATGCGTTTTCTGCATTGTGCCACAACTTTGCAGGGAAGCTTCAGAACATGAAATTTTAACCTCCCACTATAGCAGAACGGGTCTTTCTAGTAGTTGCACATCAAATCTAAGCTGTCTGAAGTGTTTTTCCAAAGTTAGCAACATTTTTATGTTTGCCGTTCTGAAATCAACGTCATCTCAGGCTGAAAACGAGTTTTACGCATTGTGCAAGAACTTTGCAGCGAAGCTTCAGAACATGAAATTTTCACCTCCCACTATAGCAGAAAGGGTCTTTCTCGTAGTTGCACATCAAATCGAAGCTGTCTGAAGTGTTTTTCCAAAGTTATCAACATTTTTATGTTTGGCGTTCCGGAATCGACCTTATGTGAGGCTGAAAACGCGTTTTCTGCATTGTGCCATAACTTTGCAGGGAAGCTTCAGAACAAAAATTTTTCACCTCCCACCATAGCAGAAAGGGTCTCTCTAGTAGTTGCACATCAAATCTAACCTGTCTGAAGTGTTTTTCCAAAGTTATCAACATTTTTATGTTTGGCATTCCGGAATCGACCTTATGTGAGGCTGAAAACGCGTTTTCTGCATTGTGCCATAACTTTGCAGGGAAGCTTCAGAACAAAAAAATTTCACATCCCACTATAGCAGAAAGGGTCTTTCGAGTAGTTGCACATCAAATCTAAGCTGTCTGAAGTGTTTTTCCGAAGTTATTAACATTTTTTATGTTTGGCGTTCCGGAATTGACCTTATGTGAGGCTGAAAACGCGTTTTCTGCATTGTGACATAACTTTGCTGGGAAGCTTCAGAACATGAAATGTTCACCTCCCACGGTAGCAGAAAGGCTCTTTCTAGTAGTTGCACATCAAATCTAAGCTGTCTAAAGAGTTTTTCCAAAGTTATCAATATTTTTATTTTTGGCGTTCCGGAATCGACCTTATCTCAGGCTGGAAACACGATTTACGCATTCTGCCATAACTTCTGCCATAAGCTTCAGAACATGAAATTTTAACACCCCACTATAGCAGAAAGGGTCTTTCTAGTAGTTGCACATCAAATCTAGGCTGTCTGAAGTGTTTTTCCAAAGTTATCAACATTCTTATGTTTGGCGTTCCGGAATCAACCTTATCTCAGGCTGAAAACGCGTTTTACGCATTGTGCCATAACTTTGCAGGAAAGCTTCAGAACATGAAATTTTCAACTCCCACTATAGCAGAAAGTGTCTTTCTAGAAGTTGCACATCAAATCTAAGCTGTCTGAAGCGTTTTTCCAAAGTTATCAATATTTTTATGTTTGGCGTTCCGGAATCGACCTTATCTCAGGCTGAAAACGCGTTTCCTGCATTGTGGCATAACTATGCAGGGAAGCTTCAGAACATGAAATTGTCACCTCCCACTGTAGTAGAAAGGGTCTTTCTAGTAGTTGCACATCAAATCTAAGCTGTCTGAAGTGTTTTTCCAAAGTTATCAACATTTTTATGTTTGGCGTTCTGAAATCAACGTCATCTCAGGCTGAAAACGAGTTTTACGCATTGTGCCATAACTTTGCAGCGAAGCTTCAGAACATGAAATTTTCACCTCCCACTATAGCAGAAAGGGTGTTTCTCGTAGTTGCACATCAAATCTAAGCTGTCTAAAGAGTTTTTTCAAAGTTATCAATATTTTTATGTTTGGCGTTCCGGAATCGACCTTATCTCATGCTGAAAACGCGTTTTACGCATTGTGCCATAACTTTGCATAAAGCTTCAGAACATGAAATTTTCACCTCCCACTATAGCAGAAAGGGTCTTTCTAGTAGTTGCACATCAAATCTAAGCTGTCGTAAGTGTTTTTCCAAAGTTATCAACACTTTTATGTTTGGCGTTCCGGAATCAACCTTATCTCAGGCTGAAAACGCGTTTTACGCATTGTGCCATAACTTTGCAGGAAAGCTTCAGAACATGAAATTTTCACCTCCCACTATAGCAGAAAGGGTCTTTCTAGTAGTTGCACATCAAATCTAAGCTGTCTGAAGTGTTTTTCCAAAGTTATCAACACTTTTATGTTTGGCGTTCCGGAATCGACCTTATCTCAGGCTGGAAACACGATTTACGCATTGTGCCATAACTTTGCAGGGAAGCTTCAGAACATGAAATTTTCATATCCCACTATAGCAGAAAGGGTCTTTCTAGTAGTTGCACATCAAATCTAAGCTGTCTGAAGTGTTTTTCCAAAGTTATCAACATTTTTACGTTTGGCGTTCCGGAATCGACCTTATCTCAGGCTGAAAACGCGTTTTCTGCATTGTTCCATAACTTTGCAGGGAAGCTTCAGAACATGAAATTTTAACCTCCCACTATAGCAGAATGCGTCTTTCTAGTAGTTGCACATCAAATCTAAGCTGTCTGAAGTGTTTTTCCAAAGTTATCAATATTTTTATGTTTGGCGTTCCGGAACCCACCTTATCTCAGCCTGAAAACGCGTTTTACATATTTTGCCATAACTTTGCAGGGAAGCTTCAGAACTTGAAATTTTAACACCCCACTATAGCAGAAAGGGTCTTTCTATTAGTTCCACATCAAATCTAAGCTGTCTGAAGTGTTTTTCCAAAGTTATCAATATTTTTATGTTTGGCGTTCCGGAATCGACCTTATCTCAGGCTGAAAACGCGTTTCCTGCATTGTGGCATAACTTTGCAGGGAAGCTTCAGAACATGAAATTTTCACCTCCCACTATAGCAGAAAGGGTCTTTCTAGTAGTTGCACATCAAATCTAAGCTGTCTGAAGTGTTTTTCCAAAGTTATCAACATTTTTATGTTTGGCGTTCTGGAACCCACCTTATCTCAGGCTGAAAACGCGTTTTCTGCATTGTGCCATAACTTTGCAGGGAAGCTTCAGAACATGAAAATTTCACCTCCCACTATAGCAGAAAGGGTCTTTCTAGTAGTTGCACATCAAATCTAAGCTGTCTGTAGAGTTTTTCCTGAGTTATCAACATTTTTATGTTTGGCGTTCCGAAACCCACCTTATCTCACTCTGTAAGCGCGTTTTCTGCATTGTGCCATACCTTTGGAGGAAAGCTTCAGAACATGAAATTTTAACCTGCCACCATAGCAGAAAGGGTCCTTCTAGTAGTTGCACATCAAATCTAACCTGTCTGAAGTGTTTTTCCAAAGTTATCAACATTCTTATGTTTGGCGTTCCGTAATCAACCTTATCTCAGGCTCAAAACGCGTTCTCTGCATTGTGCCATCACTTTGCAGGAAAGCTGCAGAATATGAAATTTTCACCTGCCACTTTAGCAGAAAGGGTCTTTCTAGTAGTTGCACATCAAATCTAACCTGTCTGAAGTGTTTTTCGAAAGTTTTCAACATTTTTATGTTTGGCGTTCCGGAACGCACCTTATTGAAAACGCCTTTTCTGCATTGTGCCATAACTTTGCAGGGAAACTTCAGAACATGAAATTTTCACCTCCCACTATAGCAGAAAGGGTCTTTCTAGGAGTTGCACATCAAATCTAAGATGTCTGAAGTGATTTTTCAAAGTTATCATATTTTTATGTTTGGCTTTCCGGAATTGACCTTGTCTCATGCTGAACACGAGTTTTCTGCATTGTGCCATAACTCTGCAGGGAAGCTTCAGAACATGACATTTAAACATCCTACTATAGCAGAAAGGGTCTTTCTAGTAGTTGCACATCAAATCTAAGCTGTCTGAAGTGTTTTTCCAAAGTTCTCAAAATTTTTATGTTTGGTGTTCTGGAACCCACCTTATCTCAGGCTGAAAACGTCTTTTCTGCATTGTGCCATAACTTTGCAGGAAAGCTGCAGAACATGAAATTTTCACCTCCCACTATATCAGAAAGGGTCTTTCTAGTAGTTGCACATCAAATCTAACCTGTCTGAAGTGTTTTTCCAAAGTTATCAACATTTTTATGTTTGGCGTTCCGGAACCAACCTTTTGTCAGGCTGAAAATGCGTTTTCTGCATTGTGCCACAACTTTGCAGGGAAGCTTCAGAACATGAAATTTTAACCTCCCACTATAGCAGAACGGGTCTTTCTAGGAGTTGCACATCAAATCTAAGCTGTCTGAAGTGTTTTTCCAAAGTTAGCAACATTTTTATGTTTGCCGTTCTGAAATCAACGTCATCTCTGGCTGAAAACGAGTTTTACGCATTGTGCCAGAACTTTGCAGCGAAGCTTCAGAAGATGAAATTTTCACCTCCCACTATAGTAGAAAGGGTCTTTCTCGTAGTTGCACATCAAATCTAAGCTGTCTGAAGTGTTTTTCGAAAGTTTTCAACATTTTTATGTTTGGTGTTCCTGAATCGACCTTATCTCAGGCTGAAAACGCATTTCACGCATTGTGCCATAACTTTGCAGGAAAGCTTCAGAACATGAAAATTTCACCTCCCACTATAGCAGAAAGGGTCTTTCTATTAGTTGCACATCAAATCTAACCTGTCTGAAGTGTTTTTCCAAAGTTATTAACATTTTTATGTTTGGCGTTCCGGAATCAACCTTATCTCAGGCTGAAAACGCGTTTTCTGCATTGTGGCATAACTTTGCAGGGAAGCTTCAGAACATCGAATTTTCACTTCCACAATGGCAGAAATGGTCTTTCTAGTAGTTGCACATAAAATCTAAGCTGTCTGAAGTGTTTTTCCAGAATTATGAACATTTTCATGTTTGGCGTTCCGGAATCGACCTTATCTCAGGCTGAAAACGCGTTTTACGCATTGTGCCATAACTTTGCATAAAGCTTCAGAACATGAAATTTTCACCTCCCACTATAGCAGAAAGGGTCTTTCTAGTAGTTGCACATCAAATCTAAGCTGTCGTAAGTGTTTTTCCAAAGTTATCAACACTTTTATGTTTGGCGTTCCGGAATCAACCTTATCTCAGGCTGAAAACGCGTTTTACGCATTGTGCCATAACTTTGCAGGAAAGCTTCAGAACATGAAATTTTCACCTCCCACTATAGCAGAAAGGGTCTTTCTAGTAGTTGCACATCAAATCTAAGCTGTCTGAAGTGTTTTTCCAAAGTTATCAACACTTTTATGTTTGCCGTTCCGGAATCGACCTTATCTCAGGCTGGAAACACGATTTACGCATTGTGCCATAACTTTGCAGGGAAGCTTCAGAACATGAAATTTTCATATCCCACTATAGCAGAAAGGGTCTTTCTAGTAGTTGCACATCAAATCTAAGCTGTCTGATGTGTTTTTCCAAAGTTATCAACATTTTTACGTTTGGCGTTCCGGAATCGACCTTATCTCAGGCTGAAAACGCGTTTTCTGCATTGTTCCATAACTTTGCAGGGAAGCTTCAGAACATGAAATTTTAACCTCCCACTATAGCAGAATGCGTCTTTCTAGTAGTTGCACATCAAATCTAAGCTGTCTGAAGTGTTTTTCCAAAGTTATCAATATTTTTATGTTTGGCGTTCCGGAACCCACCTTATCTCAGCCTGAAAACGCGTTTTACATATTTTGCATTAACTTTGCAGGGAAGCTTCAGAACTTGAAATTTTAACACCCCACTATAGCAGAAAGGGTCTTTCTATTAGTTGCACATCAAATCTAAGCTGTCTGAAGTGTTTTTCCAAAGTTATCAATATTTTTATGTTTGGCGTTCCGGAATCGACCTTATCTCAGGCTGAAAACGCGTTTCCTGCATTGTGGCATAACTTTGCAGGGAAGCTTCAGAACATGAAATTTTCACCTCCCACTATAGCAGAAAGGGTCTTTCTAGTAGTTGCACATCAAATCTAAGCTGTCTGAAGTGTTTTTCCAAAGTTATCAACATTTTTATGTTTGGCGTTCTGGAACCCACCTTATCTCAGGCTGAAAACGCGTTTTCTGCATTGTGCCATAGCTTTGCAGGGAAGCTTCAGAACATGAAAATTTCACCTCCCACTATAGCAGAAAGGGTCTTTCTGGTAGTTGCACATCAAATCTAAGCTGTCTGTAGAGTTTTTCCTGAGTTATCAACATTTTTATGTTTGGCGTTCCGAAACCCACCTTGTCTCACTCTGTAAGCGCGTTTTCTGCATTGTGCCATACCTTTGGAGGAAAGCTTCAGAACATGAAATTTTAACCTGCCACCATAGCAGAAAGGGTCCTTCTAGTAGTTGCACATCAAATCTAACCTGTCTGAAGTGTTTTTCCAAAGTTATCAACATTCTTATGTTTGGCGTTCCGTAATCAACCTTATCTCAGGCTCAAAACGCGTTCTCTGCATTGTGCCATCACTTTGCAGGAAAGCTGCAGAATATGAAATTTTCACCTGCCACTTTAGCAGAAAGGGTCTTTCTAGTAGTTGCACATCAAATCTAACCTGTCTGAAGTGTTTTTCGAAAGTTTTCAACATTTTTATGTTTGGCGTTCCGGAACGCACCTTATTGAAAACGCCTTTTCTGCATTGTGCCATAACTTTGCAGGGAAACTTCAGAACATGAAATTTTCACCTCCCACTATAGCAGAAAGGGTCTTTCTAGGAGTTGCACATCAAATCTAAGATGTCTGAAGTGATTTTTCAAAGTTATCATATTTTTATGTTTGGCTTTCCGGAATTGACCTTGTCTCATGCTGAAAACGAGTTTTCTGCATTGTGCCATAACTCTGCAGGGAAGCTTCAGAACATGACATTTAAACATCCTACTATAGCAGAAAGGGTCTTTCTAGTAGTTGCACATCAAATCTAAGCTGTCTGAAGTGTTTTTCCAAAGTTCTCAAAATTTTTATGTTTGGTGTTCTGGAACCCACCTTATCTCAGGCTGAAAACGTCTTTTCTGCATTGTGCCATAACTTTGCAGGAAAGCTGCAGAACATGAAATTTTCACCTCCCACTATATCAGAAAGGGTCTTTCTAGGAGTTGCACATCAAATCTAAGCTGTCTGAAGTGTTTTTCCAAAGTTAGCAACATTTTTATGTTTGCCGTTCTGAAATCAACGTCATCTCTGGCTGAAAACGAGTTTTACGCATTGTGCCAGAACTTTGCAGCGAAGCTTCAGAAGATGAAATTTTCACCTCCCACTATAGTAGAAAGGGTCTTTCTCGTAGTTGCACATCAAATCTAAGCTGTCTGAAGTGTTTTTCGAAAGTTTTCAACATTTTTATGTTTGGTGTTCCTGAATCGACCTTATCTCAGGCTGAAAACGCATTTCACGCATTGTGCCATAACTTTGCAGGAAAGCTTCAGAACATGAAAATTTCACCTCCCACTATAGCAGAAAGGGTCTTTCTATTAGTTGCACATCAAATCTAAGCTGTCTGAAGTGTTTTTCGGAAGTTATCGACATTTTTATGTTTGGCGTTCCGGAATCGACCTTATGTGAGGCTGAAAACGCGTTTTCTGCATTGTGCCATAACTTTGCAGGGAAGCTTCAGAACATGAAATTTTCACCTCCCACAATGGCAGAAATGGTCTTTCTAGTAGTTGCACATCAAATCTAAGCTGTCTGAAGTGTTTTTCCTGAATTATGAACATTTTCATGTTTGGCGTTCCGGAATCGACCTTATCTCAGGCTGAAAACGCGTTTTACGCATTGTGCCATAACTTTGCAGGAAAGCTTCAGAACATGAAATTTTCACCTCCCACTATAGCAGAAAGGGTCTTTCTAGTAGGTGCACATCAAATCTAAGCTGTCTGAAGTGTTTTTCCAAAGTTATCAACACTTTTATGTTTGGCGTTCCGGAATCGACCTTATCTCAGGCTGGAAACACGATTTACGCATTCTGCCATAACTTTGCAGGGAAACTTCAGAACATGAAATTTTCATATCACACTATAGCAGAAAGGGTCTTTCTAGTAGTTGCACATCAAATCTAAGCTGTCTGAACTGTTTTTCCAAAGTTATCAACATTTTTACGTTTGGCGTTCCGGAATCGACCTTATCTCAGGCTGAAAATGTGTTTTCTGCATTGTTCCATAACTTTGCAGGGAAGCTTCAGAACATGAAATTTTAACACCCCACTATAGCAGAAAGGTCTTTCTAGTAGTTGCACATCAAATCTAGGCTGTCTGAAGTGTTTTTCTAAAGTTATCAACATTCTTATGTTTGGCGTTCCGGAATCAACCTTATCTCAAGCTGAAAACGCGTTTTCTGCATTGTGCCATAACTTTGCAGGGAAGCCTCAGAACATGAAATGTTCACCTCCCACTATAGCAGAAAGGGTCTTTCTAGTAGTTGCACATCAAATCTAAGCTGTCTGAACTGTTTTTCCAAAGTTATCAACATTTTGATGTTTGGCGTTCCGGAATCGACCTTATCTGACGACGAAAACGCGTTTTCTGCATTGTGCCGTAACTTTGCAGGTAAGCTCCAGAACATGAAATTTTCACCTACCACTATACCAGAAAGGGTCTTTCTAGTACTTGCACATCAAATCTAAGCTGTCTGAAGTGTTTTTCCGAAGTTATTAACATTTTTATGTTTGGCGTTCCGGAATCGACCTTATCTCAGGCTGAAAACACGATTTACGCATTCTGCCATAACTTTGCAGGGAAGATTCAGAACATGAAATTTTCATACCCCACTATAGCAGAAAGGGCCTTTCTAGTAGTCTCACATCAAATCTTAGCTGTCTGAAGTGTTTCTCCAAAGTTCTCAACATTTTTATGTTTGGCGTTCTGAAATCAACCTCATCTCAGGTTGAAAACGCATTTTCTGCATTATGCCATAACTTTGCAGGGAAGCTTCATAACATGAAATTTTCACCTCCCACGATAGCAGAAAGGGTCTTTCGAGTAGTTGCACATCAAATCTAAGCTGTCTGAAGTGTTTTTCCAAAGTTATCAACATTTTGATATTTGGCGTTCCGAAATCGACCTTATCTGACGACGAAAACGCGTTTTCTGCATTGTGCCGTAACTTTGCAGGTAAGCTCCAGAACATGAAATTTTCACCTCCCACTATACCAGAAAGGGTCTTTCTAGTACTTGCACATCAAATCTAAGCTGTCTGAAGTGTTTTTCCGAAGTTATTAACATTTTTATGTTTGGCGTTCCGGAATTGACCTTATGTGAGGCTGAACACGAGTTTTCTGCATTGTGCCATAACTTTGCAGGGAAGCTTCAGAACATGAAAATTTCACCTCCCACTATAGCAGAAAGGGCCTTTCTTGTAGGTGCACATCAAATCGAAGCTGTCTGAAGTGTTTTTCCAAAGTTATCAACACTTTTATGTTTGCTGTTCTGAAATCAACCTCATCTCAGGCTGAAAACGCGTTTTACGCATTGTGCCATAACTTTGTAGGGAAGCTTCAGAACATGATATTTTCACCTCCCACTACAGCAGAAAGGGTCTTTCTCACAGTTGCACATCAAATCTAAGCTGTCTGAAGTGTTTTTCCAAAGTTATCAACACTTTTATGTTTGGCGTTCCGGAATCGACCTTATCTCAGGCTTAAAACACGATTGACGCATTCTGCCATAACTTTTCAGGGAAGCTTCAGAACATGAAAATTTCACCTCCCACTATACCAGAAAGGGTCTTTCTAGTACTTGCACATCAAATCTAAGCTGTCTGAAGTGTTTTTCCGAAGTTATTAACATTTTTATGTTTGGCGTTCCGGAATCGACCTTATCTCAGGCTGAAAACACGATTTACGCATTCTGCCATAACTTTGCAGGGAAGATTCAGAACATGAAATTTTCATACCCCACTATAGCAGAAAGGGCCTTTCTAGTAGTCTCACATCAAATCTTAGCTGTCTGAAGTGTTTCTCCAAAGTTCTCAACATTTTTATGTTTGGCGTTCTGAAATCAACCTCATCTCAGGTTGAAAACGCATTTTCTGCATTATGCCATAACTTTGCAGGGAAGCTTCATAACATGAAATTTTCACCTCCCACGATAGCAGAAAGGGTCTTTCGAGTAGTTGCACATCAAATCTAAGCTGTCTGAAGTGTTTTTCCAAAGTTATCAACATTTTGATGTTTGGCGTTCCGAAATCGACCTTATCTGACGACGAAAACGCGTTTTCTGCATTGTGCCGTAACTTTGCAGGTAAGCTCCAGAACATGAAATTTTCACCTCCCACTATACCAGAAAGGGTCTTTCTAGTACTTGCACATCAAATCTAAGCTGTCTGAAGTGTATTTCCGAAGTTATTAACATTTTTATGTTTGGCGTTCCGGAATTGACCTTATGTGAGGCTGAACACGAGTTTTCTGCATTGTGCCATAACTTTGCAGGGAAGCTTCAGAACATGAAAAGTTCACCTCCCACTATAGCAGAAAGGGCCTTTCTTGTAGGTGCACATCAAATCAAAGCTGTCTGAAGTGTTTTTCCAAAGTTATCAACACTTTTATGTTTGCTGTTCTGAAATCAACCTCATCTCAGGCTGAAAACGCGTTTTACCCATTGTGCCATAACTTTGTAGGGAAGCTTCAGAACATCATATTTTCACCTCCCACTACAGCAGAAAGGGTCTTTCTCACAGTTGCACATCAAATCTAAGCTGTCTGAAGTTTTTTTCCAAAGTTATCAACACTTTTATGTTTCGCGTTCCGGAATCGACCTTATCTCAGGCTTAAAACACGATTGACGCATTCTGCCATAACTTTTCAGGGAAGCTTCAGAACATGAAAATTTCACCTCCCACTATAGCAGAAAGGGTCTTTCTAGTAGTTGCACATCAAATCAAAGCTGTTTGAAGTGTTTTTCCAAAGTTATCAACACTTTTATGTTTGGCGTTCCGGAATCGACCTCATCTCAGGCTGAAAACACGATTTACGCATTCTGCCATAACTTTGCAGGGAAGCTTCAGAACATGAAATTTTCATATCCCACTATAGCAGAAAGGGTCTTTCTAGTAGTCTCACATCAAATCTAAGCTGTCTGAAGTGTTTTTCCAAAGTTATCAACATTTTTATGTTTGGCGCTCCGGAATCGACCTTATCTCAGGCTGAAAACGCGTTTTCTGCATTGTGACATAACTTTGCAGGGAAGCTTCAGAACATGAATTTTTAACCTCCCACTATAGCAGAATGGGTCTTTCTAATAGTTGCACATCAAATCTTAGCTGTCTGAAGTGTTTTTCCAAAGTTATCAACATTTTTATGTTTGGAGTTCTGAAATCAACCTCATCTCAGGCTGAAAACGCGTTTTACGCATTGTGCCATAACTTTGCAGGGAAGCTTCAGAACATTAAATTTTCACCTCCCACTGTAGCAGAAAGGGTCTTTCTAGTAGTTGCACATCAAATCTAAGCTGTCTGAAGAGTTTTTCCAAAGTTATCAACATTTTTATGTTTGGCGTTCTGGAAACCACCTTATCTCAGGCGGAAAACAGGTTTTCTGCATTGTGCCATAACTTTGCAGGGAAGCTTCAGAACATGAAATTTCCACCTCCCACTATAGCAGAAAGGGTCTTTCTAGTAGTTGCACATCAAATCAAAGCGGTCTGAAGTGTTTTTCCAAAGTTATCAACATTTTTATGTTTGGCGTTCTGGAAACCACCATATCTCAGGCTGAAAACGCGTTTTCTGCATTGTGCCATAACTTTGCAGGGAGACTTCAGAACATGAAATTTTCTCCACCCACTATAGCAGAAAGGGTATTTCTAGTAGTTGCACATCAAATCTAAGCTGTCTGAAGTGTTTTTCGAAAGTTTTCAACATTTTTATGTTTGGTGTTCCTGAATCGACCTTATCTCAGGCTGAAAACACGATTTACGGATTCTGCCATAACTTTGCAGGGAAGCTTCATTACATGAAATTTTCATATCCCACTATAGCAGAAAGGGTCTTTCTAGTAGTCTCACATCAACTCTAAGCTGTCTGAAGTGTTTTTCCAAAGTTATCAACATTTTTATGTTTGGCGTTCTGAAATCAACCTCATCTCAGGCTGAAAACGCATTTTACGCATGGTGCCATAACTTTGCAGGGAAGCTTCAGAACATGAAATTTTTACCTCCCACTATAGCAGAAAGGGTCTTTCTAGTAGTTGCTCATCAAATCTAAGCTGTCGAAAGTGTTTTTCCAAAGTTATCAACATTTTTATGTTTGGCGTTTCGGAATCGACCTTATCTCCGGCTGAAAACGCGTTTTCTGCATTGTGCCATAACTTTGCAGGGAAGCTTCAGAACATGAAAATTTCACCTCCCACTATATTAGAAAGGGTCTTTCTAGTAGTTCCACATCAAATCTAAGCTGTCGAAAGTGTTTTTCCAAAGTTATCAACATTTTTATGTTTGGCGTTTCGGAATCGACCTTATCTCCGGCTGAAAACGCGTTTTCTGCATTGTGCCATAACTTTGCAGGGAAGCTTCAGAACATGAAATTTTAACCTCCCACTATAGCAGAAAAGGTCATTCTAGTAGTTGCACATCAAATCTAAGCTCTCTTGAAGTGTTTTTCTAAAGTTATCAACATTTTTATGTTTGGCGTTCCGGAACCCACCTTATCTCAGGCTGAAAACGCGTTTTATGCATTGTTACTTAACTTCGCAGGGAAGCTTCAGAACATGAAATTTTCAACTCCCACTATAACAGACAGGGTCTTTCTAGTAGTTGCACATCAATTCTAAGCAGTATGAAGTGTTTTTTCCAAAATTATCAACATTTTTATGTTTGGCGTTCCGGAACCCACCTCATCTCAGGCTGAAAACGCATTTAATGCTTTGTGCCATAACTTTGCTGGGAATCTTTAGAACATGAAATTTTAACCTCCCACAATAGCATAAAGGGTCTTTCTTGTAGTTGCACATCAAATCTATGCTGTCTGAATTGGTTTTCCAAAGTTATCAACATTTTTGTGTTTGGCGTTCCGGAACCCACCTTTTTTCAGGCTGAAAACGCATTTTCTGCATTGTGCCATAACTGTGCAGGGAAGCTTCAGAACATGGAATTTTCACCTCCCACAATAGCAGAAAGGGTCTTTCTAGTAGTTGCACATCAAATCTAAGCTGTCTGAAATGTTTTTTCCAAAGTTATCAACATTTTTATGTTTGGCGTTCCGGAACCCACCTTATCTCAGGCTGAAAACGCGTTTTCTGCATTGTGCCATGACATTGCAGGGAAGCTTCAGAACATGGAATTTTAACCTCCCACTGTAGCAGAAAGGGTCTTTCTAGTAGTTGCACATCAAATCTAAGCTGTCTGAAGTGTTTTTCCAAAGTTGTCAACATTTTTATGTTTGGCGTTCCGGAACCCACCTTATGTCAGGCTGAAAACGCATTTTCTGCATTGTTCCTTAACTTTGCAGGGAAGCTTCAGAACATGAAATTTTCAACTCCCACTATAACAGACAGGGTCTTTGTAGTCGTTGCACATCAAATCCAAGCTGTCTAAAGTGTTTTTCGAAAGTTATCAACATTTTTATGTTTGGCGTTCCGGAACCCACCTTGTCTCAGGCTGAAAACGCGTTTTATGCATTGTGCCATAACTTTGAAGAAAAGCTTCAGAACATGAAAGTTTCACCTCCCACTATAGCAGAAAGGGTCTTTCTAGTAGTCTCACATCAACTCTAAGCTGTCTGAAGTGTTTTTCCAAAGTTATCAACATTTTTATGTTTGATGTTCCTGAATCGACCTTATCTCAGGCTGAAAACGCATTTCACGCATTGTGCCATAACTTTGCAGGAAAGCTTCAGAACATGAAAATTTCACCTCCCACTATAGCAGAAAGGGTCTTTCTATTAGTTGCACATCAAATCTAACCTGTCTGAAGTGTTTTTCCAAAGTTATTAACATTTTTATGTTTGGCGTTCCGGAATCAACCTTATCTCAGGCTGAAAACGCGTTTTCTGCATTGTGCCATAACTTTGCAGGGAAGCTTCAGATCATGACATTTTCTCCTCCCACTATAGCATAAAGGGTCTCTCGAGTAGTTGCACATCAAATCTAAGCTGTCTGAAGTGTTTTTCGGAAGTTATCAACATTTTTATGTTTGGCGTTCCGGAATCGACCTTATGTGAGGCTTAAAACGCGTTTTCTGCATTGTGCCATAACTTTGCAGGGAAGCTTCAGAACATGAAATTTTCACCTCCCACAATGGCAGAAATGGTCTTTCTAGTAGTTGCACATCAAATCTAAGCTGTCTGAAGTGTTTTTCCTGAATTATGAACATTTTCATGTTTGGCGTTCCGGAATCGACCTTATCTCAGGCTGAAAACGCGTTTTACGCATTGTGCCATAACTTTGCAGGAAAGCTTCAGAACATGACATTTTCACCTCCCACTATAGCAGAAAGGGTCTTTCTAGTAGGTGCACATCAAATCGAAGCTGTCTGAAGTGTTTTTCCAAAGTTATCAACACTTTTATGTTTGGCGTTCCGGAATCGACCTTATCTCAGGCTGGAAACACGATTTACGCATTCTGCCATAACTTTGCAGGGAAACTTCAGAACATGAAATTTTCATATCCCACTATAGCAGAAAGGGTCTTTCTAGTAGTTGCACATCAAATCTAAGCTGTCTGAACTGTTTTTCCAAAGTTATCAACATTTTTACGTTTGGCGTTCCGGAATCGACCTTATCTCAGGCTGAAAATGTGTTTTCTGCATTGTTCCATAACTTTGCAGGGAAGCTTCAGAACATGAAATTTTAACACCCCACTATAGCAGAAAGGTCTTTCTAGTAGTTGCACATCAAATCTAGGCTGTCTGAAGTGTTTTTCTAAAGTTATCAACATTCTTATGTTTGGCGTTCCGGAATCAACCTTATCTCAAGCTGAAAACGCGTTTTCTGCATTGTGCCATAACTTTGCAGGGAAGCTTCAGAACATGAAATTTTAACCTCCCACTATAGCAGAATGGGTCTTTCTAGTAGTTGCACATCAAATCTTAGCTGTCTGAAGTGTTTTTCCAGAGTTATCAACATTTTTATGTTTGGTGTTCCGGAATCGACCTTATCTCAGGCTGAAAACACGATTTACGCATTCTGCCATAACTTTGCAGGGAAGATTCAGAACATGAAATTTTCATACCCCACTATAGCAGAAAGGGCCTTTCTAGTAGTCTCACATCAAATCTAAGCTGTCTGAAGTGTTTTTCCAAAGTTATCAACATTTTTATGTTTGGCGTTCTGGAAACCACCTTATCTCATGCTGAAAACAGGTTTTCTGCATTGTGCCATAACTTTGCAGGGAAGCTTCAGAACATGAAATGTTCACCTCCCACTATAGCAGAAAGGGTCTTTCTAGTAGTTGCACATCAAATCTAAGCTGTCTGAACTGTTTTTCGAAAGTTATCAACATTTTTATGTTTGGCGTTCTGAAATCAACCTCATCTCAGGCTAAAAACGCGTTTTACGCATTGTGCCATAACTTTGCAGGAAAGCTTCAGAACATGAAATTTTCACCTCCCACTATAGCAGAAAGGGTCTTTCTAGTAGTTGCACATCAAATCTAAGCTGTCTGAAGTGTTTTTCCAAACTTATCAACATTTTTATGTTTGGCGTTCTGGAACCCACCTTATCTCAGGCCGAAAATGGGTTTTCTGCATTGTGCCATAACTTTGCAGGGAAGCTTCAGAACATGGAAATTTCACCTCCCACTATTGCAGAAAGGGTCTTTCTAGTAGTCTCACATCAAATCTAAGCTGTCTGAAGTGTTTTTCCAAAGTTATCAACATTTTTATGTTTGGCGCTCCGGAATCGACCTTATCTCAGGCTGAAAACGTGTTTTCTGCATTGTGCCATAACTTTGCAGGGAAGCTTCAGAACATTAAATTTTAACCTCCCACTATAGCAGAAAGGGTCTTTCTAGTAGCTGCACATCAAATCTAAGCTGTCTGAAGTGTTTTTCCAAAGTTATCAACATTCTTATGTTTGGCGTTCCGGAATCGACCTTATCTCAGGCTGAAAACGCGGTTCCTGCATTGTGGAATAACTTTGCAGGGAAGCTTCAGAACAAGAAATTTTCACCTCCCACTGTAGCAGAAAGGGTCTTTCTAGTAGTTGCACATCAAATCTAAGCTGTCTGAACTGTTTTTCCAAAGTTATGAACATTTTTATGTTTGGCGTTCTGGAACCCACCTTATCTCAGGCTGAAAACGCGTTTTCTGCATTGTGCCATAACTTTGCAGGGAAGCTCCAGAACATGAAATTTTAACCTCCCACTATAGCAGAATGCGTCTTTCTAGTAGTTGCACATCAAATCTTAGCTGTCTGAAGTGTTTTTCCAAAGTTCTCAACATTTTTATGTTTGGCGTTCTGAAATCAACCTCATCTCAGGCTGAAAACACATTTTCTGCATTGTGCCATAACTTTGCAGGGAAGCTTCAGAACATGAAATTTTCACCTCCCACGATAGCAGAAAGGGTCTTTCGAGTAGTTGCACATCAAATCTAAGCTGTCTGAAGTGTTTTTCCAAAGTTATCAACATTTTGATGTTTGGCGTTCCGGAATCGACCTTATCTGACGACG